>NC_055992.1:116717526-117343954 GCF_018446385.1 Zingiber officinale
CTAGTAAGTTTCATTTCTTCTCTCCTTCTGATCCTTCCCGTCCTATCCTCATGGCCCCCGGTTTGTTGTCCATGGGCTTTGGTACACCTCTGTCGTCTCTAATCTTAATGACGACGAGGTGGACAAGATGCGTTATTCCTATCACCTTTCCCACGACCACCATATTGTGATTCCTTCTAGTTGCGATCATCCCCACCTTCCTCTAGTCGACTTCATCACTTTCTTTAAGGATCAATTAATGGTCGACCTCTGATTCCCTCTTCATCCTTTCTTTTCAGAAATTTATTTTTACTTTCATATTCCCCTACAATAATTAGCACCTAATTCTATTAAGTTACTGTGCAAGATTGTTGTATTATTCTACCTATATCGCATCCCTTTGTACCCTCGTGTCTTTCATTACTTTTATTATCCAAAGAAGTCTAAGTCGGACGTCTTCCTCTTCCAAGCCCAAGTGGGTGTTGTGCTTTTTGATAAAATGTCCACCTCTAATAAAGGTTGAAAATCACACTACTTCTTCCTCCGACCGTCCCATCCAATAATGTTACCTACCGGGTTACAAATGGAACTACCTAATCCTCTCGTACTGATCAAGTATCACTAGGAGTCGATCTACCTCGAGGCCTCCGCTAAGCTCGCCGGCCTAAATATCATATTCATAAAATTACTGACTAAGGGCACATTGTATATGTTTGGGCTAAGTCCTCGACGAGCTCAACTCCATAGCAACTTTAGTGAGCCATTCATCCTTCTCTTGCTGTTGGATCTAACTATATTTTTATTTTATAGCCAAAACCATGTGGAAGGCATTGCTGAGTGATTCCATGAAATTGGTAGATGATGAAATGGAAGCTTGAGGGGAAGTCAAGCTGGAGAGCCATAGGCTTTTGCTGGTCAGACCATCTGAGGAGCCAACCGATGAAGAGGGTGTGAGCCAAGCCGCAGGGAGTGATGCGACAGCAAATACTAAGGAGATGCCCCCACCACGACCTACCTTGATTCCAATAGCAGTTCCCTCAGAGTCCATGGCTTCTGCCAAGCCATTGATCTAGCGTCAACGCTGCAAAAGACACCGATCGACCACGTCGGTGCACTCAGTTTCTATAGTTTAGCAAACATCTGTTGTAGCTTCGACCATGTGACCGCCCTCCGAGCAGTGGGAGAGCTCAACATCTGCGATCCCTGAAGTTGGGGTTGGTCAACAAACCTAGGCTTCATCTAATCAGACTCCTTCCTTGTCTGAGCTACCTGTTGGACTAATTTCTCCCCAGCCAATTTCCTTTTTGATGCCTCCACCGACTAAGCCTGCACAACCCCTTTCTACAATACACTTGATGTAGGACCCTTAGCGATCGGCTTAAGGGAGTGAATAGCCCTGCAATGAAAAAAAAAGAAAAACCTTTCTCGAACTTTTATAACGTAATTAACATTAACACTTGCATAAACAAAAAATTAAGAAACTAAAAAGAAGAGGCACAACGAATTTACTTTGTTACAACTGAGGAGGTTGCTAATCCAAGGAAGATGAAAAACTCAGTAAAAATCTCCTTTGGGCGAAGAAACCTCTTACAGCAATTAAATCTCACAATTGAAAGTTAAACTCAAAAGAAAACGATAACAAGTGTTGTTCTCAACCTCTAGGACCATGGTTGTATTTATAACCCTGGTTGGAATGCCTGGAGTGGGATAAAACTTTATCCCTGTCGTAACAGATCATGCCATGTTGTGATTCGATAACATTTGAGTTCGGGCGCTCAGAGGCCGAGCACCTAGAGCCAAAAAGTCAACATCGTCTGGGTCTTCCACTCCGGTTCTACTCGCTTGGGTGATGTCGTCCATTAAGAATAGAGCTCCCCGAGCCCAACATCCCATATTTTCGAGTAAACTTCCGCTCTGGCTTCTCATCCCTTGGAAACGCCGCACGCCTCCTTCTCGTCTACTCGCGTATTCTTTTACAGCACCTCATCCCTCGAATGTATCAAACCCGTCAGCTCTTTCTCGTACCGTCCTTCTCGCTAGCTGCATCTTTTGCTTGACTTCTCGTGCTCCTAAGTTCCTGCACACTTAGACATAGAGTTAAAAACCAACAGAACCTAACCTGACTTGATTGATTATGTCAAAATTACTTTGGGGTATTAACACTTGACTCCCCTTTCCAAATCTATAAGCAAATCAAAATCTAGCTCCACCGAATTGAGTGAGTTGGGCAACCAGAAGAGAGTTCGGGTGATCTTTAGGCTATCTTGTCAGGATCTTCTATCTATGCACTCTGCCAAGTCCTTGGCCCAGGAGCATATAATAAAGATTCAAGGACCCTTGGCCCAAATTTGGGTGGATGCACGAGCCCGAGCGGCCGAAAGTTCCTCCGAGAAGCTAGTCGACTGTTTAAGTCAAGGCATTACTGGGTTGAATTTACTTGGTTCTCGTACCTTCTCCTTTCTTATTTGCTTCCTCTAACATTCTTTTCCTTTTGATAATTTTGGGTCGAGGGCTTACCACTCAGCCAAAAATTTGCCAAGTTGAGCCACGAGCACTATATTCTATAGGGCTCGGTCGAGGGAGCAAGCATATCCCAAGCCTCAACTGAGCGGTTGTCAGTAGAGGTGGCTCAACTAAAGAGAGAGTTAGACACCTAGTCAGAGCAACTATTGGGGTCTGAGTGGACTCTTACAATGGAGAAAGATAAAATCATGACTATGTTGTTCGGCTCGAGTGAATGCTGAAGCAAGTATAAAATTACGAGCCGCACCTCCACTTAACCAACACAAGAAAGCTTAGGGCCATAGATGATCTGGACCTCAAAAACAAGGAGGCCCGAGCTTTGGCCAAGAAGAAGGAAGAAACAAAGGCCAATCTTCTCTCTGAACAAGTCAGTCGAGTGGCTGAGTAGGCAATTAGTGCGGTTCAGCTCGAAGAAAAACAGCAAGCGCTCGACGCTAAAGACATTGAGCTAGAAGCTCTGAAGGCTAAGTTTGCCAAATATAAGGAAGAGGAGCCCGGTCGACTAGAGTCCTTTAGAGTAAGCACTTATGCTCGAGTGACTTTAATCAAATGCTGGCCAATCAGACTACCACAATGTTCAGCTATGGTCTAGATGGGGCCATCAAGCAACTAAGGGAGGGAGGTTATCTAATAGCTGATATCCCTAGAAATTTCATCAAGCGCTGAAAGATCATGGAGAACATCCCAGACGATGCTTTTCTTGATTTAGCCTAATGCATCTAAGTGTTAGAATGTATACTAAAAGTCTAACTTTTGTGTAAACATTTGTTTTGAAATAAGAATCACGTTGGTCAAATGTCTTTATTTATGTTAAATATAGTTGTTCATTTAATTTATATTGTAGATAACATAGTGTGTGATTTCACACAGAAGATCATGTTATCAGTTCCTTATAAATTATAAATAGTAGCTCACGACCAAAATAGATAGGGATAAACCATTGGAACAGTCGTAGTGTGATTTAGTATTAGTTTATCTTGACTATAAAATTACACTAGTACACTCTGAGTGTATTGAGCAGGACCATTTGAGGTTGTTCTTTTTATGCTGATTGCATAAAAGAACAGAACCTCTGTTATTATGGAAGTACGTACTCTTAATCCCGATATAATGACAAACACATATATTTAATATTTATTGTTGGACCCTGTGATTGTTTTGATATGATCAACCAAGTTATGTTAGGTCCTGTTTGTTATTTGATCCCTGTGTCTAAGTGTGAAGGAGCTTAGGCGCACAGGAAGTCGAGCGAAAGACGCAGCTAGCGAGAAGGACGGCACGGGAAGGGAGTTGACGGGCTTGGTGCATCCAAAGGACGAAAGAGCTGCGGAAGAGTACACCGGTGGACGAGAAGAACGTGCATGGTATTCGAGGGATGAGAAGTCGGGACGAAAGCCTGCTCGAGGATAAGGTCGGAAGTTGGGTTCGGGTGAGCCCTATTTCGATTGGCCGAAATCACCCAAACGCATGAAGCTTCAGAAGTCAAAACAAAGGAGAAAGCAGGCTAGAAATGAAGCTCAAGGCGCCTTCATCTCCACCTTGGAGGCGCCTTTATGCTTGTTTGAGGTGCCTCCACCTTGGAGGTGCCTTTATGTTTATTTGAGGTGCCTCCACCTTGGAGGCGCCTTCATGTTTGTTTGAGACGCATTAGCCCTGGTCAAAACGACCGTTGTCGACCGAATAGGGTTCTATCCATTCACCCGAGCTAAGGCGCCTTGGACCTCAGTTGGAGGCGCCTTCGACCTACGGGATAGACTTTCCAGGGGCTATAAAAGGACCCCTGGATTTAGGAATGATGATCAATCAAGTATTCAACTCTGTATTCATTTCTAACAATAGTTCTGAGCTTCTAGTGTGTAAAAGGCTTCTCCGCCTTCAGAAAAGGAGATCATTTAGAGCTTTTTCTATTGCCTTGGATTAACAACCCCCTGAGTTGTAACCAAGTAAATTGCTGAGTCTTTTTCTTTTAGTTTACTTTATTACTGTTGCATTTTCTTTTGAGTTGAAAGTCTTGAGGAGGGTATACTCTCTTATTTTTCAGGCAATTCACCTCCCTCTTGCCGGCCCCATTGCATCAACAAGTGATATCAGAGCTCGACAGCCTCAGAAGGACTAACCACCGACTAAAGCACAAAGATCAAGACGATGGCCAGCGCGAACATTCATCCCCCGAAGTTCGACGGAGACTTCGCTACGTGGAAATGCCGAATGGAGGTATTCTTTAAGACTGAATTTGATTTACTTTTAATAATGAAATATGGATATGTAGCGCCAAAAGACAAAGAAGAATACAACTGGATGAAGAAGGAGCAAGCCGATTTCGTGGCCAATAGAAAGGCGAAATTTCACTTGCTCAGCATTCTACCGCCCCAGGAGGTAAGTCGGATCGGAAGCTACAACTCCGCTAAAGACCTCTGGGATAAATTCCTGGAGCTCCACGAAAGCACCTCAGAAGCGAAGTTAGCAAGGCGGGACATCCTCCGGACTCAGCTGACGAATCTCCGGATGAACACCGGCGAGAAGGTAGCACAACTCTAAGCGAGAATCAAGGAGCTGATAACGCAATTGACAAATCTTAGCGAATCGGTAACGAACCGAGACTCTATCCGGTATGCGCTCAACGCCTTCCCTAGAACTCCAGAGTGGGTATCCTTAGTAGATGCTTACTACATCTCTAAGGACTTTGAGGTAAGTAGTTTAGAAAGTTTATTTTCTACTTTTGAACTTCACGAGTTTCGACTTGCAGAGCCTAAACAAGTAGAGAAGTCGAACCTCAACATTGCCCTAGAAGCCGAAAAGGATGATCCCGACTCCGAAGCGTCAATCGACGAAACCGAAGCGTCGCTACTGGTAAGACGTTTCAATAAATTTCTTAAAACTAATAAATTTCGATCGCAGTCAAGGAAGAATCAACATAACAAAAAGATGGTCCGATGCTACAACTGCAACAAGGAAGGGTACATCAAGGATGACTACCCCAAATTAAAGAAAAAGGATAAGGAAAAGTCTCGAAGACCGATGCCCTCTAAACGTAAGAGTTTGAAGGATACATGGGATGAATCTTCATCCTCGGAATCTGAAGTTGAAGCCTTCTCGGGAGTAGCACTGATGGCCAACCACCTTTTTAAAGAAACCAGCTCGGAGATGAGCATAGATGAAGGGGAAGGATCATCAGAAGAAGAAAGCTGTGACGAAGGGGGAGCATCACCAAGTGAGGTAAGTAAGATACATGCTCTAACCCCTACTCAGTCTTTTCAATTTATCAAAGTACTTACGAAAGATCTAGCAAAATTAGGAAAAAAAAATGCTGAATTGAAATTGAAATTAGCAAAAGCATGTCTCCTAGAAATGTATGATAATTTAAAATTAGAAAATAAAAAATTGAAAAATTGAAGAATAATCATGCATGCTTAAATAAATTTCCAAAATCAAAACATAGAACTTATGGAAAATTAAATTGGTATATTAGAAAACATCAGGGACAACTTAGAAAAGTTCCTAGAAACTATGTACCCCCTAAGTTTTTGATTAATCCAGCAGGAAGGAACCTTTACTGGATTCCAAAATCTTTACTAGATTAAAATTTTCTTTAAGTTAGAGCTTACAGCGAGAAAATTAAACAATGAGTTTCTTTATAAGACTTTGTCTAAGGAAGTGGTTGTTGCTCCAATAACCAAGAAGGTCTAGTGCCTCGCCACGACCTAAAAACCAAAATATTGAAATAAAATGTTTAATTAACTTTCTGGAAAAGCATTAAAATTGGAATTAAATAATGCTTTAGAAAGTTTTTTTTAAAAATAATTTTTTTAATTCATCAAAAATATTTTTAAAAGTTAGACAAATATTTCTTACATAAAATTTTTACTTAGGAAAATTCTTAAATAATATTTTTTTGCCTAAGTTAAAATTTCTTCTGAAATTAGAATTTTTTTTAATTTTCAGAAAATTATCTTACCTAAGTTTTACTTAGAAAAATTCTTAAATTGTTTATTTTTAATTCTTTCAAAAGACTTAGAATTTAGTTTGAACATGTTTTATACCCCGTTTTTGCTGTGATCAAAGGGGGAGAGATAGACACAAGTTAAGGGGGAGTTAGAAATATTTTCACAATCCGTTTGAATTTTTATAAAATGATATTCGTTTCAAAAATTGGTGTCAGATAGAACTAAATTTTATGTTGCAATTTATTTTAATTGCAAATTTATGTTTAAACTAGTAGTTTAATCATTTCTTTAAATTATTACTTGTTTGTTTTACCCTAACTTGAACTTGGGTTGATGCACATTGATATGGGTTAGGTTTAGCAGGTCTCTGATGAAAAAGGAAAGGGAGATAGCAGAATTAAGAAGATAGATCAATCCCGGCCAGATAATACCTTAATGAAGGAAGACCAATATCGATCAAGATATACAATTAAGAGGATATGTCAATATCGGCCGGGCTATACCTTAAGAGAGGTAGGTCAATCCCATCCAGATAATGCCTTAATGAAGGAAGACCAATATCGATAGAGATATACAATTAAGAGGATAGATCAATATCGACCGGGCTATAACTTAAGAGAGGTAGGCCAATCCCGGTCAGATAATACTTTGATAAAGGGAGACCAATATTGACCGATATATACCTCAAGGGAGGTAGGCCGGTATCGATCGATACATACCTCAAGGGAGGTAGGCCAATATCGATATAAATATGTCTCAAGGGAGGCATGCCAATATCGACCGAGATATACCTTAGGAGAGGCTGGTTAATATCGACCGATATATACCTTAATGAAAGTAAGCTGATACCGATCGAGAAATATCTTGAGAAGAATAGGCCAATATCGGCCGGGATACATCTTAGGAAGGGTAAATCAATATCGATCGGGTTTACACGTTTGAGATAAGAAGCCAGGATTGTTTAAAGTGGCATATCTAAAATTAATTAAGTATACATGATCGCCCGGTAATGAAAAGATCTAAGACTTTATAGAATTGGTAGTATATTACTAAACGATTAGTTGAGTGATAATAATAAATCGACCGAACAAGGTCTAGGTTTAATATTCGGTCAATACAAAACATAGTATGATACCAAGCTGTCTACAACATAATAAAGACAGGACGAATAGGTAGGAGTGATAAATATACTCCGATATAACTTATAAGATAGAGCAGGAGCAAATATTTCAAGAATACTCATAATTAATTTAATAAAGATATCTATATGTGATTGTATAACAGGTTTACTTATTTGGCGGGAAGTGTGCTTTTAGACTTTTCTGCAGGTACTAAATGATAAAAGAGGTACATCTGGGGTACAAAAAAGATTCCTTAAAAGTCATTTTCCAAAAGTACGCAGCTTACGTCATCTCATAACAAATTCTAACAAACCGTGGTCCACTTCATGATTACGGAGGTTATATGAAGTGGTATAAAAAGGAGAATCCTCTCCGTTGGCCAGGTAAGTTCACATGACTGCTCGCACTCACAAACCTTTCAAAAATTGGTGTCAGATAGAACTAAATTTTATGTTGCAGTTTATTTTAATTGCAAATTTATGTTTAAACTAGTAGTTTAATCATTTCTTTAAATTATTACTTGTTTGTTTTACCCTAACTTGAACTTGGGTTGATGCACATTGATATGGGTTAGGTTTAGCAGGTCTCTGATGAAAAAGGAAAGGGAGATAGCAGAATTAAGAAGATAGATCAATCCCGGCCAGATAATACCTTAATGAAGGAAGACCAATATCGATCAAGATATACAATTAAGAGGATATGTCAATATCAGCCGGGCTATACCTTAAGAGAGGTAGGTCAATCCCGTCCAGATAATGCCTTAATAAAGGAAGACCAATATCGATAGAGATATACAATTAAGAGGATAGATCAATATCGGTCGGGCTATAACTTAAGAGAGGTAGGCCAATCCCGGTCAGATAATACTTTGATAAAGGGAGACCAATATTGACCGATATATACCTCAAGGGATGTAGGCCGGTATCGATCGATACATACCTCAAGGGAGGTAGGCCAATATCGACATAAATATGCCTCAAGGGAGGCATGCCAATATCGACCGAGATATACCTTAGGAGAGGCTGGTTAATATCGACCGATATATACCTTAATGAAAGTAAGCTGATACCGATCGAGAAATATCTTGAGAAGAATAGGCCAATATCGGCCGGGATACATCTTAGGAAGGGTAAATCAATATCGGTCGGGTTTACACGTTTGAGATAAGAAGCCAGGATTGTTTAAAGTGGCATATCTAAAATTAATTAAGTATACATGATCGCCCGGTAATGAAAAGATCTAAGACTTTATAGAATTGGTAGTATATTACTAAACGATTAGTTGAGTGATAATAATAAATCGACCGAACAAGGTCTAGGTTTAATATTCGGTCAATACAAAACATAGTATGATACCAAGCTGTCTACAACATAATAAAGACAGGACGAATAGGTAGGAGTGATAAATATACTCCGATATAACTTATAAGATAGAGTAGGAGCAAATATTTCAAGAATACTCATAATTAATTTAATAAAGATATCTATATGTGATTGTATAACAGGTTTACTTATTTGGTGGGAAGTGTGTTTTTAGACTTTTCTGCAGGTACTAAATGATAAAAGAGGTACATCTGGGGTACAAAAAAGATTTCTTAAAAGTCATTTGCCACAAGTACGCAGCTTACGTCATCTCATAACAAATTCTAACAAACCGGGGTCCACTTCATGATTACGGAGGTTATATGAAGTGGTATAAAAAGGAGAATCCTCTCCGTTGGCCAGGTAAGTTCACATGACTGCTCGCACTCACAAACCCTAATTCTCAACTACTGTTCTTCTTCTTCTTCCTTCTTCTACAACAAAAGAGATCACTGACTTGAGCGTCGGAGGGCCTAGCCAGGGATTCCCACCCCGGTCTTAGGTCGCTGTTGATAGTGTTGGTTGGTCTCTTGTGCGCAGGAAGCCTAGGAAGCTCGGGATCTCGGTTTTCTTCAATTAGATTTCTATCTCGTCATTGAATCTTCACAGGAGGAGGGCATTCGGTGACTTCATTCTCCTCGATCCGCTTTGAGTTTCTCGGATCAGTATTTAGTCAGTTAGGTATTACTCTTCATCAGCAGTAGGTTTTCTCCCAAGCTTTCCATTTTGTTAAGTTTCTCAGTCAGGATCAAATTTGGCGTCGTCTATGGGAAACTTCACCTGAATCTGAGACTACAAGATGGAAGAGGCTGGAAAATCAAATCTACTCACTATTAGCTATGAGGATCTAGATCTTCTCATTAATACTCACATACAGAAAGCTTTGCAACAACAACAACATCAAGCTCATACTGGGGCTACTCTACCGGTAGCTCATAATCCGACGATTTCGACTACTGAGCACCGGAAGGGAAAGGAGCCAGAAGAAGAGGAACATGTATATTTCCCTCCGACTACAGTATCTCCGACTAGGCATCCTCGAGCCTTCCTTCGTACTCCTTGGAATAGGGAGGACGAAAGCCTATATTTCAGGAATCCTCTAGCGAAGCACCAGACAGAGAAAAATGCAAAGTTAAGATGATAGCTAGCGATAGCTCGCCGGAAAGAATCATTTCTCCGTTCTCCTAAAGTGTATCGAAGGATCCGCTTCCTAAGTGGTATCAAAATCTGCAGATTGCTGAGTACACTGGGACTATAGATCCAGAAGATCACTTGTTAAAATTTGAGAACGTAGCACTATTACAATAATTTTCTGATGGAGTGAAGTGTCAGATGTTCCTCACGACATTCGGAGGAGCCGCGCAGCGTTTGTTTAAGAGATTGCCGGAAAGATCTATTCGAAAGTTCAAGGACTTCAAGAAGGTTTTCCTACACCATTTCTCTAGCAACAAGAGGCACCATAAGACTCCCTGGAGTGTATTTTCAATTAAACAAGCATCTAAGAAGTCCATTAGAGCCTATATCAAAAGATTCAATCAGGTAGCTATCGATGTACCTAACGCTACTACTGAAATATTAGTAAGTGATTTTTCTCAAGGTCTGAATGATAATGATTTCTTTAAAGATCTAGTAAGAAATCCTCCTGCCAATTTTGACTCCTTAATCGAGCGTGCTACTGAATTCATTAATGTTGAAGAAGCTCAGGCTACCCGTAGAAAAGAAGGCACTACTTCTTCTCCTACCCATGTTAAGGAGAAGGCTCCTGCTCCTGTCCCTCCACCAAGAGGACCTCGAGTAATTCATCCATCTCATCATCATTCAGAATATCGCCCGCAAGCAGTACAACACGTGGAGATGCAACAAGAAGCACCAAGAAGGTGGTGCACATACCATAAGACCAGCAGTCATCATATAGAGGACTGTTTTGTTTTAAAAATAAGAGAGCAAACAGGGATCGTTATCAAAGGCAAAATTATTATCGGTAACAATACCCCAGACAACAAAGTCCGCTCAAACTGGAATATCACCCGGTCGAGCCTCAATAAGGTGCATTACCCAATCCGGTCGGTACGACTCAGGTGCCTGAGAAGACTCAACCTGAAGCCATGACAGCCTGACAAGAAGAAAACAGGAGTAATACCGCTCGAGGCAACATTAACATGATTGCAGGAGGGCCCACTGATGGAGATTCCAATAGGGTTAGGAAAGCACATGCATGAAAACTCGAGATCCATGCTGTAGGTTGCAGTATGGAGAGAGCATCCAGTCCAGAAATCAGTTTTGGGCCCAGAGACCTCGAGGGAGTAGAAATACCCCATGATGATGCATTAATAATTAAGGTTGTGATAGCCAATTATGCTATTTCTCGTACCTTCATAGATACTGGTAGTTCCATGAATATTATCTTCAAGAAAGCTTTTGATCAGCTGCAGATTGACCCAAGCAAACTTCAACAGATGGTGACTCCTTTATATGGATTCATCGGTAATGAGGTACAACCGCTCGGTCAAATAAAATTGGTCATATCTTTGGGAGATGAGCCCCTAATGAGGACCAGAAGATCTTACTTCATGGTGGTGGATGCTCCATCTGCCTACAACGTAATATTGGGTCGGCCGACCCTAAATGAGTTTAGGGTAGTCGTTTCTACTTTCTGTCAAAAAATTAAATTTCCCGTTGATGACCAGGTTGGGGAAGTGCGGGGTGATCAGAAGACAACCCGTAAATGTTATGTAGAGATCGTCCGAACTGAAGCCAGCGCCGCTCGAAAAATCCAAAGAATGGAAGTTAATGCCATTCAAGAAAAGTCACCTATTCTGGTTTATGAAGAAAAGGAAGAAGTCTAGATACAGACCGGTCGACCTAAAGCTACTACTTATGTCACGGCCGATCTTGATCCTACATTAAAAGCCGAGCTGGTTCAGTGCTTGAAGAAAAACAATGATATCTTTGCCTGGACAGCCAAAGAAGTCATGGGTGTTTCCCCTTCGGTAATGGAACATTCTTTGCATGTTTTCCCAGATGCCCGGCCGGTCATGCAAAGAAAAAGAAATTTCAGCGCAGAACAAAATCAAATCATCAAGGAAGAAGTGACTAAACTCATGGAAGCTGGCTACGTCAGGGAGGTACAGTTCCCTAGCTGGCTAGCTAATGTGGTATTGGTCTCTAAGCCAGGCAACAAATGACGGGTATGTATTGATTTCCATGATCTCAACAAAGTTTGCCCAAAAGATTATTATCCACTGCCCCGGATTGACCAATTAGTAGAATTAGTAGCTTCTACATCTGGGTGTGAATACATTTCTATGCTGGACACTTATCAGGGCTATCATCAAGTCCCCTTAGCTAAGGAGGACCAAGAGAAGGGATGTAGAGGAGACCTGCAAGACATTGAGGCAATATGGGCTCAAGCTAAACCCAGGCAAATGTTTATTTGGAGCAAAGGGGAGAAAGTTCCTGGGCTATATGGTGTCCGAGCGGCGAATAAAAGCCAACCCAAGCAAAGTCAAAGCTCTGCAGAACATGGAGCCACCACGCAACATGAGGGAAGCTCAAAGACTCACCGGTCGGATTACAGCCTTGTCTAGATTTATTTCAAGGTCGGCCAATCGTAGTCTCCATTTCTTCAAGATACTTCTGAAGGCTAACAAATTTCAATGGGATGAAGAATGTGACAAAGCTTTTCAAGAGTTGAAAGACTATCTGTCCACCCTTCCTATATTGGCTAAGCCTGTAGTAGGAGATGTTGGTTGCTACTCGGAAAACCTAATGATTCCTCTGTACAAAAATTTTGTACAAGATCTGAATCTTTCCTAGCTACTATGTGTTCTTTTAAATTAAACTTGGATCGCATGCGGAACTTAACATGTTTGAACCCAAGTTTAACTTATATATTCTTTTAGGTTTAGATTTAGATCTCCTGCGGAACTTAACACGTTCAATCCAAATCACCTAGGTCACAAAGTTGATTAAATATTAATTTCCAAATTTGGCTTCCAGGACTGCATGGCGAGGCACATGACCTTCTTGGATATGGGAGCAACCACCACCGCCTAGACAAAGCCTTTTAAGGAAAGTTAATATTTAATTTCCTTAAATGACTCTAGGTTAACCAAAAAGAATAATCGAAGCACAAGTTCAAAAAGAAAACAGCATCGAAAACTAATTCGAAATCTAGAATCACATGCCTCTTGTATTTGGTATTTTTACAAAGAAATAAAACTAGTATGATGCGAAAAATAATTACTAGTTATACCTTTCTTTGTGAACTTTCAATGACCTCTTGATCTTCTACCGTATTCCTCTTCTAACCTCGGACATTGTGTGGGCAATGATCTTCTAAGATGAGAACCACTAAGGCACCTTCTTCTTCCTTCCATCAAGTTTCGGTCAAGCAAAAACTTCCAAAGGATGAAGAATTTTTTCCACCAACCAAGCTCCAAGGGATGCAAGAAACAAGCCTCCTTTCTCTCCTTTTCTCCAAGCTAGATTCGACCACTTCGATGTCTCCAAGAGGTGATGAAGTCTCGGCCACAAGAAGGAGAAGAGAGAAGGGGAAGGGGAAACTCTAGGGGCCGGCCACGCCTAGGAAGAAAAGAGAGGAAGAAAAAGAATAGAGTCGTTAGCCATGAAGACACCTCTACCCCCTCTTTTATAATCCTTGGTCTTGGTAAATAAGGAAATTTTAATAAAAACTTCCTTAATTCCTTTGCCATGAAAAGAAAAAATTATTTAATTAAAAATAATTTTCTTTTCTTAATATCAATGGCTGGCCACCTACAATCCCCAAATCAAGGAAAGTTTTAATTAAAACAAGAATTAAAACTTCCTAATTTGTTTTCAGAAATTTATAAAAATTTCTCCAATAATTTTTATCCCTTCATGATTAGTTAATAAAAAGGAAATTTTATAAATTAAAAATTTTCTTTTAAACATGTGGATAATTTCCAAAAAGGAAAGTTATCTCTAAAAATTAAAATCTCCTTTCAATCTACAAATAAGGAAAGATATTAAATCTTTTCTTAATCTTTTGTAGAAACTAATAAAAGAGAATTTTTAATTTTTTAAACTTTCTTTTAAATCATGAACATGATTAAAAGGAAAGATTTTACCAAAATTAAAATCAACCTTTTAATCTACAAATTAGGAAAGATATTTAGCTCTTCTCTTAATCTTTTGTAGAATCTTATAAAAGGGAAGATTTAAATTTTAAACTATCTTTTAAATCATGTTATCCACATAAGAAAAATTTTAAAATTAAAATTCCTTTTTATTTTAATAGGGCCGACTACCTAAACTTGAGTTCAAGCTAGGGCCGGCCACATGAATTCACCCATGAACCAAGCCATGGCCGGCTCTAGCTTGGTCTCCAAGCTAGCTTGGCCGGCCCCTATAGAATGGGTAAGAAGGTGGGTATAGTACTCTATAATTAAGAAGCTACGATAGGGACCGAGAGGAGGAATTGGTTTTAGTCTCCCGATAAAATTAAGCATCCCGTGTTCGCCCCGAACACACAACTTAATTTTATCAATAATAATTCATTCCACTAGAGAACTATTATTGAACTAACGCACCAATCCCAAATTACATTTTTGGGCTCCTTCTTATTATGAGTGTGTTAGTCTCCCTGTGTTTAAGACGTCGAATGTCCACTAATTAAGTGAGTTACTACAACTCATTTAATTAATATCTTAGTCCAAGAGTAGTACCACTCAACCTTATCATTATGTCGGACTAAGTCCGCCTGCAGGGTTTAACATGACAATCCTTATGAGCTCCTTTTGGGGACATTCTCAACCTAGATTACTAGGACACAGTTTCCTTCTATAATCAACAACACACACTATAAGTGATATCATTTCCCAACTTATCGGGCTTATTGATTTATCGAACTAAATCTCACTCATTGATAAATTAAAGAAATAAATATCAAATATATGTGCTTGTTATTATATTAGGACTAAGAGCACACACTTCCATAATAACTGAGGTCTTTGTTCCTTTATAAAGTCAGTATAAAAGAAATGACCTCTAATGGTCCTACTCAATACACTCTAAGTGTATTAGTGTAATTATATAGTTAAAATAAACTAATACCTAATTACACTACGACGTTCCAATGGTTTGTTCCTTTCCATCTTGGTCGTGAGCTACTGTTTATAATTTATAAGGTACTGATAACATGATCCTCTGTGTGTGACACCATACACTATGTTATCTACAATATAAATTAATTGAACAACTACATTTATCATAAATGTAGACATTTGACCAATGTGATTCTTATTTCTAGATAAATGTTTATACCAAAAGCTAGGCTTTTAGTATACATCCTAACAGGAGATACCTTGTAGGCATATCTCTCGGCCAATGAAAATGTTGTAGGCTCTGTGTTAGTTAGACAGGAAGGGAAAGAGCAACACCCAGTGTATTTTTCTAGCCATTTATTAATAGGAGTTGAGTGTAGATATACTACACTCGAAAAGTTGGCTTATGCATTAGTGTTGACTGTCCGGAGGTTGCACCCATATTTTTTAGCACACACAATTATTGTGTTGACCAATAGTACTCTCGGGCGAGTGTTGCTTAACCCAGAGGCATCGGGTCGATTGATCAAATGGACGAACGAACTTAGTGAGTATGACGTACAATATCAACCTCGCTCGGCCATCAAGGCACAAGCATTAGCATATTTCATTATAGAAGTTCAAGGCCCTGAAGAAGAAAATACTTGGAAAGTTTATGTGGATGGATCCTCAACCAGACAAGGTAGTGGAATTTGTGTTCTCCTTATATCCCTGAGAGAAGATAGACTTCAACTTTTGTCAGGCTAAATTATAGAGCCACTAACAATGAGGCAGAGTATGAAGCATTGATAGCCGGATTACAAACCGCTCGACATGTAGGAGCAGCTCGAGTTCTCATCTATTCTGATTCTCAGTTAGCAGCCCAACAATTATCAGGTAACTTTGAAATTAATAATGATAGGCTCAAGTTATATGCTGAGGCATTTGATAAATTGAAGTCTCAGTTTCAAGAAGTAAATATACAAAAAGTTTCTCAATCCGAAAATCAAGTAGCCGATGAATTAGCTAAATTAGCCTCCGCTATAACACCATGAAATCTGGATCGGCCAGTGGAGCAGACCCTGTTTGTTGGTTAGTCCTAGGAAAACGTACCGGTTCCACTGTACAAAAATTTTTGTACAAGTGTCGAACCTTTCCTTAAATAACCTATTGTGTTCTTTAGAAGTTAAATTAGGAATCGCAGACGAAACTTAACATCATTGATTCCAAATTTAGCTTATCTGTTCTTAATGGTTTAGATTTGAATCGCAAGCGGAACTTAACACTATTGATTCAAATCTACCTAAGTTATTAATTCCATAAATATTAATTTCCAAAATTGGCTTCCAGGACTGTATGGCGAAGCACATGGCCTTCTTGGATATGGGAGCAACCACCACTGCCTCGGCAAAGCCTTTTAAGGAAAGCTAATATTTATTTCCTTAAATAACTCTAGGTTAACCAAAAAGAACAATCGAATCACAAATTTGAAAAAGAAGAAAACACAAAATCGAAAAATAAATTTGATAAACTAGATCTAATTGCCTCTTGTATTTAGAATTCATACAAAGAAAAATAACTAGTATGATGCGGAAGAAAAATACTAGTTATACCTTCTCTTTGTAAGCTAATGACCTCGAGATCTTCTGCCGTATTCCTCGCCTCGCCTTGGACGTCATGTGGGCGACGATCCTCCAAGATGAACACCACCCAAAAGAGCTTCTCCTCTTCTTCTAAAATCCGGCCACCACCACCACCAAGGAGAAGAGAGCAAAGGGAAAGGGAGAAGGGAGAGGGCCGACCACCAAGAGGTCTCCAAGCAAGAGAATAAGAGTTGTGTCTCATGAAGCCCCTTCACCCCTTCTTTTATATTACTTGCCCAAGGCAAATAAGGAAAAACCTTTTACAAAAAATAAAATCATCCAAGAGTTTTTCCTTTTCCCTTTTATTTTTCCTTTTCTTTCCTCTTGATTGAATCAATCACCAATCAATGGTTGTGATCAATCCTATTTGGTTTAGGATTAAGCTTGGCCAGCCCCTTGCTTGGGCACCAAGCAAGGTGGCCGACCACCATATTTAGGAAAGGAATAGTAATTTTTTAATAAAATTTTACAAGAAGAAAAACTCTTATAAAATTTTTCTTGCTCTCTTTCCTAGAGTTAAAAAAGGAAAGTTTTAAAAAATTAAAACCATGTTTTAAAATTTAAAACTTCTCTAACAAAATTTTCTTTTTTAACATGATGATAGAAAATTTTAATTTTAAAACTTATCTTCTTTTTTTTTTCTTAAACCATGAGGATGGTTAAAAAAGGAAAGTTTTAAAACTTTTAAAACTCTCTATTAAAACATGTGGCCTAATTCAAATAAGGAAAGTTTTAAAAATTAAAATCTCTCTTTAAAAACTTATAGTTTTCTACAAAGAGAAGATTTTAAAAATTCAAAACACCCCTCCTATTTGAATTAATCTTGGCCGGCCCCTACAAGCTTGGTCACCAAGCAATAGGGTCGGCCCCTATAACAGGATGTGGCCGGCCATTGCTTGGTCACCAAGCAATGGTCCGGCCCCCTTCTTGGACACCAAGAAGAGCCTTACATTTGGATGGACTTGAGGCTATAATGAGGCTATGACAGGGACCTAGAGGAGAAATTGGTTTTGGCCTTCCGATGAGCTTGAGTATCCTGTGTTCGCCCCGAACACACAACTCAAGTTCATCGATAATAATTCATTCCACTAGAGAGTTATTATCGCACTACCACACCAATCCCAAATTACATTATGGGCTCCTTCTTATCATGAGTGTATTAGTCTCCCTGTGTTTAAGATTACGAATGTCCACTAATTAAGTAAGTTACTGACAACTCACTTAATTAATATCTAGCTCCAAAAGTAGTACCACTCAACTTCATTGTCATGTCGGACTAGGTCCACCTGCAGGGTTTAACATAACAATCCTTATGAGCTCCTCTTGGGGACATTCTCAACCTAGATAACTAGGACACAGATTCCTTCTATAATCAACAACACACACTATAAGTAATATCATTTCTCAACTTATCAGACATATTGATTTATCGAGCTAAACCTCACCCTTTGATAAGTCAAAGAAATAAATATTAAATATATGTACTTGTTATTATATTAGGATTAAGAGCACACACTTCCATAATAACTAAGGTCTAGTTCTTTTACTAAGTCAGTACAAAAAGAACATATCTAAATGGTCCTACTCAATACACTTTAAGTGTATCAGTGTAATTTATTAGTTAAGATAAACTAATACTTAATTACACTACGACTATTCTGATGGTTTGTTCCTTTCCATCTTAGTCATGAGCAACTTGTTTATAATCTATATAGAACCGACAATATAATCTTCTGAGTGTGACACCACACTCCATGTTATCTACTATATAAATTAATTGAACAATTACATTTAACAAATAAATGCAGATATTGACCAATGTGATTCTTTTATTTCAACAAATAAATATTTACAAAAGCTAGGCTTTTAGTATACACTCTAACACTGTTAATATCTTGTATCGAAAGACAAGCTGACGCAGAAATACAAGGTGATTGGAAGGCACCAATCATATTATATTTGCAGCAGGGCATTCTTCTGAATGATGCAGAACAAGCAAGGATATTTAAGAAGAGGGCTGCTCAGTATACTATTGTTAGTTAGAGCCCTAGAGCCAATCATATGATGATTGCTGTATGGACTCATTGTATCATATTCCTATGTATATAAAGACATTTGTTTGGTTATTATACTTACTTGTATTGGTGTCAAATAACTAAGTATAATAACGTCCTTGAGTAGAAAGTTCTTATCTATATCAATCGATTGGTTGAATCGATAGTGAGATGGTATATAGAACACTACTCTTAATCATTCCTAGTCAAGTATTAACATTCAGGGACAATGTTAATACGACGAGACTAGCATGTAGGTCAACTCGATGACTTGGTCTCACAAGTCATGGATATGGAGATATCAAGTTGACACATGGGTATGCATTGGAGAATGTATACTGAATAACCCGCCATGAGAAAGTATCATGGATCGTTATATGAGTGTCATATACTTTCTCATGTGGCTATTAGTATGACTATTAGTCCTAGGACCTGAAGTCACCATGGTTCCCTACATAAGGAGTTACATACTTTGGCTTCGTCAAACATCACCCGTAACTGGGTGGACTATAAAGGCGATTACTGGGTATGTAACAAATTATGCGGAGGGATGTGAGTAATGTAGATGGGATCTATCCCTCCTATTGAGGCTCTGATACCAATTGTTGGTTGCTACTCGGAAAGCCTAGAGGTTCCACTGTACAAAAATTTTGTACAAAGGTCTGAACCTTTTCCTAGCTACCATGTGTTCTTTTAAATTAAATTTTGGATCGCCTGTGGAACTTAACACGTTTGATCCAAAACTTAATCTATTTGTTCTTTTAGGTTTTGACTTGGATCTCCTGCGGAACTTAACACGTTCGACCCAAGTCACCTTAAGTTATTAACTCCATTAAATATTAATTTCCATAATCGGTTCCCAGTACTGACGTGGCGAGGCACATGGCCTTCTTGGATATGGGAGCAACCACCACCGACTAGACAAAACCTTTTATAGAAAGCTAATATTTAATTTCCTAAAATAACTTTAGGTTAACCGAAAAGAAAATCAAATCACAAGGACAAGAAAAACAAAAGAACACTATATCGAAAATAAATTCGAAACTCTAGAATCGTATGCCTCTTGTATTTAGTATTATTTCCAAAAATAACTAGTATGATGCGGAAAGAAAAATTACTAGTTATACCTTTTAGAAAAACCTCTTGATCTTCTACCGTATTCCTCTTCTAACCTCGGACGTTGTGTGGACAACGATCTTCCGAGATGAGAACCACCAAGCACCTTCTTCTTCCTTACAAGTTTCGGCCACCACAATTCTCCAAGAGAAGTAGAGGTCCGGCCACCACCACCAAGCTCCAAGGGATGCAAGAAACAAAACCACCTTTCTCTCCTTCTTCTCCTAGCTAGAACCGGCCACCATCAAGAGCTCCAAAAGAGAGGTTGCCGCCGGCCATAAGAAGAAGAGAAGAGGAAGAAGCTAGGGCCGGCCACCAAGGAGGAAAAGAGAGGAGAAGAATAATAGAGTTGATCACACATGAAGGCACCTCTACCCCCTCTTTTATAATCCTTGGTCTTGGCAAATAAGGAAATTTAATTAAAAACTTCCTTAATTCTTTTGCCATGAAAAAGAAAATTTTATTTAATTAAAAATAATTTCCTTTTTACAAATACAATGGCCGACCACACCATTCCACAAATCAAGGAAATTTTAATTCACACAAGAATTAAAACTTCCTAATTTGCTTTCAGAAATTTATAAAAATTTCTCAAATAATTTTTCCCTTCATGGTGGTTAATAAAAAGGAAATTTTATAAATTAAAATATTTCTTTTAAACATGTGGATAAAAAGAAAGTTATCTCTAAAAATTAAAATCTCTTTTAATCTACAAATAAGGAAAGATATCAAATCTTTTCTTAATCTTTTGTAGAAACTTATAAAAGAGAATATTTAATTTTAAACTCTCTTTTAAATCATGAACATGATTAAAATTGAAAGTTTTCTTAAAATTTAAAATCCTCCTTTAATCAACAAATAAGGAAAGATTTCAAATTTTAAACTCTCTTTTAAACATGTAGATGATTTACAAATAAGGAAAGTTTTTACCAAAAATTAAAATCATCCTTTAATCTACAAATAAGGAAAGAGATTAATCTCTTCTCTTAATCTTTTGTAGAATCTTATAAAAGGAAGGATTTAAATTTTTAAACTCTCTTTTAAAAACATGATATCCACATAAGAAATAATTTTAATAAAAATCCTTTTTAATATTCTAGTGGCCGGCCACCTAAGCTTGGGACCCAAGCTTTGGCCGGCCACCTACATGGCTCATCCACTTGGTCTTGGCCGGCCCTAGCTTGGGTTCCAAGCTAGCTTGGTCGGCCCCATTGGATGGGTAAGAAGGTGGGTATGCGGTGGGTATAAATCTCTATATACTAGAGGCTACGATAGGGACCGAGAGGAGGAATTGGTTTTGGTCTCCCGATGAAATTAAGCATCCCGTGTTCGCCCCGAACACACAACTTAATTTCATCAATAATAATTCATTCCACTAAAGAACTATTATTGAACTACCGCACCAATCCCAAATTACATTTTGGGCTCCTTCTTATTATGAGTGTGTTAGTCTCCCTGTGTTTAAGATAACAAATGTCCACTAATTAAGTAAGTTACTGACAACTCACTTAATTAATATCTAGTTCCAAGAGTAGTACCACTCAACTTCATCGTCATGTCGGACTAAGTCCACCTGCAGGGTTTAACATGACAATCCTTATGAGCTCCTCTTGGGGACATTCTCAACCTAGTATCTCTAGGACACAGTTTCCTTCTATAATCAACAACACACACTATAAGTGATACCATTTCCCAACTTATCGGGCTTATTGATTCATCGAACTAAATCTCACCCATTGATAAATTAAAGAAATAAATATCAAATATATGTGCTTGTTATTATATCAGGATTAAGAGCACACACTTCCATAATAACCGAGGTCTTTGTTTCTTTATAAAATCAGTATAAAAGAAACGACCTCAAATGGTCCTACTCAATACACTCTAAGTGTACTAGTGTAATTATACAGTCAAGATAAACTGATACCTAATTACACTACGACCTTCTAATGGTTTGTTCCTTTCCATTTTGGTCGTGAGCTACTGTTTATAATTTATAAGGTACTGATAACATGATTCTCTGTGTGTGACACCACACACCATGTTATCTACAATATAAATTAATTGAACAACTACATTTATCACAAATATAGACATTTGACCAATGTGATTCTTATTTCTAGATAAATGTTTATACCAAAAGCTAGGCTTTTAGTATACACTCTAACAATCTCTCACTTATACTAAAAGACTAAGCTGCTATATCTGCTGCCATACATCTGATTCCTAACCCTTCAACATGTCCATCAAAAGCTCTTGCCTTAAGGACCTCGGTGGAAGGATCTATAGGTCATCACCTGATGCAATCTAGGCAGCAACAACTTCTCCTCGTTTATACGATTTCTCGTATTGGGTGGTACTTGCGCTCTTTTGTGTTTACTTGCCTTTATAGACTTATGGTTTCTTCGAGTTTGCTATTACAATAAATTGTAATAATCTTTGGACAAACCAGAAATCATATCTAAGTCTATCTTGAGATTATTGAGTCATTCAGCTTTTATAGCTACCTCAGAGGCTTGCCATATACTAAGCTTCTATGGTGGAGTCCAGAAAAACACCTATGCTTATCACTCTTCCATAGTTATGACTTTACCTCCTAAAGTAAACACAAAACCCCGAGGTTGACTTATTATTGTCCCTATCCGATTGGAAGTCAAAATCCATGCAACCCACAAGGACCAAATTAACTGTCTTGTAAGCTAGCATATAATCTCTAGTGCCTCTAAGGTACTACAATATATGCTTTACTGCAGTCCACTGTCTTTGTCCAGGGTTACTTTGATATCTGCTAACTATGCCTTTGGCAAAACAGATTTCTGATCTCGTGCATAGCATACATTAGGCTTTCAACAGCCGTAGCATAAAGAATTGCCTATATTTCCTTTATCTCCTTTGATGTCTACAGAGACATATCTTTAGATAAAGTTACTCCATCCTGAAAAGGTAAGAAACCTTTCTTGGAGTTTTGCATGCTTTAAAACGAGCAAGGATTTTTCCGATGTATGAAGCTTGGGATAAGTAAAATATTCTTTTCTTGCGATCCCTTATTACTTTGATCTCAAGAATATATTTATTCTCCCAAGTCCTTTATATCGAATTGTTTGGACAACCATACCCTTACTTCTGACAACATTTTGATATTGTCTCCAACTACCAAAAATGTTATCTACGTATAGTACAAGAAATACCACCACGCTTCCATCACACCTTTTGTATACACAAGACTTACCCGGTTACTAAATAAATCCATAGGTCTGAATTACTTTGATAAACCGGATGTTCCAAGACCTTGAAGCTTTGCCTCAGTCCATAGACTGATTGAGCTTTACACAAGATGCTCTTAGCCCTTTGCAATGAACCCTTCTGGTGCTTTATATGGATGCTTTCTTCAAGACTTCCATTAAGGAATGCTGTCTTGACATCCACTTGCCAAATAGATAAAAGAATCCGGATAGACTTAAGCATGACTACCAGTGAAAAAGTTTCCTTTTTCATCAAGCCTTGCTTTGAAGGTTTCTACCTTCCTATCTATCCCTCTTTTCCTATTATAGACCTTTTTATACCCAAAAGCTTTTACACTATTTGGTGGTTCTACAAGCTTCCAGATTTTATTAGAATATATATATTCTAATTCTGTTATTCATTACTCTTTGTCAAGATATTGCATCTTTATCTTGGAGTGCTTCATCATATGACCAGAGATCAGGTTCATGTCCTCCAGGGATCGAGTCCAAAAACTCTCCCAAAACATGAATCTTTTTAGGTTGCCTAACAACCCTCCCACTATGACAAGGCACTTTCTGTAATTGTGTATCATTTGTGATACGTGTTGCAGTTTCCTTGTGGTATCTCATCTTGTACAATTGGTACTAGATTAGACATGTCTTTTATTATTTCCTTAAGAACAAATTTTCTTATGGGCACGTGGTTTATTACATAGTCCTTTTCTAAAAATCGGTCATTGATGCTAACAATGACCTTCTGATTTTTAAGACTATAAACCTACTTTCATTTCTCTAGGATAACCCACAAACAAGTGAATTCCTGTCCAATTTATCATTGTCTCTCTTCAGCATATGTGCTGGACTACCCGAATCCGAATATGCTTCAAAATAGGCTTACACCTATTCAGCAATTCTATATGAGTAGAGAGTTCTGACTTTGGAAGGTACTATGTTCACTTCCGTTTCCAGAGTATATCCTTAAAATGAATTTGGTAATTTTCTAAATAACTCATCATCAATCTACTTATTTCCATAAGAGTCCTATACCTTCCTTTTTCTACACCATTCTGTTGGGATATACCTAGGTGTAGTTAGTTGGGATTGAATCCCTTCTTCTGATAAGTGACTCCTAAATTCTCCCAAGAGGTACTTGCCACTACGATCTCACCGTAGTGTCTTGATACTTTTATCTTGACATTTCTCCACATCAGCCTCATACTCTTTGAACTAATCAAAGCACTTAGACTTGTGGCACATCAAGTAAATGTATCCGTATATCAAATAGTTGTCTATAAAATAGACGAAATATTTGAAACAACCTCTTGCTTAGATAGTCATAGGATCACACAAATCAGAATGAACCAATTTCAACATATCTTTGACTCCATACCCCTTAGACTTGAAAGCTTCTTGGTTATTTTTCCTTCCAAGTAAGACTCGCAGGTTGGAAAGATTTCCACTACTAATGAACCCAAAAGTTCATCAGCTACCAATGAATCATACTCAAGTTAATATAACCTAGCCTTAGATGCCAAAGATATAATTGGTTCATTTCCGAAGGTTACTTTCTCTTAAAGTTAGAAGATGTGTTACTAATTTCCATTTGTTGCATCGTGAGAGTTATTGGATTTATAAATTGCCAACCGACGTACCAGAATAGATAACTTCCCTCTTTTTCTTAATAACAACTTTGTTATTAAAAGAGGCAGAATATCATGTTCTTTGAATAGTTTAGAAACTGAAAACTAGTTCTTTCTAAACTTGGTGCGTAAAGACAATTACTCAAAAATCCATGTTTTATTTTTATCAAAAGATAAACATCTCCCACTGCAACAGCTGCCACTTTTACAGCAGTGCTCATGTGGACGGTGTTTTTATTTTCATTTAGTCGTCGGGTTTCCTGGAACCCTGCAATGAATTGCGGACATGATTAATGGCATCTGTATCTACACTCCAGGTTCTGGTAGATACCACCACTAAACATGTTTCAACTAATGAATAAAATACACCTATATTGTTCTTAGTTCTAAGAGGACAGTTTACCTTAATGTCCAAATCCTATTTCCAATCAATTATAATTGGGACCACTAAGTCTATCCTAAAGTATATCAGCTAGGGATTGACCATCATCCTAAGAATCACAAAAATATTTGGTTAAGACCAACTCCTTAAAAATCCCCATGAATCTTGTATGCCACGTTAGTGTGGACGTATACAAATTCAAAGAGGAAATTTTATCATTTAATTTTATTATCTCGTCAACCTTACTTTATGACGAATAAAATTAATAGTTGGTCTATCTTTAATCAAATATTTGGTCAAGACTTCTAAATTTAAAATAATATTGATTCCTCTAACAATACTATTTAAATTTACCAACACCTCAAAACACCGTGAATTTTGCATGCCACGTTAGTGTGGACGTATACAAAATCAACAATTGGTATCAGAGCTAGGGTTTTGCCTCTGTGTATTTGGTATTAGTTTAATTATGCACATGTCATACATAATTTAGGCAGGATAATAGTAGGATGTGCTAACTTTGTGGATGCAGGATCCAACTATTATGGCTTATAGTTTTATGTGTGTGATTGGACCCTTGGACATGTCAAGGGCATTTATATGTGTGTGCATGATTGTATTATAAAATACAGCAGGAGCTGTATTTAGTTTTATTAGGATTTTATTTTTGATCTAGATACATGTACATTCTTTTTATGGAATATAGGATCAAAATTGTAAAATTCTATTTATGTCGCGGATCGAATCTTGCAAAGCGTGGAACCTTCTATGGACCAGAGGCGCAGCGGAACAAGGAGCAAGATGGATGCGACAGCTAGACCCGGTGGCGATGGCCAAATATGGCAGCAGCTTGGGATGACAACACACGGAGGACAACTAGAGATAAAAGCCATAATAGTTGAAAATTAGATTTTCTATTTATTGCTTTTATATTGTGTTGTGTGTGCATGTTAGTTTACAAGTTTAGTAGGCTAGCATAGTTAAAATTCCTCATTAATAAATAACTAAGTGGGAGAGGGATTTTTAAGTAAATCCCATGGTCTCCATTACTGGTTTGTAAGTGATGCAAACAAGCTTGCACGTTGGCTCTGAGTGCCTTCCTCCATAACGGATGAGCTAGTTTGCAGATCACTAGAACAGACTTCTATTTTTGGATGACTATAAGAAGTTAATTAAGAGCGTGTGATACCAATTGTTGGTTGCTACTCGGAAAACCTAGAGGTTCCACTGTACAAAAATTTTGTACAAAGGTCTGAACCTTTTCCTAGCTACCATGTGTTCTTTTAAATTAAATTTTGGATCGCCTGCGGAACTTAACACGTTTGATCCAAAACTTAATCTATTTGTTCTTTAAGGTTTAGACTTGGATCTCCTGCGGAACTTAACACGTTTGATCCAAATCACCTAAGTTATTAATTCCATTAAATATTAATTTCCATAATTGGTTCCCAGTACTGACGTGGCGAGGCACATGGCCTTCTTGGATATGGGAACAACCACCACCGACTAGACAAAACCTTTTATGGAAAGCTAATATTTAATTTCCTAAAATAACTTTAGGTCAACCAAAAGGAACAATCAAATCACAAGGAAAAGAAAAATAAAAGAACACAACTTCGAAAAACATATTCGAAATACTAGAATCGTAAGCCTCTTGTATTTGGTATTATTTCCATAAATAACTAGTATGATGCGGAAAGAAAAATTACTAGTTATACCTTATAGAAAAACCTCTTGATCTTCTACCGTATTCCTCTTCTAACCTCGGACGTTGTGTGGGCAACGATCTTCCGAGATGAGAAACCACCAAAGCACCTTCTTCTCCTTTCTTCAAGTTTCGCCAAGCACTATGCTTCCAAGAGATGAAGATCTTTTCCATCAATCAAGCTCCAAGGGATGTAAGCTTTCTCTCCTTCTTCTCCAAGCTAAAATCCGGCCACCACTTGATCTTCAAGGAGGAAGAGAGGTCCGGCCACAAGATGGAGAGAAGAGAAAGGAAGGAGGCCGGCCACACCAAGGAAGAAAAGAGGGAGAAAATAATAGAGGTTGTTCACCCTTGAAGGCTCCTCTTCCTCCTCTTTTATAATCCTTGGTCTTGGCAAATAAGGAAATTTTAATAAAAACTTCCTTAATTCTTTTACCATGAAAAGGAAAATTTTATTTTAATTAAAATAATTTTTCTTCTCACTAAAACATGGCCGGCCACTTATTTCCTCAAATCAAGGAGAGTTTTAATTAAATAAGAATTAAAACTTCCTAATTTGTTTCCGGAAATTTATAAAAATTTCTCCAATAATTTTATCCCTTCATGATTGGTTTATAAAAAGGAAATTTAATAAATTAAAATCTTTCTTTTAAACATGTGGATAAAAAGAAAGTTATCTCTAAAAATTAAAAACTCTTTCAATCTACAAATAAGGAAAGATATCAAATCTTTTCTTAATCTTTTGTAGAAACTTATAAAAGAGAATATTTAATTTTTAAACTCTCTTTTAAATCATGAACATGTTTAAAAAGGAAAGTTTTCTTAAAATTTAAAATCCTCCTTTAATCAACAAATAAGGAAAGATTTCAAATTTTAAACTCTCTTTAATCATGTAGATGATTTACAAATAAGGAAAGTTTTTACCAAAATTAAAACCATCCTTTTAAACTACAAATAAGGAAAGAGATTAATCTCTTCTCTTAATCTTTTGTAGAAAGTTATAAAAGGAAATTTTAATTTTTTAACTCTCTTTAAAAACATGATATCCACATAATAAAAAAACCCTTTTAATATTCTAGTGGTCGGCCACCTAAGCTTGGGACCCAAGCTTTGGCCGGCCACCTTCATGGCTCATCCACTTGGTCTTGGCCGGCCCTAGCTTGGGTTCCAAGCTAGCTTGGCCGGCCCCATTGGATGGGTAAGAAGGTGGGTATGCGGTGGGTATAAATCTCTATATACTAGAGGCTACGATAGGGACCGAGAGGAGGAATTGGTTTTGGTCTCCCGATAAAATTAAGCATCCCGTGTTCGCCCCGAACACACAACTTAATTTTATCAATAATAATTCATTCCACTAGAGAACTATTATTGAACTACCGCACCAATCCCAAATTACATTTTGGGCTCCTTCTTATTATGAGTGTGTTAGTCTCCCTGTGTTTAAGATAACAAATATCCACTAATTAAGTAAGTTACTGACAACTCACTTAATTAATATCTTAGTCCAAGAGTAGTACCACTCAACCTTATCATCATGTCGGACTAGGTCCACCTGCAGGGTTTAACATGACAATCCTTATGAGCTCCTCTTGAGGACATTATCAACCTAGTATCTCTAGGACACAGTTTCCTTCTATAATCAACAACACACACTATAAGTGATACCATTTCCCAACTTATCGGGCTTATTGATTCATCGAACTAAATCTCACCCATTGATAAATTAAAGAAATAAATATCAAATATATGTGCTTGTTATTATATTAGGATTAAGAGCACACACTTCCATAATAACCGAGGTCTTTGTTTCTTTATAAAATCAGTATAAAAGAAACGACCTCAAATGGTCCTACTCAATACACTCTAAGTGTACTAGTGTAATTATACAGTCAAGATAAACTGATACCTAATTACACTACGACCTTCTAATGGTTTGTTCCTTTCCATTTTGGTCGTGAGCTATTGTTTATAATTTATAAGGTACTGATAACATGATCCTCTGTGTGTGACACCACACACCATGTTATCTACAATATAAATTAATTGAACAACTACATTTATCACAAATGTAGACATTTGACCAATGTGATTCTTATTTCTAGATAAATGTTTATACCAAAAGCTAGACTTTTAGTATACACTCTAACACGTCAAACATCACCCGTAACTGGGTGGACTATAAAGGCGATTACTGGGTATGTAACAAATTATGCGGAGGGATGTGAGTAATGTAGATGGGATCTATCCCTCCTATATGACGGGAGTGATATCTTGGTTCTTGATAGAGTGCGACCACTAAGTGCATGGTCATACCCAAATAAGTCGATATGAATATTGAGCTCATTTGATTAGAGTGAGTCCACTTGGAGTTCAAGATATAGATTGATTCAAGGATGACACGGTCTATGCCTCATTTGATCAATCTAGATATCGTGGATAGAAGGACATTGTCACATATTGTGAGAGTCACAATTAGTAGTCACGAAGGTAATGTTGGATCTCAACATTCTTGCAACATGGGTAGCAATGATGTATTGCTAGATGCCGCTCATTGCTTATGTTTCTAAATAAGATTTAGAAACATTGCCAACGTTTCAAGAACCTATTAGGTCACACACAAAGAACAAGTGAATGGAGATTAGGTTCATGTGATGAATCAAAAATTAAATTAAGAGTAATCTAATTTAGGCCTTTTGAGTTAGACTCAATTAGGTTGGATTTAACTCACCAAGGAAGATGAGTGATCAAGTTTGACTTGACCATATGGAAGTGGAAATATCAAGTTTGACTTGATGCCACCTCATGAAGGATAACTTATCCTACATGGCATGGCTAGCCAACACATCCTTGCCAAATCATCAAGGGAGAGCAAGATTACTAATGTGGCCGGCCATATGAATGGAAGATTCATTGGGCGCCCAAATGAATGCATTAAGATTCATTGAATGCAATTAATTGCATTCCTAGTGTGGCTAGCCACATGAATGGAAGTTTCATTGGCCGCCCAAATGAATGCATTAAGATTCATTGAATGCAATTAATTGCATTCCTTGGTTGGCCGACCATATGAATGGAAGATTCATAGGCATTGAATTAATTCATTCAATTTTGTATCATCTTACTTACTTCTTCCTTGCTCCTTCTCCTCTCTTTGTCGAGAGCTCCAAGCAAGACAAGAAAGTTAGTGAGTTTATCCAAGAAGAAAGGTAGAGTGATAGTCACATAGAAAAATAAGAGGAGCGTTTGAGATTATATCTTTCTCTTTTCTCCTACCTTTCTTCCAATCCCACCCGAGAGCCCTAGGGAGTGCTAGCACACTTGTGGTGCTCTCTTCTCCATCATTGAGTGTTAGAGAACACTTCTTGTTTGTGTGGATACTACTAGAGGTATGTACGCTTGAACACACTCAAGATCTGAAGAACATTGGACGAGCGGGATTTGCGAAGGGCTTCGCTTCAAAGGTATAACACTCACCATGTAGATCTAAAGTAGATCAATCTAGAGTAGGAAACAAGTACAAGAATTTTATTAATTTTCTGAACGGATCCGTGGCTAGCATTCAGGGTTTCTGCAACGTAAAAAAGTGATTTTTACGGCTCGAATTGCTAACAACTACGATAGGGGAGCAGTTATATAAAAGAGCTTTCTCCAGACATTTTCTTAAGTGTATTGGCACAGAAGATGTACAATTTATCCTGCAAGAGGTTCATCAAGGCTCATGTGGCAGTCATATAGGAGGGAGATCTAGTATGGAAACGTGTTAAGCCTATTGGGGATGTTAGCAAGTTAGCACCACAATGGGGAGGACCTTACCAGGTGGTAGAAAAACTGGCATCAGACTCATATTATCTCCAGAACACTGAAGGAAGAACTCTTGAGTATCCCTGGAGTGCGAATCATTTACAGCCATATCGAACTTAACAAGCTCCTATCATTCAAGAATATGTCTGAGATAACAAATCAAAATTACTTGAAGCAGTCTCCCTGCGAACAAATGACAAGTATGCTCATAATTTATGTACTTTATTCAATTTGATAAATACAATGCAGGCCAAATATCGCCCAAGAAATAAATATGGTTCAAACAGCATGATGATTATTAGGCAAACATTTTTAATTTGTTCAAGCGACCGTCAACTGGGTTCTTTAAGGAAGAACCTATCAGGTTTCCTTAAGAAAATCTCAAAGACGTTAAACCATCATAAGGTTAGTGCAAGCATTTTGGTTTTATATAAAGCATAGTCGATCGGGAAATCTCATGAAGTAACTCGGACGGGTCTTCATGGGAGGAACTGGAGACTTTAAACTATCATCAAAATATAGTCGATCGGGAAATCTCATGAAGTAACTCGGGCGGGTCTTCATGGGAGGAACCGGAGACTTTAAACTATCATCAAAATATAGTCGATCGGAAAATCTCATGAAGTAACTTGGACGGGTCTTCATGGGAGGAATCAGAGACTTTAAACTATCATCAAAATATAGTCGATCGGGAAATCTCATGAAGTAACTCGAACGGGTCTTCATGGGAGGAACCGAAGACTTTAAACTATCATCAAAATATAGTCGATCGGGAAATCTCATGAAGTAACTCGGATGAGTCTTCATGGGAGGAACCAGATACTTTAAACTATCATCAAAATATAGTCGATCGGGAAATCTCATGAAGTAACTCAGAGGGTCTTCATGTGAGGAACCGGAGACTTTAAACTATCATCAAAATATAGTCGATTGGGAAATCTCATGAAGTAACTCGGACGGGTCTTCATGGGAGGAATCGGAGACTTTAAACTATCATCAAATTATAGTCGATCGGGAAATCTCATGAAGTAACTCGGATGGGTCTTTATGGGAGGAACTAGAGACTTTAAACTATCATCAAAATATAGTCGATCGGGAAATCTCATGAAATAACTTGGATGGGTCTTCATGGGAGGAATCAGAGACTTTAAACTATCATCAAAATATAGTCGATCAAGAAATCTCATGAAGTAACTCGGACGGGTCTTCATGGGAGGAACCGGAGACTTTAAACTATCATCAAAATATAGTTGATCGGGAAATCTCATGAAGTAACTCGGACGGGTCTTCATGGGAGGAACCGGAGACTTTAAACTATCATCAAAATATAGTCGATCGGGAAATCTCATGAAGTAACTCGGACGGGTCTTCATGGGAGGAATCGGAGACTTTAAACTATCATCAAAATATAGTCGATCGGGAAATCTCATGAAGTAACTCGGATGGGTCTTCATGGGAGGAACCAGAGACTTTAAACTATCATCAAAATATAGTTGATCGGGAAATCTCATGAAGTAACTCGGATAGGTTTTCATGGGAGGAACCGGAGACTTTAAACTATCATCAAAATATAGTCGATCGGGAAATCTCATGAAGTAACTCGGACGGATTTTCATGGGAGGAACCAGAGACTTTAAACTATCATCAAAATATAGTTGATAGGGAAATCTCATGAAGTAACTCGGACGAGTCTTCATGGGAGGAACCGGAGACTTTAAACTATCATCAAAATATAGTTGATCGGGAAATCTCATGAAGTAACTCGGACGGGTCTTCATGGGAGGAACCGGAGATTTTAAACTATCATCAAAATATTGTCGATTGGGAAATCTCATGGAATAACTCAGACGGGTCTGCATGGGAGGAACCAGAGACTTTAAACTATCATAGAAGCATAATCGATCGGGATTATATTGTTAGTGGAAACTCAAAGTTTTGCGGATTTCTTCATAAAAATCATTTGGTATTACACTCCAGACCAAGATTCTGGGTTCGAGGGGGGTGCTGTATATACATATATACATATAATCTTTCAAAATTACATTCCCTATCTGGAGTCCCGATCATATGAAGCTCTTTATCTAAAATTACTCGGAATGTTATACTCAACTAAAGCACAGAAATTCCATGAAGTTCTTCATATAAAATCGCTCAGAATTACATGCCCTTCTGAGATATTGCCAATGGAGGAGTTCATCAAAACAAGATCTAATTCCGAGGAATAAGGGAGGAATTCTTGAACAAGGTAGTACTTATTCTTAGTTCTTAGAAGCATTTCAAAGGAAGCAATGTCAGGCTAATACAAACTGGAAGAAACAGATAAGTACCAAATTTTATTTCAATATTGTAGCTACTTAATTACAAGTCTTTTCATTACAAGTCTTCTAATTACAAGTCTTTTTTAACCATACTTACTCAAAATGGCTCGTCAAATTTTCGAGTAATTCTTGGTTAAGTCTGTGACGGTTTATGAATAGAGAAGGAGGTTCCCTAGGTAGATAACCACCCTCTCTGAGTTGTTGAAGAATCCCTGCCATAGAATGATTTAAATCCCTATGATTCGACAAACATATTTGTTAACAAACGCCAGAGACCTTAGATAAGTTAGGCATCTCTCTTCCCATCGGTTTTCCTCATGCTCCTTATAACTTTGAAATTCAGCCTGTAGTTTAGCAGCTTGATCTTTGAGAGTGTCTCTCTCCAATTTAAGCTGTTCCAGTTCCTTTTGAAGTGATGATAGCTCGACGTCCTGAGCCTTTCTTTGTTCTTGTTCCTATAGAATATCAAAATCTTGTGAGGCTGAATCTTGAGCCTGCTCAGAAAGAAAGATATTATGAAGCATCTCTACTTTCTCTAAAACAATGCTTTTATAAGAAACATCTGAGAGGGCTTTTTCCTTCAAAGTAATTTCCATCCGGAGACCAGAATGTAATCGATCCACTTGTAGCTCTAAGGTTCTCCTTTCAAGCTCTTTGTTTTTCAGTGACTGCTGTAACACCTGTAATTCTTTCCTCATAGCCTCTAGTTGTTGATCTTGTGAGGCTACTTTCTTGCGTAATTGAGCCATATCAATGTTAGAAGGAGGAAGAGCAGCTTTCAATGTTTCTATTTGAGCTTTTAACTGGCCATTTTCTCGATCTCGAGCCATAAGTAGCTGGTCTAGGTGAAGACTTGAGGCAAGAAACTAAACAAAATAATAATGCGGTTAGAAAGAATGATAAAAAGCTAGTAACATATAATTAAGAATACTTACAGCAATAGCTTGGCGGCTGTGACTGTCAACCCAATTCGAGAGATTGGTGCCCCTTAATTGCTCTTGGCTATGTAGCCAAGATTCAGCCAACAAGCCTTGTAGCTCAAGGGAACCATAACTAGGGGGATCAGAGGCTTGTCCCATCTGAGAAGGTAGACCCACAACTTATCTGAATAAAGGCGGGGGAACTGAGGGCGAAGGAGGCAGGGAAGAAGAAGACACAATAGAAGGGAAAGAAGTAGTAGAAACAAGAGCAACATAGGAAGAACTAGAGGGGATGGAAGGTGGTAATGCAAGAAGAGTTGATTCAGTTGTTGAAGCATGGATTGCTGATGGCCTTGGACTTGGAGAAGATCTCCGGCAAGGTGTTCGTTTAGCTCGTGGCCCAGAAGCCAGAGGAGGCAAGGACAATGCAAGAGGTTGAGAGGATACAGAGGGGGTAACGACCATCTGGAAAGCAGAAGAAGCTGAAACAATAACAGAAGAGGAGGGGATGAGTAGAGCTGGTCTCATCATCCTAAGAGAAAGATTGGAGATAATGTGGGTAGGGGACATTGGTGCCTTACCTCTCTCCAAAGAAATAGGTGCCGGAACGACGGGGGCTTACACAAAGGTACCAAAGAGGTCGCCAAAAGGCACATCCTCAGTAAGCTTGGGTTTCTTGACTAAGGTAATAAAAGGTTGTTCCTCTTCCTCTTCCCTAGCCACAACGGCTTCTGCTTCTTGCTCTTCTTTAGATAATAAACCCAAAGTAGAGGAGGCGGGATCGGCTCGACGAGCTTGCAGTAATTGTTCTCCAAATTTATTCAGAAAAGACTTGGTCATGGTCGAATTCTTGTACATGAAAGCGGGTAGAAGAGCATCAGCTGAAACATAAGAATTGTGCATCATTATAGAAGATGATTAGCAACCAACTAATAAACATAGTTCAGAATGTTCAGATATACCAAAAGAGACATCCAGGGGAGTGTCGATGTTACTTATCCCAAAGGGAAACATCAAGCCCTCCACAATCAAGGATGGTAAGTTGAATTTTACCCCCTTTAGTTTGGATAAAGCGAAAGAAACAGAGGGATCATTGAGGACATTGTCAGTACTAGGAACTGGAGGGAGATCATATATCCAGTGGATAGGAAAAGGAGGAGAAGAAGGGAGACACATAAAGAAAAATTTGTGACGCCATTCCCCTTAAGGAGGAATTCGGTTGAACAAAATAGTCTTAGGGCGAGTTTGAAATTTGAAGACACGGATATCTACTTGGCGCAGAATGAAGAAGTGGTGAAAAAGACGAGGGGATAGAGGCAAATCTAGCAGTTTAGACACCCCAACGAAACCCATGAGGATAGAAAAAGATTGAGGGATAAATTGATTAAGGGGAATCTTAAAGTAGATACTAACATCAGAGAAAAAGGGATGAAGAGGGAATCAAAAACCTTGTAAAACTTGGTCCCGAAAGATAGATATACACCCTAAAGGAGGAAGATGTGGGCTATCCTATGGGGTAGGGTGAACTATATAGGAAGGCAAATCACAGCTCACTTGTAAATCCACCTCCTCGACTCTATAAGGTTAGAAGCACACAAAAGGAACCATGCCGGAGAAGAAGTGACCATGGCGGAATAACATAAGGGAAACAAACAAAGGAAGATGTAGGGATAGTCAAAAAGAAGAAGATAACATCTTAAACCTCCCTCTCTCTCCCTCAGGGCCTTATACCCAAAAACCCTTAAACAGGGGAGGAAGAAGAATTGGAAAAAAGGAAAAACCCGAAAGCATAGGGGTATATAAAATGATAATGTCAATGACAGTTCATGTAGAACTTAAGTATAAAAGTGGGTATAGAAAGAAGGAGTATGAATCCAATAAGGAAGAATACCTGGAATCATAACCGTCATAAAGAGGTAATGTCATCAAAGGATAGAATAGAATTCAAAAAGAAAGATGAATCCCAAGAAAAAAGGTATTAAGTTTGGTAATCTTCCTCGGGAAACGCGACCAAGTCTTTCTCGCTTGATTCTTAAAGAATCAAAGAAGTAGGGAGAAAATTGGTCAGGTACGAGGTTGATAAGATAATTTCATATTATCTATTCGATTAAAACAACAAATTCGGACAGCCATACTGGACCGGACGAGATTTAGATAAGTATAATGTATCAGTCGATATGTTCTAGCCTAATGGTATATCGACCAGGTATAATAAACCAATTGATATCGAAAATAGCATATTATAGAGTACCATGTTATATCGAACGGGACTCGGTTAAAAACAAAGTATCAGACGAGACTTGTAAGCATAAGTATGAATTGGTTGGTTACGATAGACCGACCGAGATGGATGATATTATAATATAAGGATTTATAATGGCAAGCCAGGTGGCATTCGCCATAATGAATCAGATGAAATTTAGTTAAGTATAATGCACTAGATGGTATTCATAGACACAAGTATAAATCGACCGATTATAATAAACCGAACGATATTTATAGTATTATGACAGACCGCACTAAGTCGGACAGGACTTAGTTCACTACAGTGTATCGGACGATATTTGTAAGCACAAGTATGAATCGGCTGGTTACAATGGATCAGCCAAAATGAAAGATACTATAGTAAAGAGATTACTATAGTGGCCAGCCAGGCGACATTTGACATGCTTAGGGAAAACGGGTTACCACCACGAATAAAAAGTAGCAGATTTAGTAATAAGGAGAGAAGTTTAACTTTACATAAATAAACCAGATTGTCATAATAAATTCTAGTTAATTTTACAAGGATCTAGATTCAAGTAAAGAAATTATTCTATAGTTAACTGAGGAAATAGATCAGCGGGCCTGTTATCAAGAAGTTTACGTCGGTTCAAGAAGTTAGGAGAGGGATCATGAGATAAGAAGTCTTCTTTTCGCAGTTGCTTCACCGCTCCTTCAGCTCCGGCAGTGTAGGCCGCCATGATAGACTTTACGATTGGCCTGTTGAACTCGGGAGACTGGATTAATATGGTAGCTCAATCCTTGAAACGACCGTCTTCACCAGCTTTGTAAACCACTAAAGCCGTCTGGGAAGACTTCAACTCAACTTCTTTGGTCGAGACCTCGGTTTTAGCTGAATTTAGGGAGGTATTTAAGGAAGTTATTTCATCATCCTTCAGCTGCAGGGCCTTGAGTTTATCAGCCAATGCAGACTCATAATCAGATTTTAACTTGTCGAGCTCAGCCGTCTGTTTCTCTAATTTGGAAGTTAATTCCTTGTTGAGATCCGTAGCTGATTTGAATTGCAATTGAAGACTCTCAATTTGATATTCATATTGTCTCTTGGATTCTTCTGAAACTTTAGCAGAAGACATCTCATCAACTTGCTGCTTCAATTTCTTGTTCTCATTATACAAGTGATGCATCAGCCGAGGCAGACCCATGTTTACTAGCCATCGCTGGAAACATAATAAAGGGTCACAGAATAATCAGAGATGAATAATAAATAAGCATTCATAAACATACCCGGGTTTCCTTGTAAGAGAATCGATCGATTATCTCAGGAGTAGTAAGCTCCCCAAAGAGAGAATGAATTTCCTCCCAAGCATTAGCAAAAGAACCCCCCAGCAAGATAGGAAGGACGGGAATGGCAGAGGAACCCATGAAAAAAGAAGAAGTCAGAATCGAAGGGGGAGCGAAAACCATATAAGAGGAAGGTGAGGAAGGTAAAGATCCATATTCTGGAATAGACAGAGGAAAAGTGAAAGAAGTGTCACCAGGAGCAGTGGTACTAGAGGAAGACGAAGAAGAGGGAACAAGAGAAGGATAAAGGTCAGCCAAAGTGGGCTCAGCAGAGGGAAGATCAGCAGAAGCAAAATCTTCTGAGAGCAATTCTTTAGCAGAAAGAATCAATCTCCTCTTAGGAGGAGGATCTCTGGTAAGTTTGCGGCTGGGGCATTTGCTGGGAGCAACCTCAGCCAAGGACTTTTCCGAGCTTACGGGGGATGTAAGCTCGATAATGGGAAAGGAAGTAGTCGCTGGAGAAGCAACAACCACTGATGAAGAAGTGGCTGGCAGAGAAACAGCAGGAATTTCCGCAAGTAAGCCCCCAGGAACCTCAGGAACCACCTGAGAGCTGGAGGCTTCCACCACAGGAACTGAAACCTCAGTCGAGGAATGCTGATTAAGTGCGGCAAGAAGCTCTTGCTCTTTTGCACGCAGCTGAGCCTCCTCCAAACGTAGCTCCTCATCAATCAAAGCAGCATAAAACCCAGTCACTGCATAAAACAGGAGGAAGGGTTTTAGTTAGTAAAAATCAATAAGGGAAAAATAAAAACTTTACCTAAAGAGCCTTGTGTATCAGGCTTGACAGGGCTTAGACCAAACAGATACAGAAGATCAACTCACAACCATCTAGGGATAGAAAGGTGGCGACATAGCAGTTTTTTGCAATAGAGAGGAAGGATGAAGGTGAAACTCCCTGACGTCGGGTAAGGGAGGTAAGGAAGATTTCCAGGCATGGGACCAAGGGATGGGTCCAGGAAACTTTAGAAAGAAGAAGCGAGATTTCCAAGCCTTGAGAGACGAAGACATATCCTCAAAAAGGACCATCTTAGTTCGAGATTGGAAAAAGAAAACGTCGTGCTCCGAACATTTTGGGTAAGAAAACATGAAAAAATTTTGGGGAGTAGGAGGAATATCTAACAGGCGGAATAACATGTAAGTACCACACAAATAATGAAAGGCATTAGGTGCGAATTGTTGCAAGGGAATGCCGAAGTACTGACTCACATCAATTAAAAAGGGAGGAATGGGAAACCTCAAACCCCCTATTAATTGATCCTTGAAAAAAGTCACGCAATTATTGGGGGGACGATGAGGATGATCATCCGGCTTAGGGATTAAGATACTATATTTCCTGGGAATTTCATATTGATTGCGAATAGCGAGCCTAGCATTTTTGTCAAAAGAAGATGAAATTTGGACATACCAAGGGGTAGTCGTTTCTTCAGCCATAAACAGAAGTAAAGGTCAGTAGAATAACAAGTTACTTATTGGAGTCAAGAAAGGAGATCGCCGGAAAGCGGTGAGCGCGAGGGTTGATCAAAGACTACAACGAAAGAAGAACGCTAAGGCGAGGAAGAAAGGGACAAAGTCGACAAAAAGATGAAGGGTTTAGGGTTTAGAAGACACACAACCGTTGTCAGATCAAAACACTTTTGTTTCAATAGATGCCGTGGATTATAGAAAAAGGGCAAAGGCCCGTGTTATGCAACAGAGAGAGAAGACATGTGTTACATAATCATAAATGGGCATTTATGTTAGACGCGACAAATCGAATCATGCTGGGGTTGGTAACACCTCGTCGTGCACCTCTAACATTCTCTTACCGTTGAAAAGCCAATCATAACCAAGGAAATTCTGGGAAGAAGACGCAGTTTACTAAGTGTAATAAAGGGAGAGGGATTAATCAGTTTGACAGAACCTGGGTCAAGGACAAAAAATAATGAGAGCTATTTAGACGTAAAGCATGGTCCGAACTAATGTCATTATAAAGCACAGACTAATATCGATAGAAATAATCTTGTTTGTCATGGATAAATTAATATCGGTCGGGTGGCATATTGAGAAAGGGAATATTAGTATTCATAAAAAAAAATTTTAAAAAAAGGGGGGGGGGGGTTAAGTATTTTGAAAAAATTTAAGAGCCAGTTTATTCTCATAAACTAAAAAGATTCAAGAGAGTCACCTAATTTGATACAAAAAACCATTCAGTTTTACATTTAAGGCATGGTCATATACATAACATTACATCTTCCTCTCAAAATGCTAAACCCTGGGATGCCAGTGCAGATTATTAATCTAAAATTCTCAGAGTACTTAGAAGAGTTCAATCCCATCAGAGCCAAGCTTGCCAAGGCACAAAAGTGGAAATATTTTGCTTGGCACGAAGGAAGCTTGCCCGGGCTGCAGAAATGGGAATATTTTGCTCGGGACGAAGAAAACTATGAAACAGAGTGGTCTCATGAACAAGGGGGGGGCAGATTTATTCATGCCCTGGTGGAAAGGTGACTGAAGAGTCCCTTTCCTGTTTGAGCCTTTGAGCTCTGCTTCTAGAAGGTCAGCCCTAGCCTGCAGGTAACATGGGCTATGCCTTCGTAGTGATGCCCAGAGACTAGGCACTGGAATCTCCATGACTAGTGTTAACCCCTCTGAAACCCGTCGGGTTTGCAGAATAGTCGGGCTTTTGGCTTGAGATTCCAGATCTTGAGGAATTTTATTCCCCAGGGCAGTTTTTGATAGTACTTGAAACTGGATGATCAACAGAAATGCCTCCAACTCTCGTGGATCCAAAACTTGGGCAAACTCATATATAGATCTCGTCTTGTCCAACAAGAATTGCCCCCAAAAAGGGGGATCTAAGGCCATACCCTCGGTAAGAAGAAGTGAACAAGGAAGAAAAAGAACTAGGGTGAATGGAGGATGAAGAGAGGATAGTAGCCCTATTTAAAGGATCAAAAGATTCACGGGATTACAGTACTTGAGTTCACGGGATGGTCGTATCAGAGAATCACGAGGCCACTACAGTACCCATGGCAGAGTCACGGGTAAAGACAGGTAAAGAAACAAAAATAGACTTGTGTCTAGTCAGTTAGCTACACCTCCTTTGACTAGACTTGAAGGGAAGGCTAGTGATATGGGTTAGGTTTAGCAGGTCTCTGATGAAAAAGAGAAGGGAGATAGCAGAATTAAGAAGATAGATCAATCCCGGCCAGATAATACCTTAATGAAGGAAGACCAATATCGATCAAGATATACAATTAAGAGGATAGGTCAATATCGGCCTGGCTATACCTTAAGAGAGGTAGGCCAATCCCGTCCAGATAATGACTTAATGAAGGAAGACCAATATCGATCGAGATATACAATTAAGAGGATAGATCAATATCGACTGGGCTATACCTTAAGAGAGGTAGGCCAATCCCGGTCAGATAATACTTTGATAAAGGGAGACCAATATTGACCGATATATACCTCAAGGGAGGTAGGCCGGTATCGATCGATACATACCTCAAGGGAGGTAGGCCAATATCGACATAAATATGCCTCAAGGGAGGCAGGTCAATATCGACCGAGATATACCTTATGAGAGGCAGGTTAATATCGACCGATATATACCTTAATGAAAGTAAGCTGATACCGATCGAGAAATATCTTGAGAAGAATAGGCCAATATTGACCGGGATACATCTTAGGAAGGGTAAATCAATATCGGCCGGGTTTACACGTTTGAGATAAAAAGCCAGGATTGTTTAAAGTGGCATATCTAAAATTAATTAAGTATACATGATCGCTCGGTAATGAAAAGATCTAAGACTTTATAGAATTGGTAGTATATTACTGAACAAGGTCTACAACATAGTATGATAATAATAAATCGACCGAACAAGGTCTAGGTTTAATATTCGATCAATACAAAATATAGTATGATACCAAGTTGTCTACAACATAATAAAGACAGGACGAACAGGTAGGAGTGATAAATATACTCTGATATAACTTATAAGATAGAGCAGGAGCAAATATTTCAAGAATACTCATAATTAATTTAATAAAGATATCTGTATGTGATTGTATAACAGGTTTACTTATTTGACGGGAAGTGTGCCTCTAGACTTTTCTGCAAGTACTAAATGACAAAAGAGGTACATCTGGGGTACAAAAAAAATTCCTTAAAAGCCATTTGTCACAAGTACGCAGCTTACGTCATCTCATAACAAACTTTAACAAACCGGGGTCCACTTCATGATTACGAAGGTTATATGAAGTGGTATAAAAAAGGGAATCCTCTCCGTTAGCCAAGTAAGTTCACATGACTGCTCGCACTCACAAACCCTAATTCTCAACTACTGTTTTTCTCCTTCTTCCTTCTTCCATACCAAAAGAGATCACTGACTTGAGCGTTGGAGGGCATAGCCAGGGATTTCCACCCCGGTCTTAGGTCACTGATGATAGTGTTGGTTGGTCTCTTGTGCGCAGGAAGCCTAGGAAGCTCGGGATCTCGGTTTTCTTCAGTTAGATTTCTATCTCGTCATTGAATCTTCACAGGAGGAGGGCATTCGGTGACTTCATTCTCCTCGATCCGCTTTGGGTTTCTTGGATCAGTATTCAGTCAGTCAGGTATTACTCTTCATAAACAGTAGGTTTTCTCCCCAACTTTCCATTTTGTTAAGTTTCTCAGTCAGGATCACACATCAAAAAGGGGGAGATTGTTGGACCTTGTGATTGTTTTGATGTGATCAACCAAGTTAGGTTAGGTCCTGTTTGTTATTTGATCCTTGTGTCTAAGTGTACAAGAGCTTAGGAGCACAGGAAGTCGAGCGGAAGATGCAATTAACGAGAAGGACGGTACGGGAAGAGAGTCGACGGGCTCGGTGCATCCGAAGGACGAAAGAGCTGCGAAAGAGTATACCGGTGGACGAGAAGAACATGTGCGGCGTTCGAGGGATGAGAAGCCGGGACGGAAGCCTACTCGAGGAGAAGGCCGGAAGTTGGGTTCGGGTGAGCTCTATTTCGGTTGGCCGGAACCACCCAAACGCGTGAAGCTTCGGAAGTCAAAACAAAGGAGAAAGCAAGCTGGAAATGAAGCTCAAGGCACCTTCATCAAGTATTGTAGGCGCCTCCACCTTGGAGGTGCCTTCATGCTTGTTTGAGGCACCTCCACCTTAGAGGCACCTTCATGTTTGTTTGAGGCGCCTTAGCCCTGGTCAAAATGACCGTTGTCGACTAGATAGAGTTCTATCCATTCACCCAAGCTGAGGCACTTTGGACCTCAGTTAGAGGCGCCTTCAACCTATGGGATAGACTTTCCAGGGGTTATAAAAGGACCCCTGTACCTAGGAATGATGATCAATCAAGTATTCAACTCTGTATTCATTTCTAGCAATAGTTTTGAGCTTCTAGTGTGTAAAAGGCTTCTCCGCCTTCAGAGAAGGAGATCGTTCAGAACTTTTTCTACTGCCTTGGATTAACAACCCCCTGGGTTGTAACCAAGTAAATTGCTGAGTCTTTTTCTTTTAGTTTACTTTATTATTGTTGCATTTTCTTTTGAGTTGAAAGTCTTGAGGAGGGTATACTCTCTTATTTTTCAGGCAATTCACCCCCCTCTTGCCGGCCTCGCTGCATCAACATTTATTTATTTAATTTATCAATGGATGAGATTTAGTTCATTAAATCAAGAGGCCCGATAAGTTGAAAATAATATTATTTATATGGTGTATTGTTGATTATAGAAGGAAACTGTGTCCTAGTTATCTAGGTTGATGATGCCCCCTTGAGGAACTCATAAGGATTTTCATATAAACCTGCAGGTGGACTTAGTCCTGTACGACAATAAAGTTGAGTGGTACTACTCTTAGAGCTAGATATTAATTAAGTGAGTGTTAGTAACTCATTTAATTAATGAGCATTCGATATCTTAAATATAGAGAGATTAACACATTCATGATAAGGAGACCATAATATAATTTGGGAATGGTGCGGTAATTCAATAATAACTCTTTAGTGGTATGAGTTATTATTGATGAACTTGAGTTAGGTGTTCGGGGCGAACACGGGAAGCTTAAGCTCATCGGGAGACCAAAGTCAATTCCTCCTCTAGGTCCCTATTGTAGCCTCTCATATAAAGCCTTATATCCACCTAAAGCCTAGCTTCTTAAGCCTAAGCTAGGGTCGGCCAAGCCTTGCTTGGTGTCCAAGCAAGGGGTCGGCCAAGCCAAGCTTGGAGCCCAAGCTAGGGTCGGCCAAGCCTTGCTTGGTGCCCAAGCAAGGGGTCACCCACACATAGAAAAGGAAGTTTTATTTTTTGTAAAATCTTTCCTTTTATAGAGATCCATAAAAAGGATTTAAAAGGATGATTTTAATTATAAAATTTTCCCTTTTTAGATCGGTCACAAAAGGAAATAAAAGGAGTTTTTATCTTGTTAAATCTTTCCTTTTATAGAGATCCATAAAAGGGATTTAAAAGAGAGATTTTAATTATCGAAATCTTTTCTTTTATAGACATCCACAAAAGGATTTAAAAGAGAGATTTTAATTTTATAAAACATTCCTTTTATAGCTATTCATAAAAAGGATTTTAAAAGAGAGATTTTAATTTTTGTTTGAAGAAGAGGGTTTTAGCCAGCCATAATAAGGGAATTAAAGGAAGTTTTAATTCTATTTTAAATCTTTCCTTTTTTGCATTCACCAAGGATTATAAAAGAAGAGAAGGTAGTGCCTTATGGTTTAACACATCTTCTATTCCTCTTCTCTTCCTTGGTGGTCGGCCCTCCCTTCATCATCTTCTTCTCTTCTTCTTCTTTGTGGCCGGCAGCATCAAGCATGGAGCAGTCTTGGTGGCCGGATACTTGGAGGTGAAGAAGAAGAGAAAGGAAGCTCTCTAGTTGTGACATCCCTTGGTGGCTAAAAGCTTGGAAGGAAGAAGAAGGTTTGGGTGGATTTCATCTTGGTAGATCGTCGCCCACACGACGTCCAAGAGAAGGAGAGGAATACAATAGAAGATCGAGAGGTTATTAAATCTTCAAAGAAAGGTATAACTAATTATAAGTTTCCACATCATAATTAGTTCATATTCATTAGTTCATATTCTTTGAATGGATCCTGAAATACCAACACAAGAGGCTATCAATTTTAGGCTATCGGTTTTGTGTTATCGATTTTTGTTTCGATTTCATGTTTCGATCTTGTACTTCTATTGAGGTCTCTTTAATTAACACGAGGGTTACTGTAAGAAGTTTAAACATTGAATTTCTTTGAAAGGCTTTGTCTAGGAAGTGGTGGATGATCCTATACCCAAGAAGGCCTAGTGTCTCGTCATGTTTAACCTGGAAGTCGATCTTTGAAATAAATATTTAATCATCTTCTGTAATATGGTTTAATTTAAGAAGATCACATCGGTTAAACTTGGAGTAAAAATGTTAAGTATCGTTTCTAATCCAAGTTTAACTTCTAAAGAGCAACTTGGATTAATAATGTTAAGCATCTTTTGCAATCCAAGTTTAACTTCAGTAGAGCACATGGGTAGCTAGGTTAAGTTCTGTGCTTGTACAAATTTTTATACAGGGGAGCATAACGGAATCCAAGTGTAGCAACCAGCAATTAGTATCAGAGCTAAGTTTTCTGCCTCTGTGTGTTTGGTTTTCAGTTTAATTATGCACATGTCATACATAATTTAGGCAGGATAATAGTAGGATGTGCAAATAGACTAACTCTGTGGTTGCAGGCATCCTAGATCCAACTATTATGACCCTATTATATTTTGTGTGTGATTAAACCCTCGGACATGTCGAGGGCATTTTATGTGTGTGCATGATTGTATTTATTATATATAGTAGGAGCTGTATTAGTTTTAGGATTTTACATTTTTGTTCGATCTAGATTACATATACATTCCTTCGTGGAATATAGGATCGATAAATGTAAAACTTTATTTTTATCGCAAATCGTATCCTTGCACGGTGTGGTACTAGTTGAGGACCAGAGGCGCAGCGAAGAAGGAAGCACGATAGACGTGACGACATAAACCCTAGGGTTGGCGGCACATGGAGGATAGCTAAGGCCATAATAGTTGGAAAATATTTTTCATATTTATTGCCTTTTATGCTTTGCATGTATGATGTGTTTGCATGTTAAAATTTCTCATCTTAAATAACTAAGTGGGAGAGGAATTTAATCAAATTCCATGGTCTCCATTACTAGTTTGTAAGTGATGCATTCAAACTTGCGTGTTGGCTCTGAGTGTCTTCCTCCACATCGAATGAGTTTATTTGCGGATCACTATATCAAACTTCCTTTATGGATGATTATAGAAAGTTATTTAGGTGCGTGTGATCTTCTCCATCTGAAGGGGCACAATCCTATTTAATGGACTAAGTATCAAGTAATGGTATACACTTAGGCGCATTTAATAGTATCCTTCCCATCGGAGTCACTACTATTATTTGTATGATAGAAGAAAACCAACTATTAATTTTATTTATCATAAAGTTAGCATGAAAATATAATAAAATTAATGGGTAAGACCTCTTACAAATGTTAGAATTTGTATACGTCTACACTATCGTGACATACAAAATTCACGGTGTTTTGAGGTGTTGGTGAGTTTAAATGATATTGTTTGAGGAATCAATATTATTTTAAATTCTTAAGTTTTAACCAAAATTTATTTTGTGATTCTTAAGATGACCTTCATTCCACTTGCTGTTATATTAAAAGAGAACAAACTTACTGGTCCCAATTACATTGATTGGAAATGAAACATGGACATTGTCTTAACTACTGAAGGCTATAAGTTTGTAATTCTAGAGGTCTGCCCTAATGTGCCTAACAATTATTCTAGTGAAGACGAGATTGAGAGTCATAGAAAATGGGTCAAGGCAGATGAGATGGCGCGGTGTTACATTTTAGCTTTTATGTCAAATATGCTGCAACATCAGCATCAAGCCATGCCTACTGCCTATGACATGATATACAATCTCAAGGAACTCTTCGGACACCAGAATCGGGTTGCTAGGCAACAGGCTATGAGAAACTTAGTGACAACCACCATGACTGAGGGGACACCCGTAAGGGATCATATCCTCAAAATGATGGCTTATTTGAACAAGATACAAATCCTTGGAGAAAAAATTGATGGGGAAACCCAGGTCGATATTATTCTCCAAACGCTACCTAAAAGTTTTGAGCAGTTCCGCCTGAACTATAACATGAACAAAAGGATTTATTCGTTGGCGGAACTTCTGACAGAACTTCAAGCAATAGAAGGGCTATTTCGTCAAACTTCTCACATTCATTTTGCTGAAAATGGTTCTACTTCTAAGTCGAAAGGCAAGAAGAACAAAAAGAAATAAGTTGGTTCAGCAAAGAAAGTGAATCGATCTCTAGGGACTGAACCAAAAGTAGGTGTGAAGAAGCCAAAGGGCAAGTGCTTCACATGCAAGTAGTGTGGATATTGGAAGGCGGACTATCCTCGTAGGAAGGAGAAAAATAAAGGTATATCTTATTCTCTAGTAGTTAAAACATGTTTAGCGGTGTTATCTACCGGTACCTAGTGTGTAGATACGAGAGCCACTGATCATGTCTGCAATTTATTGCAAGGGTTCCAAGAAATCTGACGACTATATGAAGGAGAGATAACCGTCTATATGGGCAATGCTACAAAAGTGGCGGCTGTTGCAGTGGGAGATGTTTACTTATCTTTTGATAGGAATAGAACTTTGATTTTGAGAAATTATCTTTATGTACCAAGTTTTAGAAAGAATTTAATTTCAGTTTCTAAACTGTTTATGAATGGATATTTTGTTTCTTTTGATGACAAAGTGGTTGTAAAAAAAAATAGGGTAGTTATCTGTTCTGGTACGATGGTTGACAATTTGTATACTCTAAATCCAATAACTCTCACGATGCAAAAAACAGAAATTAATAATACATCTTCTAATTTTAATAAGAGAAAGCAGCCTTCGGAAATGAATCAAACATATCTTTGGCATCTAAGGCTTGGTCATATTAACTTAAGTAGGATTCAAAGGCTTATAGCTGATGGACTTTTAGGTTCATTGGTGGTGGAAAACTTTCCAACCTGCGAGTCTTGCTTGGAAAGGAAAATGACCAAGAGACCTTTTAAGACAAAGGGGTATAGAGCTAAAGATGTGTTGGAATTGGTTCATTCTGATTTGTGTGGACCTATGACTATCCAGGTGAGAGGTGGTTTCGAATATTTTATCTCTTTTATAGATGATTATTCGAGATATGGGAATATTTACTTGATATGCCGCAAGTTTGAGTGCTTTGATAAGTTCAAAGAATAAAAGACTGATGTGGAGAAGCGTCATGGTAAAAGTATCAAGACACTACGGTTTGATCGTGGTGGCGAGTACCTCTCAGGAGAGTTTAGGAATTACTTATCAGAGGCCGAAATTCAATCCCAATTGTCTGCACCTAGTACACCCTAACAGAATGGTGTGGCAGAACGAAGAAATAGGACTCTTATGGAAATGGTTAGATCGATGATGAGTTATTCTGAATTACCAAATTCATTTTGGGGATATGCTCTAGAAACATCTGCTTATATTCTGAACTTAGTACCTTCTAAATCAGTATCATCTACTCCCACAGAACTGTGGAATGGGCATAAGCCTAGTCTAAGATATGTTCAGATTTAGGGAAGTTCAACACATGTGTTGAAGGGAGACGCTGATAAGTTAGAATCACGTACAGAGGTTCGTTTGTTTGTGGGATATCCTAAAGGAATGAAAGGTGGTTTGTTTTATAGTCCTAAAGATCAGAAGGTCATTGTTAGCACCAATGTCCAATTTTTAGAAGAGGACTATGTAATGAACCATAAGCCCATGAGTAAAATTATTCTTGAAGAAATTAGAGAGGATATGTCTAATCTAGTACCAATAGTACAAGATGAGATACCACAAGAAACTGTAACATGTGTCACAAATGATGCACAATTATAAGCAGTGTCACGTCGTAGTGGGAGGGTTGTTCATCAACCTGATAGATTCATGTTTTTAGGAGAGTTTTCGGACTTGATCCCTGGTAAACATGAACCTGATCTCTCAACATATGATAAAGCACTCCAAGATAAAGATGTAACATTTTAGCAAAGTGCAATGTGTTGATACAGTCTGACCTGGATGTTGTTTTGCTGTTGACACTGATTTAAGTTTGTATCAGATATTTAACTCAGATTAATTACTAATCTAGGTTGACTTGGTTGACCTGATTGAGGAAGTCCTAACTGGGATGTTAGGCAGTTGGAAAGTCCTGGTGAGTGAAGCCAGGCAGATTGAAAGTCCTGGTGAGTGAAGCCAGGCAGATTGGAAATCCTGGTGAGTGAAGCCAGGTGAAAACCCTAGTGAGTGAAGCTAGGTGCAAGTCCTGGTGAGTGAAGCCAGGCAAGGGAAAATCCAGATGGATCAAGGGTGATCGGACATCTGGTGTTGAAAAGTCCAAGAAGGAAGCTTGGCATGCGAAGTCAGAGGGCTCGGTAGCTCGTTCTCTAGGACCGGATGAAGTCCGAGAGGGCTAGGGAGCTCGTTTCTCCCGACTAGGTCGGAGAGGGTCGACCCGGACCGAGTCAAGAAGCTGGATCGGTTGGCGATCGATCCGGGAAATGACACCGATCGGTGCGGCGACCGATCAGAATCGATCGATGGCTCGGCGATTCTTGTCGATGCGATCGAAATCGATCGATAGTCATCAGGATTTACCTGATCGGTCCGAGACCGATCGGAGGCCAAGCGCTTGGGAAGAGTTACATCTGATCGGTCCGCGGACCGATCGCGCGCATTTGGAAAGAGCGACATCGATCGTGCGGGACCGATCGATTAGTTCTGGCCGATGCGCGCGATCAAGGTGATCGAAGCGCGGATCGCCGCCGCACCGATCAGCGATGCATCGGCGATCGGTCTGCAGACCGACCCACGGTATTGTTTGTTTTGCATGCACTTTTTCTGATTGCCGTATTTGTTTTCACCCATATGTTTTTAACCATCTGCTGTTAGTCTTTTTAGCTTGCAGGTTGCAGGTCACACTCTCATGGTTGAATTCAAATTAAGCTTCATTAAGAGAAGAAGACAAGTGCTCTTTACACTGTGATTTGCTGCAACAGATGCATTTGAGGCATCAACGTTCACTGGCGAATCTGATTGCGACTGGGCTGCGCTCAGTTTGACCTCTACCTATTGGTTCGTATCCAGAGATGCCAGTGATTTCCATTGGCATGGGTTCAGAGAACCAGATGAGGAGGAGAGGTGATTGGCTACGCCTTGTTGGCAGCAGCGATTCTGCAGGCGGTGGTGATTCGAGCCAGTAAAGCAGAGAGAGATAAGAAGGAAGAAGAGAGGTTCAGAAAAGTAACTGAATTCTCTGTTTCTCTTCGATCAATCCTTTGAGAAAGCAAGTTGGTGAAGCTGTGAGCTCCTTGCTAAGAAGGTCGTTGTGCGCTCTCTGCTCTGTTTTCTCTCCGCGTGGCTGTAAGCTCATCTGATTATTTTTTTCAGCCACTGTAAGTCTTGTGCTTAATTCTATAATCAACTGAGACTCTGTTGAGAGGTTGCTCCACCGAAAAGGAGACATCTTTAGTCGGATTTTATCCGGGGTGTGATCTACCGAAAGATCAAGGAGTCGTCCTCTTACGGACACGCCGAGGAGTAGGGGCAAGTTATCCCCGAACCTCGTATATCCTTGTGTCTGCTGTGTGTGTTTTTCTTTCGTTTTAGTTTTCTACTTCCGCTGTGCTAACAAGTTTTTCTTTAAGAAAGATTGTGTTTAAGTTTTCAAAGAGGCTATTCACCCCCCCCTCTAGCCATCTAAGATCCCAACAAGTGGTATCAGAGCGAGGGGCTCTTTGATTCGGATTAACACCCAAAAGAGCAAACTAGGATGGCTATGAAGGAAGGCTTTAGCACAAATCGACCACCCTACTTCGAAGGAGCAGATTTTCAATATTGGAAGGGCCGCATGGAGTATTACCTCAAGACCGACATTGCCATGTGGTTCTCAGTCAAGGAAGGTTTCACACCACCAAAGGATGAAGAAGGTAAGGAACTCGATTCGTCAAGGTGGTCTACCGAACAACTCCGCAAAGCACAAGCCGATGCCAAGGCTATGGTCACCTTGCAATGTGGAATCGCCAAGGACCAACTCGTCAAGGTAGGTCCGTTCTCGAGTGCAAGAGACCTATGGAACAAACTCATCGAGCTCCAAGAGGGAACTCGAGATTCTCGGATTGCCAAGAGGGACCTATTCTTGAATCAACTCCAAAATCTAACCATGAAGGACAATGAAACGGTAAGTGAACTTCATGGGAGATTCAAGGAGATCATCAACGGTCTACACTCTGTGGACGAACGAGTGGAGAATCGCGATCTAGTAAGGTATGCTCTTAAATCTTTTCCTAGGAATGCCTTGTGGTCATCTATGGTAGATGCCTACAAGGTATCCAAGGATCTTTCCATTGTTAAACTAGATGAATTTTTCTGTGAGATGGAACTTCATGATCTTGCTAACAAAGGTCAAAAAGAGAAGGGTATTGCTTTATTTGCAGGACCAAAGAGCAAGGATGGAAGAAGGAAGAAGGAAAAGAAGAAGGAAAAGGAGATTTCCTCATCCACCTCTTCCTCCGAATCCGATGATGAAAGTGGATCATCATCAAGTGAGATGGCAAACTTCGTAAGAAGGATTATGAGAAGAAGCCGAAGATACAAAGGAAAAGGTAAAACTAATGATCAAAATTTTGATAAATCTAATGTTATATGTTATGAGTGTAGCAAGAAAGGACACATTCGGAGCGAGTGTCCGAAATTAAAGAGGAAGGAGGAACGAGCCAAAAAGAAGGAGGAAAGAGTCAAGAAGAAGAAGACTCTCAAGGCCACTTGGGATGAGTCCTCATCAAGCTCATCGGAGGAAGAAGAGAAGATGGAAAAGAGCACACGACAATTAGCACTCATGGCAAGGGAGGTTTCGGACTCCGGAAGTGAGGGAGATTCGAGCGACGCTTCAACCGCGGCTTCATCATCGTCGGATGATGAAGAGGTAACCTCTTCTCATATAGAAAAGTGTTATAAGACTATCACCCACTTATCTACATTGCTTAAAAAGTCAAAAACAGAAAATAAATTGTTAAAAGAAGAAGTAAAAACCTTAAGGACCCTTAGGGAAGATGAGGTCGATGATCTACATCTAGAAGTCCTTGAGGATGAGAACAAGGCTTTAAAGGGTGAGGTTGAGAAACTCAAGAAAATGCTTGAGAAGTTCTCAACTAGCTCTAAGACTCTAGACATGATTCTAAATGCCCAAAGGGCAGTCTACAACAAGGCCGGGCTAGGGTATCAACCCAAGGAGTCGAGTTTCATTTCTTTAATGTCTAGAACTCAAAATAGTAGATCACATGTTTCTAGGGCTCATGGAACTAGGAAAGGTATGACCAAGGCATGGGTTCCTAGGTCTTTCGTTGTAGAAGCATTAGGTCCCAAGATTTGGGTACCTAAAACCTCTATCTTCCGTGTCTTGTAGGCATTGGTCGAGGGGGAGCATCTATCAACTTGGTTTGTTGATAGTGGATGCTCCAAGCACATGACCGGGGACAAATCACTGTTTACAACCATTCAAAACAAAAGTAGAGGTAATGTGTCTTTTGGTAATAATGGTAGCCTTAAGGTTGTAGGAGTTGGAGACATTCATATATCCGAATGTCTCCATATCAAGAATGTCCTTCTAGTCAAGGGGATGACTTTTAATCTCCTAAGTGTCAGTCAATTGTGTGATACGAGTTACACAATTGAATTTCATTCAAGTCAATGTTTGATTAAACACATTGACACACTTGACACGGTACTAGTAGGCACAAGGGTTGATAATATTTATCAAGTATCGTTTAAAAGTGCTACTAATGCTTTGATTAAGTGTTTCATGTCGAAAGAAGAAGAGTCTTGGCTATGGCATAGAAGGTTGGCACATGTAAACATGAAGAACATCCGGAAGTTGGCCAACCAAGGATTAGTGCGAGACTTACCCAGCATCAAGTACCACAAGACCAAACTATGTGATGCATGTCAAAAGGGTAAGCAAACAAAAGTTGTTCATAAAGGTAAAAGCACTGTAAGTACATCTATTGCTTTAGATTTATTGCACATGGACCTATTTGATTGCAGTAGTGTAATATCATTGAATGGAAGTAGATATTGCTTGGTAATCGTTGATGATTTTACTAGATACACATGGACTTTCTTCTTGAAACATAAGGACCAAACTATAGATATTTTTATTTCTTTTTGTAGAAGAACTGAAAATGAAAAATCGACAACAATTAGAACCATTAGAAGTGATCATGGTGGGGAATTTCAAAATCATAGGTTTTTAGAGTTTTGTCAAGAAAAGGGATATAGGCATGAGTTCTCTACTCCAAGGACCCCACAGCAAAATGGGGTTGTGGAGAGAAAGAACCGAGTCCTACAAGAGGCTGCACGAAACATGCTCAATGAGTACTCACTACCGAGCTACTTATGGGCTGAAGCTGTGAATACAGCTTGCTATGTGCAAAATCGAGTTTTAATACATAGGTTTTTAGGAAAGACTCCCCATGAACTTTGGTTTGGGAAACCGCCTACAATTAAACATCTTAGGGTGTTTGGTTGTAAGGTGTTTATCTTGAACACCAAGGATCATCTTGGGAAGTTCACGGCTAAGGCTGATCAAGGGATACTGGTCGGGTACTCGCTTACCAGCAAAGCCTATCGAGTCTACAATGAGAGGACTAAATTGATTGAAGAGTCCTCGGATGTAGCTTTCGAAGAAATCCCTGATAATCAATCAAGGGATGTAGGAGAAATTCAATTTGAACTTAAAAGGCTAAGTTTGAATGATCGAAACATAGAAAGAGTCAAAGTTGACTCTGATGTTGATGAGCAAAGGCAACAAAGAACTCAATCTGATCCTTTGCCTGATATTGAGTCCTTGCCTGTGCCTAGTGAGACCATTCATGAGGCACCACCAAGACCAAGACAATCTAGGATAGCCACTAGTCATCCCCAAGATCAAATTGTGGGAGACATCCAACAAGGGGTTAGGACTAGGTCATTCTTTAGAAATGAGTCTAATGAAGTCGCATTGATTTCAGAGGTTGAACCAAAATTAGTTGATGAGGTATTGCGCGATCCTGATTGGATCATAGCTATGCAAGATGAGTTAGGTCAATTTGAAAGGAGCCAAGTGTGGGACTTAGTTCCTAGACCTAAGAAGACCACCATTATTGGAACTAAATGAGTCTTCAAAAATAAGTTAAATCAAAAGGGAGAAGTTGTAAGAAACAAGGCAAGACTTGTAGCCAAGGGCTATAGTCAAGTCGAAGGTCTCGATTATGATGAGACTTATGCTCCCGTGGCCCGATTAGAGTTCATTCGTTTGATGCTAGCTTTTGCTGCACATAGAGGTTTCAAGCTCTATCAAATGGATGTTAAATCTGCCTTCTTAAATGGCTTTATTAAAGAAGAAGTCTATGTTGAACAACCACCGGGGTTTGTGAATACCGAAGCTCCGAACCACGTGTACAAGCTCAAGAAAGCACTTTATGGGCTTAAACAAGCACCACGAGCTTGGTACGAAAGGTTGTCAACATATTTACTAGAAAAGGGTTTTGTAAGAGGCCAAATAGACCCAACACTATTTCTGCGTAGAGATGGTGAAAAAATTTTTGTAGCCCAAGTGTATGTCGATGACATAATTTGTGGCTCAAATAACAAGGGCTATTTGAATGAATTTATTTCTCACATGGAAAGTGAGTTTGAGATGAGTCTAGTAGGAGAATTGACTTTCTTCCTTGGACTTGAAATCAAACAAACTCGAGATGGAATTTATGTCCATCAAACGAAATGCACTCAAGAGATGCTCAAAAAATTCAACATGAGTGACTCTAAGGAAGTGTCCACTCCAATGGCGACAAACACTCGTCTTGACAATAATGAGAGTGGGAAACCAGTTGATCTAACGCAATATAGAAGCATTATCGGTAGTCTTCTATATCTCACAGCTAGTCGACCGGACATACTTTTTGCTGTGGGCATGTGTGCTAGATATCAAGTTTGTGCCAAGGAATCTCATTTAACTGCAGTTAAGAGAATTCTAAGATATCTCAAGGGCACAATTAGAGTAGGACTGTGGTACCCTCGTACGGAGTCTTTTGATTTGATAGGCTATACCGATTCTGATTATGCTGGATGCAAATTGGATCGGAAAAGCACTAGTGGGGGTTGTCAATTTTTAGGTTCATCATTGATTAGTTGGTCAAGTCGGAAGCAACATTGTGTTGCTCTCTCCACGACCGAGGCTGAATACATTGCCATGGGAGAGAGTGTGTCACAATTGTTGTGGATGATTCACACTCTAGAAGATTATGGACTTTCATATAAAGGAGTGCAAGTGTTGTGTGACAACATTAGCACAATAAACCTAACGAAAAATCCAGTCCATCATTCTAGGACCAAACACATTGAAGTGCGTCATCACTTCATTAGAGATCACGTAGCTAGGGGAGACATTGCACTCACATATGTTGAGTTAAAGTCAAACTTAGCCGATATTTTCACCAAACCCCTTCCGGAAAATGAATTTAGTCATTTAAGGAGGGAATTGGGAATGTGTTTGGCTCAATAAGTCATTTTGACCACATCATGATCAATAAGGACCATTAAAATGACAAGAGAAATTGAAAAATTAATTTGGGCAACTTGGGGACATCTCACACAAATTATAAGGTTTAACAAAATATTTTTGTTTGCTAGAAATGGGGTGAGATGCTAGGATCAACCAAATTATTCAAAATGTATCATGCATCCCTTGAATAATTAGGTTGAAGAGACATAAATTGAGTATGGGGAAGGCCATTACATAATTCATGTGTATTTGGCTCCTAGATCTTACTTATATATTCCAACCAAGGAATCTTGGTTGGATCTGTGTCTAGAAATCATCTAACCTGGTTGATGTGTTGATTGATACCCTTGATTGATACCTTCTTGATTTTGATTGAAAATAGGACAAGTTGGTGAAGAAATGTGACATATTTTGACAAACTTGTAACTACTCATAGGAAGGATATATCGTGAACCGATAGCCTGAGTCATATTTATTACCTTGGTTCACTATAAATCATAGTTTCAGCAAACAACTAACACAAACTTCTCTCTTGAAACTTTGAGATTCAATACATTTGTTATGAAGTGTCTGAAACTTTCGAGCCCTTGATAATTCAAAATCATTAGAGCTCATCATTAGGAAATATTCATTGGTATCACTGAATATAATCTGTGGGCCCTTCAGATCCTAGGTTCTGAACTTGGAAGTTGTTGAACCAAGTTTCAGAGCTGTCGATACGAATTTCAGAGACTGAAGTCACTGATTATCAAACACTGATCGGTCCAGGGACCGATCAGAGATTCCCTGATCGGTCTCCACGACCGATCGGAGGCTTGGCACGCTGTGGCACCTCTGTGGCACCTCGATCGGTCTGGGGACCGATCAGGAGGCTCCCTGATCGGTCTCCACGACCGATCAGGAGGCTCCCTGATCGGTCTCCATGACCGATCAGGAGGCTCTACCTCTGATCCACCTCTGATCGGTCCAGGGACCGATCAGGAAGCTCCCTGATCGGTCTCCGCGACCGATCAGAACACTCCCTGACCGATCAGGCTGTTCCCTGATCGGTCAGGATTTCTCTTGATCGAACAGCCGTCCGATCATTTCATCAACTGTATACCCATCAGTAAACCATTAAAACTTCCCGATCTCTTCTTTTCCTCTTTCACGCAGAACCCTAGCCGACTCCTTCCCTCACCTCACTCTTTCTCTTCTCGTTGCACGCGGACCTCTAGCCGAACCCTAGCTGAAGCTCTAGCACTCTGAAACTCTAGACAAAAGTTCAATGGCACCAAGGTAACTCTCTACCTCTCTAGAACTTTGCAGTTCGGTTTCATTTATCACCATATATGTTTTTTTTGGTGCTGGTGGCTCCGGTGCTCACTCATTGCCCCATTTTACCACTTTGATAACCCTTAGAAAGAAAGTAGTGGGTGAAGGGACCTCTAAATCTAAGTCACCTGAGAAATCCAAGTCCCAGGCACCCTCCCGACCTCAACCTTCTTCTTCTTCAAGATTCCCGAACCGTCAGTTTGAGCAAGCATTTCAACAGAGGACATTCAAGCTGCTTCCATGTCGATCTGTGGATCGAAAGTACATGGATGAATTTTGTCCCTCTGTATCCGAAACCCTAGCCTATTATAAACTTGACTCGGTAGTCTACTTAGAAAGGGACATCAACCTTGACCTAGTTTCTGAGTTCTATAATAATCTTCATCAGAACAATGATGGTGTTTATAAAACCCGAGTCGCTAAAAGAACTATCGATTTCTCCATTACAGAATTCTTTGGGTATCTAGGTTGTCGGATGTGTTCAGGAGATCCTTTTCCCATCTATCCTGATTTACCAGAGTCATTACCTCCTCCACTTGATGTCTCACCTGATTCCATCTATGAGTATTTCTTTGGGCACCCTAGACCGGATGGACTAGATGAGCTAGATGTTAACTTCCCTACTTTTGCAACCTTGAGATTATCTCCTCAAGACTACATTCTTTTTAAGATTGTCACGAACTGCCTTCTACCTATCACATCTAAACCATTATCTGAGATCCGATCATATCATTGTCTTATGCTTTATGGTTTACGTCGGCGTCTCGATTTTAATATCATGTCGAGCATCTACTCTTCGATCATTTCATATTCTCAGCCTAGCAGCTCCACTGTTTATATGCCTTATGGGCATATAATTACAGATTGGCTCGAGACCCTTCAGATTGATGTCTCTAATGGTAGAATAGTCAAGATGGTCAGACAGGATTGCAGACTTGGGAAGCGGGCATTTTCCAAGTCTGGAATCATAGGACAAAATGGGGATGTTCGGTGGAAGGATGGAAGAGCACTAGGTGAGTTACCACGGGGACCTCCACGACAGGTTGCTCCTGTTGCTGCTCCTCCTGCTGCTGACGATGGAGAGGCCGATCCTGATCTGCGCTGGCAGATCGCCGAGCTGGAGAGTCGCTTTGATCGACATGATGAGCTACTGGCTGCTGAGCTCCATGGACTGCGTGTTCGGATCGACCAGCGCTACGATGACTTGCGCAGTCAGCAGCTAGTGACGCAGCAGCTACTTCTGGGCTGGATGGCCAACTACCCACCTCCGCAGCATTTCTCGGGCCATCCACCTTCGAGCTCCAGCATGCCGCCTCAGGGTTACGAGCCTCCCGCGGATGATGATGATGTTCCTCGTGTTGAGGAAATTGATTGATACATTCTATGTGTTATTTTGCCTGTCTGTATGTTGGATGATATTTGTTGGATATCTTTGTCTGACCTGATACTTATGCTACTCATATATTTTTGCTATTCATTTGTCCATTTCTCGTTTTTCCTTATGCTTCAGTTCATATTAATATGATGTTCCTATGCCATGACTTGATTGTATATTATCTCTTTCTTACTGTCATATTATACACTTAGAGGGAACTCTAGGTGCAAGACAGTATGGGTTAAGGGGGAGTCTTTTGAGTCTTATCACCCCATTCGCACCTTTTCGGTGTTTGACAAAGGGGGAGAAGATAACTAAGTTTAGAAATGAATGAAAGGTTGATTTTAGGGGAGAGGATGACTTTGAGTCTTTTTGAATCCTTTTACCTAATTCGCACCTATTCGACTAAGTTAAGTTAAGTGATGAATTGACTTCATCGAGTCAATATGAAAAAGGGGGAGAAGATAACTAAGGTATATCCGTCTTAGGGGGAGGATCCTGATTTCCCTAAAAATTATGGGTATATGAGCATTTCTGATCTAAACTTAAATCGTGTTGTCAAACAAACATAAAGGGGGAGATTGTTGATACAGTCTGACCTGGATGTTGTTTTGCTGTTGACACTGATTTAAGTTTGTATCAGATATTTAACTCAGATTAATTACTAATCTAGGTTGACTTGGTTGACCTGATTGAGGAAGTCCTAACTGGGATGTTAGGCAGTTGGAAAGTCCCGGTGAGTGAAGCCAAAGTCCAGTATGGAGACTTGGCACGGAAAAATACTGGGATGAAGCCAGTGTGAAAATCTTAGTGAGTGAAGCCAGGCAGTGGGAAAACCCTAGTGAGTGAGGCAGTTGCAAGTCCGGTGAGTGAAGCCAGGCAAGGGAAAATCCAGATGGATCAAGGGTGATCGGACATCCGTGTTGAAAAGTCCAAGAAGGAAGCTTGGCATGCGAAGTCGAGAGGGCTCGGTCGTTCTCTAGGACCCGATGAAGTCGGAGAGGGCTAGGGAGCTCGTTTCTCCGGACTAGGTCGAGAGGGCTCGACCCGGATCGAGTCAGAAGTCGGATCGGTCGGCACCGATCCAGGAAATTTGACACCTGATCGGTCCGGCGATCGATCGAATCGATCTGGCGATCGATCAGAATCGATCGCTGGCTACCGAGCGACATCGATCGGTCTGCAGATCGATCGAAATCGATCGAGTTCATCAGGATTTTACCGATCGGTCCGAGACCGATCGGGAGGCCGTAAGCGCTGGGAAGAGCGACATCGATCGGTCCGCAGACCGATCGCGCATTTGGAAAGAGCGACATCCGATCGGTCCGGGACCGATCAGATAGTTTCGATCGGCCGCCGCATCGATCAGCGATGATCAGAAGCGCGGATCGCCGCGACCGATCGGCGATGATCGAAGCGTGGATCGGCACCGACCCACGGTATTGTTTGTTTTGCATGCACTTTTTCTGATTGCCGTATTTGTTTTCACCCATCTGTTTTTAACCATCTGCTGTTAGTCTTTTTAGCTTGCAGGTTGCAGGTCACACTCTCATGGTTGAATTCAAATTAAGCTTCATTAAGAGAAGAAGACAAGTACTCTTTACACTGTGATTTGCTGCAACAGATGCATTTGAGGCATCAACGTTCACTGGCGAATCTGATTGCGATTGGGATGCGCTCAGTTTGACCTCTACCTATTGGTTCGTATCCAAAGACGCCAGTGATTTCCATTGGCACGGGTTCAGAGAACCAGATGAGGAGGAGAGGTGATTGGCTACGCCTTGTTGGCAGCAGCGATTCTGCAGGCGGCGGTGATTCGAGCCAGTAAAGCAGAGAGACATAAGAAGGAAGAAGAGTAGTTCAAAAAAGAGTATTCGCTGTTTCTCTTCGATCAATCCTTTGAGAAAGCAAGTTGGTGAAGCTGTGAGCTCCTTGCTAAGAAGGTCGTTGTGCGCTCTCTGCTCTGTTTTCTCTCCGCGTGGCTGTAAGCTCATCTGATTATTTTTTTCAGCCACTGTAAGTCTTGTGCTTAATTCTATAATCAACTAAGACTCTGTTGAGAGGTTGCTCCACCGAAAAGGAGACATCTTTTGCCGGATTTTGTCCGGGGTGTGATCTACCGAAAGATCAAGGAGTCGTCCTCCTTACGGACACGCCGAGGAGTAGGGGCAAGTTATCCCCGAACCTCGTATATCCTTGTGTCTGCTGTGTGTGTTTTTCTTCCTTCGTTTTAGTTTTCTACTTCCGCTGTGCTAACAAGTTTTTCTTTAAGAAAGATTGTGTTTAAGTTTTCAAAGAGGCTATTCCCCCCCCCCCCCCCCCACCCTCTAGCCATCTAAGATCCCAACACAATGAACTCTAAAATAGAATCTATGTATTCTAATAAAGTTTGGGAGCTGGTAGAACTACCAAATGGTGTAAAAACCATTAGATGTAAGTGGGTCTACAAAAGAAAAAGAGAGGTAGACGGGAAGGTGGAAACCTTTAAAGCGAGGTTTGTTGAGAAAGGGTATACTCAGAAAGAGGGAATTGATTATGAGGAAACATTTTCACCGGTAGCCGTGCTTAAGTCTATTTGGATTCTTTTATTTATTGCTGCTCATATGGATTATGAGATTTGACAAATGAATGTCAAGACAGCTTTCCTTAACGGAAGTCTTGAAGAAAGTATCCATATGAAGCAACCAGAGGGATTCATTGCAAAGGGCAAAGAGAATTTTGTATGTAAGCTTAATCGGTCTATTTATGGACTAAAGCTAGCTTCAAGATCTTGGAACATCTGGTTTAATGAAGTAATCCAGTCTTATGGATTTATTCAGTGTCCGGATGAGTCTTGTGTATACAAGAAGAGTGACGGAAACGTGGTGGTATTCCTTGTACTATATGTAGATGATATTTTGCTCATTGGCAACAATATCAAAGTATTATCAGACGTAAGGGTATGGTTGTCCAAACAGTTTGATATGAAGGACTTGGGAGAATGTGAACATATTCTTGGGATCAAAATAATAAGGGATCACAAGAAAAAGATGTTATGCTTATCCCAAGCTTCATACATCGATACTATCATTGCTCGTTTTAGTATGCAGAACTCCAAGAAAGGTTTCTTACCTTTTCAGCATAGAGTACCTTTATCTAAAGAGATGTCTCCTAAGACACCAAAGGAAATAGAGGAGATGAAGGCAATTCCTTATGCTTCAGCTGTAGGAAGCCTAATGTATGCAATGCTATGTACGATACCTGATATCTATTTTATCGTAGGCATAGTTAGCAGATATCAAAGTAATACAGGACAGGGACATTGGACTGCCGTAAAGCATATATTAAAGTACCTGAGAAGGACTAGAGATTATATGCTGGTTTACCAAGCAGATGACTTGCTCCCTATAGGTTACACGGATTCTGACTTCCAATCAGATAGGGACAATAGTAAGTCAACCTCAGGTTATGTGTTTACTTTAGGAGGTGGAGTCATAGCCTGGAGGAGTGTTAAGCAGAAGTGTGTTTCAGACTCCACCATGGAATCTGAGTATGTAGCAGCTTCCGAGGCAGCCAAAGAAGCTGTATAGCTCAAGAACTTTTTGATGGACTTAGATGTGATTCTTGGTTTGGCCAAAATTATCATGGTTTATTGTGATAATAGTAGTGCAGTAGCAAACTCAAAGGAACCACGAGCCCATAAGGCAAGTAAACACATTGAGCGTAAGTACCACCTAATACGAGACATCGTAAAACGAGGAGAAGTTGTTGTCACCAGATTACATCAACAGATAACCTGACAGACCCTTTCACTAAGGCCCTTCCGGCGAAAGCTTTTGATGGGCATGTTGTGGGGATGGGAATGAGATGTATGGCAGCATATATGGCAGCATAGTCTTTTAGTATAAGTGGGAGATTATTAGAATATATACTAAAAGCCTAGCTTTTGTGTAAATATTTATTTTGAAATAAGAATCATGTTGGTCAAATAGCTGTATTTATGTTAAATATAGTTGTTCATTTAATTTATATTGTAGATAACATGGTGTGTGGTGTCACACAGAAGATCATGTTATCAGTTCCTTATAAATTATAAATAGTAGCTCATGACCAAAATGGATAGGGACAAACCATTGGAACGGTCGTAGTGTGATTTAGTATTAGTTTATCTTGACTATAAAATTATACTAGTACACTCTGAGTGTATTGAGTAGGACCATTTGAGGTTGTTCTTTTTATACTGATTGCATAAAAGAACAGGATCTCTGTTATTATGGAAGCGTACTCTTAATCCCGATATAATGACAAACACATATATTTAGTATTTATTTCTTTAATTTATCAATGAGTGAGATTTAGTTCATTAAATCAAGAGGCCCGATAAGTTGGGAAATAATATTATTTATATGGTGTGTTGTTGATTATAGAAGGAAATTGTGTCCTAGTTATCTAGGTTGATGATGTCCCCTTGAGGAACTCATAAGGATTGTCATGTAAACCCTGCAAGTGGACTTAGTCCTGTATGACAATAAAGTTGAGTGGTACTACTCTTAGAGCTAGATATTAATTAAGTGAGTGTCAGTAACTCATTTAATTAATGGACATTCGATATCTTAAATACAGGGAGATTAACGCATTCATGATAAGAAGGATCTCAAATTTGGGAATGGTGCGGTAGTTCAATAATAACTCTTTAGTTAATAACTCTTTAGTGGTATGAGTTATTATTGATAAACTTGAGTTAGGTGTTCGGGGCGAACACGGGAAGCTCAAGCTCATCGGGAGACCAAAGTCAATTTCTCCTCTAGGTCTCTATTGTAGCTTCTCATATAAAGCCTTATATCCACCTAAAGCCTAGCTTCTTAAGCCTAATCTAGGGTCGGCCAAGCCTTGCTTGGTGTCCAAGCAAGGGGTCGGCCAAGCCAAGCCAAGCTTGGAGCCCAAGCTAGGGTCGGCTAAGCCTTGCTTGGTGCCCAAGCAAGGGGCCGACCACACATAGAAAAAGAAGTTTTATTTTTTGTAAAATCTTTCCTTTTATATAGATCCATAAAAAGGATTTAAAAGGATGATTTTAATTATAAAACTTTCCTTTTTAAGATCGGTCACAAAAGGAAATAAAAGGAGTTTTTATCTTGTTAAATCTTTCCTTTTATAGAGATCCATAAAAGGGATTTAAAAGAGAGATTTTAATTATTGAAATCTTTTCTTTTATAGACATCCATAAACGAATTTAAAGGAGAGATTTTAATTTTATAAAACATTCCTTTTATAGCTATTCTTAAAAGGGATTTTAAAAGAGAGATTTTAATTTGTATTTGATGAAGAGGGTTTTGGCCGACCATGATAAGGGAATTAAAGGAAGTTTTAATTCTGTTTTAAAACTTTCCTTTTTTGCATTCACCAAGGATTATAAAAGAAGAGGAGGTAGTGCCTTATGATTTAACACATCTTCTATTCCTCTTCTCTTCCTTGGTGGTCGGCCCTCCCTTCATCATCTTCTTCACTTCTTCTTCTTTGTGGCCGACGACATCAAGCATGGAGCACTCTTGGTGGTCAGATACTTTGAGGTGAAGAAGAAGAGAAAAGAAGCTCTCTAGTTGTGACATCCCTTGGTGGCCAAAAGCTTGGAAGGAAGAAGAAGGTTTGGGTGAATTTCATCTTGGTAGATCGTTGCCCACACGACGTCCAAGAGAAGGAGAGGAATACAATAGAAGATCGAGAGGTTATTAAATCTTCAAAGAAAGGTATAACTAATTATAAGTTTCTGCATCATAATTAGTTCATATTCTTTGAATGGATCCTGAAATACCAACACAAGAGGCTATCGATTTTAGGCTATCAGTTTTATGTTATCAATTTTTGTTTCGATTTCATGTTTCGATCTTGTGCTTCTATTGAGGTCTCTTTAATTAAACCAAGGGTTACTGTAAGAAGTTTAAACATTGAATTTCTTTGAAAAACTTTGTCTAGGAAGTGGTGGATGATCTCATACCCAAGAAGGCTAGTGCCTCGCCATGTTTAACCTGGAAGCCGATCTTTGAAATAAATGTTTAATAATCTTTTGTAATATGGTTTAATTTAGGAAGATCACATTGGTTAAACTTGGAGTAAAAATGTTAAGTATCGTTTCCAATCCAAGTTTAACTTCTGAAGAGCAACTTAGATTAATAATGTTAAGAATCGTTTGCAATCCAAGTTTAACTTCAGTAGAGCACATGGGTAACTAGGTTAAGTTCTGTGCTTATACAAATTTTTATACAGAGGAGCAGAACGGAATCCAGGTGTAGCAACCAACATTAAGAACTTTGTCTATTAACAGTCTAATTGTCTAGGCTCTACGAAGCCTCTTCAAGAACCTTGGCTATATCCTTGTATATTTTTCTTTCTGCATTAAGAAGCTTTTATGTCTTGGACCTTCTCTGTATCTCATCCTTTCCTTTATTTAACTTAGCATTGTTCGCTTGAACTTCCACTAATAGTATTTGAACATCCATTCACCTAGGTAAGGACACTTAGATCTTTTAAGAGACTTTGAATGAATAGCTTCTTGATCGAAGCGTCAAGAAAAATCAATGGCCATTCATTCTTATGTGTGTTCAAGACTTAGGCGTGAGAGCAAGCTCAACTTTAACCCGACCGAATGATGCGTGAGTCTAGAACTTGGTTGTAAGAGCAAGCTCACTTATAATTCGATCGATCAGCGTGAGAGTCTGGGATTTAGTCGTAAGAGCAAGCTCACTTATAACTTGGCTGATCGACATAAGATTCTGGGATATAGTCATGAGAGTAAGCTCACTTTTAATTTGGCCAAATAGCGCGAGAGTCTGGGACTTGGTCATGAGAGTAAGTTCACTTATAACTCGGTCGATCGATATAAGAGTCGAGGACTTAGTTGTGAGAGCAATCTCACTTATAACTCAGTCGATCAGCAGAGAGTCTAACTTGGTCGAACGATGCGAGAGTCTGAGACTTTGTCGTGAGAGAAAGTTCACTTATAACTCGATCGATCGACACAAGAGTCTAGGACTTAGTTGTGAAAGCAATCTCACTTATAACTCGGTCAATCAGTACGAGAGTTTAACTTGGCCAAACGACGCGAGAGTCTGGGAGTTGGTTGTGAAAGCAAGTTCACTTATAACTCGACCGATCGGCACGAGAGTTTAGGACTTAGTTGTGAGAGCAATCTCACTTATAACTCGACCGATTGGCATGAGAGTATAACTTGGTCGAACGACGCAAGAGTTTGGGACTTGTTGTGAGAGTAAGTTCACTTATAACTCGGTCGATCGACACTAGAATCTAGGACATAATTGTGAGAGCAATCTCACTTATAACTTGGCTGATCGACACGAGAGTCTGGGATTTAGTCATGAGAGCAAGCTTACTTATTGTTGTGCCTAAAGGATATCCACATATCTCCATAATGATATGATATTGTCCACTTTGGGCCTATGCCCTTATGACTTTGCTCTTGGGCTTGTCCAAAAGATCTCATTACAATGGAGATATTTTACATCCTTTTAAATTCATGATCTTTTTTCATATCTTTCCAATGTGAGACTTTAATTATATCCCAACAATCCTACCCTCAAATGAAGGACCATAATTACTCTTATAGTTCAGGCCTCCCTGGGAGTATCTGATCACTCTCAACCTATTCCAGGCCTTCCCCCGTGACAATCCGATCACTCTGACTTGTTCCAGGCCCACCCTCAACTTTATTCAAGGTCACCTCATATGGCATCTAGTATAGATCATGACTTTGATACCATTTGTTGTGTCCAAAGGATATCAGATTGGTAATTCCAAACCTATTTCACACACTTAATTAGGTACTTAGAAATTTTTCAGAAATTAAACGGAGGTCGTATGACATGTTTAAGGGGATGAATTTATTAGGTTTAAGGAAAGTCTGTTCAGAGCACCAAATTAAAGTGGGAGTTGCTTGAGTTGATTAAACCTTAATTAACTTAAGTTATATATATTAACCTAAGTATAAATTATGGAAACCTAAGGGGGTGTTTGGTTTGATTATTTTCTATTTTCATTTTCTGCAAAAATAAAAAATATATTTGGTTGATAATTTCTATCTCGATTTTCAAAAAATGAGATCTCATTTTTCAGAAAACTAGAAAATGACTAAAAGTCATTTTCATAAAAAAAAATGCGATCGAAAATATGAAAATACAATCGAAAAATAGGAAAACGCGGTAAAAAAATTGGCATTTTCTTATCGCCAATTTCTTTTTTTTTCCTCCTATCCCTTCCTCCTGACTCCCGTGCCTTTCCCCGTGCCCTAAAACGCCACTTCTGCTGCTCCTTTTTCCATGCTCTAAAATGCCACTTCCACCGCTCCTCTCCCCATGCCCTAACTTCCCTTTCGTGGTGCTTTCATCGTGCTTTCGTCGTGCCACCGCTCCTCCTTCACCACCTGTTGCTCATACATCGCCAGCCCTTTGTTGGTCCCGTATCCCCATCTGTTGGGCTCGCCTCCTCCATACTTTTGTGTAATCCCTTCCGTTTGTTGCCTCCTAGACAATTTGTGCGCATGATCCCTTCCGTCTGTCGCCTCCTCCACAAATTGGGTGTGCGGTCCCTTCCGTCTATTAGGCTTCCTCTTCCCTTTCATCACGATCTTGCTGTGTCAAAATTCTAGTCATAGGCATTTATCTACACCCACCTCTACTTATTCCAGATCGTGTAAGCATCAAAGTCATATTTTGAATTTGTTCCATGGCAGATTTTCAACCTTTGACTTAATCTCGTATGTTATTAATTTTTAACATCATGTATCTTATTCCTTTAGCTCAAACAATTACTTCCCTGATAAAAACTTATTATGTTTTGAGTTTCCACATGAAGATGAATGGATCAGAGTTGAATGATAATTTTTTTTCTTTCTTAGTTGAATTCTTCATAGCTCGCAAGAAATTCTGTAAAATATCGCCATGACTTGTGGAGTTAATCTTGTATTGAAATTTGAATATACTATTTACATGCATTGTTTAGAAAGAGATAAAGAGATCTGACATTCTTTTCCATTTTTCCTTAATTCTATTGTTCTTACTGTTCTTCATTCTATTTGTGCCCTTAAATATGAAGGCAAATTTCTTTTTTAAAGAAGACATTATGGGAGGGCATAATTCCGGTATCGATGTAGAGAAATATGAGTGGTCAAAGGCTAATATTGCCATGTTTGTCGAAATTATTTAGGATAAAGCGAAGCAAAATAAGTTACAAACATCTACCTTTAGTAATACGGTTTGGGAGGAGATCAACAAAGAATTGTATCTAGCTATGAAGATGAATTATGGTGTCGATAGGCTCAAAGGTAAATGGAATCGTCTATGCACCAGGCAACGACTTTTTGCTTCATTGCTTACTCATACTAGCGTTATAATGGATCCAAACACCGGTAAAGTGAATGCTCCAGAGGAAGTGTGGGTAGAATTTTATATGGTATATATTTTAGCCATTCAAATATATATTTTTATTGTATGCTAGTGTATAATAAAATGCTTTCCTAATCAATGGTACAGAAAAATAAAAGGGAGTACAAGGCAATACGAAAGGAAGGTTATGATCATTTTCACATTCTTAGTGAAGTTTTCAGTGGGACAACTACAACAGGTGATATGCATAAGGCTTCTACTCAATTACCTCCCACATCTGATTAAGAGAGAGAGCTCGAAGAAGCATTCATTAATAGAGGTGTTAACTCATATGTTGAAGTCATTGATGAAGAGAATGAGGATGTTGGAGGAGAACCTAAAAATTGACAGCGACGTATTGCAGGATCATCCATTAGTCAGTGACGTAAAGATCCTAAACTTTCAAGACTTGAAAAATATGAGGCTTGTATGGACAAGTGGAGTAATACTATGGAACAACTGAGTGGAGAATTTATTTCTAGGCAAAAATACCTGGAGTTGAGGGCTGCCAAGTTAGAATGTGAACAAGATATATCCTGCTCTTCTGGAAAACCTTGGTGAAGGTTATATTTTGATAGAAATCACCATTGTATAGTTAAACATAAACTAGAGAAAAACATTGAAGTTTTCAATAATTTCAAGTTTTGTGTCAATATTTAAAAATATGAATTATTTTCTTAGAAAACTATTTTTCCATGATAGTATGTGGCATAAATAATGTCTACGTAAGATTTTATAAATTTTTGATAAACGTAGAATTATTTAGAAATTTCTAAAATTCGGCTAAAAGTTAATTTCAAAAATATCAGAAACCCAATAGATCAGCAGATCGATTGCACATGTTCAATCGATAAGTTGATCGATTGAACTAGGATTTCCATGAGTAGAGGCTCACAGAATTGATTAGTTGATCGATTGACCCTGACTTGATCGATCAGTTGATCGATTTAAGTATTTTTCCACTAACGGAAGCGTGCGAATGGTTTTGATCTATTGAATCCCAACTTCAATCGATTGAAAAAAATGATTTTAGCTGAAATTGTCTGATTTCGGTCCATTAAGCGTGTTTAGTCATGCTAACCATCTCTAACCCTAAGAAATTAATTTATGAACATTTAAGGGTGATTTTTCTTGATGAAAACAAGAATGGAATAGTTAAGGAAGACTAAATTGGAGTTTAGGTAAAGGTCTGCATTCAATATTGATTCTTGAACCTTAAAACTTTAAATTCTGGATTCTCTAAAGATTTAGGAATTCCAAGTCATTGTTGGTGTAATGGCAGAGGATTAGAGCATGTTTTGAGGAGGAGCTACTCCTTAAAAAATGTATTAGATTTTTTTTTAACAACGAAACAATGGAAGGTTATAAACTTTCATTGTAGTGAATGTTCAAGGTTGAGCATTTGAAAACAATAGAAGATTGGAAATCCTCATTGATGATGAATGTATGCTCTAAGATGAACATGTGGAGACAAATGAAGAGTATGAGACCTTCATTGTGATGTTGTGAATAACAAGTGAGGTTGTGAACAACATGTAGATAGCTCTTCAGGGGGAGAGTTTTTGATGTATACCAAAAGGGGAGAATGTAGGGTTTAAGTTTGGAAACCTTCATTATCCAAATTGGGGGATTACCCTCTTGTTAAGGGGGAGAATGAAAGAAACCCTTATTCATGTTTTGGCATAAAGAAGAAGTTGAGGCTAGTGCGAGCCTAACTTAAATGTATTGCCAAGCATTAGAAAGGGAGAGATTGTTGGTATAATTTCTCCTAAGTCAAGGTTGACCAGGTTGACTAAGTTTGAGTTGTCTTAAGCTTGAGTCTTGATATTTGAAAATGTATGGAGATTACATGTACAATTGTCTATATGGGATATTGACGGTCAAAGGTTGACCAGAAGAGTCAAGTAGGTCAAGGTTGACCGAATACTTGACTGAGAAGTTCTAACTGGAAGTTAGGAAAGGGCAAGACCAACGGGAAGGTTGGAAGAAGAAGAAAATCCAAGTAGATTAGTATTGACCAGACACTTGGTGTGGAAAGTCCTGGTGAATAAAACCAAGCAGATTCGAATGTCCTGGTGAGTGAAGTCAGACAGCTGGAAAGTTCTGGTGAGTGAAGCCATGTAGTTGAAAAGTACTAGTGATTAAAGCTAGGCAGTGAGAAAAATCCTAGTGAGTGAAACTAGGTGAAAAGCCCTAGCGAGTGAAGCTAGGCAATGAGAAAAGTTCTGGTGATTAAAGCTAGGTGAAAAGCCCTAGTGAGTGGTGAGTGAAGCTAGGTGGTAAAAAGTCTTGGTGAGTGAAACTGGGCATGTGGAAATCTAGGTGGATCAAGGCTGATCAAACATCTGGTGTTTAGAAGTCCAAGTGGGTCATGGAAGACCAGACACTTGGAACAAGACGGTAAGTTCAAGTGGGTCAAGTTTGACTAGACACTTAGCACGATGAGAAAAGTTCAAGTGGATCAAAGGATTGGTCAAACACTTAGTGACAAAGTCCTAGTAGGTCAAGGTTGATTGAATACTAGGCAATAAGGAGTCCTAATAGGTCCTGGTTGATTGGACGTTGGAATCCTAGACTTAAGTTAAGTAAGTTTGGGTTGGTCAATCAATCAGGTGATCGATTGAGCCAGAGGCCAATTGATTAGTGGATCGATTGGGCAGTATGTTTTTGACTTAAGAAACTCAATCGATTAGTTGATTGATTAGGGGGAAATTGCGAGAGCACACTGTGCTCCCCAACTGATCAACCGATCGATTGGGAAACTCCAATTGATTAGTTGATCAATTGGAGATGATTTTTCTCGTGATGATGCGAGGCAGACGAAATCGATTAGTCTGATTCCAGGGTCTTTTGTGAGAGCACTGAAGATATCTGAATCAATCAGTTGATCGATCCAGTTGCGATAATCGATCATCTAATCGATTGGGATATGACCGTTACACAGGTTGTGAGGTTCTCCTAGATCTGATATGACAATCAATTGGGAGTAAGCCTAATTAATTGGTAACCCTAGATCACGAAGGATAAAGTCGTTGGTGAGGTTCAAATGCAATAACACATACACGATTCTTCTCCACTACTCTTCGTCGGACTCTGAGCTTGAAAAGATAAGTGTTGCTGCACTTTTCAACTGATCGAGAGGCATCTTCTTCAATAAGAGATCAAGCAAAAAGAGGTTTTCATTTGTATTCTTGTATCTATCTTTGTTGTTGAGTTGTATGAGGTTTCTTTATCTTCGGATTGTTCCGAGAAAGAGTGTTTACATAGTAGAGAATGTACTGAGTGTGGATCATTGGATTAGGCACCTCTCCTCGAGGTGGATACCAAGTAAATCATTGTGTTAGCATTGGTAGAGGTTCACTTCATGTTTTCCACTACAAATCATCATCAACGAAGCGAGACGAGCTATTCATCCCCCTTATAACTTCTAGAGTGTTCTAATAGAAAATTTATTTTCGAGTAAGAAAAGAACATTATACATTCACCTATCTTCGCAGAACCTTATATAATCATGGACAAAGATAGATCTAAAATTTTAAATTTAGGGGGAAGTAAAGAAAATAATTAGGGTGTTTGGCTGAGCTTATAAACTCTCTAAAATAGCTTATAAGCTATTTTGGAGCTTATAAGCTCTTTAAATTTGTTTGGTAAATTTTTTTTTCAAATAGCTTATAAGCTGTCAAAATAAGCTGTTTTGGAGTTTATAAGCTGTTTTTAAAAAAGGATGGAAGACTCTACTTTTTTTTAAAAAAAATTATTTTAATAATTTTCTTCTCTAAAATATCCTTATATAATTTCATAAATCCTCATCTTATCCTCCATAACTTTTTATAAACCTAATATCTTTCTATCTCTGTCGACTTCTCTTTCAACGCCGTGTCATCTTCTCTGCCAACGCCTCTTTCCAATTTTCTCTCCCCCAGTGTAAAAATTCACCCAAAATCCTCTATTAATAAAAAGTCCAAAATCCTCTATTAATAGTATTACACCCTTTTTGATAATTTTATTAATAAAAAGATCTTATAATACCAAACGCATCAATACCTTTAAGTTGATTGTAGTAAGTTCACCCAAACACTTTAACAACTTATTTTTAAAATAAGACCTAATAACTTATAAGCTCCTAAAATAACTTATAAATTGTACAAACTTATAAGTTGTTTTTAATAAGTTTAACCAAACACCCTCTTAAGCTACTTAATTTTATTTTATTCATATAATTAAGTATTAATCTTTATATTTTGTTGGAGGTTACATACAGTGATTTTAATTAGTAAATCAGTAGTCATACACGTGCTGAAAATATCAATTAGGACATTGAATTGTCTAAAATTAATTTAAATATATCAACAAAGGAAATCAAAGTGAATGTAAATTATCAATAAATTTAATATATTTTTTCCTTCTTCATGTTATTAAAAAAAATCAAAAATACAAGACAAAATTATTTTTTATATTTTTTTCATATTTAACCTTGGTTGGGTTAAATATTATTTTTAAATAAGGGGTAAAATGTTATTTGATAGAAAATATAGGGGTTAAAGAGATTTTTCCCTAAATCTTATTGTTCCTTATTAATCCAAGTGTGAACAGGCTGAAAATCACAGTCAATCTGGACTTGGACTTATCAAAGAAATCACTGTCAATCGTCAAACCACGTCATGTGGAGAATTAGAAGTCAAACGTGGAATTGGAAAACTGATAGATCATTGTGCTTCCCCAATTTGTTCAAATACGTTGAAGCAGATCGATTGCATACGCAACTTCACGTTCTCTGCTCTGTTTCTGGTTCAAGATGTGGAGAAGCAGAGACTTGATCGTCCTCCTCTGCCTGATCCCCTTCCTGCTCCTTTTTCAAGCTCCCACAGCTGCCATGGCAGCAGACCCTTTCAGAGCAACCTGCGGCGGCGAGGCCTACAACTCGAGTAGCAGCTTTGGAAGAAGCCTAAGCGAACTTTTGTCCTCCCTCAATTCTCTTTCTTCCACCTCTAACTCCGCCAACGCAACCGCCGGTGCCGGTAGCGACACCGTCTACGGCTTATACATGTGCCAAGGCGACCTCTCCGGCTCCAACTGCCAGAGCTGCCTCCAGACGGCCGTCGCCGGCGCCAACCAAAGCTGCCCAGGAGTTCGCCAAGCGATCGTCTACTACGACCAGTGCCACCTCCGCTACTCCGACGCAAACTACTTCGGCCTCGTCGATGCTGACGGATTCAACATGACCAACCCCTTGGAGGTAACCAGTTCGCGGGTGGCGTTCAACGTAGTGTCCGATTTGGTGCAGGCGGCGCCCCTGCGACGGCCAGTCATGTTCGCCACCAACGTGTCGGACATGTATCCCCTGTTCGCCCTGGCTCAGTGCACGGCAGACCTGAGCCCCGACGGCTGCCGGAGGTGCTTGACGGCGAGTCTAGTGGCCATCGAGAACTGTTGCATCCAGAGTAAAGGGTGGAGGTATCTCTCCCCGAGCTGCTGGATAAGGTACGAGCCCACTCCGTTCTTCGGCAATTACCCCAACAACTTGAGCACGTACATCATCCGGAGCCAGTGCTCGAACCTCGACATCCAATCCAACAGCCTCAGCGCTAGGACGGCCAATTTAAGAGGCCTCTTTGACGACCTGAGTGCTCAAGCTCCGGCGACGGGCTTCTACAACGCTTCCGCCGGAGACGACGGCAATAGGATGTACGGCCTCGGGTTCTGCGCCGGGGACGTCGCCACGAGCGACGAGTGCGCATCATGCCTCGCAACAGCGGGGCGAGCCATTGCGGAGGAGTGCCCCAACAAGACGGAGGGGTACATGTGGTACGGCCAGTGCTTCTTGAAGTACTCGCAGCAGCGCTTCTTCGGTGAGCTAGACGCCGACGAGCACACCTTCTGCGGCGGCGCGGCGCCGGTGACCGCGGAGTTCGGTAATGCGACAGAGGCGGGAGCGCGGAGCATCGCGCAGGCCGCGTGGGGCAGCCCGTCGATGTACGCCGCCGGCGAGGTGGTGGTGAACACGACGGCGAGGAGCTACGTGCTGGCGCAGTGCACGCGGGATTTGACGGCCAACATATGCCAGATTTGCTTGGGTGGCGGGATCGGGAGGATGACGGCGTCGTGCGGGGCGCAGAGCGGCGGTTGGCAGTACTTGACCGGCAGCTGCACCGTCCGCTACGAACAATTCCGCTTCTTCAACGATCCATCCGCTTGGACCACGCAAGGTATCTCTTACTCAGTTGATGATCTTATCAGAAAGTCTGCATCACATGAACTATTCAGATTCGAGAGGAAATAGAAATTCCTTTCTCTTGCTGAATTGATTTCAAAAAAGTCTATAAATAGTGATCTTTTTTTGACAGGAGGGAAATCATCAAGAGGTAAAGTCATTGCCATTGTTCTTCCAATTGTGGGAGCTGTGCTATTTGGAGTTGTTCTCTTGCTTTTGTTGATTTTGAGGAGAAGAAGAGGTAAACCCCAATTAGTTTGATGATTTGCTGAATATATCATTCAATCTGAAGACAACTTGACTTTGTTTTCAGGAAAAAAAAGCTTTCAGGAAAGTGAAAATTCTAAACTAAACTCTCTCAAGAGGCTGCAAGACAAAGACCTAACCCTCATGGATCTGGATGTCATACAAGCCGCTACGAATAACTTCTCCGATGAAAACAAGCTCGGAGAAGGTGGATTTGGAGCCGTTTACAGGGTACTCATCTTCTTTTCGATTGTTCATTTCGAGTGAAGCAATGACTAAATTCATGTCATGTTTCAGGGAGTACTAGTCGATGGAAAAGAGATAGCAGTGAAAAGGCTATCTCAAAAATCGAATCAAGGTTCTTCTGAGTTCAAGAATGAGGTGAAGCTTATAGCAAAGCTTCAGCACAAGAATCTTGTGAGGATGTTGGGATGTTGTGCTGAAGGGCAAGAGAAGTTACTAATCTATGAATTCCTCCCCAATAAAAGTCTTGATGTCTTTCTATTTGGTTAGTTCCACTTCCTTTTTCCCTCCCATTTTCTTTCAAAGTATGTGAACTCTAAACTTCTAAGGCTACGCTTCCTATATAGATCCAAACCAGCGCGCACAATTGAGTTGGGAGAGAAGGTTTCTCATAATCTCAGGAATCGCCAAAGGCCTTCTCTATCTCCATGAAGACTCACTCCTCAAGGTCATCCATAGGGATCTTAAAGCGAGCAACATCTTGCTGGACAAAGACATGAACCCGAAGATATCAGACTTTGGCATGGCGAAGGTTTATAGCACAGAGGATAGTGATGTAGACACAAGTCGGATTGTTGGAACTTAGTAAGCTAGCCTATCCCCTATCTACTATCGATTTCTTAAGAATCATCATTAGTATTAGTTCGATACGTTAAGCATGATCTTTTGATATAAACATAGCGGATATATGGCTCCCGAATATGCCATGAGTGGATTCTTCTCAGTAAAGTCGGATGTGTTCAGCTATGGAGTCCTTCTCTTGGAAATTATAAGCGGGGAAAGGAACGGTCGAGCATACGCAGAGAAACATGGCCATAACCTACTTACACATGTAAGTTAATTATATTCTTCCATTACTAATTCTCAAACAGTCGAGCATCCACTAAGATTTTAATTTTAACAGGCATGGAACCTATGGAATGATGGGAAGGCATTGGAGTTCATCGATTCGCTGCTTGAGAAACAATATGGGGCTGATGAGGCAGTGAAATGTATCCAAATAGCTCTACTATGTGTTCAAGAAACAATGGAGGGAAGACCTACTATGTCCGAAGTTGTTCTTATGTTACGAAGTGATCATATCGCGCTTCCTAGACCTGTACCACCTCCAAACTTTATGAATAGAAGGCAGTTTGAATCTGAGTTGCCTTTTTCTAGCACGATGAATCCAACGACACTTATGTCTATCAACGAGGTTACCGACTCGTATGCTGTTCCTAGATAACAAACTGAAAGAAAGGTTGGTTAGGCAATGTATGCTTTATGAATTTCGTTCAAGAAGAAAATTTATGTAAAGTGTATCTTGTTCCTTGAGCAAAGGCATAAGCTTGTGTATTTTTTTTATCTTACAAATGATTGATAATCTTGAATAGTTTTGATTATATGGAATAGAGGAAGCTAAATTGATCTTAGTGCCCTTCACAAAATTTATATCCTATGTTGCAAACCATCTTGAATGCATTCAATTAAATGGAATAATGGGAGTAGACTTGGGATAAAACTTGGGTGAAGATGGTAATTTTCATTTAGGAAGTTCACCGACTAAATAGATGTATCATTCTAGATTCTAAGTCTAAGATGTACCAATTAGTTTAGTAGACATAGCAGCACCAATCTTATACATTTGTATAGAGTAAGCACATACGATAAAAGATATATATTACGCTAAATTATTAGTGCACCGGTATTATATTTTAAGGATCATCAATTTGGTTAACTTGAATACATGAATGTTTTATTGCTTATACATGCATACTAAACATGCGTGCTTGCAAAGGGGTAAAGTTCATTGTTTTTTTTCCCATCTTCAATTAAAGTCGGAGCATGGTTGAAAATAATGTTAGTACAATTTATAGAGGTCTAACTCAAATTTTAATGAATGACAAGTGAATTAAATTAGATATCTTTTTGATCTAATTATTTTATCAAGTGTAAAGGAGATGACGGGTCTGGACGACGTACCACCAAGTTGAAATCCAGCTAGATCTGTGGGACCCGATAGTTGGTATGAAAATCAAATAGGTCAAAGGGCTGACCTAATATCTAGCAGGAAGTCTAGCTGAGTCCGCGAGGCCTGACAGTTGGCAGAAGTCTAGTTGGGTCGGACTTGACAACTTGCATGAAGACCTGGTGGGTCAAGAGGCTAGTTAACCGACTACAAGTTGGTAAGTGAAGGTAAGTCACTGGAGGAAAGTAACTTAATAAGGACGCACCTCGGTTGAGGGACAGTAGACGTCGGTCCAATTTATGTCCATTTTGGATCCCTAAACTGAGGTTTTGACTAGAGACAGAGTCTAATTACTACTCATTATTATTGTGCTAACACTTGTCTTGCATGTTATTGGACTAATACTTTTTGCAGGGCAAAATGAGCACAAAAGATCTCGGGTGAGTAGTGCCCAAGGCTCCTTCAAGCAATAGAAGGCACCTTCGCACTGTTCATGGAAGGCGCCTTCAAGACTATGGAAGGTGCCTTCCACACCCTTTATAAAGGCATCTCGACCAAGCTTCAATACACAACTCATATACAACCTTCTACGCGTCCGATTGAGGTTTCGACTGCTCCAGCTTCCTGCTGCAACTCTGCCTTGACGTTGCTACGCCTGTCTACTGCTAAGAAGCCGCCTAAACATCGAGCTCAAGCAGACTGTCTCCGTAAAGGTGTTTGGTAACATTAATTTTTGTACTTAGTTATTGCAAAAGGGCAAGTGTAATGTGTTGCACTTGTTCCGACTTTCTTTGTACTTGATCCCCTCTTTCGGCGGTTCCAAAAGAGGCACTTTAGTGGATTACTCATCGATATGTCCACGTGACCTAAGTCTTGGAGTAGGAGTTGTCGAATGTTCCGAACTAAGTAAAACTAACTGAGTTTTCCTTGTGTGTTATTTTTCTTTAATCTTTCCGCTGTAATTTTACTCTGATTTAAATTTTAAAAAAGAAAAATGTGATCCAACAAATAAGACTTACAAGATCATTAAGATTTGACCTAATAAGGAATTCTAACTTTAAAGGCCATCAAAAATAGAAGAAAATGAAAATAAATGACCATTGATATGCTCGGGAAAGATCTGCTTGAGTAAATGACTTGCCCGGACATGATATACCTTAAGGGTTACCTAGGACACTCGGACTGATATGTTCTAAAGGTAACATAGTGTTAGATTATATAATTTTATTAGAATTATTTGTTTATAGCCTTAAGGGTAATTTAATCTTTTACTTTTTCAATTTAGAGTTTAGGTTTTTCTTGTAATTAACTATATAAGACATTGTACTCTTTATTTCTTAATTACTTTTGGAATTCATTAAATCAAGATGGCTACTTTTTATTTGGCATCAATTTCTATATGGTATCAGAGCCTTCATCTTTATGTTTTTTGATAATTTGTTGAAGAATTGTTAATTCGATCCATAATTTTCGCAGATTCACAGTTTTTGTTGAAGAATCATACAATTTTGATTGAGTTTCTTTTGTTTTTATAATACTTGATTTTATTGGGTCTTCAGTTATTCATGAACACAATTCATTCAATCATCATGAGTAATCGCACAGAAGATTCGCTTCAATCAATCAGTGTTCGACTTGATGGAAAAAATTATTTATATTGGAAATATGTCATGAAAAAAATTTTGCGAGGAAAATCTATGTGGGGATATGTTTCAGGTGTGCGAGTTCAACCTACAAATATCAATGCTGATAATTATGTAAAGTCGTTGGATGTTTGGGAGACCGATAATGTGAAGATTATTACGTGGATCAATAATTTTGTTTTACACTTCATTGGTGCTCAGTTGGCCAAGTACGAGACAGTCAAAGAGGTTTAGGATCATCTAGAAAGATTATACATGCAGTCTAACTTTGCCAAATAATATCAATTGAAAGCAGATATCTGCATACTTTGGCAACAAGATATGGGCATCCAAGATTTTTATTCTACCATGTTGGAACTATGGGACCAGTTAGCACTCACAGAATCCTTAGAATTAAGAGCATTCCCACCTTATGTTACTCGTAGAGAAGAACAACATCTGGTCTAATTCTTGATGGCTCTTCATGATGAATTTAAAGGATTGCATGGAACAATTTTATGTCGTAGTCCTCTCCCTTCCGTTAATTCAGTAGTACATGAATTGCTAGTTGAGGAGATTTGTCTTAAGTCTTAGGTTGATAAGAGAATTGTTGCACCATCTACGCCATCTATTTTTATAGCACCACAACGATCTATGCCGCATAATCAAAGTAGGTTGACTTCGAAGGTTTCTAGTGATGAGTGTGCTTATTATAAAGAAAAAGGATATTGGAAGTCTCAGTGTCTATTTTTGTTAAACAAAGGTAAACTACCATAGCAGCAAAAACGACCACCACAATAATGATTTCAATAGCAATGACCTCAACAACCACCATTGTTACATCAGAATGCTTCATAGAAATCTGGTAATCAATCACAACAGTTGCCAAATGGACTATCTCAATCTACTAATACAGTGGTTGTCCCCTCTTTAGATCCACATATGCTCGAGTAGTTTCAACAATTCCTTGCTTCACAACCCTCTATCATGTCTACTTCTTCTCATATAGGTTTGTCATCCTCTGGTACATTAGATATATCTTCCTCTTTATCGATTGATGTGCATAGATTATATATACTTTTATGCATACTTTGACGCACATCTACTTGTATTTCTTGAGCATAATCTATGTTTATTGCATCCTATTTCATTATAATGTCATACTTCCATTATATTCTATTCGAAGATCTGCTCTTTGTTTGTTTTAATTGATAGAACGCTATTTGGAGCGAAAATAGAGCTAAATTGCATACAAGAGCAACTCCGGAGGAAATCCAACTTGGGCCGTGTATGCCACACGACCGTGTGACCATTATCTTACTTTGGTCGTGCCAATTGGCATGGTCATGCCAATGTTCCAGAGGCAAGGAGGATCACGGTCGTGCCAAAAGGCACGGCCGTGCTAAGTTTCCAGAGACACAGAAGGCCACGACCATGTGAATCCACACAACCATGTGACCTCGGCAGAGAAAAAGAGGGCCACGGCCGTGTGACTCAACCCGAGAGGAAGCCGTGTGAGGCCGTGTGGATTCCACACGGTCGTGTGACGAAGAACATAGGTCATGCCACGCCAAAACAGAGTTGTGCTGAATTCTGGGCGGATTACAGATCGATCATAATTCGGCCATAACTTTGTGCTCCGTTGGAGTTTCGGGATGTTCTTTATATCAAAATGTAGTTGACTTCAAGATCTACAACTTTGATTTAGATCCAACAGAGAGAAAGCATTGTCTGCCCGTGCTAAATAGCACGACCGTGCCTCCCAACTGCAGGTTCAACTGGACCTCCGCCCAGACTGCAGACCAAACTTTGAACCGCCATAACTTTCGGCTCGGTTGGAGCCATGGCTCTATCCAAGTATTAGATTGAAGATAATTTCAAGAGATACAACTTTGGGTTTGGGTAAATCATGAGAAAACCTGATTTAATGTGTGAAAAAATTGGTTTACTAGACCCATGTAATCCTGGTTTTCTTGGGCAGCTTGGAGGAGGTATAAGAGGGTCAAGATCCCCATTCTTTGACTCATCTTGGGTTTGGGACTTCGTCCCTATCCTTGGGGAAGGGTTCTCCCCTTAGGGGGAAGCCTTAGAGCTTTATTATTCTACATTCCTTCACGATCCATCCATCTCCGGAGCAAGGAGGCATCCCCAATCGACAAACATCTCTTCTTCCCCTTCTTCTCAGATCTAGGGTTGTAAGTATGCTTTATTTTATGTTTTGGATTTGTTCTTCCTTAGCAATGGAGTAGATCTTTAGATATGGGATGTAGGAAGTATTTGTGATGTGATAGAGATGTAAAACTATATAGATTTACCATGTTTCTATTCAATGACTTGTTAATACCTTGTTCATGTTTGATGATGTGTGTATGTGAATGCTTATATATATCTTTTGCATATTTTATCAAATGGTTGTGTAGAATTGTTAATTCCGTAGGGGAGATACCCTAGATCGTATGACCGAGGGGTGTCGTGACAGGACTGTCCCGCTAAAGGACGTCTAGGATATCACCTTGAAAGGAGAAGCAAATCTCCACAAGGAAGTAGGGGATTGAGCGTAATCTCTATTTCTATTTCTATGTTATTGTGTGTTAGTGTGTTTCTGTGTTGTATGATCGAGGGGCGTCGTGACATGGCTGTCCCGCTAACGGACTTCATAAAAATTACTTTCATTTAGTAGCATAGTACATGGAGTAGGAGATCATGCTGACTTATCCACTACAGGGGAGAGTCGGTAATGCATCTAACTTCCTACAAGAGCATGAACATAGAGGATAGAAACTAAGCAATCTATGTAACATTACCTAGGATTACAAGGAAACCGAAATCCTAGAATCTATCATCCTCCATCTTCTTAGCTCAACCCCTCTTGAGATTCATTCTCTCTTTTCTCTTTTCTTTCTCTTGTTTTCTTTCCCAACCAATTTTACGTTTGTCTAGATAATTCGTCATGCGAAGTTAACTAGTACTTAATCAACAGTCCATGTGGGTACGATAATCTTTTATATTACTGACGACGTAACCGTACACTTGCGGTGACGTAACATCAATCTTAGATTCTGGAGCCTCTCATCATATGTCACCTAACTTGTCATCTTGTATCTTTTTATCTTCTAATTCATCTTTATCAGTTATGACGGCTGATGGTGCTCCGATGCCATTATTAGGTGTTGGTTCTGTTATTACAACTTGTTTGTCTCTTCCTAATGTTTATTATATTCCTAGTCTTACACTTAATCTTATTTATGTTAGTCAATTGTTTGAGTCGGGATATTTAATCTCTTTTTTTCATCTAATTGTTATGTGCAGGATCCACGATCTCAGAAGGTAATTGGGATAGGCCGTAGGCAAAGGGGACTCTATGTCTTGGATAAAATTCAAGTACCAGATGTTACAGCTTCTTGTGTCAATTTTTCATTTTTTCGATTGAGTCGTTCTCCTTCTTATTTTTATTTTTGGCATACTCATTTAGGTCATGTTTTAGCCTCTCATTTACAATTTTTAGTTTTGTCTGGAGTATTAAAAGCTTTAAAAAGTCATGAAACATAGATCTACATTATCAATTTTGTAAACTGACAAAATTTTCTACATTACCTTTCAATATAAGTCTATCTTTTTCTCCTAATCCTTTGATCTTATTCATTCTGATGTGTGGGGGCCTTCTCCTATTACTACAAAAGGGGGATCAAGATATTATGGTTCTTTTATTGATGATTACACTCGTTATATTTGAGTTTAGCTTATGAAACATAGATTTGATTATCTTACCATCTTCAATAACTTTAAAGCTCTTATCAAAACTTAACATTCGGCAGTTATCAAGTGTTTTCGTGGTGCTTTAGGGGACGAATACACTTTCAATAATTTTCTCATTTACTTGCATCAGGACGTATTATACATCAAACCTCGTGTTGAGAAACACCTGAACATAATGGGGTTATAGAGAGAAAACATAGATATCTTGTTGAGACAACCCATTCATTCTTATTATCTGAAGATGTTCCTAATATTTTTTGGGGAGAAGAAGTTCTTACTACTACTCATGTAATAAATAGGATTCCAACTTCTCATAATCTAGATTTGTCTCTTTTTTAAAAAATGTATAGTCATGCTCCCGATTATTTCTCTTTACGTATTTTTGGTTGTACCTGTTTTGTTCTCCGACCACACGTCAAGCGTGATAAGTTGTCCTCTAAGTCTACTTTGTGTGTCTTCCTTAGTTATGGTGTTGGTCAAAAGATATATCATTATTTTGATCCAATTAGTAAAAAATTATATGTCTCTCGTCATGTTTGAATTTCTTGAGCATATTCCTTTCTTCTCTATACCTTTTCTACCACCTGACATGACTCATGTAGATCATGTTCGCATTGATCCCTTCAATACCGACACCGACAAAGCCTCCCCTATGGCAACTCTTCCACATGACGACTTCATTGAATCTGGTATTCTTGAGACATCTCCTCCACCTCCCCCTCCCCCTCCTGCAACTGTTCCATCACCTCTAGAGATTGCGGGCAATCCTATTTGTCAATCTACACATCCTCCTAAGTCTACTAAATTACCTGATTTTATTTATTCTTCTTATTCTACTTTCTTTGCTTCTTTTGTTAGCTCTGTTATTATTTTTCTGAGCCTTTGTCCTATAGAGAAGCTGTTGGTAATCCTCTTTGGCAGAATGCAATGGACGAGAATTTAACTCTTCTGCATCATACTCATACTTGGGATTTAGTACCTCTGCCACCAGGGAAACACGCCATTGGTTCTCATTGGGTCTATAAGATCAAAACTAAATTTAATAGTTCTGTCGAACAGTACAAAGCTTGTCTTATTATTAAAGGTTACTCTTAGGAGTATGACATGAATTATAAAAAAACTTTTATCCATGTTGCTAAAATAACCACTATTCATATATTAATTATCATTTCCTCTATTCGTCAATAGAAAATATCTTAGATGAATATCAAGAATGCTTTCTTGAATGGTGATCTTCAAGAAGAAGTGTATATGGTGTCTCGTCCTGGAGTTACTCACCAATCTGGTGAAGTTTACAGGCTTCGCAAAGCTCTCTATGGACTCAAACAAGCACCACATGCTTAGTTTGTAAAGTTCTCCACGATGATTACCTCGCTTGGCTTTCGTCCCAGTAATCATGATTCAACTTTATTTGTCAAGAGTACGCGTGCAGGTCATATATTTTTGTCTTTATATGTAGATGATATGATAATTACTAGTAATGATTTTGATGTAATTGAGTCATTAAAGTTTGAATTAGCTCGCTATTTTGCTATGAAAGACTTGAGTTTATTATGCTATTTTCTAGGAATCAAGATCGCCTCTTTACCTAAAAGTTATTTTTTGTTTTAGTCAAAGTACATAGCTGATCTATTTAAACGTGCAGGTCTCACTGACAATAGGGTAGTTGATACTCTCCTTGAGACTAATGTTAGGTACTCTCCATCAGATGATTCTCCTTTGCTAGATCCTAACCTCTACTATATAGTTGTGGGAAGCTTGGTTTATCTCATTGTGACTCGTCCTAATATTGCATATGCTGTACATGTGGTTAGTTAGTTTGTCACTGCACCGATCATAATTCATTAGCTGTTGTTCTTCACGTTCTTCGGTATCTTCAGGGAACTCAATTTTAAAGTTTCTTATTCTCTTCTACTTCCTTATTAAAGCTCTGTGCATATCTGATACTAATTGGGTGGGTGACCTTACAGATCGTAAGTTGATCATCGACTTTTGTATTTTTCTTGGAGATTCTCTTATCTCTTAGAATAGTAAAAAATAAGATGTTATTTCTAGATCCTCCACATAATCTGAGTATCGTGTTATGGCTACCACCACTTGTGAGATTGTTTGACTATGTTGGTTCCTTGCAGATATGGAAAATTTTCTTCAGAAATCTACTGCTCTTCATTGTGATAATCAGAGCGTCATTCAAATTGCACACAATATAATTTTTCATGAGAGAATGAAACATATTGACATAGATTGTAATTTCACTCGTCATCATCTATAGCTTGACACTATCACACTATCTTTTGTTCCTTCATCACAGTAGATAGCTAATATGTTTACCAAGACTCATTCCGCTTCGCGCTTTCGGTTTTTATCTGACAAACTCTCAATGCTTCTGGCTGTAGTATCGTGAGTTTGAGGGGAGATGTTCGATTATATAATTTGATTAGAATTATTTGTTTATAGCCTTGATAGCAATTTAGTCTTTTATCTTTTTAATTTAAGATTTAGGTTTTTCTTGTAATTAACTATATAAGGCATTATACTCTTTATTTCTCAATTACCTTTGGGATTTATTAAATCAAGATAGCTACTTTTTCTTTGGCCTTAATTTCTACACATAGGACTCTAGCCATTCACGTACCCCTAAAAACATCTCCAAATAGATACATAGGACTTCAGCCGTGTAGTTATTTGAGAACATCTCTAATAGAGAATATCCTCAAATATATTACATAGGATTTCAGTCATGCCCTCACTTTAGGACACATGAATATTAGTACCTCTGGCTATATAAGGATAGGTGAAGCTGGAATCAATATGTCCCTCTGAACCAAATTTGATCGTTCCTCACAACAGTGGCCAACAATCACTGTCAATAACCTCCTCTAACAGGCCATAGGGTAATTGATAGGTCCCACAACGGTCTGGGGTCTGGATGGTAGCAAGTGTACGGTCATGGTGTTATCGCCTCTACTACCCTACACAACTCTGCCAGCTGGGCTACCCTGAGGTGGCAGCCCACATGGATATCAGCACCTCCAACTATACAAGGGTAGGTGAAACTGGAATCAATTTGTCCCTCTCGGCTCTCTCTCTTGCACTCACTTTAATTTCCTTTAGAGCATCTGTTGGATCCCGTGAGTGTTTTGATGTGATCAACCAAGTTGGTTAGGTCCTGCTTTGTGTTTGATCCCTGTGTCTGAGTGTGCAGGAGCTTAGGAGCGCAGGAAATCGAGCGGAAGACACAGCTAGCGAGGAGGACGGCATGGGAAGGGAGCCAACGGGCTCGGTGCGTCCGAAAGACGAGAGAGCTACGGAAGAGTACTCCGGTAGATGAGAAGAACGTGCACGGCGTTCGAGGGACAAAAAGCCGGACGGAAGCCTACTTGAGGAGAAGGCCGGAAATTGGGTTTGGGTGAGACCTATTTCAGTTGGCCGAATCACCCAAACTATCGGAGCATCGGAAGCCAACGCAATGGAGCTGGAAAAGAAGCACAAGCTAGAAAACCAGCTTGAAGGCACCTTCATGAAGCATGAAGGCGCCCTCAACATGAAGGCTCCTTCAAGCTTGATGAAGGCGCCTTCAATAGGTCAGATTTGACCGTTTGCGCTGCGGATAAAATTTTATCCACTGACCGAGCTGGAGGCGCCTTGAACATTGTTGGAGGTGCCTTGGACCCTCGGGATAGAACTTCCAGGAGCTATATAAAGGCCCCTGGAGCTAGGAAATATTCATTCAACTCAGTATTAGATTTCCTAGCAATTGTTGAGCTTTCTAAGTGTGTAAAAGGCTTCTCCGCCTTCAGAGAAGGAGTTTTCTTACTGTGATTTTCATCGCCTTGGATTAACAACCATCTTGGTTGAACAACCAAGTTAATTTCGGGTCTTCTCTATTTCTTTTTTTAATTATTTTATTTTAGTGTTTCTATTTTTGAGTTGAAAGTACGAGGAGAGTATAATTTTTATTTGCAGCCAATTCACCCCCCTCTTGCCGGCCTCCGCTGCACCTACAATTGGTATCAGAGCCAGACCGCCTTAGAAGGACTAACCGCCAACTGAAGCACAACGATCAAGACAATGACCGGAGCGAATATTCATCCTCCAAAGTTCGACGGAGATTTCGCTACATGGAAGCGAAAAATGGAGGTATTTTTTAAAATTGAATTTGATATACTTTTAATAATGAAATATGAATATGCAGCGCCGAAAGATAAAGAAGAAAACACTTGGAGCAAGAAGGAGCAAGCCGATTTTGTCAACAACGGAAAGGCTGAGTTCCACTTGCTCAGCGTTTTGCCACCTCAGGAGGTCAATCGGATTGGAAGCTACGACTCCGCGAAATATCTCTGGGAAAAATTCCTGGAGCTTCACGAAGGTACCTCCGAAGCGAAGCTAGCGAGGCGCGACATCCTCCAGAGCCAGTTGATGAACCTCAGGATAAACCAAGGCGAGAAGGTAGCGCAACTCCAAGCAAGGATCAAAGAGTTGATCACGCAACTAACCAATCTTGAAGAAGAAGTAACGAACCGGGACTCGATCCGGTACGCGCTCAACGCCTTCCTGAGAACTCCCGAGTGGGCCTCCTTAGTAGATGCGTACTACATCTCTAAGGACTTCGAGGTAAGTACTCTAGAACATTTATTTTCTACTTTTGAACTTCACGAATCTCGAGTTGCAGAGCCCAATGGAGTAGAAAAGACTAGTCAAAATATTGTCTTAAAAGCAAGAATAAACGGTTCTGACTCCGAAGCCTCGGTCGACGAATCCGAAGCGGCACTACTGGTAAGATGCTTCAATAAATTTTTTAAATCTAATAAATTTAGATCGCAGACAAAGAGGCATCAGCAAAGAAAAAGGACGGTTCGTTGCTACAACTGCAACGAAGAAGGGCACATCAAAGATGACTGCCCAGACTTGAAGAAAAAGGGGAAAGAGAAGGAAAAGACAAAGTACAGGAAACCAAAATCATCCAAGCAAAAAAACCTGAAGGCCACTTGGTCAGATTCGTCTTCTTCCGAATCAGACGTCGAAGGCTTCTCCAGGTTAGCGATGATGGCTAACCATCTTCCCGAAGATGACTCAAGCTCCGAGATGAGCATAGATGAAGGGGGAGGAACATAAGAAGAAGAAAGCTGCAGTGAAGGGGGAGCATCACCAAGTCAGGTAAGTAAGGTGTGTAATCTAACCCCTTCTCAGTCATTTCTATTTATTAAATGTCTTTCTAAAGATTTATTCAAATTAGAAAAAGAAAATACTGAATTGAAATTAAACCTAGCAAAAGCATGCCCACTAGAAATGTATGATAATCTAAAATTAGAAAATGGAAAATTAAAAGTTAAAATTGAGAAATTGAAAGATAATGATGCATGCCTAAATAGATTTCCAAAATCAAAAGTTAGAATTTATAAACTTGAATTGGTACATTAGAAACCATCAGGGTCAACTTAGAAGAGTGCCCAAGAACTATGTACCCCTTAAATTTTTGAATAATCCTGTACGAAGGAACCTCTATTGGGTTCCAAAATCAGTGCTAAATTAATTTATTTAATTAAGGCTTTCAAGAGAGAAAATTAAACAAAGAATTTCTTTATGAAGCTTTGTCTAAGAAAGTGGTTGTTGCTTCAATAACCAAGAAGGCCTAGTGCCTCGCCACGACCTGGAAGCTGAAATATTGAAATAAAATATTTAATTAACTTTTTGAAAAAACATTAAACTTAAATAATACTTTGAAATTTTTTTTATTTTTTTTAAATTCTAAAAATACATTTTACTTAGAAATTCTTTCTGGTAAATTCTAAAAAGTCATTTAACTAAAAATTTTTTGGTGGAAAATTCAAGAAATTCATTTTAGTAAATTCTAAAAATCATTTTTACTTAGAAATTTTTTTAAAGATTCTACAGTTTACTTAGAAATTATATTTTTTGGAAAATTCATTTTACTTAGAAATTTTTTCTGACTTAAGAATTTGCTAAATATTATTTTTACCCCGTTTTTGCTGTGATCAAAGGGGGAGAGAAAAAAGTACAAGTTTAGGGGGGTTAGGAAAATGGAAAATTAAATTTTTTAAATATTTTTATAAACCGAGTTGCAATTTTATTTATTGCAAATTTATGCTTAACATGTTAGTTTAGTAGTTTTTTTAAAATTACTTTTTGTCTATTTTGACCATAACTTGAACTTGGGTTGATGCACATCAAAAAGGGGGAGATTGTTGGACCCCATGGGTGTTTTGATGTGATCAACCAAGTTGGTTAGGTCCTACTTTGTGTTTGATCCCTGTGTCTCAGTGTGTAGGAGCTTAGGAGCGCAGGAAGTCGAGCGGAAGACGCAACTAGCGAGAAGGACGGCACAGGAAGGGAGCCGACGGGCTCGGTGTGTCCGAAGGACGAGGAAGCTGCGGAAGAGTACTCCGGTGGACGAGAAGAACGTGCACGGCGTTCGAGGGATGAGAAGCCAGATGGAAGCCTGCTCGAGGAGAAGGCCGGAAATTGGGTTCGGGTGAGCCCTATTTCGGTTGGCCGAATCACCCAAACTATCGGAGCATTGGAAGCCAACGCAATGGAGCTGGAAAAGAAGCACAAGCTGGAAAACCAGCTTGAAGGTGCCTTCATGAAGCATGAAGGCACCCTCAACATGAAGGCGCCTTCAACAGGTCAGATTTGACCGTTTGCGCTGCGGATAAAAATTTTTCCGCTAACCGAGCTAGAGGCGCCTTGAACCTTGTTGGAGGCGCCTTGGACCCTCGGGATAGAACTTCCAGGAGCTATATAAAGGCCCCTGGAGCTAGGAAATATTCATTCAACTCAGTATTAGATTTCCTTGCAACTGTTGAGCTTTCTAAGTGTGTAAAAGGTTTCTCCGCCTTCAGAGAAGGAGTTTTCTTACTGCTCTTTTCATCGCCTTGGATTAACAACCATCTTGGTTGTAACCAAGTTAATTCCGGGTCTTCTCTATTTCTTTTTTTTTTAATTATTTTATTTTAGTGTTGTTATTTTTGAGTTGAAAGTACGAGGAGGGTATAATTTTTATTTGCAGGCAATATACCCCCCTCTTGCCCGCCTCCGCTGCACCTACTGTTAGAGTGTATACTAAAAGCCTAGCTTTTGGTATAAATATTTATCTAGAAATAAGTATCACATTGGTCAAATGTCTACATTTATGATAAATGTAGTTGTTCAATTAATTTATATTGTAGATAACATGGTGTGTGGTGTCACACACAGAGGATCATGTTATCAGTATCTTATAAATTATAAACAGTAGCTCACGACCATAATGGAAAGGAACAAACCATTGGAAGGTCGTAGTGTAATTAGGTATCAGTTTATCTTGACTGTATAATTACACTAGTACACTCAGAGTGTATTGAGTAGGACCATTTGAGGTCGTTTCTTTTATACTGACTTTATAAAGAAACAAAGACCTCGGTTATTATGGAAGTGTGTGCTCTTAATCCTAATATAATAACAAGCACATATATTTGATATTTATTTCTTTAATTTATCAATGGGTGAGATTTAGTTCAATAAATCAATAAGCCCGATAAGTTAGGAAATGGTATCACTTATAGTGTGTGTTGTTGATTATAAAAGGAAACTGTGTCCTAGAGATACTAGGTTGATAATGTCCTCAAGAGGAGCTCATAAGGATTGTCATGTTAAACCCTGCAGGTGGACTTAGTCCGACAATCTTAAACACAGGGAGACTAACACACTCATAATAAGAAGGATCCCAAAAATGTAATTTGGGATTGGTGCGGTAGTTCAATAATAGTTCTCTAGTGGAATGAATTATTATTGATAAAATTAAGTTGTGTGTTCGGGGCGAACACGGGATGCTTAATTTTATCGGGAGACCAAAACCAATTCCTCCTCTCGGTCCCTATCGTAGCCTCTTATTTATAGAGTACTATACCCACCTATACGCACCTTCATACCCATGAGAAAGGGGCCGGCCAAGCTAGCTTGTGGTTCAAGCTAGGGCCGGCCAAGCCTTGGTTCATGGGTGGCCGGCCCTAGCTTGAACCCAAGCTTAGGTGGTCGACCCCCATTAAATTAAAAAGAATTTTAATTTTAATTTTTATTATGTGGAAGATATAATTTATTACAGAGAATTAAAATTAAAATATCTCTCTTTAAAAGATCTACAAAAATATTAAAAGAAAGAGATTAGATCTCTTTCCTTATTTGTAGATTGGAAAGATATTTTATTTTTTCTCTCTGAAAAATTATTCACATGTTGAAAATTAAAATTATAGAAATTTCTTTTTATCAACCATGAAGGGATTTTAAAAAGGAAATTTTATTTTTTAAAATTTCCAAAGACAAAAAAGGAAGTTTTAATTGTTGATTAAAATTATCCTAATTGCTCTACATGAGGTGGCCGGCCACATACAATTAATTAGGAAAATTTATTTAATTTTTTCTTAATTAATTGTTGTCAAGGAAAGTTAAGGAAATTTTATTATAAATAAATTTCCTTATTTGCCAAAGCCAAGGAATATAAAAGAAGGGGAAGGAGTGCCTTCATGGTGAACAACCTCTATTATTTTTCTCCCTCTTTTCTTTGGTGTGGTGGCCGACCCTTCCCTTTCTCTCTTCTCCTCTTGTTGGCCGAAACCTATCTTCTTGGTGGAGCTTTTGTTTGTGGTCGGATCAAGGAAGGAGAAGAAGGAGAGAAAGCAAGTCTCATCTCTAGCATCCCTTGGAGCATTGGTGGTGGCCGAAATTATTCATCCTTGAAGAAAATTATTGTGGCCGGCCATCCTCTTCCTTTCTTCCTCTTTTGTGGTGGCCGAAACTTATCTCTTGCTTGGAGTTCTTGTGGTGGCCGGATACTACTTGGAGAAGAAGAAGAAGAAGGAGAGAAAGCTTGTATCCCTTGGAGCTTGGTTGGTGTTTTGTTCTTCGTCCTTGGTGAAGCTTCTTTGTGTTGGCTGAACCTAGCTAGGAGAAGAAGAAGGTGCTTGGTGGTTTCTCATCTCGGAAGATCGTTGCCCACACAACGTCCGAGGTTAGAAGAGGAATACGGTAGAAGATCAAGAGGTTTTTCTACAAGGTATAACTAGTAATTTTTCTTTCCGCATCATACTAGTTATTTATGGAAATAATACCAAATACAAGAGACTTACGATTCTAGAATTTCGAATATGTTTTTCGATGTTGTGTTCTTTTATTTTTTCTTTTCCTTGTGATTTGATTGTTCTTTTCGGTTAACCTAAAGTTATTTTAGGAAATTAAATATTAGCTTTCTATAAAAGGTTTTGTCTAGTCGGTGGTGGTTGCTCCCATATCCAAGAAGGTCGTGTGCCTCGCCACGTCAGTACTGGGAACAAATTATGAAAATTAATATTTAATGGAATTAATAACTTAAGGTGATTTGGGTCGAACGTGTTAAGTTCCGCAGGAGATCCAAGTCAAAACCTAAAAGAACAAATAGATTAAGTTTTGGATCAAACGTGTTAAGTTCCGCAGGCGATCCAAAATTTAATTTAAAAGAACACATGGTAGCTAGGAAAAGGTTCAGACCTTTGTACAAAATTTTTGTACAGTGGAACCTCTAAGTTTTCCGAGTAGCAACCAACACCTACAGCATCCACAGTGGTTAGAGCCCATTGAGAGCTCCTTCGTTGCCACGTCTACGCCACATCAAAAGTTAAAAACCTCACACCTCTTTCCACTATTAAAAAAACCTCTCAACAACTCCTTCATGGGTCCCACACTTTTCATTATATATAATTCTTATTTCTCCTTCATATTTTACATTATACACGATTAAATTTTTATAAAATTTAAATTTATAAATTGCTAACATGAAATAACATTAATAATTTAAAAAATACATAAATATTACAGTGCATCAAATAAAAAGACATAAATTATAATAATATATAAAAATAAACGTAAACTCATCTACACCAGGTCATGTCTTTGTTTAATTTTTTCCACCATTTTCTCATGTAAATAAAGTTGTCCTGGTGTCATCTCACTGGTATCCTTCATAAGATTTTCATAATCCTTATGAAAGATCTCGGCTTCCCGTAAAGTCATTTTTTGTATTCGATCTTCTTTAATATCTTGTCATTCTTTGTCGATGTTATGTTCCATTATGTCGCCCTCTCTAGCTTTAGATTTGCCCTTCCTCTTCGCTGCCTTTTGCCCTATCGGATGAATGCGGACTTCAGAGTCATCTAAATCAACATTTGTATCTGGATTTGATGTTGAAGTGTTTCTCCATGATTCGGATGTCCTTGCCTTCTTGTTAGAGTAATGAGCAACTGATTGTGGAGTATATTTCTCATATTCTTTGAGAACCCTCCATACATGCATATACTTAAAATCCTTGTTATTATTGTTGGCTTTCCATATATTCATTGCATTCTCCAACACATTCTCGTCACTCCAATTGCTTTGCCAATGAATATAAAAATTATTATAAGTTACAGAAAATTCATTTACCATCGATGCAAACCTATAATAATGTGATTTCAACCGTTGATAACTTCTTGTCATAGATCCAGTTCGGTGATGTTTATTATAGTAATCAGCTATACGTTTTTCAAAAAGTTTGATCTTTCTGGTCATTACCAATGATTGCATCAGTGCTTATAGTTGCCCATGACTTCATAAGGATGTTGGGTGCTACTTGAAATTCCGTTCTGCTTCCCCTATACAAAAAATTTGTACAAGCACGGAACTTTCCTAACAATCTATGTGTTCCTCACAAGTTAAACTTGAATTGGAAACGGAACTTAATATTTTTACTTCAAGTTTAACTCATGTGTTCTTCAGTAGTTAAAACTTGGATTGCAAACGATACTTAACATTATTAATCTAAGTTCATCCCATGTTACAGAAGTTGATTAAATATCTATTTCAAGGATTGACTTCCAGGTTAAACATGGCGAGACACTTGGCCTTCTTGGGTATGAGATCATCCATCACTTTCTGGACAAAGCCTTTCAAAGAAATTGGATATTTAAACTTCTTACAGTAACCCTAGGTTTAACTACAGAGACCTCAATAGAAGCACAAGATCAAAACACTAATCAAAACATAAAAATGAAACACGAAATCGCTAGCCTCTTGTGTTGGTATTTCAGGATCCATACAAAGAACACAAACTAATTAATTTGAAGCGGAAACAATTAATTAGTTATACCTTTCTTTGTAGCTAAAGACTGTTAGGACCGATGGTCGCGGCTAGAGAGGGGGGGTGTGAATAGCCGACCCCAAATCTTCGCGTTTCTTCCTACGATTAGGGTTAGCGCAGCGGAAATAACTAAATAGAAACGCAAAAAGGAAAGATCAAACCTCAAACTCGAACTCGACGATGTAACGAGGTTCGGAGATGAAACTCCTACTCCTCGGCGTGTCCGTAAGGTGGACGAAGCCTATCAATCCGTCGGTGGATGAGTCCCCGGAAAATCGGCTAATATAAACTCCTTATGGGTGGAGAAACCTCACCACAAACTCTTGCAACAGCAAGATCAGAGTACAAGTACAAGAAGCACAGCAAGATACAAATATAAAGATGAATGTAACAACTCTTGCTTGCCTTCTCGTCGTCGACTGAAATCTGTAGATGAAGCACCAACTTCACAGAATCACAGCAGCAGTTGAAACCAGTCGAAGAAGTCGAGGAAGCTCACGCGAAGCTTCGGAAGCAATAACTTGCAGAAGCAAGAAGGAAGAAGTAAGAGTTAGACTTTCACTGTAGAAGCACTCAGCCCTTTTATACCTGCGAAGACAGAAGAAGACATAGAAAATCGAGATCTAGCCGTTGTTACTCACAACGGCTAGTTCTCGACCGATCAGTGAAGCTCGATCGGTCCGGAACTCCGATCGATCCGGGGACCGATCGGGCCCGATCGATTAGTCCTCGGACGATCCCACCTCTCTTACAGAGGTGGTGCATCTCGATCGGTCGTGGAGACCGATCAGACTCACTGATCGGTCTCCGGACCGATCAGTTCACTCCTGAAGGTTGGCTCAACTCCTCCGATCGGTCTCCGCCGATCGGATGACTTCTAACCCTTCGTTTGTTATCGATCGGTCACGGCCGATCGATACTCAGCGATCCGGATCGGTCACAGACGATCCGGTTTAAACTCGACCCTAAACCCTAAATTGTCACGAGCGAGCTACCGAGCCCTCTCTTGACCTAGTCCGAGAACGAGCTACCGAGCCCTCTCCGACTTCGTCGGTCAGAGAACGAGCTACCGAGCCCTCTCGACCAGGTCCGAGAACGAGCTACCGAGCCCTCTCCGACTTTCCGTGCCAAGTCTCCAACTTGGTCTTCTCCGTGCCAAGTCTCCATACTTGGACTTTTCCCGTGCCAAGCTCCCTGCTTGGACTTTTCACCAGATGTCTGGTCAACCTTGACCCATCTTGATTTCCCTCGCCTGGCTTCACTCACCAGGACTTCCAAACTGCCTAGCTTCACTCACTAGGTCTTTCCCTTGCCTGGCTTCACTCACCAGGACATCCCAACTGCCTGGCTTCACTCACCAGGACTTTTACCTGGCTTCACTCACCAGGGTTTCCCATCTGCCTGGCTTCACTCACCAGGGTTTCCCTTTCACCTAGCTTCACTCACTAGGATTTTCACCTGGCTTCACTCACCAGGATTTCCCGATTGCCTGGCTTCACTCACCAGGACTTTCCAAACTGCCTGGTTTCACTCACCAGGACTTTCCGAACTGCCTGGCTTCACTCACCAGGACTTTCTGAACTGCCTAACATCCCAGTTAGGACTTCCCAGTCAAGTATCCGGTCAACTTTGACCTACTTGACTCTTCTTCATCCTACCTGATCAGACCCTGATCAGTATCTCTTCGCATGGATAACTGCACCTGCATTGTCCATGTATACATGTCTTTCTGTATTGTCAAACATCGAAATCATGACCAAGGTTTACGCTTGGTCAACTAGGTCAACCTTGACCTACTGGAAATTGCACCAACAATCTTCCCCTTTTTGATGTTTGACAATACCTTTAAGTTAGGCTAATCCAATAGCCTCAACTTTCCTCACACCACTAGGTAATGAAACATAAGTTACAACCTTACATTCTCCTTCTAAGAAGGCAACTTCCTTCTTAGATAATGAAGGCCTAACTTAAACCCTTCATTCTCCCCCTATTGGCACACATCAACAAACTCTCCCCCTGAAGAGTAAGTTATCGTTGTTCACAACTTCACTCGTCGTGATCAACAAACTCTCCCACTAACTCCAATGTTCTTCCTTGAACATTCTCTAGACATTCTTCCCCTTTTTGACACACATCAAAAAAAGAGTGAATCAAGGTCAAGAGTTTCTTCCTAATGAAAGTCCCATACCTTTCATTGAAACCCTTAGTTTCCCCCTTGATACTAAAGTCAACAATCAACTTAGTGATAATCCCATATCACTCAAGTCTTTAGGAGTAAAAACTCCCCCTAAAAGTCAACTCCCCCTTGACTAATAGGTAAAACTCCCCCTAAAAGTCAACTCCCCCTTGACCATTGCACCAACAATGTCTTGGAGAGTTTCAAACCTTTAGAACTCTAAAAACACCACTTCCATAGCTGCAATTTCAGACAAACAGTCGAAATTCAGCATTTGGCACGCTCTGATCGGTCACCAGACCGATTAGGAACCCCTTGGATCGATTCCCAAATCGATCCTCGCTTTCTGGATCGTCACTGATCGGTCACCAGACCGGTCAGGAACCCCTTGGATCGATCCTCGCTTTCTGGATCGTCACTGATCGGTCACCAGACCGATCAGGACTTCTCTGGATCGGTCCGGTGACCGATCCAGCCTCTGAAATCAGAGATTTCTGATTTTCTCCCCGGGAGAAATTCAGAAACTCACAGAAAATTACAGAAAATTCCAAAAATCGTAAAATTTTGAGGATACATTCCTCATACCATATACTATCATGGAAAAATAATTTTAGATGAAAATAACTTCCATTTTCAAATCTTGATACAAAGTTCAAAAACTTTGAAATAGTTCAAGTTTACCTCAACTTTGTATCAATTTGCTCAATGATGAATGCTATCACTAGAAAAGCTTCATCAAGGTTTTTCAAATCAATTTTGAAATGATTTTAAACCCTTTAATTTGGGACCACAATCTTTGGGCTATATGTACATGACTTGTACATAAGCTTTCCCTATGATCCCCAATTAGAATAGGCTCATCTAGGTACAAGAACTATGCACCTTGATCCTAACTCACAATCCTAATATCTCACACACATCTAAGATGTATCAAACACATCCAAGTCAATTTTGATGTGAGATATGAGTTTAGGTTATCTTAGGCTAAGGTCTCATGCATTTTCTAAACATCAATTTGATCTCCATATCAAATTGTGTTTTTAACCTTAAATCAATTTCATTGATTATAAATGCAAGAAATGATGACATGGCATAAAATGATATCATACATAATAACATGTGCCAATGTCATGATGTCATGGCATAAAGTGTGAAACTTAAATAAAGCATAACATTTAAACTAACCTAAGCATTATCATGACATTTTAAATGATCATAAAATAAAAATAATGTCATGACATGGCATATGACAAACAATCATGGTAAGTTAGCATAAATAAAATACCTAGATTACCTATCTAAGTATCCTTAACACCTTAGCTAACTTAAAATCTAAACCTAGATTGCTCAAAGTGCTTCAAGAAAATGCCCAAACCTAAGTTGGCATTCCTATTTTTCTTGATTAATTTATGCCACTTAACATTAACTATATCCTCAAATATTGGCATATTTCATATTTCCTCAAGAATAGCACCTTTTTAATTAAGGCCTAGATTGTCTTAAATTCCTAAGAGAGTATCAAGACCCCAACTTGGTATTTCTCTAGGTTTTCCTAACTTGTGCCAATAAAGATTAAAGTCGATATATTTTTTTTTTCAAATATGGCACAATTTACTCTTCAAGGAGTAAATGATAAATCCATTTCATTTTCAAGGATTCACAAAACCTTGAAAATGTTCCTTGAGTGTCAATTTCCTCAAAGTTGGGTTAACTACCCTTCTAATCGGAGTTGACACTCTCTAACCCATCTATGGGGTAGAGAAGATGCTCCTAGGAACCCAATACCTATTAGAGCTCATTGGGTTCACTAAATATTCACTAGGGATAACTTCCCTAGCAACCCTCCTAATGACCCTCTTAGCCTTTAAAGTCTTGGCCATTTGGGACTCATCAAGATCAACTCTAGGGGTGACTCCCCTTGTGACCTTGGTGTTGGTCTTCCTAGCCCTAGGTTTTGTTCCATAATCGAATGGAACATTATGATAGGTGGGCTTGACCATTTGGGACTTAGGTTTGTGACCCAAACCTTTCTTGTCCTTGGGCTTTAAAATTTGACCCTTAGACCCTAGAGTTGACTTCTCTAAATTCTTTAGGGCCTTTTCTAGAGTGTCAAGTCTTGACCTCAAGACTTGATTTTCTTTCTCTAAAACCTCAAGTTTTAATTTATCATTCTTTCTTGAGGTGTTCCTAGGCATATGTCTAGTTGTCTTGGGGTTTCTACCTAGGTTCTCCTTAGCCTTAGATGAGTTAATCCTAGGGTTGACATTTCTAGTATTATCCTTATCTAAGCTAACATGTTTAGCACCTAAGCACACATATGGTTTTCTATTGTTAACATGCTCATCATTATTTGCAATAGCAATAAAACTACTAGCATGTTTCTTATTTGAATTGCAATAGTGTGCCTTAAAAGGTACCTTAGGGTTTGCCTTAGCTCCCCCTATCGATGTGCATCCCTTGTCCTTGTGAGGTTGCCTCCCCCTTGGACATTGACTCCGATAATGTCCCCTTCGCTTGCATTGGAAGCATACCACGTGCCCCTTGCCTTTGCGTGTCGGGACTCCGGCTCCCTTGACCTTTGGTGCCGGTGGAGTCTTCCTAACCCTCCTTGGACACTTACTCTTGTAGTGCCCAAATTCCCTACACTCAAAGCATATTATATGTAACTTATTTGAAATTACAATGCTTGAGTTACCTAGGGTTGAGGATGGATGAAGGCTCTCTTCCTCATCCCTTCCGGAGGTAGATGCTTCTTCTTGCTCCGATCTTGAAGAAGAGACCTCCTCCTCTTCTTCCTTAGACGTTGAGTGACTCTCAACTTCTAATTCGCTCCCTCCATGATGTGAGCTACTTGGCTCACTTGACTCCTCTTCATGGCTTGAAGTGGAGCTCTCCTCATGAAACTTGGCCAAGTTATTCCACAACTCCTTGGCGTTGTTGTAACCACCTATTCTACACAAAATGTCATTAGGTAAAGAAAATTCAATGATTTTCGTTACCTTATCATTGATGGTTGATTGGTGGATTTGCTCCTTGGTCCACTCCTTCTTCTCTAGGGTTTCTCCTTTCTTGTCCATCGGAGACTTGAAACCTAATTGAACATAACTCCAATTTTCAAGGTTAGTCATAAGAAAATACTTCATTCTTACCTTCCAATACGCGAAGTCGCAGCACTCGTAGAATGGTGGAAACGTGATGTCTTCTCCGAGTCGATCCATTCTCTAGCTTGTGCTCCCCCGGGTGTTAATCCGACGAAGAGCAACCTTGCTCTAATACCACTTGTTAGGACCGATGGTCGCGGCTAGAGAGGGGGGGTGTGAATAGCCGACCCCAAATCTTCGCGTTTCTTCCTACGATTAGGGTTAGCGCAGCGGAAATAACTAAATAGAAACGCAAAAAGGAAAGATCAAACCTCAAACTCGAACTCGACGATGTAACGAGGTTCGGAGATGAAACTCCTACTCCTCGGCGTGTCCGTAAGGTGGACGAAGCCTATCAATCCGTCGGTGGATGAGTCCCCAGAAAATCGGCTAATATAAACTCCTTATGGGTGGAGAAACCTCACCACAAACTCTTGCAACAGCAAGATCAGAGTACAAGTACAAGAAGCACAGCAAGATACAAATATAAAGATGAATGTAACAACTCTTGCTTGCCTTCTCGTCGTCGACTGAAATCTGTAGATGAAGCACCAACTTCACAGAATCACAGCAGCAGTTGAAACCAGTCGAAGAAGTCGAGGAAGCTCACGCGAAGCTTCGGAAGCAATAACTTGCAGAAGCAAGAAGGAAGAAGTAAGAGTTAGACTTTCACTGTAGAAGCACTCATCCCTTTTATACCTGCGAAGACAGAAGAAGACACAGAAAATCGAGATCTAGCCGTTGTTACTCACAACGGCTAGTTCTGGACCGATCAGGCTGAAGCCTGATCGGTCCAGGGAACCTCTGATCAGTCCTGGGGACCGATCAGGCCCCAGTCTGATTAGTCCTCGGACCGATCCCACCTCTCTTACAGAGAGGTGGCTGCATCTCTGATCGGTCGTGGAGACCGATCAGACTCCCTGCTGATCGGTCTCCAGACCGATCAGTTCACTCACAGAAGGTTGGCTCAACTCCTCTGATCGGTCTCCAGACCGATCAGATGACTTACAGAACCCTTCTGTTTGTTATCTGATCGGTCACCAGACCGATCAGATACTCAGGCGTATCGCTGGATCGGTCACCAGACCGATCCAGGTTTAGAGCTCCAGCCCTAAACCCTAAATGGTCCTGAGAACGAGCTACCGAGCCCTCTCTTGACCTAGTCCGGAGAACGAGCTACCGAGCCCTCTCCGACTTCGTCCGGTCCAGAGAACGAGCTACCGAGCCCTCTCTGACCACAGTCCGGAGAACGAGCTACCGAGCCCTCTCCGACTTTCCGTGCCAAGTCTCCAACTTGGTCTTCTCCGTGCCAAGTCTCCATACTTGGACTTTTCCCGTGCCAAGCTCCCTGCTTGGACTTTTCACCAGATGTCTGGTCAACCTTGACCCATCTGGATTTCCCTTGCCTGGCTTCACTCACCAGGACTTCCAAACTGCCTAGCTTCACTCACTAGGTCTTTCCCTTGCCTGGCTTCACTCACCAGGACTTCCCAACTGCCTGGCTTCACTCACCAGGACTTTTACCTGGCTTCACTCACCAGGGTTTCCCATCTGCCTGGCTTCACTCACCAGGGTTTTCCCTTTCACCTAGCTTCACTCACTAGGATTTTCACCTGGCTTCACTCACCAGGATTTCCCGACTGCCTGGCTTCACTCACCAGGACTTTCCGAACTGCCTGGCTTCACTCACCAGGACTTTCCGAACTGCCTGGTTTCACTCACCAGGACTTTCCGAACTGCCTAACATCCCAGTTAGGACTTCCCAGTCAAGTATCCGGTCAACCTTGACCTACTTGACTCTTCTTCATCCAACCTGATCAGACCCTGATCAGTATCTCTCCACATGGACAACTGCACCTGCATTGTCCATGTCTACATGTCTTTCTGTATTGTCAAACATCGAAACCATGACCAAGGTTTACGCTTGGTCAACTAGGTCAACCTTGACCTACTGGAAATTGCACCAACAATTTGATTGTTGGGGTTGCAAGGTTGCAAACATAGTCCCATATTGAAAACACATGGAAAAGATCATGAGTTTATAAGAGAAAGATATCTCCATTGGCATGAGGCCTTTTGGGTAGAGCCCAAGAGCAAAAATCATGAGGGCTTAGGCCCAAAGTGGACAATATCATGTCATTGTGGAGATATCTAAATTTTTTTCGATCCTACAATTGGTATCAGAGCCCGGACTGCCAGAAGGTTTAACCGCCGACTGTGCACAAGAGCTATGATCTGATTGAACCATGTGAGTACAATATTGACCTCGAACAAAGAAAGTGGGGGCTCCTATGTTCGGATCAAGAAGACCAGACACCGGGCAGGAAGTCCTAGTAGGTCGGGTGGACCGAGGGGCAGGAAGTCCTAGTTGCGGCTAGGCAAGGAAGTTCTAGTAGGTCGGGTAGACCGAGGGGCAGGAAGTCCTAGTAGGTCGGGTAGACCGAGGGGCAGGAAGACCTAATGGGTCAAGGATCGGACGTGGGAAGCCCATGGTCCTTTGTTTGAGGGGGGGGGGGATTGTTGGGGTTGTAAGGTTGCAAACATAGTCCCATATTGAAAACACATGGAAAAGATCATGGGTTTATAAGAGAAAGATATCTCCATTGGTATGAGGCCTTTTGGGTAGAGCCCAAGAGCAAAAACCATGAGGGCTTAGGCCCAAAGTGGACAATATCATGTCATTGTGAAGATATCTAAATTCTTTTCGATCCTACAAAGACCTCTTGATCTTCTGTTATATTCCTCTCCTTCTTTTGGACGTCGTGTGGGCAACGATCTACCAAGATGAAATCCACCCAAACAACTTCTTCTCTTCCAAGAAATTCAACCACCAAGGGAAACTAAAATAGGAAACTTCCTACTCTTCTTCTTCCTCTCCAAGCAACCGGCCACAAGAAGATGCCACTTGATGTGCCGCCGACCCTAAGGAAGCAAAAAAGAAAAAGAAGGGAAAAAGATAGAGTGTCGGCCACCAAGGAATAGAATAGGAAGAGGAGGAGCCGACCCTTATGGAGCAAGAGAATTAAGAGATGTGTGTGTCTCCCATAAGACACCTTCTACCTCTCTTTTATAATCCTTGGTCAAGGCAAAAAAAGGAAATTTTAATAACAATTAAAATCTCTCTCTTTTAAATTTCCTATTGTGATGGTTACAAAAAGGAAAGTTTTAAAAACTAATCTCTTTCTTTTAAACATTGTAGATGACTATAAAAAGAAAAAGAAAAGATTAAAATTAAAACTTTTCTTTTAAATCATGGTTACAAAAAAGGAAAGTTTTATCAAAATTAAAATATCTCTTTTAAACACTACAAATAAGGAAAGATTTTAACAAAATTAAAATCTCTCTTTTAATCCTTTGTAGATAGCTATAAAAGGAAAGATTTTAAAATTTAAAATTCTCTTTTAAAACCATGTTGATGACTATAAAAGGAAAGATTTTAATAAAAATAAAATCCCCTTTTAATCCTAGTGGTCGGCCCTTAGCTTGGGCACCAAGCCATGCTTTAGCCGACTACTTCTTGGGCTCCAAGCTAATGCTTGACCGACCCCTTTGCATCAAGCAAGGATATGTCCGACCCATTACTTAGGTAAGAAATAGACTTGGTGGATATAAGGCTTTATAGAGGCTACAACAGGGACCGAGAGGAGGAATTGGTTTTGGTCTCCCGATGAGCTTGAGTTTCTTGTGTTCGCCTCGAATACCCAACTCAAGTTCATCAATAATAACTCATACCACTAAAGAGTTATTATTGAACTACTACACCAATCCTATATTACATTATGAGCTCCTTCTTATTATGAGTGCATTGATCTCCCTGTGTTTAAGGTATCAAATGTCCATTAATTAAATGAGTTACTGACACTCAATTAACATCTAGCTCCAAGAGTAGTATCACTCAATTTCATTGTCATGTCGGACTAAATCCACTTGCAGGGTTTACATGACAATTCTTATAAGCTCCTCAAGAGGACATCATCAACCTAGATTACTAGGACACAGTTTCCTTCTATAATCAACAACACACCATATAAATAATATTATTTCCCAACTTATCGGACCTATTGATTTAACGAATACATCTCACCCATTGATAAATTAAAGAAATAAATACTAAGTATATGTGCTTGTTATTATATCAGGATTAAGAGTACGCACATCCATAATAATAAAGGTTATGTTCTTTTATGCAGTCAGTATAAAAGGAACAACCTCAAATGATCCTGCTCAATACACACATAGTGTACTAGTGTAATTTTATAGTCAAGATAAACTAGTACCAAATTACACTACAACTATTCCAATGATTTTTCCCAATTCATCTTGGTTGTGAGCTACTATTTATAATTTATAAGGAACTGATAACATGATCTTCTGTGTGACACCACACACCATGTTATCTACAATATAAATTAAATGGACAACTGCATTTAACTAAATGCAGACATTCGACCAATGTGATTCTTATTACAAAATAAATGTTCATTCAATAAACGTTCATACAAAAAAGCTAAGTTTTTAGTATACATCCTAACAAAGGACTGCATCTTCATCGAGAGACCAAAATCTTCGTTTCGATTCATTTTCCTCCAGCTCAACTTCACGCTCTTCTTGTGATGAGTGCGGTGGCAACTGAGTTGCTGGAACATATGATGGTGTCAGAGATTCTTTGTCGCTGATAGATAGATCAATAGTTGCCCTTCTTGATTCATTCGAAAGTATGACAGGTATTTGAGTAGGAGAAAATACGTAAGGATAAAACATCCCAAGTTGGCTACCCATTCCTTAGGATGGATACACACCAAATAGAGTTGCTGCGACGATACTTGGATTCCACGTTTACAAAAAATTTTGAGAACTTTAGGAATTTGGGAAATTTAGAGAATATTGTGGAACATATGAAATATTTTAAAATTTTGGAGGATATTATATGTGAGAGAAAATATGAGAATATTGGATATTTGGAGAAATGCAAGTATTTTGAGAAGATGTATTTTCTTCCATATTTGAAGAATTCAAAAGATTCGTAAAGGAAGTATTGAGATTTTCATCCATCTCGAATACAAATAGGGAATGAAAGGAAGAAATGAGTTGAGAGCAAAGATAGTAATGGAATGATTGAAATAGATATCATATTTATAGATTTTTTATATATTAAAAAATTAAATTATAACCGTTGAATAACGGCTAAAAATTAGTCATTGTTCGACGACATACAATGGCTAAAATATTAGCCGTTGTTCTATTTTTATTTTTTATGATTATTAAAAAATAATATAAAAAAATAAAAAGTCGAAGAAGCGGCTCCGTAATCACGGAGCTGCTTCTTCGATTAAAGGGAAAAATCTCCCTCCACTGTAGGAGGGAGATTTTTCCTTACTGTCAGTTTGCCGTGGGAGCTCTGAAAGAGCTTCTCTCTCTCAAGCACTTGCTTTTCTTGCATTCTCTTCTCTTTTCTTCTCAACCCAACGCGGACTTAATTGTGAGAGGGGTTTGGCCATCGTTGGCGCCGGCTGACGTTCGTTGACGTGCAGGCATAGAAGCATCTAGGACGGGAGGGAGTAAATTAAGGCTCTATCAGTCAGAACTCGTGCAAGGGCGGGAGGAGCAGTTGAAGGAATTTTCTGCGCATGAATTGTGCTAGCGCATATGAATGGTAAAGAATTCAAACAATTCTATACAGGATCTTGTCATCTATATACAGCAATTTGTGAAAAATAGACGAAATAAATATGAAAGTGATAAATCCATACCTAAATCGATATATGTCACCATTTCTTGATGTTGCAAGAGCAACTTGAAACAAGAAGAAGATAAGAAGCAGTGGAGTTTGATCTTCTGTAGGAGTTAGGACGACGACAATCATATTCTCCTCTCCGAGTGGAAGAAAGAAGAGCAGGTCTCGATCATATATAGCCTTGATTCAATTCCAAACACCATCAATAATAACGGAAAGCGAATTAATAAGCTTCCACACATATATAATCCACATTTAATAAATCAAACTCATAATGAATATATCTATTAGATTATTTTATTGGGTTTGTCCATAATGACAAATTCATGTGATACAAAATAACATATAAGTTCATCCAATCGAGAAATGAAATTAAATAACGGAAGCAGAAACGAAGCCATGTAAGAATAGTCCTAGACTATAACCCAGTCCTTAAATTGGTTGCACCTTCCTTGTCATTCATTAATATCCATACACAATTAGTAAGTATTGAATTTTAAATAAATTAAATAAATAAACTAATTGAATCATCAAACACACTAAGTGAAAATACTGATTTAAAATAGGATTGAGGTCAAACAAAATCTAAACCAGAATTGATTAGCAAAGTTATGATAGAACTAAATTTAATTGAATTAAATTGGTTCAATCAATTTAAAATGAGTTAAGATATTTCTTAAAAAAACTTAGGGTGTATTTGATACACGCGTTTTTCATTTTTATTTTCTGAAAAATACGCGTTTTCTAGAAAACAGAAAATGATTTTTTTTATAGAAAATGCTATCTATTTTTTTAGAAAACAGATACGAAAAACACAAACCAAATACCATTTTTTAAAAAACGTATATTTTTCAGAAAATAAAAATGAAAAACGCGTGTACACACTCTTATTTTCTCTCTTTTTATTTTCTTCCACGTATAAGGACTCGGTCCATCACCTCACGGCTAAACCTCCCCCCGCTTACTTATTATCTTCTCCTTCTCCTTGGTTTTTTTTTCTTGCCAATCATAGTTTAGATAGCAATTGACCGAATTCTATTATTTATTTCTAATGGTGATGATAATGGCGATGGTTGTTGCTAGATAATTCTATAGCATGTAGAATAAATGGAGTAGTCAAGCAAGCTATTGCATGCCCCCTTGCATTATATTTTTCCTTTGACAAATTAGTATTCTATTTCTCCCTTTAGTCAACCAGAATACAAAGCCTTATTTGATCATTCTCTACCCTTAGTCAGAAATAGTTTGTCACAGGAATATTTAAATAAGTTCCTCTGACAATGCAATTGTGTTGACATTTCAGAGCAATCCATCAGAACTCAGCGTCCCAATCAAAAAGTCTTGTTTCTGCCACATCGAGTTTCAATCTTCATTGCTCATCCAAACGGCCATTCAAACTTCAGTCATCCTTTCTTCTCTGTTCTGCAGCATTGTGATTTCTGAAAGATGTGGAGAAAAGAAGATTGGAGCTTGCTCATCCTCTATCTAATTCCATGCTTGATCTTCTTCAGTGCGCCCAGGACTTGTGCTGTCGACTACACATCTGACTGCAGTGGAGGCAACTATAGTCGAAGCAGCGGCATCGGCGAAAGCCTCACGCTCCTCTTCTCCTCTCTCAGCTCACTGTCTTCGAGCTCCAACTTCGCGAATACTACCGCGACTGCGAGGGCCAACGCCGACACTACTGTCTATGGCTTGTTCATGTGCCAAGGGGACCTCCCTCGTTCAGACTGCTACAATTGCATCAATTCGGCAATCCTCGACATCAACCGAAGCTGCTCCAACTCGCGCAGCGCCACAATTTGGTATGAATTCTGCGAGCTCCGGTACTCCGACATCAACTTCTTCGGCATCCCTGTCACCGAGGGGCACTTCACTACCAATCCTTACGAGGAAACAAGCTCGACAAAGCCGTACCAGGTGGTGTCGACCCTGGTGCAATTGGCTCCCTCAAACAAGCCTCTCATGTTCGCGAGCAATGTGTCGAACATGTACCCCTTGTTTGCTCAGGCACAGTGCTCGTCGGATTTAAGCGTGCAAAACTGCAGCGTGTGCTTGACGACCATCTTGGCGGCCATCAACGGCTGCTGTGTTCAACGGAAAGGGTGGAGGTACTTCACTCCCACTTGTTGGGTTAGGTACGAGCCAACTCCCTTCTTTGGCAACTACCCGAACGCAACTTCTCCTTACATCGTCCGGAGCCAATGTGCATCGTATGACATCCTCTCCGGCGAGGTCAGCAGCAAGCAAGACAGCCTCAGAAGCCTCCTCTCTGATCTACAATCCAATGCACCTGCAACTGGCTTTTACAAAACGTCGGTGGGCGAGAATTCTCTCTGGATGTTTGGCCTCGCTCTCTGCAGGGGAGACCTCGCCGCAGACAGCAGGGAGTGCAGTGAATGCCTTGGCACAGCAGGGGCTGCGATAGTGGACGAGTGCCCCAACAAGACTGAAGGGTTCATGTGGTATGGCCAGTGCTTCGTGAAGTACTCAGACCAAAATTTTTTTGGCACTCTGGACAACAGCAACTACACATACTGCAGCAGAGGACTGGTCTCCCAAGAGATTGATCAGACAACGAGTGCAAAGGCTCTCAGCCTCATTCCACTGGCAATCAACAACTCCTGGCTGTTTGCGGCCGGTAAGGTTGCGATCAACGACACGTTGTCGAGCTATCTGCTGCTTCAGTGCACCAGAGATCTTACCAGCCAGAGCTGCCAGTCATGCTTGGAGATAGGGATCTCTCAAGTGACCGATGCGTGCAACCAGATCAAAGGGTGGCAGTACTTGTCTGGCAGCTGCACTGTGAGATATGAAACCTTTCCTTTCTATAATGAAACAGCTGCAGCCAGAATTCTTGAGCTGCAGCCAGAAGGTAAGATATTCACAAACAGTATATTTGTTGTAAATTTGATCTCGACCAATTAGTTCTTTGACAGAAGGAAGAGGATCATCAAACGTTAACACCATTGCTATTGCTCTTCCAATTGTGGGAGCTGCAGTCTTGGGAGTCCTTCTCTGTTGTGCATGGTGCATATGGAGAAGAAGAGGTAGGAACTGATGATCTGAAATTGTAAGCTTTCTCTGGTCTGAAATCTGAACTCAGTCTCACTTTGTTATTATACAGGAAGTAAAGGCCTCGAGCCAATCGATCTGGAGACTGTGCAAGATAGAGACTTAACCTTCATGGATTTGGATACCATTCAAGTGGCTACCAACAACTTCTCCAATGAGAACAAGCTAGGAGAAGGTGGATTTGGACCTGTTTACAAGGTATCAATGCCTTTTTCAATTGTTGTTTGAAGTCTTTACAGATGAACAATGGCTGACTGAATTGTGTGATCATGTTTCAGGGAGTGTTGGTTGATGGAAAAGAGATAGCCGTCAAGAGGTTGTCGGGAAAATCTTCACAAGGTATTTCGGAGTTCAAGAATGAGGTGAAGCTGATTGCACAACTCCAGCACAAGAATCTTGTGAGGATATTGGGGTGTTGTGTCGAAGAGGAAGAAAAACTTCTGATCTATGAATACCACCCCAATAGAAGCCTTGATGCCTTTCTATTTGGTCAGTTTTCTTTCTTTCTTTCATTCTTTCATCTAAGAATATAGATTCTGAATTCTTTGACCTTTGTGTTCATTGACAGACCGAAAAAATCACGAGCCGTTGAATTGGAAGAGTAGATTTCTCGTAATCTCAGGAATCGCCAAAGGCCTTCTCTATCTCCATGAAGATTCACTTCTTAAGGTCATTCACAGGGACCTTAAAGCTAGCAATGTGTTATTGGACAAAGGCATGAACCCCAAAATATCAGATTTTGGCATGGCAAAGATCTATAACCTAGATGAAAGCGAAGTAGATAATACACACAGAATTGTTGGCACTTTGTAAGCAAATCTTAACCCTTATATACTAATTGTCCAAGACTGATCATTGATTTCATATACTAATAAATTTCTTTCGATATCAATCGTAGTGGATATATGGCTCCAGAATATGCGATGAACGGGATCTTCTCTGTGAAATCCGATGTGTTTAGTTATGGTGTTCTCCTCTTGGAAATCATAAGTGGCAAAAGGAATGGACGAGCATATGTAGAGCAACATGGGCAAAACCTTCTCATGCATGTAAGTGAATTGCATTCCTATTCACTAATACTTGGCAAACTTGATGCAATTACTACTATGGCTAATGTTCATAGGCATGGGAGCTATGGAGCGCGAACAAGGCATTTGAATTCATTGACTCGTTGCTTGCGAATCGATACGAAGCCGATCAAGTATTGAAGTGCATCCATATAGGTCTCTTGTGTGTTCAAGAGAACATAGAGGAAAGACCCACCATGTCGGAAGTTGTCCTTGTGCTACGAAGTGACCATATCACACTTCCTCAACCTACACAACCTCCAAATTTCATTAAGAAGAGTAGTCAATTGGAGAATCCTCATTCTTCTCCTATGATTCCATCATCGCTTCACTCAATCAATGAAGTGACAGAGTCGGATGCCATTCCTCGATAGAAAAGAGAAAATTTGAAGATGTAAGCATAATGACAATGAAGTGTAGTCTTAAGTTATCGAATGCATCAAACTCTCTGAGTCTGCCAGGTCCACGCGATCGAGTCTACACCATGCAAGCAAAATCAATCTTAACTTCATCGAATCAACAAGCTTTATGAGTTTTATGTGCATGATCCAAATTCACATAGTAGAAATATAGATATTGATACGGTGCATGTTCGTGGGGTCAGTAAAGTGAGGTGGTTAGGAGTCAAGACCACAGGATGGTCAAAAGTCAAGCCTCCTTGTAGGTCAGAAGTCAAGCTTACGTGGAAGTCAGAAGTCAAGCTTATGTAGAGGTCAGAAGTCTAGCCTCCGTGGCTAGTCAAAAGTTAAGTTTACAGGACCAGGGTCCAAGTCTCAGTTGGTGGGGCGGTCCAAGGATGGGAGTTAAGTCGGACACGGGCCAGCCCTGATAGCGGTCAAGGACAGGGCCCACAGGACAAGTATAATTGAGGATTGAGCCCATAAGCCAAGGGTAAAGAAAAGAAGGCTCTGGGCGTAGAATAACAAATCGGGCGTGCAGGTCGGGACATACAAGCTGTGAATATCAATAAACAGTAAATAGATCTGGACACAGATCGAGCGTGCAGGTCGGGACGTACAAGCCGTGGATAGCAACAAACAGTAAACAGGTCTGGACACAGACCGAGCGTGCAGGTCGAGACGTACAAGCCATGAATAGCAGTAAACAGTAAACAAGTCTGGATACAGACCGGACGTGCAGGTCGGGACGTACAAGTCATGGATAGCAATAAACAGTAAACAGGTCTGGACACAGACCAAGTATGCAGGTCGGGACGTACAAGCCATGGATAGCAGTAAACAGTAAACATGTCTGGACACAGACCGAGCGTGCAGGTCGGGACGTACAACCCATGGATAGCAGTAAACAGTAAACATGTCTGGACACAGACCAAGCGTGCAGGTCGGGACGTACAAGCCATGGATAGCAGTAAACAGTAAACAGGTCTGGACATAAACCGGGCGTGCAGGTCGGGACGTACAATCCGTGGATAGCAATAAACAGTAAATAGGTCTAGACACAGACCGAGCATGCAAGTCGAGAGGTACAAGACATGGATAGCAGTAAACAGTAAACAGGTCTGGACACAGACCGGGCGTGCAGGTCGAGACGTAAAAGCCATGGCTAGTAGTGGATCGAAGTAGGTCAGAAGGCAGACCCAGCATTTAGGCACTACAAGACAAACAAGCCAAGAAATCGTAACCGCTTGTCAGAGAATGTCAGAGAACAATCAATGTGTCAGGGAATATGCTAACAGTCGGGGCTCGCTACGCCTTCGGTTTTGCCGCCAACCTATTAAGAAGAGCCACGTGTCAATCACCGTCAGACAAAGACTGACAGCTGACACTCCCTGACACCCGCCAGGTCCCAGAGACATTCGTTGCAGTATAAAAAGGGATGCTTTGTCCCTTATGCAGGTACACTCACTCGTCATTTCTCACTAGTCTTTACTTTTCGTCCTTTCTCTGTGTTTTCTGGGGAAAAAGTACCTGACTTGAGCGTCGGAGAGCCTGACCCGGGGACTTTTTCCCTGGTTTCTGGTCTCTAACGACTCGTGGGCTCGTCTGAGTGTGCGCAGAGCGACAGCGTCATCGTCCTGGTTATCTTTCTTAGTCAGCCGCCCGTGCGAACCTTTTCAGGGGGGTACCAGGTAGATCCTACTCTTCAGCGACTTTCCGTCAACTTCCAGTACAACAAGGCCTGCCTTCATCCGACTTAGCTTCCGGACGGGATCAGATACCATATAATTGATGGCCAATTGATACGTTTGAAAACTTTAGAGGATTTTTTTAAAAATTATTTAAAATTGTAGAGGAAAATGTAAAAGTTTATGATTTAGTTGAGAGGGATAAAGTGAAATTTAATAAATTATTGGGGTTCAATGAAAAAGCCAAAAATGGAAATCCTCAAAATATTGGAACTTGCCAGTAAATAAACAGAACATGAAGCCCCGATCGCCGTCCTGCCTCTTCGCCTTCTTCATCAGACCAACCTAATCGGAGCATTGCCGCCATCACCGCCGTCGGCGCTTCCTGCTCAGTTGCCTTCCTCTCTCTGGAAGAACCGACCCCCACCCGCCGTTCTCACCAGTCCGTTCGATTGATAGTTCCACATGCATGAGGGAGAAATTAAGAATTTGTTAGTAGATCGTCGACATCAATTTCCGCGAAAGATACAATTTTTATTGCATTAGCGGATTCATCTCTTCCTTTATAGTATCTGAAGTTGATAAATTGTTTTAGCCAAATTCCTCCGTAGAATTGATCCTTTGTTTCTTTTTTTATCACCGCCATTTTTTGTAGGCGATGAGAAATATTTTCTTTGTTTGACCACTTACAATCAATTCAAGCCGCCTTCACGGAAAGAAATGGTAATTTTCTAACCTTAATTGTGCTCACCTACCACAAGCTAAGATCCTTTGACTTTGTCATTCTGGTGTTATTTTAACAAATGCTTGCGTGTAGTGACTTCTCAATCACAAACTTGCATTCCCTATCAATATAGTTTCTGTCACATCATGATTTGAGAAGTATCTCACTAGGTTTTACAAAAATTCATGGACACCAATGAGGTGCTTGACTCGATATTTTTTTTTCCATGTCCTGACTATTTTATTGATAGAGAGGAAAAAAACTGTAATTGAAAGAGATTTCCTGCTAACAACCTTTCTTTCTTTTTTCCATTGAGGGGAAACCTGCTTCAACTTGTTATTGGGAAAAAGTGGCAAGTGGATTGATTGTGTATATTCCTCTATTGTATCTTCTCTTTTAGCACAATATTTTCTGAAAGATGTTCAGGAAAGAAGATTGGAGCTTCCTCCACTTTCTAATTCTATATTTGATCTTCTTCAATGTGCCCAGAACTTGTGCTGTCAATTTCACAACTAATTGCAGTGAAGACCGATATGATCAAAGCAGCGGCTTCGGTGAAAGCCTAACCAGCCTCTTCTCCTCTCTTAGGTCACTCTCTTCCACCTCCAACTGCGCGAATACCACCGCTGGGGCCAATAGCAACACTGTCTATGGGTTATACATGTGCCAGGGTGATCTTTCCCATTCTGACTGCCACAGTTGCATCACTTCTGCAATCGTTGTCATCAACCAAAATTGCTCCAACTCACGCACAGGCATCCTCTGGTATGAATTCTGTCAGCTCCGATACTCTGACCATAACTTCTTTGGTATCCCTGTTACTGAGGGGCACTTCACGATTAATCCCAAAGAGGAAACCAGCTCAAATAAGCCATATGAGGTGCTGTCTAGTTTGGTGCAAGTGGCTCCCTTGAGTAAGCCACTCATGTTTGCAAGGAATGTGTCAAACATGTATCCTTTGTTTGCTCAGGCACAATGCACTTCAGATCTTAGCACGGAAAATTGTAGCATGTGCTTGAGAACCATCTTGGAAGCCATCAAGAGTTGTTGTATTCAAAGGAAAGGGTGGAGATATTTTACTCCGACTTGTTTGGTTAGATATGAACCAACACCCTTCTTTGGCAACTATCCGAATGCCAATTTTACCTATATCATCCGAAGTCGATGTTTGCCGCATAATTTCCTCTCGAGTGATATCAGCAGCAGGGAGGCCAGCCTTAGAAGTCTTCTTTCTGATTTGCATTCCAGGGCACCTACAACTGGCTTTTACAGCACCTCTTCAGGAGAAAACTCTAACCAGCTATTTGGAATGGCTCTCTGCAGGGGAGATCTTGCCACACCCAGCGGGGAGTGCACTAACTGCCTTGATACAGCAGGTGCTGCAATAGTGGACGAGTGCCCCAATAAGACTGAAGGATTCATGTGGTATAGTCAATGCTTCCTAAAGTACTCGGACCAGAACTTCTTTGGCATGCTGGATAACAATGGCAGCATATACTGTGATAACGGGCAGGGGTCCTCAGAGATTGATGCAACGACAAATGCAAAGGCTCGTAGTCTCGTTCCATTTGTAGTAACTAATTCGTTGATGTTTGCTGCTGATAAGGTTGCAATCAACAACACATTGTCAAGTTATCTCCTACTTCAGTGCACTAGAGATCTTTCTATTGATAACTGTCAGTCATGCTTGGAGACAGGGATCTCTACAGTGACTACTGCATGCAAGCTGACCAGAGGGTGGCAGTACCTGTCTGGTAGCTGCAATGTAAGATTCGAGACCTTTCCTTTCTATAATGAGACTGCTGCATCGAGAATACTTGAGCTGCAGCCTGAAGGTAAAGCATCAACTAGATTTTTCAAGTAAACAGTTGAAATTTTGATTGGTGGCAACACACATAGGCATACTGAGATATTTGATAGCGGCTAGTAGTTTATGCTAGGCCTTGAAACAATTATAATACCCTCAATTGCGTTTAGTATACCCTGAATATTTATTACATCAACTAATTTAGGGCCTTGATCTTTAACAGGAACAACAAGATCGAGATCACGAAAGGTCAAAATCATTGCAATAATTCTTCCACTCGTGGGAGCAGTGCTTCTGGGTCTGTTTCTATGGTGTACACAACAGCTCAAGAGAAGAATAGGTAGATGACTATCTGTTATATTGATATGTGAAGCTTGAATTGCTAAGAGTTTAATGATATATTTACTAAACTCATGTTCACTATGATTCTTTAGGTAAAAGGAAACATAAACTCGATGACCACAAGAGCCAAAAAAGTAGAAGCTTGATCTTCATAGATTTGGCTATCATAAAAGTTGCTACTAATAATTTCTCTGATGAAAACAAGCTTGGAGAAGGTGGATTTGGACCTGTTTATAAGGTATTGCTACTTCTTTTCACTTGGTAAAAGACTTAACAGACCTAACAACATGACTTTGACTGCATTTCAGGGAGTCTTCCCTGATGGAAGAGAAATAGCAGTTAAAAGGTTATCACAAGAATCCCAACAAGGTACTACTGAATTCAAGAATGAGGTGGAGTTAATTGCAAAGCTTCAGCACAAAAATCTTGTTAAGATGTTAGGATGCTGTGTAGAAAGGGAAGAGAAGCTACTAATCTACGAGTACCTATCCAATGGAAGTCTTGATAGCATTCTCTTTGGCAAGTTTCTGCTTATCCTCTCTATTTGCTTACTAGTGTGATTATTTCGACATTCTTGACATACCCTCTTATACTTTAGCAACAAACTACTCTTTTTCATTTGCCAATCACTTGTCTTAAACTATGAACCGTTCGTTTCATAGCATGGAAAAGGGTGTGCAAAATCAAAATGTGCTTCTTTTGATTCACCATTGATCAGTGGGTACTTAATGTATTATGTGTTTTTGACATTTAGATTCTTATGTCGTCTTCATTATGCTTCCCAGCGGATCCCGACAAGCGTATTCAGTTGGACTGGGAGAGAAGATTTCACATAATTTCAGGTATTGCCAAGGGCCTTCTCTATCTTCATGAAGATTCACTTCTCAAGGTCATTCACAGGGACCTTAAGTCCAGCAATGTTTTGTTGGACGGCCAAATGAACCCGAAGATATCAGACTTTGGAATGGCAAAGATTTATCAGCCAGAGGATAGTGAAGTGGCCACCAGAAGAATTGTTGGAACTTAGTAAGCGAACCTAATAACTCTCTCTTGCACTTGCTCAACAAGTGCCATCTCTGACCATGTATTTTGCAATCGACAGTGGGTACATGGCCCCAGAATACGCCATCCATGGAGTTTTCTCGGTCAAATCTGACGTATACAGCTACGGGGTTCTACTCTTGGAAATTGTATGTGGGTTAAAGAATGGCAGAGCACATTTTGCTGAACACGGCAAGAACCTTCCGCGGCGAGTAAGTTATTCATCTTCTTCCATTACTTGCAGACAATGAAATCAAACTGAACATGGTCTAAATAGGTATGGGAGCTCTGGAACGAAGACAAAGCAGCTTCAATAATCGATCCAGTGCTCAAGATCAGTTGCTCAACTGATGAAGCACTGAAATGTATCCACATAGGCTTGCTATGTGTGCACGAGAAGGCCGAGGAGAGACCTACCATGTCCGAAGTTGTTCTTATGTTACGAACTGAAGGCATGGTGCTTCCTAAACCTAGCCAACCTCCAGACTTTGCAAGGCGGAGTTCTGGGTCAGATGGTTTGCTGTTTGCATCAGTAACACCTCCATCATCACTCAAGTCTATCAATGAAGTGACTGACTCTGTGGCTATTCCCAGGTAGCATATTGTTGAAACAAATTATATTGTGTTACTTTGACTGTTTGACATACCAGAATCACATTGTGTCCTTCCAAGAAATTGATGACAATTTGTGCTGCGATGATGGATTGTGCTGTAGTATCATCGATATGACTGAATGCCAATGCAAAACAAAACCCATTGCAGGGATTCAATGTTGTGTGAGGTTGATTATCGATTCATGACTTGTTCGTTAGAAAGTGTCTCTCGGCTAAATAGAATGAAAACACGGTCTATGTTTGATCAGGCCTCGGGGTATAGTTCGAGTACCCTACTCGGTGAAATATAATACAAGAAATACTAGAAACCATCTAAATAGAATGATCTAAAATTTCATCTTATTATATATATATATATATATATATATATACACACAACGAGTTGGCACGTCGAAATCTCAGAGCAACTCTATGCAAAGCCAAAACCAAATATAATATCAAAAAGGTTTCTATGCCTACAAAATTAGAGGCCAAGACATGCAGATAGCAAATCAAATGACTAAGTGGATAATCAGGAAAGATGTGCATGAATTTAATCTTATTTAAGAGGTCAAGGAAGAATCACAATATCTTATTATAACTTTAAGTTCTTCAAGTTATCAAATAATATACATAATTGTATATTTATGATCCTCTGACATTTATTTGTTGAAATTAAAATTTATTTTCATATATTATCATCAATTAAGATAAATTCTCAGGTCTTACTTTTTAACCATGTATACAGTTCATCCATGGTATAATATCAAATAAGTAAATATCATAAATCATATGAGTATTGATCCGGCAGTAAGAATGGGGGACCCCATTTAGCAGAGTCAACGCCACGTGGAGGTCGAAAGGTAAAAGGCCAACTAGAAGCTTGGCCGAGCTGATTATGATGGTGACGACCGGCTGAAGCTTCCGAGCGGAAGCGATATACCCAGGCGGGGAGTCGGGGTTCCGACGCTCATGATGAACAGTATAGTAGTGCAGAGCGGATGGCCTGCTCGGTCGAAGGAATAAAGTATCAACACTGCGAACAGTCCCGAGCACGCGACCAGGAAGCTCCCGAGCGGATCAGCACATCCGACCGGTCGGATGTGAGGAGACCGCCGACCGGTCGGACGCTTGGCATGGAGACAAGGACAGAAACATCCTCTGACAGCAGGTGATACGCAGGATCTTAGGGCATGGGCTCACTGTCCCATCAGAGACGTGCTCGGACTGTAGCAGTAAGGGGTCAGGCAAGCTCATCTGACAAGCCCATACTAAGGTGTGGCACAGAACACGTGTGCACCTCGGTATGAGTGCACATGCCTCTTTACAGCCCTATATAAGGGTCCTCACCCTTCGCCGGAGGTACGCTCTCTCGCATGTTGGAGCCTCATATCTGCTGTCTGCTTGCCTGACTTGAGCGTCGGAGGGTCGTCGCCGGGGACCCCTCCCCGGCCCGACTTCTGTGCAGGTTCGCCGGAGGTCGGTCCAGCTGGTCGGAGATAGAGGAGAGCGCCACGTGCCCAGCGTCCGTCGATTCGGCGACTCGGACAGGATCAAATTGGCGCCGTCTGTGGGAACGCGCCTGTATCCGAGCGGAATAGATGGACGAGGCTGGATGACCTCACACCGTGATGCTCCCCCAGGAGAAACTCGACACTCTAATGGAGACAAGAGCAGCTAAGCTCGTGGAGCAACAGAGACAAAAGGCTCAAGCTGAGCGGATATCCGAGCGACCCAGGAGGACCGACCGGAGAAACATTAGAAATGGGAGCAAAATAAGGGTCCAATCGGCCCTCAGGTGGGAGCAACTCCTGCCCCGATATCGGTCCGACAAAGGGGTCTTCATCAAGCGAGGCAACTGGCCAATAAGTTTCGACAAGCATAACGTATGCTCCTCACTCCACGGGTATTCGGGAGTTGAGAAATTGGGTCATAGTCGTGCCGATCGATAGGTCAGTTCTTTCAATTACCTGTTGCTCATAGATTGGTAGTTTAAGTAAGAACTCCCGTGCCGCTCGGCCGTGAGTATGTTAACCGAGCCAAAGGCTCGATGGGAAGACCCCATGCCGCTCGGCCGGGAGTATGTTAACCGAGCCAAAGGCTCGATGGGAAGACCCCGTGCCGCTCGACCGGGAGTATGTTAACCGAGCCAAAGGCTCGATAGGAAGACCCCGTGCCGCTCGGCCGGGAGTAAAGAAACCGAGCCAAAGGCTCGATGGGATAAATCTCGTGCCGCTCGGCCGGGAGCATATTAACCGAGCCCCAAGCTCGATGGGAAGCCCGTGCCGCTCGGTCGGAAGTATGTTAGTCAAGCCAGAAGCTCGATGGGAAGACCCCGGACCGTTCGGCCGGAGGTATATTGATCGAGCCGCACGCTCAAGGATCGAAGGCCGTGAGCCATTCGGCCGGAGGTATATTGAACGAGCTGCACGCTCGAAAAAATGAAGGCCCCGAGCCGTTCGGCCGGAGGTAAATTATTCATGCAAAATGCTCAAGGACGAAGGCCCGAGCCGTTCGGCCGTGCGTGCGATATCCTTCATCGGCACAAAAAAGCGAAGGCCTCGTACCATTCGGACGGAGGTATATTATCCGAGCCAAAATGCTCGACGAAGTAGACCCTGAGCCGTTCGACCAGGAGGGCATTATCCAAGCTGGGTGAAAGGAAGGCAAAGAGCTACGCCGAACGGAAGGGTCAAAATTAGCCTTAACGGTCGTCTAGCCCAGACGTTAAACCGTAGAGCCGCGCCGACCGGCTATAAAAACCGAGCGGAAAATCGACGAGCACCGTCGTTAAAGATCGAGAGCCGCGCCGATCGACTATAAACATCCGCGCCGACGAGCACCGTCGTTAAAGATCGAGAGCCACGCCGATCGGCTATAAACATCCGCGCCGACGAGCACCGTCGTTAAAGATCGAGAGCCGCGCCGATCGGCTATAAACATCCGCGCCGATGAGCACCGTCGTTAAAGATCGAGAGCCGCGCCGATCGTCTATAAACATCCGCGCCGACGAGCACCGTCGTTAAAGATCGAGAGCCGCGTCGATCGGCTATAAACATCCGCGCCGACGAGCACCGTCGTTAAAGATCGAGAGCCGCGCCGACGAGCACCGTCGTTAAAGATCGAGAGCCGCGCCGATCGGCTATAAACATCCGCGCCGACGAGCACCGTCGTTAAAGATCGAGAGCCGCGCCGATCGGCTATAAACATCCGCGCCGACCATGATCGTTCGCAAGTACCAGATTGATTAAGGCCGATCGGCCGTCGGTTTGCCAATACTTCGCATTCACTGAATGCAAACAGTATAGCCAAGCGCTAAACGATTTTGAGGAAATGAGTCAATTGATTAACCTGATCGGTCGTTTAGTAGGAAACACGGGGAGTCCAACTGATTCTACGAATAAGCAGCAACACACTAAAAAGGGACAATGAAGGGCAAACAAAAAAATACAAGGAACATAAGGAGGCCGAACGGCACGTACAAAAAATTTTACATCCGCCGAGCGGATAAAATACAGAAAGCACTTGAAAGAACTCGCCTCACTCCGGGTCTTCAAAATTAAAAAAGGCGTCCGGGATATCATCAATCATGGCCGCCAGGTCGGAGGCGGGGATATGCATTCCCGTAGGAAGGTGGCCACCCTTCTTCAAATACGCCATGGTGACCTTGACCGCCTCGGCGAAAGTTGAGGAGACGTTATCGCCGAATTTTGCGCCGAACCATTCCGAGCGGAGATATTCTTAGCGCGCTGCTGCTAAGCGACTCGGCTCTCCCTCCTTATATTTTTTTAAGCACCGCCCAGGAGGCAGTTAAGGAATCTTGGACTGCTTTCAAGTCCATCTCAGCCTTTGTGCGTTCAGCCGAACGGACCTCCCGCTCGGCATTCAGCTGGGCCTCCAGCTTTTTAGATTGCTGATCTAGGGCCCGGACTTCAACTTTCATCTTATCCAGATCAGCAATCGCCCGCCTCTTCCGGCCACTGGCGCGCTTCACGTCCCCGTCACGCTTCTTCACCAAGTCTTCGAGTCGGGCCACCTCTGTAGCCAGATCGGCGTCCTTCTTCTGTTCGGCCTCGAGGGTTTGTTTCTCCCGCTCGGCCGATGGACCCCCCGATACTTGGAGTTTTTCCAGGAGATCCTCCAGCTCGGCTAGCCGATGGCTAGTGGCGATTTGCTCAGCCCAACGCTGTAAGGGAAATAATAAAATCAGGGATCAAACAATAGCAGGGCACAGGAAGAAAGATGAATTTACCTGAGTGGCCTGCTGCATGTTGTTATCGCCAAGCTGCTTGGGCGTCATGAGGGCCACCTGAATCTGGGCGTCCTCGAAGAGCTTAGCGAGCGGACCAGTCAGGGTTATTTCGTGAACGGGGCTCGATGGCCGATCGGCGGACAGTAAATATTCCTCTGATGGGAATCGAAGGGTAGTCTTGATGGTCGGGTGGCCGGCCGGCACTTCTTCAACTGCAGTCGCCTGGCCCGAAGACTCCCCTATGGTGGAAGTTTCGCCCAACCGTCGCAGGCGACGACGAGTCCGTGGAGAAGAGCCAGAGGGCTGTACGGTGGGCGATGCCACAGGGGTCCCGATCTGCGACGGCGTGCGATCTGGCGGAGCTACGCCGATCGGCGCCTGTGGTTCCCCCTCTTGGGGCGGCAGAAGGCTGGAGTCTCTTCGACGTTTTCGCCGAACTTCCAGCGGTGGATCCCCGACCTGAGGGACTCCCAGCTCGGCGGGGGCCGAGGAAACAGGATCCGCCTCAACCTCTGTTGAAGCGGATGGGGCAGCTTCTGTTTCAGGGGCGGATTGCGCCCCCCCCCTCTCCTGCGTCTGTCGGGCGGCTGGGGATGAGACCCCGCTCGGCGAGCTCTTTTTTGGTAGCCGCTTCAATTTCCACGGCCTTCAACTTCAGATTAGCGGTAGCTTTGGATCGCCACATGAGTTCAGCTGCAGTAGAAGAAATTAAAATCAGTTAGACAAAAAAGGCTAAGGGAGTAAATAGTCCTTACCCATGCGGTAGGGGAGATTGGCCCGAACGGGAGATAACCCAAAAATATACAACACTCCCTTGAGAAGCAACTGGTCGATCTTGTACCGCTGACCGGACAACCAGTTTGCTGCATGAAGGTAGGCCGGATTACTTCTGAATTTACCGAGCTCCGGCTGGGTCGGCACGGCGGTCTGCCATTTGGTTCGGAATGCGGGTCGCTCGGGAAGTCGGATATAGAAGAAGAATTCCTTCCAGTGCTTGTTGGAGGTCGGCATATTGTCAAAAAATTTAAAGCCTATTCTACTTTGGAAAATAAAAGTGTCCAACTCGGATTGTTTGGGGTAGAAGAAGAAGTGGAATATTTTGGGGTCAAGAGGGATACTGTGCAGCTTAAAGAGGACGACCACCCCGCTCAGCAGCCTAAAGGAATTTGGCACAAGTTGGCCGAGCGGGATGCGGAAATAATTACAAACCTCCAAAATAAATGGATGGGTAGGAAATCTAAGGCCGCCCTGGAATTGGTCTAAAAAGAAACAAACGGTGCCGATCGGCGGGTCATGGGGCCGGTCGGACGGGTCGGCTATAATTATTTCATGGTCATCAGGGATCCCATACGTCCGAACAAGACGCCGAGCACCCTCTTCATCAAACCAACTCTCCATGGTCATATACCAAGGGCCATGAACATCAACAGCGGGTTCAGAGGAGCTTGCCATCTCGGAGAAGCAATAAGATAGCAAGAAACCAGAGGAACGGGAACGAAAGAGGCAAAACGAGTTGGGAAGACCTTGTAAACGAAGGGAGAAGACTCACTTAGAAGGAAACGGGCGGAAAGGATCACCGGTGGGGTGGTAGCCGCCGAAAAACAGGAACTGGATCGTCGGAGGTCGCAACAGAAGAAGAGGCGGAAGGACAACGCACAAGCAAGCATGCGGCGAAGGAAGGAGACGGAGGCTTTATACGGGCGAGGCTGATCGGCCTCCGCCGTCGGATGCAGGTCACGAGAGACGAGGTCATCATCTAACCGTCCATTTTAAAGTAATCGGCGTCCCATCGTACGGATCATCACCGCCACGCAAGAAGAGCCACGTGGCGCTCTGTCATCGAGCGCAATTAATGCGCCCATACCGCGCATGCTACGGCTTAATGAAAAAGACTTGCACGATTTTCAAGAGGATTTAGACAAGTAAACATTCACGTTGGGCGCCAAGGCATACAAAGCGAAGAGCCGAGCGGCTAAATTTGTTATGAGGGCTGAACGGCTCAAGGGATATCAGCAGCAGCGATAAGGCGACGACCGCCAGCTCGAACACATAGTCCAGTCAGTCGGACTTACTGCCTCCTTCGACTAGACTTGAAGGGGAGGCAAGTGATCCGGCAGTAAGAATGGGGGACCCCATTTAGCAGAGTCAACGCCACGTGGAGGTCGAAAGGTAAAAGGCCAACTAGAAGCTTGGCCGAGCTGATTATGATGGTGACGACCGGCTGAAGCTTCCGAGCGGAAGCGATACACCCAGGCGGGGAGTCGGGGTTCCGACGCTCATGATGAACAGTATAGTAGTGCAGAGCGGATGACCCGCTCGGCCGAAGGAATAAAGTATCAACACTGCGAACAGTCCCGAGCACGCGACCAGGAAGCTCCCGAGCGGATCAGCACATCCGACCGGTCGGACGTGAGGAGACCGCCGACCGGTCGGACGCTTGGCATGGAGACAAGGACAGAAACATCCTCTGACAGCAGGTGATACGCAGGATCTTAGGGCATGGGCTCACTGTCCCATCAGAGACGTGCTCGGACTGTAGCAGTAAGGGGTCAGGCAAGCTCATCTGACAAGCCCATACTAAGGTGTGGCACAGAACACGTGTGCACCTCGGTATGAGTGCACATGCCTCTTTACAGCCCTATATAAGGGTCCTCACCCTTCGCCGGAGGTACACTCTCTCGCATGTTGGAGCCTCATATCTGCTGTCTGCTTGCCTGACTTGAGCGTCGGAGGGTCGTCGCCGGGGACCCCCTCCCCGGCCCGACTTCTGTGCAGGTTCGCCGGAGGTCGGTGCAGCTGGTCGGAGATAGATGAGAGCGCCACGTGCCCAGCGTCCGTCGATTCGGCGACTCGGACAGGATCAAGTATCAACATGTATATCAATGGTTTAAAGCAGATAAATTAACTAAAAAAGACTAACTTGAGTGTGTGTGCCTATATATATATATATATATATATATTTATAGACTAATTAAAATTATTTTAAAACTTTTTTATTATAATCTAACTTGATTTTAATTATATACCTAGCTCAAGCATTATCTTTTCAAAATCATATTCTTCAAACTTTTTGAAAATTCTTTGAAAATAAAATTTTACTTAGAGAATTTCTTTGAGAATTTCCTTGAAAATTACTTGAAAATATTTTTTGAACTCAGCTTTAACAAGGATGCTTGATAAAAAGCTCTTTACAAATATTTTTGAAAAGTATTCTATAAAAATATCTTTCAAAGAAATTTTGCAAGCATTAAGTCTTCTATATCATGGTTTTGCAAAAATACTTTAAGTCTTGAAATACTTTTTGAAACATATTCTTGAGAGATTTTACTTAGTGCATTCTTCAAAATTATTTTGAAAAAGATACTGCAAATTTACTCAATTTTTTCACAGAATGAGGCTTTTTCAAAATCTCTATGAATCATTTTTGAAAACTCTATTATACATCAAATGGGTGAGGGAATACCTTAGGCATATCTTGAAAATATTTAAAAGTATTCCATCATTGTTGGTGCAAAACTTATGGATCCTTAGCAATTAAAGTCATTTATGAAAAGTTCTTTTTGTTGTATGACAAAAGGGGGAGAAGAAGGGTTTAAGTTAGAAATCTAAATCTTTTTGAATTGACCTAACTTAAACATATTTGTCAAACATCAAAAAGGGAGAGATTGTTGGTGCAATCGACCTCCAAAGTTTTAATGTCAGACAAATATGTTTAATTATGTTTAAGTATGCTTAAATATGTTTAAGTATGGAGCTTGATCTAGGGAAGTCCTAGTTGTAGGCTAGGCAAGGGAAATCCTAGTTGGAGGCTAAGCAAGGAGAGAAATCTCGGTATATCGTGGAAGCCAGGTGGATAGGTCTGGAGGACATAATCCCTGGGTAGTCGAATACTGAGTCCTAGTTGTAGGCCAGGTAAGGGAAATCTCAGTATATCGTGGAAGCCAGGTAGATAGGTCTGGAGGACTTGATCCCTGGGTAGCCGAATACTGAGTCTTGGTGAGTGAAGCCAAGTGGAGAAAATCCTAGGGGGTGGTAACCTTAGGTAACGAGAAGTCTTGGAGGAGTGAACTCCAAGCAAGGTTGATCGGACGCGTGGTCAACCGGACCAGCGGATCTCGGTAAATCTAGGTTTAGGTTTACCATTGTATTATGTATTACTATTATTGCTGTTAGCTAATGTAGTATTGCAGGAAAAGTCTTAGTGGATCGGGCAATCAGACACTGAGCAGGCAAAAGTCCAAACAGGTCTGGAGGACCAATGTTTGGTAGGTAAGTTGAGGTATGCAACTAGAGGAGCGATAGTGAGGTCGGGTTCCTAAAGGGAACAACCTTAGGTCGCTGATCCAATTGAAGAAACCGGGAAGGTTTCCAAGTTGAGATCAAGACAGTTCTATTATCTATATTACTCATGCATTATATTACTGTGCTAACGTTTGTTTTGCAGGAATATTGTTTAACTCTGTTTTGCAGATTCGGCATGATCGGTTGATCGAACAGGAGGATCGATCGACCGAACCAGCTTGACTCAGACTAGAGATCAGTTCAGACCAAAGCGAAGCACAGTCCGATCGAAGCTTGATCGGTCGACCAAACCAGGGATCGGTTGACCGAAACAGGGATCGATCAACCGAACTAGGGATCGGTCGACCGATCCAATCAGCATTAAACAACATTAAAAGAAGATCTCTTGCAGATTTCGACAAACAAGGAAAAGGCTTGTTCGGTCGACCAAAAAGATGGTTCGATCGACTGAATCATTAAAGACCAGTAAATGCAAAAGATCGAGCCAACTTCGGACTTCAGCCAGGAAGGAAGGGAGCAGGTTCGGTCGACCGAACAGTGGGATCGATCAACCGAACCTCCAATACACCTACAAAAAGTGCTCGAAGTCAGAAGCTCACAAGAAGAATTCTGATTGACTCAAGTTCGTTTCTGCCTTGCTACTCATGCTACAAGTTTTCATCAACTCAGCAAGCTACTTCGTCCAAAAGCACCGACCGAGCCTCAACCTTCATTTACTACTGTCGATATATTTTGTATTGCACTTAAATTCATATAAGATAGTAGGGTTGTTACTATCTTATATCTTTGTATCTGTACGATTTGCTTCTTTCCGAAGGATTTCAGAAAGAAGGGTTTTAGTGCTTTGCCCATCGGTGCGGTCAAGGACCGCGGGCCTTCGAGTAGGAGTCGAGCTAGACTCCGAACGAAGTAAACAATCTGTCTCCCTTTTACTTTTTGATGTGCACGACTTTGATTTAAAAGATAAAGAAAAGTTTTAAAAAAGACGCGATATTCACCCCCCCTCTATCGCTCTAATTCGATCTATCAATTGGTATCAGAGCCTCATTAGCTCTGAAATAACTTAATCATTTTTCGAGCAACTTTTAAAACTTTTTTTCTTTTCCTTAAATTTTTTTTAAGTAATACTTTTTACTCTTAATCTCGCACTACTAATCCCAAGACGAAAGTCTTGGAAATTTGTTTTCTATTATCTTCTTGCAAGAATGTCAACATCCTATCAAGAAGGAAGAAGTATCTATGAACCTCCACCGTACGATCAAGTTTATTTCAATATCTGGAGGCGAATGATGGAATCTTTCATAGGAAGTGAGAGTTTTGACAGCTGGATCGCACTGAGACAATCTTCTCAAAACTCAGAAGCAAACACAAAGGTAATAGATTTATTAATTAGTGTTTTGCCTAACAAAATTTTGTGTCAATTAGAAGATTACAAGAATGCATTCGAGATGTGGACCAACTTGATCAAACTTCACGAGACCCGTCGAGGCTAGAAGATTAAGGCGAAAGTGAGTCTGAATCCAAATCAGAAGAGCTATCCTCAAAACCAGATCTAGAAGAACAAGACCAAATCAGCTTCATTGCACTAGTGGCTGAGGAGGAGGCTGTTGGATCTGAACCCGAGTCCTACCAAACAATAGTTTAAAATTATTTTAAAACTTATTTAAAATTATTTTAAAACTTGATTAAAATTATTTTAAAACTTAATTAAAATTATTTTAAAACTTAATTAAAATTATTTTAAAACTTTATTAAAATTATTTTAAAAACTTAATTAAAATTATTTTAAAACTTTATTAAAATTATTTTAAAACTTAATTAAAATTATTTTAAAAACTTAATTAAAACTTAATTAAAACATAATTTAAAACTTAATTAAAACTTATTTTAAAACTTAATTATTTTTAAAAAAAATTTAATTAATATTATGGAAAACTTAAAGTATTTTAAAAATTAATTAAATAAACTAAATTAATTAATTAACCCTAATCATTAACTAGTTTAACTTAATTAAATTTACTTAATTCACTTAATTAATTCTTAATAAATCTCAACTTGAAATCTTAACTTTAATCAACAAATAAAGTACTTTAACCTTAAACAAAATTAAATTTTTATAACTAATCCTAAAATCTTTACCTAATTAATTCCTAAGAAATTAATAATAATTCATAATCAATTAATTCATAACTATTAATGATGAAACTTTAATCAACAATTAAAATTAATTCTTAACCTAATTAATAATAATACTAAATTAAATTGAAACTAACTTTTAAATTATATTTAAATCAATCAATAATCTAGCAATCAACCTATAACCATAGCTATTAAAAACAATTCTTAACCAAATCCACTTAATACCTTTACAATTTCTAAACTAAACATTAATTCACAAAATAAATGTTACCATCTATTTAACTTACAATAATCAAAGTTTAACTAAAATTCAATTTAAGTTTCAACAAATTCAAAATCAATAAAGTCATCTCACACAATTATAGGATTACCATACTTGAAAATTTAGAATGGGTGAGATGCTAAGAAAATTAAAATTTAAAAGATTTTGTTTTGATTGATGATTGATTAGGTGTATTATATATATAAATTATTATTGTTCATCGCCTAAGTCTTTAGAACCTTAAGTCAATCGTCATCCTTAGATACACATAGAAAAGTCTTCCTTGTGGGTAACAAGGATATCTAAAAGGAGTGTCTGATTAAGAGGGAGAGACTTGACTTACGAACATATTTTTTATATCATTCAAAATCTTGCTTTTAAAAACATATTTTGAATAAATGTTTCAAAACATTTTTTTTAAAAAAAAATTTGCTTGATAAAACTTCTTTACAAATATTTTTGAAAATTATCTTTAAAATCTCTTAATCAAATACTTTTTGAAAATTATCTTTACATACTTATTTAAAGAAATCTGGTTTTGAAATTAACTTAAAAAATATTTTTGAAAAATTGCTTACAAAACTCAAAATATTATCTTTTAAACCTAGCTCAAGCATTATATTTTTCAAAATCATATTCTTCAAACTTTTTGAAAACTTTTTGAAAATTCTTTGAAAATAAAATTTTACTTAGAGAATTTCTTTGAGAATTTCCTTGAAAATTACTTGAAAATATTTTTGAACTCAGCTTTAACAAGGATGCTTGATAAAAAACTCTTTACAAATATTTTTGAAAAGTATTCTATAAAAATATCTTTCAAATAAATTTTGCAGGCATTAAGTCTTCTATATCATGGTTTTGCAAAAATACTTTAAGTCTTGAAATACTTTTTGAAACATATTCTTGAGAGATTTTACTTAGTGCATTCTTCAAAATTATTTTGAAAAAGATATTGCAAATTTACTCAATTTTTTCATGGAATGAGGCTTTTTCAAAATCTCTATGAATCATTTTTGAAAACTATATTATACATCAAATGGGTGAGGGAATACCTTAGGCATATCTTGAAAATATTTAAAAGTATTCCATCATTGTTGGTGCAAAACTTAGGGATCCTTAGCAATTAAAGCCATTTATGAAGAGTTCTTTTTGTTGTATGACAAAAGGGGGAGAAGAAGGGTTTAAGTTAGAAATCTAAATCATTTTGAATTGACCTAACTTAAACATATTTGTCAAACATCAAAAAGGGAGAGATTGTTGGTGCAATCGACCTCCATGGTTTTAATGTCAGACAAATATGTTTAATTATGTTTAAGTATGCTTAAGTATGTTTAAGTATGGAGCTTGATCTAGTAAAGTCCTAGTTGTAGGTGTTGGTGCAACCTTAGGTCAAGGTTGACCTGGTTGACCAGACTCGAGTTGACTTGACTCGAGTTGTGTTTTAATGTTTGACGAGTTATGTTTGACAATGTTTGACGTGAACAGAAAGTCCAAGCAGGGAGCTTGGCATGGGAAAAGTCCAAGCAGGGAGTTTGGCATGGTGAAAAGTCCAAGCAGGGAGTTTGGCATGGTGAAAAGTCCAAGCAGGGAGATTGGCACGGGAAAAGTCCAAGTATGGAAGCTTGGCACGGGAAAAGTCCAAGTATGGAGACTTGGCACGGAGAAGTCCAAGTATGGAAGCTTGGCACATGGGAAGTCGGAGAGGGCTCGGTAGCTCGTTCTCCGAACTGTGGTCAGAGAGGGCTCGGTAGCTCGTTCTCTGGACCGGATGTGAAAAGTCCTGGTGAGTGAAGCCAGGCAGTGGGAAAGTCCTGGTGAGTGAAGCCAGGCAGTTGGAAAGTCCTGGTGAGAGAAGCCAGGCAATTGTGAAAACCCTAGTGAGTGAAGCTAGGTGAAAGTCCTGGTGAGTGAAGCCAGGCAGTGGGAAAGTCTTGGTGAGTGAAACCAGGCAGTTGGAAAGTCCTGGTGAGTGAAGCCGGGCAGATTGGAAATCCTGGTGAGTGAAGCCAGGTGAAAACCCTAGTGAGTGAAGCTAGGTGAAAGTCTTGGTGAGTGAAGTCGGGCAAGGGAAAATCCAGATGGATCAAGGGTGATCGGACATCTGGTGTTGAGAAGGTCAAGTAGGTCAAGGGAGTGACCAGATACTTGGCACGAAGAGAAAAGTCCAAGTGGGTCAAAGGGATTGACCGGACACTTGGTGGGGAGTCTTAGTAGGTCAAGGGAGTGACCGGATGCTAAGCATGATGTACCAACAGGTCAAGGTTGACCAGATGTTGGTTTGGGAGACTTGGGACTTGGTTTGGGCAAAAACAAAGCTCTTGATCGATCAGTGGATCGATCCAGTGATACACTGGGCATCTGGATCGGTCTGCAGGCCGATCCAACGATACGAGTGATCGGTCTGGTGACCGATCAGTAACCACACAGTGAGCTTCTGTGTGTTATCTGATCGGTCTGGAGACCGATCAGAAGGCCGATCAGAAGGAGGCAACAGGCTCGGGAAGGAACAGCTGATCGATCTGGGGACCGATCAGCCTAGGGCCTGATCGGTCCCCATGACCGATCAGATAGGCTCTGGACCGATCAGGGTGGAGCCTGATCGGTCCAGGCCTAGCCGTTTTGACTCAACGGCTAGGCTATTTCGGGCGTCTGTGTTCTGGCCTTTTTGCCTTGCAGGTTCGCAGGTTGGCTCAGGATATCAGAGATTATAAAAGGATCGAGAGGCACTACCGAGCATATAGTTCTTCCTCTTCTTCCTACTGACTGCTGAAGTATTTCTGCTTGAGCTTTGTTGAGCTCTTCTTCGCTGAAGCTTCGCGTGAGCTTCCCTCGGCTGGGACTTCAACTGGACAGTTGGTGCTGTGGTTGGATTCCCGTGAAGTTGGTGCTTCATCCAGTCGACAAGAAGGCAAGCTAGGGTTATTACATTTTTGTATTGTACTTAGTTTCTTGCTGTATTCTTGTACTCCTGTTTATCTTGCTATTGCAAGACATTGTGGCGAGGTTTCTCCACCCAGAAGGAGTGATTATTAGCCGGGTTTCCGGGGTCTCATCCACCGACGGATTGGTAGGCTTCGTCCACCTTACGGATACGCCGAGGAGTAGGAGTTTCATCTCCGAACCTCGTTACATCATCGCGTTGAGGTTTGCTCTTCCTTATTTTCGTTTCTATTGTTTTATTTTCCGCTGCGCTAACCTGATTTGTAGAAAGAAACGAACGATTTGGGGTCGGCTATTCACACCCCCCCTCTCTAGCCGCGACCATCGATCCTAACAAGTGGTATCAGAGCGTGGTCGCTCTTCGTTGGATCAACACCCGGGGGAGCACAAGAGCTAGAGAATGGATCTATTTGGAGAAGATGTCACGATTCCACCCTTCTACGATCGCGACGACTTCGCGTTTTTGAAGGTAAGAATGAAGTACTTTCTTATGACTAACATTGAAAATTGGAGTTGTGTTCAATTAGGTTTCAAGCCTCCGATGGACAAGAAAGGAGAAACCCTAGAGAAGAAGGAGTGGACCAAGGAACAAGTCCACCAATCCCTAGTCAACGATGAGGTATAGAAAACTTTTGAATTTTCTTTACCTAATGATGTTTTGTGTAGGATAGGTGGATATAATGATGCCAAGGAGTTGTGGAACAACTTGGCAAAGTTCCATGAGGAGAACTCCACTTCAAGTCATGAAGAGGAGTCAAGTGAGCCAAGTCGCTCACTTCATGGAGGAATGGATTTAAAAGTTGAGAGCCACTCAACATCTAAAGAAGAAGAGGAGGAGAGTTCTTTTTCAAGTTCGGAGCAAGAAGCTTCTACCTCCGGAAGGGATGAAGGAGAGAGCGTTCATCCATCCTCAACTCTAGGTAACTCAAGCCATTTAGTTTCTAGCAAATTACATATAATGTGCTTTGAGTGTAGGGAATTTGGACATTACAAGAGTAAATGTCCAAAGAGGGTTAGAAAGACTCCACCGGCGCTAAAGGTCAAGGAAGCCGGAGTCCCGATACGCAAGGGCAAGGAGCACGTGGTGTGCTTCCAATGCAAGCGAAGGGGACATTATCGGAGCCAATGTCCGAGGGGGAGGCAACCTCACAAGGACAAGAAGACGAGCACATCGATAGGGGGAGCTAAGGCAAACCCTAAGGTAATCTCTAAGGCACATTATTGTAATAATAATAAGACACATGCTAGTAGCCTTATTGCTATTGTTAATAATGGTAAGCATGATAACATTAGAAATCGATACACATGCTTAGGTGCCAAACATGTGAGCCTAGATAAGGATAACACTAGGAAAGCCAACCCTAGAATTAACCCATCTAAGGCTAAGGAAAACCTAGGTAGGAATCCCAAATCAACTAGACACATGCCTAGGAATGCCTCAAAGAAAAATGACAAATCAAGTCTTGAGGTATTAAAGAAGGAAAATCAAGTCTTGAGGTCAAGACTTGACATGTTAGAAAAGACACTTAAAAATTTGGAAAAGTCAAATATAGGGTCTAAGGGGCAAAAACCAAAGCCCAAGGACATGAAAGGTTTGGGTCACAAACCTAAGTCCCAAGTGGTCAAGCCCACTTATCACAATGTTCCATTCGATTATGGAACAAAATCTAGGGCTAGGAAGACCATCACCAAGCACAAGGGGAGTCACCCCTAGAGTCGATCTTGATGAGTCCCAAATGACCAAGGCTTTAAAGCCTAGGAGGGTCATTAGGAGGGTTGCTAGGGAAGTCATCCCTAGTGAATATTTAGTGAACCCAATGAGCTCCAATAGGTATTGGGTTCCTAAGAGCGTGATTCCATCACGCTAGATGGTTTAGGGTGTGCCAACCTTACTTGAATAGGTAGTTAACCTAATCATGGCAAAAGGTGGCACTTTAGGAATTTTCAAGGTGTAATCAAGCCTTGAAAATGAAATGAAAAGTTATTCCTAAGGTGATTAGGAGGTGCCAATCATATTTGAGGAGTTGTCTAGGGTCAATCTAGTTGGCACATAGTGATCTAAAAGTCTTGAGGATATGATTTTAGGTCTATTACACTTAGGAATATAGAATTTATGGCAAAATGATCAAAATTATCAAAAATGACAACTAAAGCTAGAATTAGATATCTTCTATACCCTTACATGTTATTTGCCATATATTGTTTGTCATATGCCATGTCATGACATCATATTTAATTTATTATCATTTGAAATGTCATGATAATGCTTAGGTTAGTTAAATGTCATGCTCTATTTAAGTTTCATACTTTATGCCATGACATCATGACATTGGCACATGTTTCCATTTATGATACAATTATATGTCATGTCATCATCTTGTGCATTAATGATCAATGAAATTGATTTAAGGACTAGAACACAATTTGATATGGAGATCAAATTGTTATTTAGAAAAATGCATGAGAACTTAGATTAAGCTAACCTAAACCCATATCTCACATCAAAATTGACTTGAATGTGTTTGATACACCTTAGATGTGTGTGAGATATTAGGATGATGAGTTAGGATCAAGGTGCATAGTTCTTGTACCTAGATGAGCCTAATTCTAAATTGGGGATCATAGGGAAAGCTTGTGTACAAGTCATGTACATTTAGCCCTAAGATTGTGGTCCCAAATTAAAGGGTTTAAAATCATTTCAAAATTGATTTGAAAAACCTTGATGAAGCTTTTCTAGTAATAGCCTTCATCATTGAACAAGTTGATACAAAGATGATTTAACTTTGAGCTATTTCAAAGTCTTTTGAACTTTGTATCAAGATTGAAAAATGGAAGATATTTTCATAGAAAACTATTTTTCCATGATAGTATGTGGTATGAGGAATGTATCCTCAAAATTTTACAATTTTTGAAATTTTTTGTGATTTTCTAGAGGTTTCTGAATTTCGGGAGAAGAAAAATTCAGAAATCAGAAATCAGAGGTCGTGGACCGATCAGGAGGTTCCCTGATCGGTCCAGGTCTGTGTGGATCGGTCACTGGACCGATCCAGAGGGAGCCAGATCGGTCTGGTGACTGATCAGGACGTGCCAAATTGCTGAAATTCGACTGGTTGTCTGAAATTTCAACTCGGGAGTTGGTATTTTGAAGGTTTGAAACTCTCCAAGACATTGTTGGTGCAATGGTCAAGGGGGAGTTGACCTTTAGGGGGAATTTTACCTATTAGTCAAGGGGAGTTGACTTTTAGGGGGAGTTTTTTTTTTTTTTTACTGCTAAAGACTTGAGTGATATGGGATTATCACTAAGTTAATTGTTGACCTTAGTATCAAGGGGGAAATTAAGGGTTTCAATGAAAGGTATGGGACCTTCATTAGAAAGAAACTCTTGACCTTGATTCACTCTTTTTGATGTGTATCAAAAAGGGGGAGAGTGTATGTTTGGGGAGAATGTTCAAGGAAGAACATTAGAAAATCTAAGTTAGGTTATCGGGTTAACCTAACTTGATTATGAGTTTTGTCAAACATCAAAAAGGGGGAGATTGTTGGTGCAACCTTAGGTCAAGGTTGACCTGGTTGACCAGACTCGAATTGACTTGACTCGAGTTGTGTTTTGATGTTTGACGAGTTATGTTTGACAATGTTTGACGTGAACAGAAAGTCCAAGCAGGGAGCTTGGCATGGGAAAAGTCCAAGCAGGGAGTTTGGCATGGTGAAAAGTCCAAGCAGGGAGTTTGGCATGGTGAAAAGTCCAAGCAGGGAGATTGGCACGGGAAAAGTCCAAGTATGGAAGCTTGGCACGAGAAAAGTCCAAGTATGGAGACTTGGCAGGGAGAAGTCCAAGTATGGAAGCTTGGCACATGGGAAGTCGGAGAGGGCTCGGTAGCTCGTTCTCCGAACTGTGGTTAGAGAGGGCTCGGTAGCTCGTTCTCTGGACCGGATGTGAAGAGTCCTGGTGAGTGAAGCCAGGCAGTGGGAAAGTCCTGGTGAGTGAAGCCAGGCAGTTGGAAAGTCCTGGTGAGAGAAGCCAGGCAGTTGGAAAGTCCTGGTGAGAGAAGCCAGGCAGTTGTGAAAACCCTAGTGAGTGAAGCTAGGTGAAAGTCCTGGTGAGTGAAGCCAGGCAGTGGGAAAGTCCTGGTGAGTGAAGCCAGGCAGTTGGAAAGTCCTGGTGAGTGAAGCCGGGAAACCTGGTGAGTGAAGCCAGGTGAAAACCCTAGTGAGTGAAGCTAGGTGAAAGTCCTGGTGAGTGAAGCCGGGCAAGGGAAAATCTAGATGGATCAAGGGTGATCGGACATCTGGTGTTGAGAAGGTCAAGTAGGTCAAGGGAGTGACCGGATACTTGGCACGAAGAGAAAAGTCCAAGTGGGTCAAAGGGATTGACCGGACACTTGGTGGGGAGTCTTAGCAGGTCAAGGGAGTGACCGGATGCTAAGCATGATGTACCAACAGGTCAAGGTTGACCGGATGTTGGTTTGGGAGACTTGAGACTTGGTTTGGGCAAAAACCAAGCTCTGGATCGATCAGTGGATCGATCCAGTGATACACTGGGCATCTGGATCGGTCTGCAGGCCGATCCAGCGATACGAGTGATCGGTCTGGTGACCGATCAGTAACCACACAGTGAGCTTCTGTGTGTTATCTGATCGGTCTGGAGACCGATCAGAAGGCCGATCAGAAGGCTCGGGAAGGAACAGCTGATCGGTCTGGGGACCGATCATCCTAGGGCCTGATCGGTCCCCATGACCGATCAGATAGGCTCTGGACCGATCAGGGTGGAGCCTGATCGGTCCAGGCCTAGCCGTTGTGACTCAACGGCTAGGCTATTTCGGGCGTCTGTGTTCTGGCCTTTTTGCCTTGCAGGTTCGTAGGTTGGCTCAGGATATCAGAGATTATAAAAGGATCGAGAGGCACTACAGAGCATATAGTTCTTCCTCTTCTTCCTACTGACTGCTGAAGTATTTCTGCTTGAGCTTTGTTGAGCTCTTCTTCGCTGAAGCTTCGCGTGAGCTTCCCTCGGCTGGGACTTCAACTGGACAGTTGGTGCTGTGGTTGGATTCCCGTGAAGTTGGTGCTTCATCCAGTCGACAAGAAGGCAAGCTAGGGTTATTACATTTTTGTATTGTACTTAGTTTCTTACTGTATTCTTGTACTCCTGTTTATCTTGCTATTGCAAGACATTGTGGTGAGGTTTCTCCACCCAGAAGGAGTGATTATTAGCCGGGTTTTCAGGGTCTCATCCACCGACGGATTGGTAGGCTTCGTCCACCTTACGGACACACCGAGGAGTAGGAGTTTCATCTCCGAACCTCGTTACATCATCGCGTTGAGGTTTGCTCTTCCTTATTTTCGTTTCTATTGTTTTATTTTCCGCTGCGCTAACCTGATTTGTAGAAAGAAATGAGCGATTTGGGGTCGGCTATTCACACCCCCCCTCTCTAGCCGCAACCATCGATCCTAAAAGTAGGCTAGGCAAGGGAAGTCCTAGTTGGAGGCTAGGCAAGGAGAGAAATCTCGGTATATCATGGAAGCCAGGTGGATAGGTCTGGAGGACCTAATCCCTGGGTAGCCGAATACTGAGTCCTAGTTGTAGGCTAGGTAAGGGAAATCTCAGTATATTGTGGAAGTCAGGTGGATAGGTTTGGAGGACTTGATTCCTGGGTAGCCGAATACTGAGTCTTGGTGAGTGAAGCCAAGTGGAGAAAATCCTAGGGGGTGGTAACCTTAGGTAACGTGAAGTCTTGGAGGAGTGAACTCCAAGTAAGGTTGATCGGACGCGCGGTCGACCGGACCAACAGATATCGGTAAATCTAGGTTTAGGTTTACCATTGTATTCTGTATTACTATTATTGCTGTTAGCTAATATAGTATTACAGGAAAAGTCTTAGTGGATCGGGCGATCAGACACTGAGCAGGCAAAAGTCCAAACAGGTTTGGAGGACCAATGTTTGGCAGGTAAGTTGAGGTATGCAACTGGAGGAGCGATAGTAAGGTCGGGTTCCTAAAGGGAACAACCTTAGGTCGCTGATCTAACTGAAGAAACTGGGAAGGTTTCCAAGTTGAGATCAAGACAGTTTTACTGTCTATATTACTCATGCATTGTATTACTGTGCTAACCTTTGTTTTGCAGGAATATTATTTAACTTTGTTTTGCAGATTCGGCATGATCGGTCGACCAAACAGGAGGATCGATCGACCGAACCAGCTTGACTCAGACTAGAGATCAGTTCAGACCAAAGCGAAGCACAGTCCGATCGAAGCTTGATCGATCGACCGAACCAGGGATCGGTCGACTGATCCAATCAGCATTAAACAACATTAAAAGAAGATCTCTTGCAGATTTCGATGAACAAGGAAAAGGCTTGTTCGGTCGACCGAAAAGATGCTTCGGTCGACCGAATCATTAAAGACCAGTAAATGCAAAAGATCGAGCCAGCTTCGGACTTCAGCCAGGAAGGAAGGGAGCGGGTTCGGTCGACTGAACAGTGGGATCGGTCGACCGAACCTCCAGTACACCTATAAAAAGTGCTCGAAGTTAGAAGCTCACAAGAAGTATTCTGATTGACTCAAGTTCGTTTTTGCCTTGCTACTCGTGCTACAAGTCTTCATCAGCTCAGCAAGCTACTTCGTCCAAAAGCACCGACCGAGCCTCAACCTTCATTTACTACTGTCGGTATATTTTGTATTGCACTTAAATTCATATAAGATAGTAGGGTTGTTACTATCTTATATCTTTGTATCTATACGATCTGCTTCTTTCCGAAAGATTTCGAAAAGAAGGGTTTTAGTGCTTTGCCCATCGGTGCGGTCAAGGACCTCGGGCCTTCGAGTATGAGTCGAGTTAGGCTCCGAACGAAGTAAACAATCTGTCTCCCTTTTACTTTCCGCTGTGCACAACTTTGATTTAAAAGATAAAGAAAAGTTTTTAAAAAGACGCGATATTCACCCCCCTCTATCGCTCTAAATCGATCTATCAAGTGGAACCATCCACATCTTCAAGTGAAGAAGAAGAAGAGCATTCCAAGGAAGAGGAGATCTTGGAGGCTCAACCCTCCACCTCAAATACGAAGAAAAGTGCAAAGGATCACATCAAATGCTTTGAGTGTAGTAAGATGGGTCACTACAAGAGTAGGTGTCCTTCACTCAAGAAGGTAAAGGAAGTAATCCCAAAACCTAGTAAAGTTGTCTTAAGAACTAATGTGGGTTGTAGGGATGGAGTCAAGGAGAAGAAGCATATTCGATGCTTCACATGTGGTGAGTGGAGTCACTACCACACAAAGTGACCAAGAAGAGGAGAGCTCAAGAAATTGGCGCACTTAAAGAAGTGGGAGAAGAAGAGAGCTTCAAGGGTAAGGGAGGTAAACCCTAACTTGAATTCAAGTTCAAATTTAATTTCCTCCATGTATGTTAGAAATAATATGAATTATTTGTCCATGCATATTTATGGTTTTAGATATAATGATAGGAATAGGGTTAATATAGGTGATAACCCTAGGAAATCATTTTCAAATGATAGACCTAAAAGGAAACAACCTATCTTGCCTAAAGAGAAGAAGGTGGTTGAAAACCTAGGCATTAATCCCAAGAAAGGGAGACATATGCCTAGGAAGGATAGGTCTAAGAATGTCTATGATGGACATGTTGATTCTAGGGTTAAAACCCTAGAATTGGAAAATCAAGACTTGAAGGCAAAGCTTGAGGAAATTGAGAAAGTCCTAAAGATGTTCATTATTAGAGCTAAAAGACTTGACATATATTTGGGTGGTCAAAGATCAAAAATATCAAATTGGGTCTCTCCAAAACTAAAAGAAGGTCAAGTGCTAAGGTGGCACATAACATTAGTAAGGGAGGAGTGACCAAGGATAAGGGAAAGTCATCTAAGGCCAATAAGAAGGAATATGTTAGGGTAACATATAATTACGGCAAGGATGAGGTGTCTAAGGTTAAGGACAAGAAGAAATTAACCAAAGACAAGGTGTCTAAAATTAAGAATGTGAGTTTTGTAGGCCAAGTGTCACCCGAGGTACACCAAAGTGGCCTAACTATAATGGATGAGTCATCTAGAAAGGTGGTTAAGACTAAGAGCTCTAGTAGGAGCTTAAAGAGTCTTTGGGATATATGGTAAATTAATCTCAAGCGGACCATGCTTGTGACTCAAAATGGGTCATCAAATGTACCAAAGTAGTTTAGAGACAGACTTGAGTCTCAAATACAAGAAATTGACACAATTGGTTGAGTATCATGCATGAAAATATGAAAAAGGTTTCATATTGCATGAAAATTAGTTTTGGATGTATATATGTCATATAAACCAATTCTAGGGATGCATTGTCGTTTAGTATGGGCAAATATATAAAGAGGAAGCGAAAACTAGGACTTTAGGTTAAGGTTCAATTAAACCATTTAGATCGTTTTAAATTTTATGTCAATATTGGGATCTGTAATAAATATATATATTATGTCAACTAGGACTGGTACAGTTATCAATCGACTGGTAATAGTAATTTTGAGCACAGAATATCTCTATAATTTCATTTTGACGATGACAATCGGCTGAGACTTATATCAGTTGACTAATACGTCTGAAAATATTTTACAACATCAGAAAATGACCAAAAGAGTGGTGAACATATATGTAATCTTATGGGAGATTAATACATGATGTTTATGGTCATTAGAGGTCAAAGAGTCCAATAATTGGGATATTATTGAAGCTCTTTTTGATATATAGCAAAGGGAGAGAAGTTTAGGTTTAAGTGGGAAACCTACATACCTTTGCAAGAAATCCTAACTCAAGGGGGAGCTTAGGTGAAGGGGGAGCGATTGCTCATTTATTTGTAAAGGGGCGGAAGGGGGGGGGGGGGGGTTTACCTTTTATGGGGGAGATTAGGTGAAGGGAGAGCCTAGGATTAGGTTCCATGATTTATGCTTGTGTAGATTGTTGGAACCCCAAGGTTGTTTTGGTGTGATCAACAAGTTAAGTTAGGTCCTGTGTGTTTCTAACCTTGTGTGTAAGTTTGCAGGAGCTTAGGAGCACAGGTAGTTGAGCGGAAGACGCAGCTAGTGAGAAGGACGACAGTCCGAGGGACGAGGTGCTGCGGAAGAGTACACTGGCGGACGAGAAGGAAGCGTGCGGTGGTTCTGAGGGACGAAAGCCGGAGCGGAAGATTGCTTTGAGAGCAAGAGACGCAGCTAGCGAGAAGGATGGCACGCGGTGCGTCCGAGGGATAAAGACTGCGGATGAGTACGCCGGCGGACGAGAAGGGAACACACGACGATTCTGAGGGATGAGAAGCCGGAGGGAAGCCCGCTCGAGAAGACCGGAAGTTGAGTTTGGGTGAGCCCTTTTCCGGATGGCAGAGATCACCCAAGCGAGTTGATCCAGAGGAGAAGAACCAGACGAGGCGATACTGAACCAGAGAAGAGGTCCTGGATAAAAAAGTCAACGCCTGTTGACTTTGGGCTCCGGGGCGCCCGGAAGGGTTCCGGGCGCCCGGACCTTGATTTTGACCAGGATCGCGATTTACGCAATCTGAACGTTGGGGGATAAAGTTTTATCCCCCCAGGGCACCCGAAACCCTTCCAGGCGCCCCGACCAAAGCTATAAATATAGCCTTGGTCCAGAAGCTTTTCATCAGTTCAGAATTTGTAAAAACACTTGTGCGCTTTCCACTGTTTAGATTAGCTTCTTTCTTTTTGTGCTCCAACGCTGTAAGAGGCATCTCCGCCTGAAGGAGATTGATAGTGCACTTCATCCTTTCCTTGGATTAACAACTTCCCCGATTGTAACCAAGTAAACAACTGTGCCTCTTTCTTTTCTGCTTTTAATTTACTGCTTTGATTATTTTACAAGTGTTAGTTTGAAAAGTCGGGAAGGGTCTTTGTGTTTTTTTTAGGGCTATTTAACCCCCCCTTCTAGTCGACCCAACGGTCCTACAAGTAGTATCAGAGCTGAGGCGCTTCAGGAGGACTAATCGCCGAACGAAGCAACGAGATGGCCGGATCTAACATCCACCCGCCAAAATTCGAGGGGGACTTTGCAAGCTGGAAAAAGCACATGGAGGTATTTTTTTGGTACCTATTTCGATTTATTACTAACAATGGAACTCGGTTTTGAAGCTTCCGAGGGCAAAGCGAAAAATCAGTGGACAAAGAAAGAGCAGGCCGAGTACGTGGCAAACAAGAAAGCAGAATTCCATCTGCTAAGCGTACTTCTGCCACAAGAAGTCAACCGTGTCGGCACCTACAACTCAGCAAAGGAGCTTTGGGAGAAGTTCCTTGAGCTACACGAGGGAACGTCCGAAGCCAAGCTCTCTAGACGAGATCTGCTTCGCAATCAGCTCACCAGCCTGCGACTTGGGGAAGACGAGACAGTCGCACACCTGCACTCTAGAATAAAAGAAATCATCACCAGACTCACGAATCTCGGAGAAAAGGTAAGTAACCGAGATTCGCTCAGGTACACGTTAAATTCATTTCCGAGAAATTCAAAAAGAGCATCACTAGTAGATGCTTTTTACATTTCGAAGGATTTAGAAAAAATTTCATTAGAAGAATTTTTTTTCAACATTTGAAGTGCATGAGTCAAGATGTGCAGGAATGAAGGAGCCCAAGAACAACGTCGCCCTCAAAGCTTTGAGAGACGAACCTGAGTCGGAATCTTCTCTCGATGACGAGGAAATGGTAATGATGGTAAGAAGATTCAAGAAACGTTGTAAATCTAGATCTACTAACCATCCGCAGGGGAAAAAGAAAAGGACAATCCGCTGCTACCACTGCGACGAAGAAGGGCATGTCAAGGACAACTGCCCCAAGCTGAAGAACAAAGACAAGGAGAAGGGTAAGAAGCCTATCCAAAAACGAAAGGCCCTGAAGGTGACGTGGGATGATACTGTAGGACCGTTGGGCCAGTTAGAAGAGTTGGTAAATAACCTGTCAATTAAAAACAAACAACCCTTCCTCGAACAATTAAGCTAACACTTGTAAAATGAATTAAGCAGATAAATAAGAGCATAAAAGAAAAAACGAGGCACCAGATGTTTACTTGGTTACAACCTATGTGGTTGTTAATCCAAGGAAGATTAAGCTCAAAAACTCCTTCAGGCGGAGAAGCCTCTTACAGCGTTTAGGCACAGAAAACAGAAGCTTAACTACAACTAAAGCATACAAGTGTTTGGAAATAGAATGATCGTGATTATTGAAAAGCTTCTGGACCAAGGCTAAATTTATAGCCTTGGTCGGGGCGCCTGGATGGGTTCCGGGCGCCCTGGGGGGGATAAAATTTATCCCCCAACGGTTGGATCGAGTCAAAGCTCGATCTTGTGAAAAGTCCCTTCCGGGCGCCCCGGACAGCTCCGGGCGCCCCGGATAGTTCCGGGCGCCCCGGAGCCAAAAGTCAACCCAGTTGACTTTTGGTCCGTGCTCTCTTCTCTGGTTCAGCTCGCCTCTGGTCCGGGTCTTTCTGCTCCGGCTCCGCTTGCTTGGGTGATCTCTGACATCCGGAATAGGGCTCACCCGAACCCATCTTCCGATCTTCTCGAGCGTGCTTCCCTCCGGCTTCTCGTCCCTCGGAATTGCCGCGTGTCCCTTCTCGTCCACCAGCGTACTCATCCGCAGACTTCGTCCCTCAGTCGCACCCCGTGCCGACCTTCGCGCTAGCTGCGTCTCTTACTCCCCGAGCAATCTTCTGCTCCGGCTTTCGTACCTCGGAACCACCGCACGCACTTCCTTCTCGTCCGCCGGTGTACTCTTCCGCAGCGCCTCGTCCCTCGGACGCACCGCGTGCCGTCCTTCTCGCTAGCTGCGTCTTCCGCTCGAGTACCTGTGCTCGTAAGCTCCTGCACACTTAGACACAAGGTTAAATACAACGCAGGACCTAACTTAACTTGTTGATCACACCAAAACAACCTTGGGGTTCCAACAATCTCCCCCTTTTTGGTGTGATCAACCCAAGTTAAGCTAAGGACAAAAATAGATATGAAATTAAACAGTTTATTGCAATAACATGCAACATGATAAAAAATTAAATTTCAAACATTCCAAATTTTAATTTTCAATTTTTTCTACCTCCCCCTAAACTTATACTTTCCCTTCTCCCCCTTTGATCACAATAAAAATGGGGTACAAACGAAATCTAAGGGTTGACATTAAAAAAAAATTTGAAACTATATTTCAATAATTTTCAGGGAAATATTTCTAAGTCAAGACAAATTTCTAAGTCATTCGACATCAAGATTAAGATGTTTCTAAACAGAAAGCTTTATGCAAGAAAATTTCAGAGAATTAATAACATAAAGAGAAATTTTCTATGCATTTATTTATTTATATATTTTATGCTTTAATCAGAAGGTTTAAATTTCCATTTTAATTTATCAGAAATTCTTAAGTCACACTTTTTTAGATTTAAAGCAAAAAATATTAAACATGCAACAATTTGTATCATGTTAATTTCTATTATTTTTTGAATTTCAAGTTCACAAAAATATTTCGATAGCATAGATTCTAACTTGATAAAATTTTTCGACGCTATAAAACATTCTTTCGACAATGTGCAAAATTCGTTTGAAAGAATATTTTGTAATTTGCAGGAATTTATTAATAATAGATTTCTTAATCCGAAACACTTTTTCGATGACTCATTTTCTGAATTGCAAAACTCTTTCGAGAAAGTAATTTGTAATTCGAAAAAATATTCGAAGAAAGTTTTTGACATCATTTCTAATTTGCATAATTCTTTCGAAAAAATATTTTGCAATTTATAAAAGTTTTTCGACAAAATTTCTAACTTGCAAAATTCGTTTAATAATAATTTGCAAGACAAGTTTGACAATTGATTTTCTAATTCAAAAAATTCTTTCGATGATTCAATTTCTGATTCGAAAGACTCTTCAGGCAATTTTTCGATTGAATCATTTAATTGATCAGAGGTTCGAATCCATACCTGACTTACCTTTTCGGTAGTTGATTCTCCCCCTGTCGAGTTGCTTTTATCCGAAGATTCTCCCCCTTCATCACTCTCAGGATGTACTTCGGCTGCTGGGGCTGTCTCGGTAATTTCTTCCATCTCAGACTGTTCTGTCGGCAGCTTAGTGTCTATCAAAGAGTCGGATTCGGCTTCAGTTGGTTCTTCGTAGAGTTTTAAGAACTTTTCCCAAAGTTCTTTTGCACTGTTGTATTCGCCAACTCTATCGAAATCTTCATTTGGTATTGCGGTTAGAATGCGAAACTTTGCCCGACCGTTTGCCATTGACTCATCACGCTGCTTCTTGTTCCAGAGGCGTAGATCGAGTCTTTCTCCGTTCGTGTTCTTCGGTGCTTCATAACTTGTTTTCATTATTAGGGAAATACCAATATCAGAGTTAAGAAATACCGTCATTTGTTGCTTCCATGAAGAAAGCTCCCCCTTGAATGCTGGTGGGTAGTCGCTAGCTCCGGCCATTGTTGCTTCAGACGGCGGTTAGTCCTTCTGAGGCGTACTCGGCTCTGATACCACTTGTAGGACCGTTGGGCCGGTTAGAAGAGTTGGTAAATAACCTGTCAATTAAAAACAAACAACCCTTCCTCGAACGATTAAGCTAACACTTGTAAAATGAATTAAGTAGATAAATAAGAGCATAAAAGAAAAAACGAGGCACCAGATGTTTACTTGGTTACAACCGATGTGGTTGTTAATCCAAGGAAGATTAAGCTCAAAAACTCCTTCAGGCGGAGAAGCCTCTTATAAGCACAGAAAATGAAGCTTAACTACAACTAAAGCATACAAGTGTTTGGAAATAGAATGATCGTGATTATTGAAAACTCGGACCAAGGCTATATTTATAGCCTTGGTCGGGCGCCTGGATGGGTTCCCTGGGGGATAAAATTTATCCCCAGCGGTTGGATCGAGTCAAAGCTCGATCCGTGAAAAACTTCCGGGAGCCCCGGATGGTTCCCGGCGCCCCGGACAGCTCCGGGCATAGTTCCGGGCGCCGAGCCAAAAGTCAACCCAGTTGACTTTTGGTCCGTGCTCTCTTCGCCCTCAGCTCTGGTCCGGGTCTTCCGGTCCGGCCCGCTTGCTTGGGTGATCTCGACATCCGGAATAGGGCTCACCCAACCCATCTTCCGGTCTTCTCGAGCGTGCTTCCTCCCGGCTTCCCTCGGAATTGTCGCGTGTCCCTTCTCGTCCACCAACATACTCATCCGCAGACTTCGCCCCTCGCCCCCCGTGCCGACCTTCGCGCTAGCGTCTCTTGCTCCCGAGCAATCTTCCGCTCCGTCATACCTCGGAACCACCGCACGCACTTCCTTCTCGTCCGCTAGCGTACCTCGTCCCTCGGATGCACCGCGCCCTTCGGCTCTCTTCCGTCGAGTACCTGTGCTCCTAAGCTCCTGCACACTTAGACACAAGGTTAAATACAACGCAGGACCTAACTTAACTTGTTGATCACACCAAAACAACCTTGGGGTTCCAACAGATACGTCGTCCGAATCGGAAGTCGAAGCATTCTCCGGACTCGCACTGATGGCAAGTCATCAAGACGACTGCAATTCAAGCTCTTCCGAAATGAGCATCGAGAGCATCGATGAAGGGGAGACACGTCGGAAGAAAGCAGCAGCTCAGGGGGAGAAACGGACAACGAGATCGACAAGGTAAGTCAGGTACGATCTCTTCCTCCCGATAAAATGTTTAAGTTCGTTAAACTTTTAACAAAAGATTGCTGCAAATTAGAAAGTGAAAATAAAAATTTAAAGGTAATTCTGGCTAAGTCTTGTCCCTTAGAAGAATTAGATAAATTAAAATTAGCAAATGAAAAATTGAAACTTGAAAATGATGATTTGAAAATTCAAGTAGATAACTTAAAAAACTATGCATGTTCATCTAAAACCAATTTTAGAAGATTTAATCATTTAAATTGGTACTTTAAATATCACCCGGGACAAATTAAGAACATTTCAAGAAAATATGTCCCTAAAATTTTTTTGGTTAATCCAGTAGGCTGGAACCTATATTGGGTTCCGAAGTCATGCTTAAATTAATTTTAAAATTAAAATTAGCCCTTTAAGTGATAAAATTAAACAAAGAATTTCTTTATGAGGCTTTGTCAAGGAAGTGGTTGTTGCTCCAATAACCAAGAAGGCCTAATGCCTCGCCACGACCTGGAAGCCAAAATATTGAAATAAATGTTTAATTAACTTACTAATAAAGCATTAATTCAAGAATTAATTAATGCTTTTAAAAAGGTTATTCAAAATATTTTTTTAATTTAGAAATTTACTTAATTTTTTTTTTTTTGACTAAGTCATTTTTTTACTTAGAATTTTTTTTTCTCAAATGATTAAGTTAGAAAACTTTCTTTCAAAAATCTTTACTTAGAATTATTTTTAACTTAGAATTTCTTTTAAATATTTTTTTTCAAATTTACTAAATTTTTAACCCTTAGATTTTTTTCTTGAAACCCCATTTTTTTGTGATCAAAGGGGGAGAAGGATTAATATAAGTCTAGGGGGAGGTAGACCAAAATATTAACTTATTTTTGCCCTTAAATTGTAAATTAAGTTAATTTACTTAATTTTATTTAATGTCTATTTTACCCTATCTTAACTTGGGTTGATCACACCAAAAAGGGGGAGATTGTTGGAACCCCAAGGTTGTTTTGGTGTGATCAACAAGTTAAGTTAGGTCCTGTGTGTTTCTAACCTTTTGTCTAAGTGTGCAGGAGCTTAGGAGCACAGGTAGTCGAGCGGAAGATGCAGCTAGCGAGAAGAACAGCAGTCCAAGGGACGAGGTGCTGCGGAAGAGTACACCGGCGGACGAGAAGGAAGCGTGCGGTGGTTCCGAGGGACGAAAGCCGGAGCGGAAGATTGCTCGGGGAGCAAGAGACGCAGCTAGCAAGAAGGACGGCACGTGGTGCGTCCGAGGGACGAAGACTGCGGATGAGTACACCGGCGGACGAGAAGGGAACACGCGACAATTCCGAGGGACGAGAAGCCGGAGGGAAGCCCGTTCGAGAAGACCGGAAGTTGGGTTCGGGTGAGCCCTTTTCCGGATGGCAGAGATCACCCAAGCGAGCGGATCCGGAGGAGAATAACCGGACTGAGGCGGGACTAAACCAGAGAAGAGGTCCCAGATGAAAAAGTCAACACATGTTGACTTTGGGCTCCGGGGCGCCCGGAGCAGTCCGAGGCGCTCGGAGCCCTCCGGGGCGCCCGGAAGGGTTCCGAGCGCCCGGACCTTGATTTTGACCAGGATCACGATTTACGCGATCTGAACGTTGGGGGATAAAGTTTTATCCCCCCAGGGCGCCTAGAACCCTTCCAGGCGCCCCGACCAAGGCTATAAATATAGCCTTGGTCCAGAAGCTTTTCATCAGTTCAGAATTTGTAAAAACACTTGTGCGCTTTCTACTGTTTAGATTAGCTTCTTTCTTTTTGTGCTCCAACGCTGTAAGAGGCTTCTCCGCCTGAAGGAGATTGATAGTGCGCTTTATCCTTTCCTTGGATTAACAACCTCCCCGGTTGTAACCAAGTAAACAACTGTGCCTCTTTCTTTTCTGCTTTTAATTTACTACTTTGATTATTTTACAAGTGTTAGTTTAAAAAGTCGGGAAGGGTCTTTGTGTTTTTTTTCAGGGCTATTCAACCCCCCTTCTAGCGGCCCAACGGTCCTACATAGATTGCATGTTTATTTGTATTATTATTGCTATATTATTTCCCTAACTTAAACAGGTTGCCAAATATCAAAAAGGGGGAGATTGTTGGAGCAATCTAGTGACCCTAGGTTTTGATATTTGGGCAAAGGTTTAAGTTAGATCTATTATTATATTTGATATGCATTGTGAGTGTGCAGGATACAGGTACAATAAGGAAAGTCGAAGTATGATCTTGGCAAAGGAGGAAAATCCAAGGATGAGTCTTGGCGGTGTAAGTCCAAGCATGTAGTCTTGGCAACGTAAGTCTAAGTGTAACTTGACAATGGATGAAGTCCCAGAGGCGTAACCTCTTGGCAAAGGAAGACCCGATAATAATGACAAGACCGATGGAAGCTCCAGAAGGTAAGACGTGAAGGATGGGGAGACATCCGAGGGACGCAAGGCTGATGGAGGAGGCTAGAAGGCTAGGTCTAAGTTGGTTAGGCAAGGACGAGTGCTGAGTGAATGTACTCAGGGGGTAAATCCTAAGATTAGGGTTTTACTGTAGTGTTACTGTAACATTACTATAGTGTTACTGTAGTAGTATTGTAGCGTTACTATAACAATCAACTGGTATTTTCATCAGTCGACTAGTAGCGGACCGTTGGCTTGTAACGGTCGAATTTCACTTAGGATAAGTCGACTGGTGGTTGTTGTTGGTGCAATACTCCTTAGGTCAAGGTTGACCTGGTTGACTGAGCTTGAATTGGGTCAAGCTCGAGTCTTGATGTTTGGTTTCGATATTTGACAATACATGGAGACAATGCATGGAGATTGCAGGTGCGATTGCTCATGTGGAAAGAGTGTTGTCAAGTAGGTCAAGGTTGACTAGATACTTGACGTAAAACTCTTAGTGAGTGAAGCTAGGTAGGAAAAAAATTCTGGTGAGTGAAGCCAGGTGAAAGTCCTGGTGAGTGAAGCCAGGTGAAAATCCTAGTGAGTGAAGCTAGGCAGGAAGAAAATCCTGGTGAGTGAAGCCAGGTGAAATTCCTAGTGAGTGAAGCTAGGAAGGGGGAAAGTTCTAGTGAGTGAAGGTAGGCAGGAGGAAAGTCCTAGTGAGTGAAGCTAGGCAGGAAGAAAATCCTGGTGAGTGAAGCCAGGTGAAAGTCCTAGTGAGTGAAGCTAGGCAGGGGGAAAGTCCTAGTGAGTGAAGCTAGGCAGGAGGAAAGTCCTAGTGAGTGAAGCTAGGCAGGAAGAAAATCCTGGTGAGTGAAGCTAGGTGAAAGTCCTAGTGAGTGAAGCTAGGCAGGGGGAAAGTCCTAGTGAGTGAAGCTAGGCAGGAGGAAAGTTCTGGTGAGTAAAGCCAGGCAGATGAGAAGTCTCAGTGAGTGAATCTAGGCAGAAGAGAAGTCCTAGTGAGTAAAGCCAAGCACGGGAAAATTCAGATGAGTTAAGGTTGACCAGACATCTGGTGAAAGTCCAAGTAGGTCAAAGGCATTGACCGAATACTTGGCATGAGAATAGAAAGTCCAAGTGGGTCAAAGGCATTGACCGGATACTTGGCACAAGAAGAGAAAGTCCAAGTGGGTCAAAGGGATTGACCGGACACTTGGTGAGGGAGTCTTAGCAGGTCAAGGGTGACCGAATGCTAGGCATGATGGACCAACAAGTCATGGATGACCAAATGTTGGTCCAGGGGGCTTTGGACTTGATTTTGGGTGAAATCATGAGCTGGATCGATCAGCCGATCGATTGGCTCATGCCCAATCGATCAGCTGATCGATTGGGCGAGTCTTTCCGACAAGCCCCCTCCCAATCGATCAGTGGATCGATTGGGAGAATCGCGCGATCGCACTGAACAGCTCTGGATCGATCGGCCGATCGATCCAGAGCCTCCAATCGATCCACTGATCGATTGGGAGGTTCTATTTTCGCGCGATAAGGGCTGGATCGATCGGTCGATTGATCCAAAGCCTCCCCGATCGATTGGGAGCAATCCAATCGATTGGGATCCGACCGTTGGCGCAGGATATAGCTGTTGGCGTGCGTTCGTCTTCAAAAAGAGCTCATGATTTTCATCTCAGATCTTTACAGCGCTTCCACAGCTTCTCGATAGAGTTCTCACCTCCAGTCCTTGATGTTCTTAGAGGTTTCTCCAAGTCAAGAGGCGGATCTACAGCAAGAAGAAGAAAGCTAGGGTTAGGATTTTCTTGTGCAAACTTGTAAGCTTTTGCTTATATTTTGTTTCCTTTCCCGTTCTTCTTGTAGTGTGAACTTGTAGGGCTTCTCCACCTTCGGTAGTTACCGTAAAGAAGTGTTTTATTAATGGAGGGTGCGTGAGTGTGTGGATCCTTGGACTAGTCACCTCTTCTTGAGGTGGATACCAAGTAAATCCCTAGTGTTAGCGTTGTATTTATGTTCTTTGTATTTTCCGCTGCATTTCATCACAAGAAGCAAGCAACGACGAGCACGAGATCGTGCCGAGCTATTCACCCCTCCCTCTAGCTACATTTCGGTCCCAACAAGTGGTATCAGAGCGAGGCCGCTCTTCACCGGAATCATCGCCGGAAGGGGCAACAAAGCTAGAGGGTGAAGAAGTTGAAGCAAATTCATCAAAGTCAAAGAACTCAAGAAGCTCAACTTCAAGATGGAATTCCGAGATGGACTCGGATTCGATACAAGGGTGCCTCCACCATTCACAATGATGAGCTTCGATCTTTGGAGATCAAGGATTGAGAATTTCTTGATGATGGAAATAGAGCAATGGTTTGCTCTAATGGAAGACTTCAAAGCTCCAAAGAATTCAAAGGAAAAAATTCTCAAGAGGAGCAAGTGGAGTCAAGAACAAATTCAAAGATGTGAGGCCAATGACAAAGTGACCAAGCTTTTGGTCAATTTAGTGTCGAGCAACATCTTGGAGCAAATTGGATATTTTGAAGATGCCAAAGAGCTATGGAGCAAATTGGCCAAGATTCATGAGATTCCCTCCACTCTACCAAATCAAGAAGAATCCAAAGAGGGTGACTCATTGGATCAAAATCAAGAGGACTCCGAAGTTGAGAGATACTCAACTTCCGAAGATGATGAAGTCCAAGAAGCCTCATCTTCAAAGGAGTACAACGAAAAGGGCAAAGAGGGAGCATACTCTTTGTTTCATATACAAGATGAGGAAGAAGAAGCCTCCACCTCTAGGATTGAGGGGGAGCGACCTTCGGTGACACTGGATCAAGAAGAAAAAAAAGTCTCCACATCCGGGTCAAGAGAAGAAGAGGATGAAGAAGCTTCCACCTCCACAAGTCGAGTCAAATCTATTGGAGGAGCATCACTATCGGAACAAGAGGAAGTTTCTACATCCGGATCAAAAGGAGAAGATGTCATCCCTACACATGAAGGTATAAATGTTTCAATTAAGAATAAAAATCATATTATATATTTTGAATGTAGGGAACATGGGCACTACAAGAGCAAGTGTCCTAAATTGGCCAAGAAGAAAGGCCAAGTGGCACCAAAGGGCAAGGAGAAGCCCAAAGAGACCGTTCCCGGAACAAAGAAGAGCAAGGAGCACATTGTGTGTTTCTCTTGCAATAAAAAGGGGCATTATCGGAGTCAATGTCCCAAGGGGAAGAGAGCGGTCAAAGCTCAAGGAGGAAGCACAACTCAAGGGGGAGCCTCCAAGGTAAAACGAAAGGTATCATTTGTTGAGTCTACCCCGTTAAATAATGGTAAAAAGTATGCTAATTCAAATTTTTATCATTTTAATGCTATTTACCATAAAAATAGGGAGCATAATAGTATTAAAGAAAAACATATGGCTCTCCATGCTAAGACTACTACATCTAGGGCTAAGAAGGTAGATAACCAACTAGGAAGTAATCCTAAGGATTTTAGGTATTTACCTAAGAAAAAGAAAAATCAAGGTTTTAGTGAAAAATCCAAGGTTGAGGGATTATGGAGAGAAAATCAAGTCTTAAGGTCAAGACTTGATATATTGGAGAGGAATCTAAGAAAAATCACAAATGATACACAAGGATTCAAGAGTCAAAACCTAGGTCTAGGACAACAAGGGTCATCCAATGGTCATAGAGGTTTAGGATACAAACATAAGGCTAAGAAGGATGTACCTTCTTATCATAGGGTTCTATATAGTTATGGAACCAACCCTAGGTCAAAGGATCAAGTCAAAAATACTAGGGAGGTCATCCCTAAGAGTATTTTTGCAACAAATGTGACTAAGACTTCTAAGAGGTCTAAGAAAATCACTAAGAAGGTCACAAGGGAAGCAATCCCTAGGGTTAACCTAGAAAAAGTGACCAAGGCTTCTAAGAAGCCTAACAAGGTCACTAAGAAGGTATCTAGGGAAGTTATCCCTAGTGAGTACCTAGAGCATCCAAGGAGCTCCAATAGGTTTTGGGTTCCTAGGATCATTTTCTCTACCCCTTAGAGGGTGAGAGAGTGTCAACTCAAATTGAAAGGGTAGTTAACCCAATCATGATAAAGTTGGCACTCTAAGAGCATTTTCAAGGTTATTGTTAACCTTTGAAAATGATAAGGATTAAATGCTTACTCTTGGAAAGAGTAAGATGTGCCAAAATTTGAGTATTTGGATACAATTTTAATTGACACAAGAAATCAAGTCTAAAGAAATGCTAAGTTGAGATTTTGGCATTTTCTTGGGACATTTTGGGCAATCTAGGGTTAAATATTAATTTAGCTAAGGGTGAAGGATACTTAGAGAGATAATCTAGGTATTTTTTTTATGCCATGCTTTATTTGCCCAACATATGCCATGACATCATATTTATGTTTGCATTTATGTGTTATTATGAAAAACATAAATAAAACCATGTCATGTCATACATACATCATATAGTTATAGGAAATTATCTTTTGAAAATTATTTCTTTCTGATGTATGCCATAACATATCATGCATTATTTTAATTCCTTGCAATTTAAGGACAAATGGTGTTTATTAACAAATCACATCCTTGGTGAATGTTCATAACCTCAAAATGCCTAGGTAGATATGCATGATCCCTAGATTAGGGCAAAACCAAACTCTACATCTCACAAAAGAACTATAAGGTGACTTGTATGTGTTTTGGTGTACATTAGATACAAGTGAGATATTAGGATGATGAACAAAACTCAATATGTTGATTTAGTGCATTCTTTTGAGTTTTAAGTTCATCAAAACACATAGGTATGTGTGTTCCAATTATTGGGAAAGCTAATGTACAAGTCATGTGTATTGAGCCCAAAGAACATGGTTGGATATTGGTTTTGAAAATAATTTTAAAATTCTTTTGGAAAACCTTGATGAAGACTATCTTTTGATAGTAATTATCATCGAAAAGTTAAACACAAACTAGAAGAAAACACTAAAGTTGTTACAAGTTTTCAAGTTTGTGTCAATTTTGGAAAATAGAAAGTATTTTCATAGAAAACTATTTTTCCTTAATAATATATGCCCTAAGGAATGTCTACATGAATTTTCATATTTTTTTAGAATTTTGTAGAATTTTTGGGGAGTTTCTGAAGTTGACTGAAATGGAATTTCAGCAATTTCAGAGCTTCAATTGATCACCCGATCGATTGGAGTGCCCCAATCGATCGGACGATCGATTGATAAGGCATTTATCGCGAGCAGAAGCTCGCTGGATCGATCCACCGATCGATCCACACTAGCTGAATCGATCAGTGGATCAATTCAGGCCGGTTCAATCGATTGGGACCCAACTCCAATCGATTGAGGATGCTGATTTAGGCTGGGAAAGCTTTCTTTCAGCATTTTAAACCATCTTTAGTCTATAAAACCATTCCTAACCCCTCAAAACACATTGGTATATATTTAAGGGGAGTTTTCATGATGAAAACACGGATGGATTGGTTAAGGAAGACTATGTAGAGGTTTGGTTTCAATATTGAATTTTTGAACCTCAAAACTTCTAATTTTGGGTTACCTAAAGGTTTAGGGATTTCAAGCCATTGTTGGTGCAATGGCAGAAGGTACGTGCATGTCTTTAGGGGGAGTTACTTTTTAGGGACATGAAAATCTATTTTTCATACACCTTGGAAGGTGGTTAACCTTCTTTTAGCGAAAATGCTCACGATTGAGCATTTGAATATAATGGAGAGTGGATATCTTCATTATTCAAGTGGTGTATGCTCACGGTTGAGCATTTGATGACAATGAAGGGTATGGGACCTTCATTTGAATCGTGTGTGAATATACCAAGTGGTATGTGCTCAAGGATGAGCGTTAAGAATAATGAAGAGTATGAGATCTTCGTTATTGTGTTGTGAATAACGAGTGAAGTTGTCAACAACGTTAGGTAACTCTTAAGGGGGAGAGTTTTTGATGTGTGCCAATAGGGAGAGAATGTAGGATTTAAGTTAGGTCTTCATTACCTAAGAGGGAGTTTGCCCTCTAGAAAAGGAGGAGAATAAAGAAAATCATCATTCATATTGGCATGAAGGAAGTTGAGGCTATGAGATTAGCCTAACTTAAAAGTGGTATTGTCAAACATCAAAAAGGGGAGATTGTTGGTGCAATACTCCTTAGGTCAAGGTTGACCTGGTTGATTGAGCTTGAATTGGGTCAAGCTCGAGTCTCGATGCTTGGTTTCGATATTTCACAATACATGGAGACAATGCATGGAGATTGTAGGTGTAATTATTCATGTGGAAAGAGTGTTGTCAAGTAGGTCAAGGTTGACTGGATACTTGACGTAAAAGTCCTAGTGAGTGAAGCTAGGCATGAAGAAAATTCTGGTGAGTGAAGCCAGGTGAAAGTCCTGGTGAGTGAAGCCAGGTGAAAGTCCTAGTGAGTGAAGCTAGGCAGGAAGAAAATCCTGGTGAGTGAAGCCAGGTGAAATTCCTAGTGAGTGAAGCTAGGCAGGGGGAAAGCCCTAGTGAGTAAAGCTAGGCAGGAGGAAAGTCCTAGTGAGTGAAGCTGATGGATCGAAAGCGCAAGAGGGGGGGGGGTGAATAGCGCTCGTGGCTATTTTAGCGATTTAAAACTAAGAGTAGAAACGCAGCGGAAAGTAAATGCAAACACAAAAGACGCAAGTGTTTTACTTCGTTCGGAGCCTATCTCGACTCCTACTCGAAGACCCGCGGTCCTTGACCACTTTCGGTGGGCAACAACTATAAATCCAGAATTATTACAAGCTAGAAGTAATTACAGTTAAGTACAAATAAGAAAGTTTTACCAACGAACAAGAAAATAGAAGAGATTTGGAGTTTCAGTTCGTTGTAGCAGTAGAGCGTTGTTGAAGCGTACGGAGCACACAAGAGCACAGAACTTCTGTTCGGAAATTGATGATTTGAGCTGCACCTCGAGGCCTCTTTTTATAACTTTGCAAGGTCTGATCCAGATCCCCAAGTCTCAGGATCAGGTTTGACCCGAAGCGGATCGGTCGACCGATCCTCATGTTCGGTCGATCGATCAGATGATCTCCACCGCATCTGATCTGTCGATCCGTCGCTCCGCTTCGATCTGGTCAAACTCTATCCCTGGGTTCGGTCGACCAATCCCAAGGTCCGGTCGACCGATCAGTCTCCTCTGACCCGCATACTTGGGCTTGATCCAGTCGATACCTATCCCCGGTTCAGTCGACCGATCCCGAGGTCCGGTCGACCGATCCCTGGTCGAGCCCAGTCCAACTTCTGGAGATCTGATCTGGTAGCTTGGAGGTTCGGTCGACCGATCCCAAGGTTTGGTCGATCGATCCTGGTCAGTCCTAACCCTGCACAAAAAGATTAGTTTCCTGCAAAACAGAGTTAGAACATAAAAGATAATATATATAATTAAATTTGACAGTCATCGGACTGTCCGGGTCTGACTTCGGGTTTCCGACCGAAAACCCTAGGTCGACCCGACACCTACTGTTCCCTCTACGGGGAATGCGTCCTCACCTACTCCACTCAGGAGATTTTACCTTTTGCCAGTGCGATCCTCCAGATCGACTGGACTTTTGCTCGGTGTTCAATGCCTCCGGACTTTCTACTGGACGCCCGCTTCCCGACCCGTCCAGTCTTCCACCTAGTTCGCGACACCAGGATTTTTCACCTAGGGTTACCACCCCCTAGGACTTTTGCCTGAAGCACTCGACCTTACCAAGACTTTCCGCATAGGGTTACCACTCCCTATGACCTAGGGTTACCACCCCATAGGGTTTTTACCTTGCCTAACCACAGTTAGGACTTACCTGAAACACTCAATCAAGCACGTTAGTTCACAACACACCTTAACTTTGAATCCTTTGCCATTATCAAAACTCAGGTTCGATCGTCGGATGCTTCCCGCACCAACAGAAGCTAGGTAGGAAGAAAATCTTGGTGAGTGAAGCCAGGTGAAAGTCTTAGTGAGTGAAGCTAGGTAGGGGGAAAGTCCTAGTGAGTGAAGCTAGACAGGAAGAAAATCCTGGTGAGTTAAGCCAGGTGAAAGTCCTAGTGATTGAAGCTAGGCAGGGGGAAAGTCCTAGTGAGTGAAGCTAGGCAGGAGGAAAGTTCTGGTGAGTGAAGCCAGGCAGATGAGAAGTCCTAGTGAGTGAAGCTAGGCAGAAGAGAAGTCCTGGTGAGTGAAGCCAGACACGGGAAAATCCAAATGGGCTAAGGTTGACCAGACATCTGGTGAAAGTCCAAGTAGGTCAAAGGCATTGACCGGATACTTGGCACGAGAAGAGAAAGTCCAAGTGGGTCAAAGATATTGACCGAATACTTGGCACGAGAAGAGAAAGTCCAAGTGGGTCAAAGGGATTGACCGGACACTTGGTGAGGGAGTCTTAGCAGGTCAAGGGTGACCGGATGCTAGGCATGATGGACCAACAAGTCATGGATGACCGAATGTTGGTCCAGGGGGCTTTGGACTTGATTTTGGGTAAAATCATGAGTTGGATCGATCAGCCGATCGATTGGCTCATGCCCAATCGATCAGCTAATCGATTGGGCGAGTCTTTGCGACAAGCCCCCTCCCAATCGATCAGTGGATCAATTGGGAGAATCGCGCGATCACACAGAACAGCTCTGGATCGATCGGTCGATCGATCCAGAGCCTCCAATCGATCGGGTGATTGATTGGGAGGTTCTGTTTTCGCGCGATAAGGGCTGGATCGATCGGTCGATCGATCCAAAGCCTCCCCGATCAATTGGGATCCGACCGTTGGCGCAGGATATAGCTGTTGGTGTGTGTTCGTCTTCAAAAAGAGCTCACGATTTTCATCTCAGATCTTTACAGCGCTTCCACAACTTCTCGATAGAGTTCTCACCGCCAGTCCTTGAAGTTCTTAGAGGTTTCTCCAAGTCAAGAGGCGGATCTACAGCAAGAAGAAGAAAGCTAGGGTTAGGGTTTTTTTGTGCAAACTTGTAAGCTTTTGCTTATATTTTGTTTCCTTTTCCGTTCTTCTTGTAGTGTGAACTTGTAGGGCTTCTTCGCCTTTGGTAGTTACAGTAAAGGAGTGTTTTATTAGTGGAGGGTGTGTGAGTGTGTGGATCCTTGGACTAGTCACCTCTTCTTGAGGTGGATACCAAGTAAATCCCTAGTGTTAGCGTTGTGTTTGTGTTCTTTGTATTTTCCGCTGCATTTCATCACAAGAAGCAAGTAACGATGAGCACGAGATCGCGCCGAGCTATTCATCCCCCTCCCCTCTAGCTACATTTTGGTCCCAACAGTTGTACCAATCGACTGGTGGCGGGGAAAATAGTAGGTATTTTCCTCCCGAGCTCTATTTAATAGAGCTTGGGGTGCTTGGCTAAGGTTGATGAAATTAGTGGTGGCTAACTCTAATTAGAGTCTCCAAGTGCCCAAGTGATCTAGCGTGCTTGTACGAGGTTGTGGCGAGATTCCTCTACCCACAAGGAGCTACACGAGCTAGCTGGTAGTTCTCCGGAGAATCATTCACCGATGCATCAGGATCGTTCACCTTACAGACAACCATGAAGTAGGAGCTTTATCTCCGAATCATGTTAAATCAACGTGTTAGATTTGCTTTCTATTGTTAATATTTATTTTTATATTTCGCTATGTATACTAACCATTGTAGGAAGCGACGTTTTGGGTGAGCCGCTATTCACCCCCCTCCTCTAGCGGATGTCAAGGTCCCAACAGATGCTTCCCCAATAACCTAACTCAGTCTTAAAAGGACTTTTTATCATTTCGCTCATCTTGTATCCTGTTATATATATATATATATATATGCCTCTTGTGCAACGATGAGAAAAATCTGACATGAGCTATCTAAGGCAGCCAAAATCTAATTTTTTTAATAACTCTCTCATTTATATGCAACAATTTTTCTCTCATATGCATACAATAACTTGACTTAAATTAAAATAAAAAATTCTTATTTCTCTCTCATATAATTACATGCAACAATAACTATACTGCTAATTTTTAAAGGTGGTGTAGCTACTACAACGTTGTAGCAGCTACTACACAATAACTGCTACACGTTATAATAGCTACTATAGTAGCTGCTATAATGTGTAGTAGTTATTGTATAGCTACTGTACCGTTATAGTAGTTATTGCACCGTTATAGTAGTTACTATACCATTGTAGTAGCTACTGGCCTGTTGTAACAGCTACTGTACCATTGTAGCAAATATAATATTGTAGCATCAGTACCATAGTGATTATTATATGTAATAATAGGAAAGAAGATATAATTTTATTTTAATTTAAGAGAAAATATAAAAAAAAGTTGCATGTAAATTAGAAAGAGATTAAAAAAAATTGAGTTTTAACCGCATCGATCGCCCACGTCGGATGTTGCTCACCGTCGCATAGGAAGCATTGGGTAGTATATCATCTCTCTCTCTATTCTCACACATTTCATGTGTGATCTTGATTTTTCTAAATGGGCTTACACACACAAGCATAGTCTAGTAACTAAAATGTTGGAAAAAAAAAGGTCACCTGTGGTTACCATGGTACTAGTCTAACTAAATGAATAATGACTAGTTTGTACTATCTCACCCCTTAGGAAACAAACTGTTAGTATAGTGAAATATCAAACTATGAAATAGGGTATAGTGAAAACAAACCAATTCAATACACTTTATAAAGATTCTACCAAGAGATAGGAAAACATCAATCACCAAAAATAAAAGAACAAGTCCATATGAGACCAACAAAACTCCATCACATAAATCATGCTTTTAAAGGACACTTTATATTTTTCATACTTCAAGATCATTATAAAGAATAGCAACCTAAGCAATTCTCACTCAATAACTAAAAACGTGAGCATGCTACAGAACGAAAAAGTAAAACTCCTAACTATAGGTGCCACTAAGCAATATATACAAAAGAGTTTGATATGTCTTAATACTAGTCACTCGGCTCGAGTCAGGAGATTCACAAACATGTTGTGCTTCCCTTTACTCTGCTTGCATGTAGGAATGATACTTTTTCAACCTTTACCTATTAACTTTGAATGCCTTATCATCTTGATTTTATTTTTCCAGGGAAAAGTTTAAGCCTTGAATTAAATAGTAATACCCAATCCCCCTCATGGAATTCTCTTCTCATGATATGCTTGTCGTGCCATATTTTGGTCCTTTTCTTGTATTCCTTAACATGCTCATATGCATCCTGCCGAATTTCTTCCAAATCGCTTAGTTGGAGCTTTCTTTCCCCGCCCCCCGCCTTCATATCATAGTTCAGTCGTCTAATAACCCAAGAAACATTATGCTCAAGTTCCACGGGTAAATGGCAAGGTTTTCCATAAACAAGTCTAAATGGAGTCATTCCTATGAGAGTTTTGTATGTGGTCTGATATGTCTGTACATCGCTTCATTTAATTTTAGAGACCAATCCTTTCGAAATGCTAGCACTGTCTTCTCCAGTATACTTTTAATCTCCCTATTTGATATCTCTACTTGACCACTTGTTTGGGATGATACATGATGGTTATCTTATATCTCACTCCATATTTCTTCACTAAATTTCTGAATTGCCTTTCCATGAATGTGCTTTGCCATCACTAATCACTGCTCATGATATTCTGAATCAGGGAAACAAATACTTTTTTTGAAAAGGCTAATGACCATTTTAGCATCACATGATGGAGAGGCTACAACTTCAATCCACTTCGAGACATAATCCACAGAAACTAAAATGTATTTGTTCACCCCTGATGTGGGAAAAGGTCCTATAAATTCTATGCCCAAACATCAAATAGCTCCACCTCCAAAATAACAGTTCATGGCATTTCTTGACTCCTAGTAATGTTCTCGATTCTTTAACATCTATCACATGTCATTACTAAAACTCTTGTATCTTTGAATATGTTTGGCCAATAAAATCAGCCTACAAAATTATTACTATAGTCTTCATGGCTCCTGCATACCCTCCATAAGTTGAAACATTACAATGGTATAAAATGTCACGAATCTCCTCGTCAGGAATACATTTTCTATGGATACTATCCACGCACCTCCTATGCAAAAATAGTTCATCCCAAATAAAGTATTTTGCATCCACTTAGCCATTGAAATGTGTACTCTGATGATGAAATTCTACACGTTAGAAAGTTTGCTAAGTCTATGTATCATGGAGCTCCTGAACTTTTCCTGTCTCTTTTTTATCTTTAATTTCCGGATCAAATTTTTGGAACAATAATATCCACAAGAGGAGTCGGGTGGATAAACAAAATATATATACTCCGCCTAATAATTTGTTCCGCCAAACACAAAAAAAAAATTAAATAAATAAATAAATATTTTTTTTATTATTAATAAATTAATAAACAATTATGTACTAAAATATTAATTATCGTGGCAAAAGGTGAACACGTTCGCTCCCAGCGATCCCGTCAACCCATCCTAAGGTCAACACGGATGAGATAAATTACAGATGATTACTAATCTTTAGAATAATAACTAGTACATAAGAGAGGTATTTATCTCGATTTTATTAAGATTCGAATTTTAAATCTTATTATGACAACATCTCATACGCTAACCACTAGAGGAGCCACTAAAATAATAATTATCGTACGTAGCGAAAGTTGTCCACGGTATGCCAATAGGCCATACCCCCATCCGTATTGTCCTAAAATGATTTCTAATTAAAACAAAATTAAATAGTTTGAAGATTATCCGGCAATTTTCCAAAAACACACTTAAAGTTTGGTACGGTGTAAAAGACGTCCTAAGTTTTGAAAATGCCTAAAAGACACTTTTGTCTTTTTTTTTTCGTTTTATCCTTATATCAAAGTTGACTTTTTCTTATGCTCTAATAAATTTTGTCCCTAAACCAGGAAAATAAAAAGGCTTACCGATAGAATATTTCGTTGTAATTATATCGATGAAGAAGAGAGTTTACTGATGGAAATATATGGAAAAGAATTTGTCAGAAATTGATTCATCGGAAATAATGTTACCCATAGAATATAGGATCCGCCGGTAATATCATTTAGTATCACTAATTGGAACTATGTTTTTCATTATCGACATAAACAAATTTCGTCAAGTCTACCATATATAGTAATCATACTCAGTGTTACTGTTATCCATAAATCCTTTGATGTAAATATCAAAATTATAAATTAATCTTCATGAATCTTGTTATGTCACATATAATTTGAGACCATGAAGATAGTAACTAAAGTATACTTTTATTTTATGGAGGGATTCTGATGTAATATTTTTTATCCTATCATTTTACACATTTGATATCTTACTATTTTTCACCTATAAAAATAATTATGATATAAATTAGGGCATTTCTTAATACACATGAATTAATTTTTTTTACAAATTATCTAACTTATATATATATATATATATATGTTTTGAAACCATGATATAAATTTGGCCTTTAACTGTACGACTACTTCACTTGCACCCATTAATAGATTTTGTAGTTATATTTGTTATTTGTACAAGCTAAGAAAGAGTGTAATTTTAAGACAATTTGGATATCAAGCAAACAAATTAAACGAAGGATAAATGTTTGATTAGAGAAGTTAATTTACTTTATGTATGATTTGACCTCACATAGTTTAAGAGTATGTATGTTCTTACAGTATGATATTCTTCTTGTGTCATACCTCGGAAGTATACTTGTCTGATAGTACTTAGAACAAACGGTACCCCTTAGTGATAATATATGATATAACATGATATGAGACCACAACACAAACTTAAAAGTACAACAGAAGATATAAAATATAACAACAACACAAATAGAGGGATTTACACAATCCACTCACAAAAACTAAAAGCGACTATGTACTGGCATGACTTAACACAATAAATATCACTATCGGATATAAATACACCTGAAGACTAAAATCCACAAATAAAACTTAATACAAATACAATGCAACAAGACATAACGTCGAAAACATGATCTCGAGTGCGATGTCCGACAGACAGACAGTCAGGATCTCTGAATGACATAACACATCCTCTACCCACTAACTTAGAAATAAAAGGAAAGCAAGGGGTAGTTAGTACAAAATACTCAGCAGATATAAGAAGGTAGTGCAAGAAACTTTATATAGGGAGATCAAAGGATACAATCTTAGAAGAATACTTACTATCACTACAAGAAAAAAGTCCTATTGTGACATTTTCTTAATGACATTTATTTAAAAATGTAATTATAAATATATTTTAATGACACTTATTAAAACAAATTAACTTTAAAAATAAAATATCTAATTAGACCTTTTATAGTGACAAATTTTATAAATGTCATTATACTTATAAATTAATAAGCATACTAATTTTATAAGAGTTGATTTTTTTTACCCTAAATCATTAATACGCCGTCTCCTTCTCTGCACGCCGTCTTCTTCCTCCCCAGGGGCGGATTTAGGATTTTAGATTTGAAGGGGCCACATCCTAAGTGACAAAAATAATTATTATACGTTGTATTTAAATGCCGCATGGTTAAGATGACAGGAGAGGAGACTGAAGGTGCCTACAAGCAAGCAGACGGAGCCGATGACGGAGTTGGGGTTTTGGAGAGGTTTCAGCTGCCAAAGGAGTAGAACTCGATGGACACGACCAAATGCCAAAGGAGTAGAACTCATATAAAAATAGAGTGAACGACCGACCCCTGAACGACCCACAATCCACCTAATGAGGAAAAATCATCTCAATTTGGCCAAAATCTATGAACACGTGAAAACCTTCAAACGTCTTCTTTATGCGCAAAGTAAATGCTATGAATTTATATAAATTTATTTTGATTGCTCGTCTAACATAAAGAATCTTTTTTGGAACCAAAGTTCTATGAAATAAATGTGACACTGTTTCTCATTAATTTACTTAAGAAGTTTCATATTTCTTACAAGTATTGAACTAATACTCTTTCTTGTATTATTTGATTTTAGGCAAATTATTTCAATGGAATTATTCTCATAGTTTACCCTCTTAAAATTCTCATAAGGATTTGTATTCTCTTTTAGGAAAAATATCATAAGTTCTTCTATAATATCTTTTAATTATTTTCTAACCTCATGTGCTAATAATAATTTATGACAATAATCATTAATATAATATAGTATAACTTTTATACTGTTCTTAATGTGCAATATAATGTCATATGTAATTGAATAAACTGTTGGAAACAGAAATTATGGGAGAAGAAAAAAGAATTATAGAAGGAAAAAATGTGGAAGAGGAGAAATAACTCTATGTGGAAGAGGAGTAGAAGAAAATAGAAAACTCAACTTGTTCATTCATGAAAAAGAAGTACATATTTATAGACTTATTGGATAAACACTAATATGAGATAATCATGATATTTAAAAAAAATAAATAAATAAATTCTATCTCCACGAACTCTTATCAATTCATCAAGTTCTATCTCTATCCTATCTCTAGTCAAGACTTGCCACATCACCATTTTATCTCCATAAAATTTATCAACATCTAAAATTAAGTTTAATTTCCAACACCCCCTCTTAAACTTGATTTTGTAACTCCAAGCAAATATCGCATCTTGATGAAGTCTTCAAATTTGAGTGGCTTGGTAAAAATATCAGCAACTTGATCTTGAGACTTTATGTATTCCACTTGCACCTCTTTTCTTGTAATACATTCTCTGATATAGTGAAAGCGCGTATCAATGTGCTTGCTTCTATCATGGAAGACTGGATTTTTTGTTAGTGCTATTGTAGATTTGTTATCAACTCGAATCTTGGTTGCCTCTTCTTGTGGTAACCTTAATTCATTCAATAAATTTCTGAGCCAAACAGCATGACAAACACATGAAGTCGCAGCCACATACTCTACTTCACAAGTAGAAAGTGTGACAATAGGCTGTTTTTTCGACATCCAAGTAAAGGCTATATCTCCCATAAAGAACACAAATCCTGTAGTGCTCTTTCTATCATCTATATCTCCACCCCAATCACTGTCACTATATCCTTCAAGTTTGAAGTGGTTAGATGTTGAATAAAGTAATCCAAAATCTATCGTACCTTTGATATAGCGCAAAATTCTCTTAGCGATCTTAAGGTGGGTAGTAGTTGGATCTTCCATGTAGCGACTAACAAGTCTAACAGCATAAAGAATATCAGGCCTTAGCTTGTGCACGTCAAGTATCGTAAACTTCCAACCAAACTCTTAAAAAATGTTGGATCAACTTTTTCTTCTTCATCATGCTTTGATAGCTTGACTCCACATTCTGCTGGGGTATTTATAGACTTACTGTTATCCATCCTGAACTTCTTTAATATCTCTCTTGCATAACCTGCTTGTGAGATGAAGCTTCCATCTTCCCTTTGGTTCACTTCAATGCCCAGATAGTATGCCATGAGTCCAATATCAGTCATTTCAAACTCTTTAGTCATCACTTCTTTAAATTCTCCAAACATACTTGGATTGCTTCCTGTGAAGATCAAGTCATCGACATATAGGCATATAATCAAAACATCTTTATCCTTACTCTGAATGTATAATGCATGTTCATAAGGATATTTGATGAAGCCTTTCTCTTGCAGGTGCTTGTCTATTCGGCTATTCCATGCCCTTGGTGCTTGCTTTAGCCCGTAGAGAGCCTTCTTCAATTTTAGAACTCTGTCTACTTGTCCTTTAACTTCATAACATGATGGTTGCTGAATATAGACTTCTTCTTCAAGAACTCCATTTAAAAAAGCAGATTTTACATCCATTTGATGTATTTTCCACTTATTTTGAGCTGCTAAAGCAATGATTAGTCTGATAGTTTCTAATCGAGCAACGGGAGCGAATACCTCATCATAATCAATGCCATATCTTTGACTGTAGCCTTTTACCACCAATCTTGCTTTATATCTTTCAACTTCTCCTTTGGCATTCTTCTTTATTTTGTACACCCACTTCACACCAATCGCCTTATGTCCTTTAGGAAGTGTCGTTAACTCCCATGTGTCATTCTTCTCTATCGCCTTGATTTCTTCATCCATTGCATCTTTCCACCTTTTGCTTTTTATAGCTTCTTGGAAATCTATAGGCTCGCAATCCGCAAAGAGACAAAATAGAGTAAGATTATCTTGATTTTCAGTTACCTCATAAATTTCCCGTAAGATTCTAAAGCGTGGTACTCTTTCACTTGAAGTTGATGCAGATAAATTCTTTTGAGTACTTGATGTTGGTGTTACTAGTGGAGTAGTAGGCTCCTCTCTTGTTTGCTCTACCCTTGGTTGCTCCACATTTTCTTCTTCAAAGTATGGGAAGAAGTTGTAATCATTATTTTGAGATTCCCAATTCCATTCTTCTTCTTCATTAAATATGACATCTCGGCTGATGATTATCTTCCCAGTATCTGGATTGTATAACTTATACCCTTTTGAGTTAGTATCATAGCCAATAAAAATAAATTTCTTGCTTTTATCATCCAGTTTGCTTCTTGCTTCATCAGGCACATGAACGTGTGCTATACTCCCAAAAACTCTTGGATGAGAAATTCCAGGTTTCCTTCCGCTCCACGCTTCTTGTGGTGTCTTGCCCCACACACTCCTAGTTGGTGATCGGTTGGATAAGTATACTGCACATGCAACCGTTTCTGCCCAAAGTTCCTTTGATAGCCTCTTGCTTTTGAGAATGCTCCTTGCCATGTCAAGGATGGTTCGATTCTTTCTTTCTGCCACTCCATTTTGTTGAGGGGATCTTGGAACTGTCAAGGGTCGTCGTATTCCGTTGGCTTCACAAAATTCTTGAAACTCATTTGAGGTAAATTCTCCTCCTCGATCGGAATGCATAGCTTTGACCTCGAGACCGCTCTCCTTTTCTATGGTAGTTTTAAATTTCTTAAATATGCCGAAGACCTCCGATTTTTGCTTCAAGAAGTATACCCAAGTTTTTCGAGAAAAATCATCTATGAAAAGAATGAAATAATTACTCTTACCAACTGAACTTGGCTTTATCGGACCGCAAACATCTGTATGTATAAGTTCAAGAGGCTTTTGAGCTCTTGAACTTGACTCCTTTGGAAAACCTCTTCTAAATTGCTTCCCACGTAGACATGCTTCACATACTTGATCAGGATGTTTGATGTAAGGTAGTCCTCTCACCATTTCCTTCTTTGAAAGCAGTTCTAGTCCTTCGAAATTCAGATGTCCAAATCGAAGATGCCATAGCCAAGTGATGTCTTTGTAACAAGCTTTGAGACAGTTGACGACATCATTTTGAATATTAAGTAAGAACATTCTATTTTTTGACATAGGCACCTTAGCAATTAAGCAACCAATATGATCTTTCAAGATGAGCATACCATCTTTTAGATGAATATCATACCCTTTTGCCAAAAGTTGTCCTAAGCTTAGGATGTTGCTCTTCATATTTGGTACAAAGAAAACATTTGAGATAAATTCATGTTTTCCATTCTTCAAACGGATGAGAATGTTACCTTTGCCTTTTACCTCAATCTTTGATTCATCTCCGAAGGATACATTACCACCAACTGATTCATCAAGCTCTACGAACATGTTTCTTTTCCCGCACATATGATTGCTTGCACTAGTGTCGAGATACCAAATTGTATCTTCTTCTCTTTCATTATCTTTATACGCTAGCAGTAGGGTGCCATCTTCTTCTTTCCTTTCTTCCATATAATTTACTCTTTCATATACTTTATTCTTGGGCGATCTACATTCTTTTGCATAATGTCCAAATTTGTCACAATTGTAGCACTTAACTTGAGATTTATCGTACCTCGAGTTTGTATACCCTCTTCCATGTCCTCTTGTTGAATGTTCTCCTCTTTCATTGTTGTTGTTGGAGACCCATCCTTGCTCATTAGAACGGCCTCGTCCACGACCTCTTCCCCGTTGACTTCTATTATTACTGGAGCTTTCATCTTTCTTTGTCGGTTGAAGAGTCGTCTTTAGGAATTGTTGAGTAATTTCTTCATTTATCTTCTTCTTTTCTTCATGGGCTTGTAATGAACCCAGCAGTTGCTCAATCGTCATGACTTGTAAATCCTTGGTCTCTTCGATGATGGTTGTAATGCTATCAAATTTTGAATCCAACGATCGAAGAATTTTCTCAATAATAGTTACTTCTTCTAGTTTCTCACCATTTCTTTTTAGTTGATTGGAAATGGTAGAGACTCTAGAAAAATAATCTGATACTAACTCACCTTCTTTCATACGAAGAGCATCAAATTGACTTCTTAATGTCTGAAGTCGTACCTTTTTTACCTTTTCTTCTCCTTGATATGAGACTTGGAGCTTTTCCCATGCTTGCTTGGCTGAAGTAGCACTTGAAATCTTCTCAAAACCATCCTCATCTAAAGCTTGATAAATGAGGAAGAGAGCCTTCTTGTCTCTCTTTCTTAAATCTCTCAGACTGTCTTTTTCAGTTGAAGATAACGTCGAGTCGTCACGAGGCTCAACGTAGCCTTTTTCTATAACTTCCCAAACATCATGAGCTCCAAGAAGCGCCTTCATCTTGATACTCCAATTGTCATAATTACTCGCTTTGAGTACTGGAACTTGGAAGGGAACCATACCTCCATTAGCCATAGCTCTGATACCACTTTGTTGGAAACAGAAATTATGGGAGAAGAAAAAAGAATTATAGAAGGAAAAAATGTGGAAGAGGAGAAATAACTCAATGTGGAAGAGGAGTAGAAGAAAATAGAAAACTCAACTTGTTCATTCATGAAAAAGAAGTACATATTTATAGGCTTATTGGATAAACACTAATATTAGATAATCATGATATTTAAAAAAAATAAATAAATAAATTCTATCTCCACAAACTCTTATCAATTCATCAAGTTCTATCTCTATCCTATCTCTAGTCAAGACTTGCCACATCACCATTTTATCTCCATAAAATTTATCAACATCTAAAATTAAGTTTAATTTCCAACATAAACATCACATGATAGGTAAAAAGTTATGTAAAAAAATAAATTATGTGGCCAAAAAGGTAATTCGCTCACCCAACACCCTCGCCAACCTGTCTCTACGCCAATATAGAGGAAGTAAATCACAAATAACTATTAACCATTAGTACAGTTGCCAAGGCATAGAAAAAGACATGCTCAACCACGGACATAGACAGACATGGATGAAGGAGGACATAGACGAACATGGACGAAGGCGGGGGACCGGGGGGCCGTGGCCCTCCCGGGTCCTAGTATGCATCCGCCTCTGTTCCTCCCTACACTGTAGCGTTGCTTCCTTCCTCTCCAGATCACAGCGTCGTCTCCTTTCTCTCTGCAGCAATCAAGGATTTCTTTGCGGAAAGGTAACTTCAACAATTTATTTCTTCTTCAGCAAAAAAGAAAATATTCCCTCACCGACGAGGAGGCACAGAGTGTCAGCCGCTTGAAAGATGGCAGCGAAAGAACAAGCGTCGACAGTTCATGAGGCAGCCGTTGCCTTGTCAGGCAACGAGCATCCGCTTCTCATGTGGCAGGTTCACGAGCGGTCTCATACGAAGCGGCCATTGCTTCGCCAGGCAATGAGTCGCTGCTTGGTGTGCGGTCGATTCGAGTGTGACCACGTTGTTGCTAGGCATGGTAGCGGTCATGAACGCATCACTGCCCGACGAACAACTGTGAATTGCTGCCTCGCCGAGTAGTGATTGCTCACAAGGTAGCTATGAATGCCTCAGGCTTCTGCATGCATGCACCCGATTAATTTTTTTTTCAAATCATTAGCCACCATGCATGCATGTGTCTGATTAATTTTTTTATCAGATCAAGCCAATGGTGACAACATACTTGCATGCAAAGTTACTATTTAAGTTATTAATAGCTATAGAAATTTTGATATATAAGATCTTCTTGAATTTATGACTTGACTGAATATCAGAAAGTATTTAATTGTGTTTGATGCTCAATTTTAAAATAACTATAGCATCATTGTTTAATTAAAACTTCTCATAATTATACCATGCTACTTGTGATATATTGATTATGGATCTTATCTCTTATATTAGATAGTTGTGACAATATTAGTATTTAGTGGATTTTTTAGTACACCCATGCATGCATTTTTAATATTTGTATGTTATACTTATTTTAACAAGTGTTTTTTGTAGAATTATTATGGATAAGAGTTGGATGTTTTTACCAAGACAAACCATGAAATATAGAAATGGAGTTGAGAGTTTCTTACATTTTGCATTTGCTAATGCAAACATAAATGGAATGATTTTATGTCCTTGTACACGGTGTAAAATTGGTATATTTGTTTCAAGAGAAATTGCCTATGATCATTTGACGGTCGATGGTTTTATCAAAGGTTATACTCACTGGATAGCTCATGGAGAGATAGCATGTAGTGCATTTATAAACTCTACTTTTGTTCCATCACAAAAGGATGCAGATGATATGCATGGTTTAGTTTATGAGGCATTTGAGATGCCAGAGCATAATGGTAATATAATTAGCACACCAGAATTTGAAAATGATAAGGAGATTCCAACTGAAGAGGCTGAGAGATTCTATAAATTAATTGATGATTCATAAAAATAATTATATCCAGGTTGCAAGAAATTCTCAAAACTTACATTTATTATTCGTTTGCTTCACTTAAAGTGTCTTGGTAAAATTATGAATAAGATTTTTGATATGCTTTTAGATTTGTTGAGAGAAGCATTTCCTAATGCAATGAATGATTTGCCTAAGTCATACTATGAAGCAGAGAAATTGATGAAGCAATTAGGACTTGGTTATGAAAAGATTGATGCTTGCCCTAATGATTGCACTTTGTTTTGGAGGTTGGATAAAGAAAGAATTCAATGTAAAACATGTAATGAGCTCAGATGGGAAGCATCTGAAAATGATCCTACTGGTGAGAAGAGAAAAATCTCATGTAAGGTTTTATGAAATTTTCCAATAAAGCCTAGATTACAACGTTTGTTCATGTCATCCAAAACAGCATCCCATATGAGATGACATTCTGAATCCCGCACAAAGGATGGTTACATGCGGCATCCAGCTGACTCCCCAGCTTGGCAAACATTTGACCATAAACACCCAGAATTTGCAAAGGATCCTAGAAATATAAGGCTTGGTTTAGCATCAGATGGATTTAATCCATTCAAAAATATGAGTACAACACATAGTACGTGGCCGGTTATTTTAATGCCATATAATCTTCCACCATGGATGTGTATGAAGCAACCATACTTTATGTTGTCGCTATTGATACCTGGCCCAACTGCTCCAGGAAATAATATAGACATCTACTTGCAACCACTTATTGCAGATTTGAAAGACTTATGGGAGATAGGAGTTCATACATATGATGCATCAACTAAACAAAATTTTCAATTACATGCAGCATTACTATGGATAATAAGTGATTTCCCTGGATATGCCATCTTATCAGGATGGAGTACTAAAGGACAACTTGCATGCCCAGTGTGTCACAAGTTTACACATTCACAATGGTTAAAAAATGGTGGAAAATATTGCTATATGGGTCATCGTAAGTTTTTAAATAGTGATCATGCATTTCGGAAAAATGCTCAATTTTTTGATGACACAGAAGAATATGGAAAGCCACCACCCATACTATCAGGAAGCATGGTGATAAATGAGTTGAAAATTTCTAAATTTACATTTGGGACAACAATTAATGATAATTCAGCACTACCATTCAATTGGAAAAAATTCAGTATTTTCTTTGATTTATCGTATTGGAAAGATAATGTGATACGTCACAATCTTGACCTTATGCATATTGAAAAGAATGTATGTGAATCTATTTGTGGGACATTGTTGAATATGGAAGGAAAAACGAAAGATAATGTTAAAGCACGACTTGATTTACAAGAAATGGGGATAAGATCATCACTTCATCCTATTGAGAAAGGACAAAAGAAAGTTTATTTATCTCCAGCATCTTTTTCAATGGGAAAAAAAGAGAAGGGTATATTTTGCAAGGTCTTAAAAAAAATTAAAGTTTCAGATGGCTATGCATCCAATATATCACGATGTGTTCAAATGAAACCGCCAAAATTAGTTGGTCTAAAAAGTCATGATAATCACATTTTGATGCAACAATTGTTGCCAGTCGCACTACGAAAAACTTTATCTAAATCAATTCGGATTCCTTTGATTAGATTAAGCAGATATTTTCGAGAGTTATGTTGTAAAGTAATTTCTCCTACAGATATGGTTAGTCTGACGAGAGATATTGTAGTGATCTTATGTGAATTGGAAAAGATTTTTCCTCCCTCATTTTTTGACATAATGGTTCATCTAACTATTCATTTAGCTACTGAAGTACAACTTACCGGGCCAGTTCACTACCGTTGGATGTATCCAATTGAAAGGTAATATATAAATCTTGTTGATGTTATTTTATTTAAAATATTTTATTTGATAAATAATATAAATTATTGTGTTTTTGACTTAAGGTACTTGGGGACATTGAAGTCTTATGTTCGAAATAGAAGTAGGCCGGAAGGATCTATTACTGAAGGGTATTTAGCTGAGGAATGTTTGACCTTCTGCTCTTTATATTTAGCAGATAATGTAGAGACAAGATTTAATCAATCATCAAGAAATGATGATATAAATATTGAATCAACATTCTCAATAGATATCTTTAACATCTCTGGTTATGCACTTGGAAAAGCCATTGCAACTAAGTTTGATACTGAGATATTAAAGAAGGCACATCAATATGTGTTATTTAATTGTCATCACGTACAATCTTATATAGAGTATGTTTTTATATAAATCATGGTGTTTAGATATATAACTATTTAAGTCATCATTATATACAAAATTAATATTATTAATTTGCAGTGAACACCGAAGAATTGTGAGTCTTAGTCATTCTCGTCTTCTACCACACCAAATTGAGCGTATACATAGTGAAACTTTTGCCTCATGGTTTGCCAATCATGTAAGTTGTATTGTAATAGTTATTAAAAATATATGTTACAATTATTTTCAAATATAATTGATCAAATCTTGTAGAAGATGATCCAGTGTCAAATGATTTGAGATCAATCACCAGAGGCCCTAATGTCATTGGGATACGATATGAAAAATTTATTTCAAATGGATTTAGGTTACGTTCCATACAAAGGAAGTGGAGCGTAAGAGAAAAACTCAAAATTGTGGTGTAACTGTTAGAGCAACTACTTCAAGTTATTCAAGTGTAAAAGATCATAATCCAGTATTAAGTGAACTTGATTATTATGGAATTTTGCGAAATGTGATTGAGTTAGATTATGGAGGAGGCCAAAAAGTTGTTTTATTTGAATGTGAGTGGGTCTCCAAAGGCAAACGACTAAAATTGGATGAGGATGGTTTTGTGTTGGCCAATTTTAAAAATGTTAGGCATAATAATGAGCCTTATATTTTAGCATCTTAGGCTATGCAAGTATTTTACGTGGAAGATCCAATTGATTGTGATTGGCATGTTATTATCACCACTGATGCATGAGCGAAGTATAAAATGTAGCCTATGGCAGATGTTGATACATATCTTCAAAGTTATATTTGTAATTCTGAAGACTGCAATGAATATGAAGAAGTGGTTTGGGTTCGTGATGATATTGCAGGAGTGGAAATTGATAATGATTTATAAACAAATTTTATCTAGTCTATGCACTTATGTTTAGTCAATTATCATTTCAATAATAGTACAATGAATTTTTTATTCTTTTTATTATCATTTTTAACTTTTTATATTATATAAGTGGGTTTATAATTTTTTTTAGTGGGTTTATATGATATTAGTAGTAATGCACTTGGAAATGTCATTAAGTATTGACCTTTTTTTATTATCTCTATTTAATGATGTTTTATGCTGTTGCTTCACTATTAATTAACACACGTTGTTTCACTGTTGGCTCCCAACTATTGCTTTAGAAGTTGACTTTTGTCAAAAAAAAAAAAAAAAAGTAAATAAATAACCTTCTTCTAGATTTTCTATGGATTGGAAATCTATGGTTTATGTGATGGTAGATGCATTCCTTCTTGTTTCTATAATCTAGACAATTTATATGGACAAAAAATTGATGATTTATCTGGGAAAAGAGGTACTCTCTCTGATAGTAGATGCATTCTTTCTTTTTTTTCCTTTAAATGATTTATTATCTATAATTTGTAATTAACTATTGTTTGTAGTACGAATGGCTCCTAAGCGTCGAAGTAAGAGAAAATCTCATTTTATACTTCAACCTGAGGTAAATATGCAACCACCAACTATGAGTACAAATCACACTGATCAACATTCAATTGAGCAAGGTAATATCTCATTTTATGCATCACAAATTTATTACCTATTTGAATTCAATTCTTATTTTTATATTTTTATCGGAATCAATACTTTCACAGATAGTCAAAATATATAAGGTACGTTGAATAACCAAAGAGATACACTTTCAAATCAACTTCATGTCGATGTGCAAGATAATATCCCATATGTTGAAAACATGACTTTAGTTCTAGATCAAAATGTTGATATGAATGAAAAATCTAATGAAGGTAACATATATGAATAATATAATAATTTATTATATTATTTTTATTATGTCTTATATATTTTTTTTGTGTACAGATAGTGAAAGTGGACTTCATAATATTAATAGGAAAAAAAGAGGTCCCACATTTATGAAAGAAATTTGGGGTCGACCTAGCACACTACCACGCATTAAGATTTCATGTGATGATATGGGACGCCCTATAGGAACAAAAAGAAATAAATTTACTGATTTCTTGGGTTCTTTGGCAAGAAATGGTAAGTATTGTCAATTGATATGGAAGATTGGCATAAAATGTCAACGGATAAAAAAAAAAGACATGTTAAATGTGTAAGACCGATAGGTTCGATAGAGGGGGGGGGGTGAATATCGATTCGAAAATATAGAGTATTAGCGCAGCGGAAAAGTAAAGTAGACACAGTTGTTTTTTACTTCGTTCGGAGCCTGTGACGACTCCTACTCGAAGGCCCGTGGTCCTTGACCACTTTCGTTGGGCAATCACTAGCAATTCGATAATAATTACAAAATGAATACAGGAAATGCTTAATGAAACAAAGTAATACCGACAAGAAAATTAACCAAAAACGAAGAAGCACTTTGTCGGAGCTTTGTTAGCGTCGCAGGAACGTAGAGCAGCGGGACCAGCAGTCGAAAGTTCTCAGTAGATGATTGATTCTGAAGCTTCTGCCTGAGGCTTCTTTTATATGCTGTCCCGGGCCCTTCCGGGCGCCTGGAATGTGACGTAGCTGCACAAACCATGATGCTCCACGTGGCGACGACTCGGCTGGATGAAATTTGCCTTCCGGGCGCCCGGATCCCTTCCGGGCGCCCGGACCTCCGGGCGCCCGGATCCCCTCTTCTCCGGAAAGTCCTTCTCCTGCAAGAAAAGGTTAGTCCGAGGCAAATGTACCCTGCAGCAAAAGAATGTTAGCACAGTTTTATAGATGAGAAAAAGTATGACTTAGATTCCGTCTTTCCGAGACCGGAATCTAGTCACGATCTCGACTTAGATATCCGAAATGGATCTAAGCCGGATCGACGCCTAATGTCCCCTTCCCGGGAACACGTCCTCACAGTCACTCCCCTCCAGTGACTTACCTCACTTACCTGCCAGACGTCCGGTCAGCCCGTCGACCCGTCTGGACTTCTCGCCAAGCGTCCGGTCAGCCCGTCGACCCGCTTGGACTTCTCGCCAGCTATCCGGTCAGCCCGTCGACCTAGCTGGACTTCTCGCCAGCTATCCGGTCAGCCCGTCGACCTAGCTGGACTTCTCGCTCAGCCCGTCGACCCGCTTGGACTTCTCGCCAGCTATCCGGTCAGCCCGTCGACCTAGCTGGACTTTTCCTGCACACTTGATAAAAGTCTCAGACAACAACAAACCTAACTTAACCTGATTTGTCATTCATCAAAACCTGAGTTAGACCGTTAGTGCTAACCGCACCAACAATCTCCCCCTTTTTGATGGAATGACAACCTGGTTAAGTTAGTGAAAAAAATATGCAAGAATCAAGCATGATTTTTAAGGTTTAAGTTAGTTTTTTTTTTTTTTTTAAAGTTTGCATTAAGTTGCTCTAACTTAACCAACCTAACCCTCCCCCTTTGGCATACATCAAAAACCGAGGGTAAACAAACATAGTGAGAATTACTGAAAACAATAAGACTTTGAAAAATAACTGAGTTTTTAAATCCAAGAAAAGATCAGATTAACTTTGAAATGCTACTTAAACATAAGTTTTCAAAACCGAAATTCCAAAACTAAGTTTGAAAGGTCTATTTTTCAAAACTAATTGAAATTTATTTTTCAACACTAGGTGTTTAAGATTCAATTTTCAAAATCAAGGAAACTAATATTGAGAAAGCTCAATTTATCTTTCAAATTAAGTAAGATTAAGTTTAAATCTTTACTTTTAGTTTTCAAGGGTGTATTGGTAAACGTAAAAAATATGTTTTTCAAAATCAAATTTTTCAAAGTTTAAAAATATTAGATTCAAAAATCATGGTTTAAAATACTTGAAAGGTTAAACAAATTTTGTGAGTTTAAAATTTTCACAATTTTAAACAGATTATTAAACTTTGATTTTCAAAATTAAGTTTAAAACTCAATTTGGAAAACTAAATAGTTATATTTCTCCCCCTGAATTTGATACCTATCTTCAACCAGCTGTCTAACCAATTAGGTACTAACTAACTATCAGAAGACAATAGTTTTCACTAGGTTAGTCAGATTAAGTTAATTGTAATCAGTCAGTGTTTGACTTAACTGATGAACTTTTAATCTGATTAATATTTGATTTGTATTTAACGTCCAGACTTATACTGATGCACTGAAATAAGCATCTTAAGTCCAGACAGATGGCCTATGCATCTCACCCCTTTCTATGTTTGTCAAACACAAGCAAGGTAATCCTAGGGTGTTGGTGAGATGATCAAGAACTCAACCTATGGGTACATGCTTTCTAAGGATGTAAACCTAGTCTAAGGCCAAAACTGTTTTTGAAAGTCTAAAAATGAAAATTTTGAAAGCACACAAGTTTAGCCTATAAGTTGATAAAATCATTTTTTGAAAGGATTTTTTGAAATTTCCTAGTCTATTGAGCACATCCCTAATTGTCGTCGTAAGTTGCTAAATTCACTTTCAGGGAGTGGTTTTGTAAAAATGTCAGCTAAATTTGATTTAGACTCAATGTACTTGAGTTCAATATCACCTTTAGTAACATGATCCCTGATGAAGTGATGCCTAACTTCAATATGTTTGGTTCTTGAATGATGCACAGGATTCTTGGTTAAGTTAATCGAACTTATATTATCAATTAATACTTTTACATTTGTGATATTTAAGTTGAAATCTTTTAGAGTATGCATCATCCATAGTATTTGTGCAACACACTCGCCTATAGCTATGTATTCTGACTCAGTTGTAGATAGTGCAACACAGTGTTGCTTTCTACTAAACCAGCTGACAAGGGATGGACCAAGTAGTTGGCATCCACCACTTGTGCTTTTGCGGTCTAATTTGCATCCGGCATAATCTGAATCAGAATATCCTATTAATTCAAAGTTGTTGGTTCTAGGATACCAAATACCTACATTTGTGGTTCCCTTGAGGTATCTAAAGATTCTTTTGACTTGAGTCAAATGAGATTCTTTAGCACAGGTTTGGTATCGAGCACACATACTAACCGCAAATAAAATGTCAGGTCTGCTTGCAGTTAAGTAAAGTAGACTACCTATCGCGCTCCGATAATGTTTTAAGTCTACTGATTTTCCATTAGGATCCTCATCTAGGATTGTGTTTACGGCCATAGGTGTTTTTATTTCTTTAGTATTTTCCATTCCAAATTTTCTAAGTAAGTCCTTAGTATATTTTTGTTGATAAATATAATTTCCTTCATTTGTTTGTTTGACTTGTAACCCTAGAAAATAAGTTAATTTTCCTACCAGACTCATTTCGAATTCGTGTTCCATTAGGTTTGTAAATTCGTCTAAAAATTCTGAATTGGTTGAACCAAAGATGATATCATCTACATAAATTTGAGCTATAAAAATATCTTCTTTTATCAATCCATTAAGAAAGGCAGACTTGACATCCATTTGGTATAGTTTGAATCCTTTATGGGCTGCATAGCTTAGTAACATTCTAATGGACTCTAGTCTAGCTACCGGGGCATAAGTTTCATCATAGTCAAGACCTTCAACTTGACTGAACCCTTTGGCAACTAACCTGGCCTTATTCCTAGTAATTTCTCCAGTTTCACTTAATTTGTTTCGAAATACCCATTTGGTTTCTATTATTTTCTTATCGGTAGGTGGAGGTACTAGGTCCCAAACTTCATTGCGCTCAAATTGAGCTAATTCTTCTTGAATAGCTATGATCCAGTCTGGGTCAAGTAGAGATTCAGCTACAGTTTTGGGTTCAATATTTGAGATTAACGAGATTTGACTTAGGTTTCTGAAAGATGACCTAGTTTGAACCCTCAGGTCTGGGTCACCAATTATTTGATTGGTAGGATGGTTTGGGTTGACTCTTATGGTTCTAGGCGGTTGACTTTCTTGTAGTTGTTCTTCTTCTTCATGAATTTGGGTTTGGTTTGTTCCCTCAGAATTGATATGTTCGTGAACAGAGTCAACTGGTTGTAGTTGGGCTTGTTCTAGGTTTTGATTGGATTCTTTGAATTTTACATTGGTGGTTTCTTCAATTCTTAAAGTGACTTTATTATAAATTCTGTAGCCCCTGCTATTTAGAGAGTAACCTAGAAAAATTCCATTTTCTATTTTGGAAGTGAATTTGCCTAAGTGTTCTCTAGTATTTAGGATGAAGGCTGGGCAACCAAATACCCTAAAGTATTTTATATTAGGTCGCTTGTTGTAAAATATTTCAAAAAATGTTTTATTGTGGTTTTTGTTTAGTGTTATTCGGTTTTGTACATAGCATGCTGTGCTCACAGCTTCTGCCCAAAAATATTTAGGTAAGTTGTATTCATTTAGCATAGTTCTAGATGCTTCAAGTAAGGTTCTATTTTTTCTTTCTACAATTCCATTTTGTTGAGGAGTTTTAGGGCAAGAAAATTCATGATGGTAGCCATTTTCAAGGCAAAATTTATCAAAATTATGATTTTTGAATTCTCCTCCATTATCACTTCTGATTCTTTTAATTTTTATGCCTTTTTCATTTTCAATTTGTTTGCAGAAATTCGTAAAAATTTCAAAGGTTTCATCTTTATGTTTTAAGAATTTGACCCAAGTGAACCTAGAATAGTCGTCTATTATAACTAAACAGTACAGACTTCCATTTATTGATTTGACCCCGTGGGAGTCAAATAAATCTAAGTGTAAAAGCTCTAGGACTGAGTTGGTTTGGGATTCATTAATTGGTTTGTGGGTAGATTTTGTTTGTTTGCCTTGTTGACAAGCATTACATATTGTTGAATCTAAGTTAGGTAATTTCGATAAGCCTCTAACTAGACCGTTTAATTTACTTATGTTTCTGAAATGGGTGTGTGACATTCTTCTGTGCCATAACCAGGTTTCTTCTTTTTGCGTTAAATAACACTTGACTGAAGAAGTGGTTAAGTTGATGGCATAGATATTGTCTTTCCTAAAGCCTTTTAGGCTTATAGTTGGATTATCTAGATGTTTGATTAAACATTCTGTGGATAGAAATTTTACCTTATACCTAGTGTCACACAATTGACTTATACTCAGAAGATTGTATTTAAAATTTTCAACAAGTAGAACATTTGAAATTATGAAATCTATGTTTAATTCAATATTACCTATACCAATTACCTTGAGTTTACCGTTGTTTCCAAAGGCAACTGTTCCTAGGCTTTTGTAGGTTAATTGAGTGAACTTGGTGTGATCTCCAGTCATATGTTTGGAGCAACCACTGTCCAAAATCCACTTGGTTTCCTACAACAAGTAGGATTTATGTTAGTTTATCAATTTTTAATCAATCATTACTTAAGTTAAGTTAAAATTTTTGAAAATGATTTTTTAAGTTTAAAATTAAAATTAATTTTTGAAATTAAAATTGAGATTTTTGAAATTAAGTTTAAAATTAAAATTTTTGAAATTAAGTTTAAAATTAAAAATTTTTGAAATTAATTTTTAAGTTTAAAATTAAAATTTTTGAAATTAATTTTTAAGTTTAAAATTAAAATTTTTGAAATTAAGTTTAAAATTAAAATCTTTGAAATTAATTTTTAAGTTTAAAATTTTGAAAATAATTTTTAAGTTTTAAAATTTTGAAAATAATTTTTAAGTTTAAGAATTTTGAAAATAATTTTTAAGTTTAAGAATTTTGAAAATAATTTTGATTTTGAAATTAATTTTAAGTTTAAAATTTTGAAAATAATTTTAAGTTTAAAATTTTGAAAATAATTTTTAAGTTTAAAATTTTGAAAATAATTTTAAGTTTAAAATAATTTTTAAGTTTTAAAATTTTGAAAATAATTTTTAAGTTTAAAATTTTGAAAATAATTTTTAAGTTTAAGAATTTTGAAAATAATTTTTAAGTTTTAAAATTAAAATTTTTGAAATTAATTTTTAAGTTTAAAATTTTGAAAATAATTTTTAAGTTTTAAAATTTTGAAAATAATTTTAAGTTTAAGAATTTTGAAAATAATTTTAAGTTTTAAAATTAAAATTTTGAAATTAATTTTAAGTTTAAAATTTTGAAAATAATTTTAAGTTTAAGAATTTTGAAAATAATTTTAAGTTTTAAATTAAAATTTTGAAAATAATTTTAAGTTTAAGAATTTTGAAAATAATTTTTAAGTTTTAAAATTAAAATTTTGAAATTAATTTTAAGTTTAAAATTTTAATTTTTAAGTTTAAGAATTTTGAAAATAATTTTAAGTTTTAAAATTAAAATTTTGAAATTAATTTTAAGTTTAAGAATTTTGAAAATAATTTTTAAGTTTTAAAATTAAAATTTTTGAAATTAATTTTTAAGTTTAAAATTTTGAAACTAATTTTAAGTTTAAAATTTTGAAAATAATTTTTAAGTTTAAAATTTTGAAAATAATTTTTAAGAAATTATTAAAATTTTGAAAATAATTTTAAGTTTAAAATTTTGAAAATAATTTTAAGTTTAAAATTAAAATTTTGAAATTAATTTTAAGTTTAAATTTTTTGAAATTAATTTTTAAGTTTAAAATTTTGAAACTAATTTTTAAGTTTAAGAATTTTGAAAATAATTTTTAAGTTTTAAAATTAAAATTTTTGAAATTAATTTTTAAGTTTAAGAATTTTGAAAATAATTTTTAAGTTTTAAAATTAAAATTTTTGAAATTAATTTTTAAGTTTAAGAATTTTGAAAATAATTTTTAAGTTTTAAAATTAAAATAAGCCTAATTCATCTCACCCGATCTATATTATCAATCAGGGAATCTTATGATTTTGTGAGATGAAATTGGTTTGATTACAGACTTTTGGTTTAACTTGTGTTAGATTCAGATTTAGTTTTGGTTTCCACAAATAGGCATTCTTCGGATAAACTTCTAAGCTTGGTGAGTCACAGGGACATCATTAGAAGTAACCAACCTTTCGAAGTTTTCCGAATAGTCCTATCCACGGAACTTAGTACTAAATCTTGGTCTAACTGGTTAGGATTCGTTTAAGGGTAGCTTCGGTCAGTTCCACTTGGCCAAATGCACCAGATCGAAGCCATATCTTTCTAGACATGCGATGCCCAAGCTTCCCTAACGTACTATCATCCAAAACTTCACCAGTACCATGAGTCAAGTTAACCTCGGTCTCTTTTAACTAATCCGATTACCCTGCCGGGTTAGTTTGTTTTGGGTTACCCCGGGTATGTTAGTTTTGGAGGTGCCACTATTCGGAGCCTCCCCTGAATTATTGGCCATTAATTTAGATTTTGGGTTTGTGTCGATTCTTTTATAGTTATAATCAACTTGGTGATAGTCTAAATTTTGTTGAGTTTTGAATTTTGATTTTAAGTTAAATTTATTTTTTAGTTTTTGATCTGATTTATTCAAGTTTATATAATGTATTTTATCTTTAGGTATATAGAATTGATTAAGTCCTACTTGCATGGTTAAGCACGCTTTCGGGACCCAAGCTTGTTTAGTTGCTTTGTGTTGGGTTAATAATGATTTAAAGGTTTTGTTTGATTTTGACTTATATCCAAGCCCGGTTTTATTATAGCATGCCTTTTGGTTATTTAGAATTAAATCTAAATTTTTAGATCTTGTTGTGAATTTTTCCAACAATTCTTTTAACTTATTAATTTCACTTTTTAATGATAAATTCTCCTCCTCAAGTGTTCGGTCTTGAGTTGAATTCGAATTTTTTAATTGTTCCTCGAGGTTTTGATTTTCCTCAAGAAGCGATTTATTTTCATTTTCCAATTTAACTAATTTTTTATTTAAACACGAGATAATTCTAAAGAATTTATGATTTAAGTTTGGTATACCTCTTGAACCTTCGGAAACGAGTGCGGACTCGTGGCTCGATTCGGGTTCGGACCCGTCTTCCGATTCCTCTGATTCGTCTTCCGTTTCAGCTTCGCGAGCCATCAGCGCGAGGTGACTTTGGTGCTTTTGCCTTTCTCCCTCCGATTCGTCTGAGGAGGAATCGTCCCATGTTGCTTTGAGGGCTTTCTTCTTTGTTGACTTTGGTTTGTCAAGTTTCAATCTTGGGCATTCGTTCTTGTAGTGCCCCTTTTTGTTACATCCGAAACATGTGACATTTCTTGAGTCGGCTGGCGAACTGATCTTCTGAAGATCCTGTTTGCTGAAGCTTCTCTTTTTCCTGGTGAACATTTTCCTTACCAGGTTCACCAGGTGTTCTTCGTCTTAGAGTCTTGATCTCTTCTTCAGATTCGGGTTTGTTTTTCTTTTCTTTAGAGGAACCTGCAATTAAAGCTACACCTTTCTCGACCGGCGTTAGTTTGCTCATGAAGTTCTAATTCACAAAAGAGTTCATCCAATTTTAATTTAGATAAATTTTTTGAAATTTTGTAGGCATCTACAATTGATGCCCATAAATTATTTCGTGGAAAAGCATTTAACGCGTACCTTATTAAGTCTCGGTTCTCCATTTGGTGTCCTATCGCGTGGAGACCGTTGAGGATATCTTTGATCCTCGCGTGGAGCTGACTTGCCGTTTCTCCTTCCTGCATTTTTATATTAAAAATTTTATTTAACAGCAAATCTCTTTTTGTTACCTTCGCGTCGCTTGTTCCTTCGTGCAGCTCGATCAGTTTATCCCAGAGCTCCTTAGCGTTTTCATGCGGTCCGACCCGGTTCAGTTCTTCTCGTGTTAGTCCGCAGTGTAGAGTGTTGATGGCTTTGTTTTCAATTGATGCCTTTTTCTTTAAATCATTTGTCCATTCTTCAGGGTCTATTATTTTCCCGGAGTTGTCTACTGGAATTTTATAAGCCTTTGTGACGCTCATCCATTGGTCGTAGTCTGTCTTCATGTAGACCTCCATTCTTCTCTTCCAGTACGAAAAATCATCCCCGTTGAATAGGGGAGGACGAACTGTGCTGAAGCCTTCTTGTTGAGACATCTTATCCTGCACACACTAAATTAACTAGAAAAAATTCCAAGACTTCGTCTTGGATTAGTAGTGCGGGAAAAAATAGAAACTCTAAGTGTAACGAAAAAAATCTTCCAAAACGATAATAATATCAGTTTGGAGTTAGAAAATATTTCACCCCCTGTCTGATTGGTGGTTGCACCAAATCAGAGCGGTACCTGCTCTGATACCACTTGTAAGACCGATAGGTTCGATAGAGGGGGGGTGAATATCGATTCGAAAATATAGAGTATTAGCGCAGCGGAAAAGTAAAGTAGACACAGTTGTTTTTTACTTCGTTCGGAGCCTGTGACGACTCCTACTCGAAGGCCCGTGGTCCTTGACCACTTTCGTTGGGCAATCACTAGCAATTCGATAATAATTACAAAATGAATACAGGAAATGCTTAATGAAACAAAGTAATACCGACAAGAAAATTAACCAAAAACGAAGAAGCACTTTGTCGGAGCTTTGTTAGCGTCGCAGGAACGTAGAGCAGCGGGACCAGCAGTCGAAAGTTCTCAGTCGATGATTGATTCTGAAGCTTCTGCCTGAGGCTTCTTTTATATGCTGTCCCGGGCGCCTGGATCCCTTCCGGGCGCCTGGAATGTGACGTAGCTGCACAAACCATGATGCTCCACGTGGCGACGACTCGGCTGGATGAAATTTGCCTTCCGGGCGCCCGGATCCCTTCCGGGCGCCCGGACCTCCGGGCGCCCGGACCCCTCTTCTCCGGAAAGTCCTTCTCCTGCAAGAAAAGGTTAGTCCGAGGCAAATGTACCCTGCAGCAAAAGAATGTTAGCACAGTTTTATAGATGAGAAAAAGTATGACTTAGATTCCGTCTTTCCGAGACCGGAATCTAGTCACGATCTCGACTTAGATATCCGAAATGGATCTAAGCCGGATCGACGCCTAATGTCCCCTTCCCGGGAACGCGTCCTCACAGTCACTCCCCTCCAGTGACTTACCTCACTTACCTGCCAGACGTCCGGTCAGCCCGTCGACCCGTCTGGACTTCTCGCCAAGCGTCCGGTCAGCCCGTCGACCCGCTTGGACTTCTCGCCAGCTATCCGGTCAGCCCGTCGACCTAGCTGGACTTCTCGCCAGCTATCCGGTCAGCCCGTCGACCTAGCTGGACTTCTCGCCAAGCGTCCGGTCAGCCCGTCGACCCGCTTGGACTTCTCGCCAGCTATCCGGTCAGCCCGTCGACCTAGCTGGACTTTTCCTGCACACTTGATAAAAGTCTCAGACAACAACAAACCTAACTTAACCTGATTTGTCATTCATCAAAACCTGAGTTAGACCGTTAGTGCTAACCGCACCAACAAAATGTTATAAAGGTAACTAAATTACTTTTGCGTAATTTTCATGTTTAAGACTTTTAATTTATGCAAAGATAATTTGTCTATTTTTTTGAAGGTAAAATACGACCTTCCTCCAGGAACTGAAAATTGGACACTACGATCAATAGCAAAAAAATGGAGAAACTTAAAATCTGAACTAAAAAAAAAGTACTATGATCCAGAGTTATCAATTCAAGTTCTGTTACAACAGAGAGATGAAAGAGCTCATGCAGAACAATATATGAGACTAGTTGCATTTTGGAACACAGAAAAATCAAAGGTAGACAATATGTTTTTATTTAGATTAATAATTTGATTCAAATGTTATGTAGACTTTAATATTGTTTATTGAGTGTAATTAATATATTAGGAAAGGAGTGAAAAAAATAAAGCTGCTAGAAAACAAAAGATAGTGAATCAGACTACTGGAAGGACATCTTTTGCTCAAGTGCAACACAAACTGGTAATTCTTCTTATTCGTGTTATAATTCTATGTGCATTTGAATGTAGAAACTAATAACTAAATATATTTTTAGGAAAAAGAAAAGGGGCACCCTCCAACACGAGTCGAATTATTTCAGGCTTGCTTTACTCATGCCAATGGAAGACCCTCAAGTAATGTTGTAGCAGAAAAATTGGTAAACTACTTTATACTCTTCAATTTATTAATTTAAAGTGCTTTGTTTTAATTATCATTATGTGTTAAATAAGTATCAACATGTCATATGTTTGTAAGGTTGCAATGAATGAACTAACAAATCAACTTCCTGAAGATTCTAATGATCCAGTGAGTCAAAATGATATATTTGAACAAATTATCGAACTAGATAGACCTGGCCGAGTACGTATTGTTGGTCCCTTTGGAGGCCGGCAAGAGGGGAGGGGTGAATTGCCCTACAAAATAAAACTCGAACCTTTCTCAGATTTCAACTATATAATGAACACTTGTAATAAATAAATAAAAGAGACTAAGTAAAGAAAAGAAGACACCAGAGTTTTACTTGGTTTGCAATCAGGGGATTGCTAATCCAAGGAATGTAAGCGCACTATCTGATTCTCCTCTGGGCGGAGTAGCCTCTTTACAACGTTGACAGCACAAATGAAAAGAACAGAATTGAATGCACAGAAAGAATTGATTACAAGTGAGTTCATTTTAAAAGCTTCTGGACCAAGGCTATATTTATAGCCTTGGTCGGGGCGCCTGGAAGGGTTCCAGGCGCCCTGGGGGGATAAGACTTATCCCCCAACGTTCAGATCGAGTCAAAACTCGATCTGATCAATTTTACTGCTCAGGGCGCCCTGGAGGGTTCCGGGCGCCCCGGAGGGCTCCAGGCGCCCCGGACTGCTCTGGGCGCCTTGGAGCCCAAAGTCAACAATGTTGACTTTTTCGCCTCCGGTTCAGCTCGTCTCGGTCCGGGTCTTGTTCGCTCCGGCTCCGCTAGCTTGGGTGATCTCGGCCATCCGGAATAGGGCTCACCCGAACCCAAGTTCCGGCCTTTTCCTCGAGCAGCCTTCCTTCCCGGTTTCTCATCCCTCGAACGCCGCGCACGTTCTTCTCTTCCACCGGTGTACTCATCCGCGGTCACCTCGTCCCTCGGACGCACCGAGCCCGTCGGCTCTCTCCCCGTGCCGTCCTTCTCGTTAGCCGCGTCTTCCGCTCGACTTCCTGTGTTCCTAAGCTCCTGCACACTTAGACACAAGGGTTAAACAAACGCAGGACCTAACTTAGCTTGTTTGATCACATCAAAACACCTTGGGGTTCCAACAATCTCCCCCTTTTTGATGTGAGCAACCCAAGTTAAGTTAGGGTAACCATATGCAATAAAAACGATTTATATTCCAATAAGTCCAAATATTTTTCAATTGAAAAATTATAGTACCTCCCCCTAGACTTAACATACTTCTCCCCCTTTGATCACATAAAAATTGGGGTTATAAATAAGTCTAAGGTAAATTCAAACAAAAAGTTTAAGTGTAAAATATTTAATAATGTCTAAGTAAAATTCAATTTAAAGACACTCTTCAGAATTTTTCTTTCGAAAGAAAAACATTTAAGTAAAACATTTTTCAGATAAAACAGTCATAAGTGTTAAAAAAAAATTTAAGTTTGAAATTTATCTCAACATTCCTAAAAAAATTTTCTAATTAAAAAATTCTAAGTTAATATTCATAAGAGACAATTCTAAGTCAATTTTAAGAAAAATTATAAGGCAATATTATCATAAAAAAAATTCTAAGATAACTTAAAAAAATTTCTAAGTCAATTTTCATAAAAATTTCTAAGATAATAAAAAATTTCTAAGTTAAATTTTTTTTAAAAAATATTTTCTAACACAAATTGAATAACTCTTTTAAAGCATTAAGTAATTTAAATTAATGCCTTTTCAGTTAGTCAATTAAACTCTTCATTTCGATACTTGGCTCCCAGGTCGTGGCGAGGCACTAGGCCTTCTTGGTTATTGGAGCAACAACCACTTCCTTAGACACAGCCTCATAAAGAAATTAGTTGTTTAATTTACTTGTTGAAAATTCTAAGTCTGATTTTAATTTTAAATTAAATAGGTTTTTGGAACCCAATAGAGGTTCCTACCTACAGGATTAACCAAATATTTCCTAGGTATATAGATTTTTGATATATTTCTAATTTGACTTTGATGAAATCTATAATACCAATTTAAACCTCTATAATTTCTAACAGTAGAAATATTTGAACCATTAGATTTTTTCAATCTTTCTATTTCTTCTTTTAGTTTTTCATTTTCAATTTTCAATTTTTCAAAATCCTCTATAAGACATGATTTTGCCAAAATTCTCTTTGTTTCTAAAATTTCATTTTCTAATTTGGCATTTTTATTTTCTAATTTATACATGGATTTAGTCATAGCTTTGATACCAAAGTAAAGTTCATCAGGGGGTAAGAGGCATACTTCACTTACCATATCAGACTTGAAGCTTGAATCTCCCCCTGCTTCGCTACTTCCATCTGAGGTCGCTCCCCCTTCATCGATGCTGGGTTCTGATGTACTTTGTCCTTCGTAGCTTGCCATCAGTGCAATCCCCGCATATTCTTGAGCTTCTGATTTAGAGGAAGAAGTGTCATCCCAAGTTGCTTTTAGGTTGTGTTTCTTGGGTGTCTTCATTTTGACCTTCTTGAGTTCTGGGCAGTCTTCCCTTAGGTGTCCCTCCTTCTGACACTGGTAGCACCATACCTTTCTTCTACCTTGATTCTTTTTATTCTGCATTTTAAATTTATTAGATCTAAAATTTTTTTTAAAGTTTCTTACCATGTACGCTTCTTGATCGTCTTCGGAGTCTGACTCGGGTTCATCCTTGTTGGTTGCGTTCAGCGCCATAGTCTGGATTGTGTCCTTTGATATCTCTTCATATCTAGTTTCGTGTAATTCAAGGGTAGAAAACAACTCTTCTAAAGTACTTACCTCCAGGTCTTTTGAGATGTAGTAAGCATCGACGATTGATGTCCACTCCGGAGTTCTTGGAAACGCGTTGAGCGCGTAGCGTATAGTGTCCCGGTTTGTTACCGTTTCACCAAGGTTTTCGAGACCAGTAACTAGTTCTTTTACCTTTGCATGTAGACCGGCTACTTTCTCACCTTTCTCCAGACGGATGTTCATCAGTTTGTTGCAGAGGATGTCCCTTCTAGCGAGCTTTGCTTCGGACGTGCCTTCGTGGAGTTCCAAGAACTTCTCCCAAAGTTCTTTAGCAGATAAATAGTTTCCGATGCGGTTGACCTCTTGAGGCGGTAACACGCTCAGCAGGTGATGTTCCGCACGGTTGTTTGCTACCGACTCATTCTGCTCCTTCTTTGTCCAATCGCTCTCTTCTTTTTCTTTTCCATCTTTATCTATTGGAGCTACAAAAGCATATTTCATAATAAACCGAATTTCAAAATCTGTTTTTAGAAATACCTCCATACGACGCTTCCAGTCTGCGAAGTTCCCCTCGAATTTTGGTGGAACGATGCTTGGTCCGGCCATCTTGTTACTTCGATCGGTGGTTAGTCCTCCTGAAGCGCCTTGCTCTGATACCACTTGTTGGTCCCTTTGGAGGTCGGCAAGAGGGGAGGGGTGAATTGCCCTACAAAATAAAACTCGAACCTTTCTCGGATTTCAACTATATAATGAACACTTGTAATAAATAAATAAAAGAGACTAAGTAAAGAAAAGCAGACACCAGAGTTTTACTTGGTTTGCAATCAGGGGATTGCTAATCCAAGGAATGTAAGCGCACTATCTGATTCTCCTATGGGCGGAGTAGCCTCTTTACAACGTTGACAGCACAAATGAAAAGAACAGAATTGAAAGCACAGAAAGAATTGATTACAAGTGAGTTCGTTTTAAAAGCTTCTGGACCAAGACTAGATTTATAGCCTTGGTCGGGGCGCCTAGAAGGATTTCGGGCGCCCTGGGGGATAAGACTTATCCCCCAACGTTCAGATCGAGTCAAAACTCGATCTGGTCAATTTTACTGCTCAGGGCGCCTTGGAGGGTTCCAGGTGCCCCGGAGGGCTCCGGGCGCCCCGGACTGCTCCGGGCGCCCCGGACTGCTCCGGGCGCCCTGGAGCCCAAAGTCAATAATGTTGACTTTTTCACCTCCGGTTCAGCTCGTCTCGGTCCGGGTCTTGTTCGCTCCGGCTCCGCTAGCTTGGGTGATCTCGGCCATCCGGAATAGGGCTCACCCAAATCCAAGTTCCGGCCTTTTCCTCGAGCAGCCTTTCTTCCCGGTTTCTCGTCCCTCGAACGCCGCGCACGTTCTTCTCATCCACCGGTGTACTCTTCCGCGGTCACCTCGTCCCTCGGACGCACCGAGCCCGTCGACTCTCTCCCCGTGCTGTCCTTCTCGCTAGCCGCGTCTTCCGCTCAACTTCCTGTGTTCCTAAGCTCCTGCACACTTAGACACAAGGGTTAAACAAACGCAGGACCTAACTTAGCTTGTTTGATCACATCAAAACACCTTGGGGTTCCAACACGTATGCTTGGTGATGGTGTTAGTCCATCTGATTTATGGGGAGAAGTTCCTAGTCGTGGCACATACAATCGACTAGTGATGGAACAAAAGACAAAATTAGAAAAAATGGATGAACAAGTTAAAAAGCAAGGCCAACATATTGCAATGTTATAAGCAAAGATTTCTGATCAAGCAAACCAAAATCCTATTTCAAATTGCAATAATAGTCAACACACATCATCAAGTAGTAATCCACAAACTTCTATTCCTTCTCACCCATCTTTACGGGTAAGAGTTGTTTAATTTATTTTTTTTATTATTATATATTCCACACATCTTTAGACTTTTATTCTCTTTTGCACTTTCATGTAGATTAGATGTTCTGTCTTGATTAAAAGCTTATTTGATTCAACAAAAATTGTGGCAAAAGGAGTGCTTCATAGCATGGATCCAAATACTACAGTAGGAAGACAGACACTAGGACCAATTTGGTGTGAAGTACAAGTACAAGTTGTCCTAGAACCATAATAGAGTTTAATTAGACCTTGTGATTTTTTACTGAGGTTTGAGGATACACTTGGAGGAATGATAGCTTGGCCATATCATTTGGTATGCTTTTAACCTTTCATTGAAATATTATTAATTTATTATATTTATTGTGGTATTATAATTTTAAACAAATATGAAATGTATTTGTAGTTAACAGTAAACGAAGACTACTATTAGGTGGACATACTTTGCATTTTTCTCATTTGGTATGATATCCAATGTTTTGAATTATTTTATTATCTTTTTTATTTTCATTGTTTTATTTCTCTAATACAAATATATGCATTGTATTTGCAGATGGCAGGTACATGGATTTTGCTTACAATATGATGGTTGAAGATGGTCCAACTAATTGTGTTTTTATTTCACAAGACATTGTTAGTCTAAAATTTAATAGTTTGAGTGTAGTGTGTAGTTAGTTTTGGATGTAAATGACTTATCATTAGTATTGTAATTTTTAATTAGACTCAAGTTAGTGTTAGATGAATAAAAATTTCATATTCGCACTTTTAATTGTATTTTATTCTAAATGATGGATGTATTGTGATCATGTATAAATTTTGAATTCAGGTTGTATATTCTAAATAATTATTCTTGTAGTGACAATTTTTAATGTCTTTATAAATTATTATAAATGACAATTATTAATGTCATTATAGATTATTTAAGATGACATTTTAAAATGATCTTATAAATTATGATTACTGACAACTTTTACTGTCCTTATAAAAATTTATAGGACACTTATAAATGGCAAAATAAATGAGTTTAGGTAGCATTTAAATGTGTCCTTATTATGATAATAACAGGACATATATAAATGTCATTAAAATAGGATTTTTATTGACATTTTTATATTGTCATTATATCCCTATATTGTGACATTTTTAAAGTTAGTATTGATTTTGTATAACGACATTATAAAATGTCAAGAATGAAGGAGGATCTAAGACAACATCACTTTATAGGGCGTTTTTCGGTTATGTCACTAAAACTTAAGTGTCATAAAAAATAAACTATAAGGGCATTTATGTGTGTCCTTAAAGACCATTATTCTTGTAGTGTATAAAAGCAAGAGTATCAATATAATCATCTACTAAGTAAAAGTATAACTTGTAACGTAACACCCACTAACCTGCTCAACCAAATATAACCAATAAATCGAGAGTACCTACAATATGTCCAAACCCTGCACAAAAAAATGCATAACCAACAAATAACAAGTCTTGACTAGCACAACAATATACTACCATGAATAAGGTCTAGTGGATGGTCAGGATATGTAAATAGTCACTGTTAGTGGAAGAATGCTGTATTACGGATGGTCCCATGGGAAGACAGGATGAGGTAGCTATCTAGCTCCTCAATCACTAACTACAGAAGAACACTCTATAAGTACCCCGGGGTAGTTTTAATTATGTGGTCAACCAAGTTAAGTTAGGTCCTGTGTGTATTTGATGTCTTGTGTCTAAGTGTGTAGGAGCTTAGAAGCACAAGAAGTCGAGCGAAAGATGCAGCTTGTGAGAAGGATGACATGGGAGAGAGTCGATGGGCTTGGTGCGTCCGAGGGATGAGGTGCTGCGGAAGAGTACGCTAGCAGATGAGAAGGGAGCGCATGGTATTTCTGAGGGAAGAGAAGCCGCAACAGAAGCTTGCTCAAGGAGAAGGCTGGAAGATGGGTCCGAGTGAGCCCAATTCAGGATGGACGAAATTACCCAAGCAATCGGTGCAACAGAAGAGCCAATGGGGAGCTGCAGAGCTGCTGGAGGAGCCTTCAATGTGGTTAGAGGTGCCTCCGTGCCTTTCTGTGGGAAGGCATCTTCAACAGGGTTGAAGATGCCCACCCATGGAAGGAGCCTTCAACCACCCATGGAAGGTGCCTTCAACCCTTTGAAGGTGCCTTAGACTGGCAAAATTAATTGTTAGCGAAGATAAAACCTTATCTTCGCTTGCCTTGCTGGAGGCACCTTCCACCTTGTTAGAGGCACCTTCCAGCCTCAGATAGGATTTTCCAAGGACTATAAAAATACCTCTAGACCTAGAAAATATTCAACAACTGAACAACAACTTTTGTGTTAAATTTTCTAGTCATTTCTGAGCTGTCAACGTGTGTAAAGGGCTTCTCCGTCTTCAACGAAGGAGAATTTTAATGAGCTTTCATCTATCTTGGATTAATAACCATCTAGGTTGTAACCAAGTAAATTTTAGCCTTTTACCTACTCTTTTAGGTTGTTATTTCTTTATATCAATTATTTTTTGATTAATTAACTTATGCTACTAATCTAAGTCAAAAGAAGAAGAAAGAGGTTATTTTTATTTTATAAGCAATTCACCTCCTCTTGTCAGCACCACTACACCAACAATTGGTATCAGATCCAAAATGCCTCAGAAGGACTAACTGCAAACTGAAGCACAGAGACGATGGCTGAAATTAGCATCCATCCACCAATATTCAAGGGGGAGTTTGTGTTTTGGAAGCGACAAATGGAGGTATTCTTTAAGATAGATTTTAATATTTTATTAATAATGAAATATGATTTTGAAGTACCAAAGACATGAATGGAGAAGAACTCGAAGAACACCACTGGACTATAAAGCAGCGCGACGAATTTATGGCAAACGGTAAGGCTGAATTTCACCTTGTAAGCGTACTATCGGTTGAGGAACTTGATAGAATTGGCAACTACAAAAGTGCAAAAGAACTTTGGGAAAAGTTCTTGAAGCTCTATGAAGAACTAAAAGAAGCCGAATCTAACTCCTCAATGGACACCAAGTTATTGTCCGAAGAACCTGAGATCGATGAAATTGTTGGAACAATATTTATAGCGGAATACCTATCTGAAGACAAAGAAAGCTGATCAAAGATAAGCATCGATGAAGGGAGAGAATTTTCAAAAGAAAGTAGCGACGAAGGGGAGTATCAGACAACGAAATCGTAATGGTAAGTAAAGTATGTTCCCGATCTCTTAAGGAATTATTTGAATTCATTGAAATACTTCCTAAAAATATGGTGGATTTAGGAAAAGAGAATGCAAAGTTAAAATTGACTTTAACAAATGCATGTGGTCTGGAAGACTTTGATAAATTGAAATTTGAAAATCATAAATTAAAAGATAAAATAAAATTGCTAGAAAAAGATAATTCATGCCCAAATTCTTTACATGCTCCAGAAAGAAATTACAAATATCATTGAAAGCTTAACTGGTATTTTAGATACCATAAGGATCAAATTATAAAAGTGGAAAGATAGTTAATTCCCAGAAAATATTTGGTTAACACAATAGGATACAACTTATTTTGAGTTTTTAAATCTTGTTTAGATAATTAAATAAATTTTTGTCTGCATGCCTAAATTATCTTTATCTTATTAGACAAAGTAATGCATGCTAGAAATTTACCTGATTTATTCTTGTCGATAAAATCAATCATTTTTGTTAACTTTCTGATAAAATTTTTTTGCTCAAAATTTTATCTATACAAAATAAAATATTCTCAAAATTATTTTTCATTGAGTTTTTTAACGGTATTTTAAAAATTAAAAATATTTCACAAACTTATTTTTGGAAACTTTTATTTTTTCTATAATAGAACACCATCCATTATCATTATAAAATTCTTTGACATTTTTCAAATTTTACTGGAATCATTACGAATTTTTTTCCGAAAAGTTGTTTTTTAGAAGAATTTTTAGAGTTGAAAAATATTTTTTATGAAAATATTTCTACTGGTTATTTCTAAACCATGTTAGCTTATCGATAATTTCTGTTAAGTACCCCAAGAGAAATATTTCATTTTTTTTTAAAGTTTATTTTATTTTTTTCAATTTTTTTTTGTTATAATCAAAGGGGAAGAAATAGGTACAAGTTTAGGGGAGGTAAGATTTAGAATTTTTACTTATTTATTTGCAAGCAATTTGTTATCACTTTTATTTTATTGTAATTTTTACCCTAACTTGAACTTGGGTTGATGCACATCAAAATGAGGGAGATTTTAAGTACCGAGATAGTTTTAATGTGGTCAACTAAGTTAAGTTAAGTCCTGTGTGTATTTGATATCTTGTGTCTAAGTGTGCAGGAACTTAGGAGCACAGGAAGTCAAGCGAAAGACGCAGCTAGCGAGAAGGACGACACGAGAGAGAGTTGATGGGCTCGTTGCATTCGAGGGACGAGATGTTGTGAAAGAATACGCTTGCAGACGAGAATGGAGCACGCGACATTTCCAAGGGACAAGAAACTAGAGCAGAAGCTTGCTAGAGGAGAAGGCCCGAAGATGAGTTCCAGTGAGCCCAATTCTGAATGGACGAAATCACCCAGGCAATCGACGAAGCAGAAGAGCCAACAGGGAGCTATGGAGCTGCTAGAAGTGCCCTCAATATGGTTGGAGGAACCTCCGTGCCTTTCTATGTCAACATGGTTGAAGGCGCCCTCAATTCTTTGAAGGCGCCTTACACTGGGCAAAATTAACTGTTAGCAAAGATAAAACTTCATCTTTCCTTGCCTCGCTGAAGGCACCTTCCACCTTGTTGGAGGCGTCTTCCTACCTCGGATAAGATTTTCCAGGAGCTATAAAAAGACCCCTGGACCTATGAAATATTCAACAACTGAACAACAACTTGTGTTAAATTTTCTAGTCATTTCTGAGCTGTCAACGTGTGTAAAAGGTTTCTCCATCTTCAACGAAGGAGAATTTTAATGAACTTTCACCTGCCTTAGATTAACAACCATCTAGGTTGTAACCAAGTAAAGCTTGTTCTTTTACCTATTCTTTTAAGTTGTTATTTCTTTATGCCAATTATTTTTTGATTAATTGACTTATACTACTAATCTAAGTCAAAAGAAAAAGAAAGAGGTTATTTTTATTTTATAAGCAATTCATCCCCCTCTTGTTGGCTCCACTGCACCGACATACTCTACCATAGATAGTTCTGTAGACAGTCAAGATATGTAAATAATCACTGTTTGCAGGAGAACGTTCTACCAGGGATGGTCCTATGGGCAGATAGGATATATAAATAGTCATTGTCTGCAGGAGAATTCTTTGCCATAGATGGTCCCGTGGGCAGACAAGATATATAAGTGTATAGACCAAAAATGCTAAGTAAATAATGACAATTACATCCAAGCATAAGCTATGTAAGCTACACTATGGTATAATCTCACCAATGTATAGACATAAGCTTAAATAACATATAAAGGTCTAGAAGGATACTTAGCTATCTAGCTACAGTCTATTTGCGATAGCTCAATGCAACTATCTAGTCTAATGGGTAGTTCAAATGCATAGAAATGCAATAAGTAACAAGTCTAACAACATGTATCTAAATACAACAATAGCAAGTACCATAGTAACAAACTTAATCCAAGGGAATACTAGTCATTTAGTTATGATATATCATCTAACTCCATAGTATCATCATACATATAATAAACAATGGGATCAAGATCAAGTAGTCCTAGATGTTGATCCAAAGAGAATAGCTTAGTATGATATGCTACCCCTCTGCTAGGGAGTGATTTTCATCAAATATAGATAAGTATAATCTCACTAACATATATGCGCTTATACAAGTATACAACTATACTACATATGATTTCAATAACCTGTAGACGCAAACCTAAGTATATAATCACACTATAATATAAATACACGAACATAAGCCTATAACTTGACTATGGTCTAGTAATATCATATATATGTATATATATAACCAACTCAATCATGAATAACATATGAGACTACATAGATAATAAAATAGATTAAAATATAAGGACAAACGATAAAAGTATCAAACTCAAGAAATAACTAGAGTGAAGTCAGGATAAGAAAGTAAATGTTACCTAATCAATATATAGGCAGATATAATCATGCACTAAGATCAAAGATCTAAAGAAGATAAAGCAAGAAGTATTTGCCTGTATCTGTAGTTTGTATCAAAATATATCTCACGTCAAGATGCCCGTCTCAAAATCAGAGTCATGCATCACTATGTGTTATTTAGCTAATTTTATATGCATCAATTAGCTAACCTAAATACCAAAACCAAATAGCTACGCATATTCCCTTTAATTAGGTAGGGTTTTTAATCATAACAAGAACCGTAATCCATTCATTAATTCATCCATTTGTTGACTCACTCCATTAAGTCATTCACCTATATAGGTAATCCACCTAATTGATCTCAACATCAATTTAATTATTCAATTAATCACAACATCATTTTAACTAATAAATCCAATGCAGAAAATTCCACAATCACACTTGGCATTAGAAACTAAACATAATTATTGATCAATAACCTCTTAAATTAGAGATCTTACCCTCAATTCAGATCTACAACCATTTGATGAATAAATCTGATGTTGTTATTGTGAAAATGAAGCTCTCCTCATCAAATCCAAAGAGGAGATGGTGTCTATGATGATCATCCTCCCCTCTAAATCTAGATAGAGAACAGATGGGGCTCTAGGGCATAGCAGTGAGAGGAGATGGCAGTGATGAATCAAAAAGAGGAAGACTCGTCGTTGACTGTTGTGGTGCTAAGTCGGGGAAGAGGAGAGGGCTAGCAATCCGTGGCTGGATTTGGTTAAAAAAGAGTGATGGCGCTCTCTCTCCCAGCCAACGGCCGCAATGTCATCGAGGTGGGCAGTGACGATGATGGATTGGCACAGGCAACACGATTGCGAGATCCAAGAGCTCCTTGCTCATGGTTGGACATGAACCAGTGGTGATACTCACACCATGATCGATCGATGACATCGAGAGTGAAGAGGAGAAGGGGAATTGGGAGTAAGAGAGATTGGTGAGGAGGACTCCCGCTTGGGCCGACAATGTTGTCTCCCGCAACTGCTGTTGTGTCGCTGGTGGGTCTCGTGCGAATGGTCAACAACTATCAAGTGGCACAGGAGATGGCATTGAGTGTGGTGTCGGTAGAGTTGGCAATGGAGGTTAGGAATCGAGGATATGAGAAAGGAATTGGACAATTAACATATTTATAACTTAGGTTAATATTTATATCTTAGGTTTAATTAAATCAATCAATTCCTACTTAATTGGTACTCCAAACAGGCTTTCTCTAAGCTTAATTGATTCATCCCCTTAAACGTGTCATACAAACTCTATTTAAATCCTAGAAAATTTCTAAAAAAATCTTAGAAAATTCTATAAAGTTACTACTTGAATAACGCTTATCATTTTATTATTATTTATTATTGTATTTTACATCTTGAGTTAACCATCTAGAAAAAGATGCGCCCATTAGCTTACTAGGAATTTTGAAAATAGAAAACATCGATGGGTCTATCGGTTGAGCATCATCAGAATTTTTAGGATACTTGCGATGCCTAGTTTTCACATTATCAGTAAAATATTAGGAACAGAAAGAAGATGCTTCTTCAACCAGATAAGCATTATATATTAACCCCTTAACTCTTACTTTGTTGCAAATATTATTTTTTAATTTCCTCAAAAATCGTTTGAACGGATACATCCATCTGTATTATTTAAGACTAGCTATTTGTGCATCACATGGTAAATATACTAATAGATGTTCCATTGAATTAAAATAACTGAGTAGAAATATGCGCTCTAGCTTACATAGTATGAGGAGAATGTCTGTTTCTAGTCAAAACATATCATCCATCATAATATACATCACTGTCAAATATCTAAAAAATAAACTCAATTCTATGAGTATTTTCCAAACATTTTGAGAAAGTCATGGAAAGCTACTAGAATAAGTTTTTGCATGAATACATAATAGTCATAACTCTTCATTCTAAACATCTTCAACCTGTTCATATCCATCCACGCATCGAGCCATATTTGAGGCATATCCATCTGAGAATTTTATTTTTTTCAACCAACTATATAAAGTTTGCTTACCATCTTTGTCGAAGGTATAACAAGCCTTTAGAAATCTATTGGTTATTTTATTCTAATGTCACTCTGGTCTATTGACTAGTTCATTTAATTTCTCATATGATTTTGTAGTGTCTTTAGTTCTTCTAATCATATTCATCATAGTGTTAAAGATATTATCAAAAAAAAATTTCTCAATATGCATAACATATAAATTATGTCAAATGAGTAGATACTTTCAATACGGCAACTCCCAAAAAATATTTATTTTCTTCCAAACACACTTGCATATCCCAATGATGTATTTATCTATCTCATCGGAATTGGGTTGAAATACTGGTAGAAATCCATAAGTATATATTTGTTCAATGATGTCTTCATCTGAAGCATGAACTGTTGGAGAAGGGTTTTTTACTACAACATTCTTTAGGATTTTTTTTTTTCTTGAAAGGGTAATCAATTGGTAAAAATTTATAGTGATTATTAAATCAAGATACCTTCCCACTACAAGGTAATGAAAATGCATTAGACTTTATCATGTAGTGTGGGCATGCTAATTCACCAGTCGTGTTCCATCTCAACTATTGGATTGTAAGATTGCAAACAAAGTCCCATATAAAAAATACATGGGAAAGATCATAGATTTATAAGGAAAAGATATCTTCATTGATATGAGATCTTTGGGTAGAGCCCAAAAATAAAACAATGAGGGCTTAGGCACAAGTAGATAATATTATATCATTATGGAGATATCCAGATTCCTTTTGGTCCTAATAATTGGTATCAGAACCCGGACTTCCAGAAGGTTTAACCACCGATTGTGCACAAAAGCTATGGTCCAATTGAGGCATGTGAGTAGAATATTGAGTTCGAATAAAAGAAGTGAGAGCTCCCATGTTTGAATCAAGTGGACTAGACACTAGACAGGAAGCCCTAGTTGCGACTAGGCAAGGAAGTCCTAGTAGGTCGGGTGGACTAAGGGGCGGAAAGACCTAGTGGGTCGAGGATCAAACGTGGGAAGCCTGTGGTCCTTTGTTTGAGGGAGGGATTATTAGGTTGTAAGGTTGCAAATAAAATCCCACATTAAAAATATATGGAAATGATCATAAATTTATAAGGAAAAGATATTTTCATTGGTATGAGGCCTTTTGGGTAGAGCCTAAAAATAAAATCATAAGGGTTTAGGCCTAAAGTGGATAATATCATGTTATTGTAAAGATATCTAAATTCCTTTTATTCCTAACACCGACAACATTGAGTATGCTAGAAAATCACTAATCGATCATAATAATGTAACATGTAATCTAAAATGAATTTTACTTGCAACATCATAAGTTACCGACCATACATTCCATAATTCATTCAACTTGGCAATCAAAAGTTGTAAAAAAATATCTATCTTCTCTTTGGGATAGGTTAGACTAGGAATAAGAATAGTAAAGAATATAAATTTATTTTTCATGCACATCTATGGTAGTAAATTACATAGTGTTAATATTATTGGCCAAGATGAATATGTTGGTGTAATTTGTACTAATGGTCTAACTACAATTTTGATGAATGACAAGTGAGTTAAGTTAGATGTTATCATGATCTAACCTTGGTACCGAGTGTGCAGGGTTGATTAACTTAATCGGTCAAGAGGACTGACACCAGGCAGAAAGTCCAATCGGGATGTGTGATTCCCAAGTGGCGAAGTTCGAATGTACGATTCTTACAAGAGATTGGGATGTGCGATTCCTGAATGACGAAGTTTAGATGTGTGATTCCAGCAGGAAGACCTAGTGGGTCAGATTAACGTCATGAAGGTAACTTAACACACGGTAAGTGAAGTTAATGGAGGAGAGTGACTAGTGAGGACGCGTTCAAGTTGAGAGACAATAGACGTCTGTCCAATTTAAGTTCATTTTTGAAACCTAAATTGAGACCCTGGCTAGGTCCTGATCTAGATGTTAGGGTCTAAGTCATAAATTAGTTATATTATTATTATACTAACTTTGTTTTATATGTTAGATATTGTCGTGTTGGACTAACCTAACTTGTACGGGCAAAATGAGCAAAAAGGTGTCTGGTGAACAGTACTCGAGGCGGCATCAAGCATTAGAAGGCGCCTTCATACTATTCATGGAAGGCGCCTACGGTGCTATGGAAGGTGTCTTCCAATGGATAAAATTTAGAACTTATTGACGATAAGGAGCAACGAATTTGGGATCAAATTTCACACATTGGAGGTGCCTTCAAGGTTGTGGAAGGCACCTTCCACACCCTTTAAATGGGTGTCTCGACCAAGCTTCATAACACAACTTTCATATGAGCTTCTACTTGTCCGATTGGTTTTTCGACTTCTCTAACTTCCTAATGCTACTCTACTATGGCGTTGTTGTGCCTGACTACTGCTAAGGAGCTGTCCAACATCGAGCTTGATCCGATAATCTTCGAAGGTGTTGGGTAACGAATTTACGATTCTGTACTTAATTATTGCAAAAGGAAAGTGTAGCATATTACACTTGTCCTATTCTTTCTCTTGTACTCAATCCCCTCTTCCAGCTGTTTCAGAAGAGGTGTTTTAGTGGATTATCTGTCAATAGATATGCAGGACCTGGGTCTTAGAGTAGGAGTCACCGAAGCCTCTAAACAAGTAAAACTGAACTGTGCCTCTTACCTTTACTTTCTTTTGTATTTTCTTTCCTCTACGTACTTATTTCAAAAAGTAAAAAATATTTTAAAACCACATGATTCACCCCTCCCCCTCTCACGTGCGTTTCGATCTAATAAGTAGTATCAGAGCAAGGTTCTGCTTTGAATTGATGTAACCACCAATCAAGCAGAGGGAATTATTTTATTTCTTTTCGGATTTTAGTTTCTCGTACCTTAATTGAATTAGTAAAAATTTACCTCTTTAGATGATTATTTTAAGTTTAGTTTTTATTCGAAATTGGTACAACATCACTTGAGTCATTGACATTTTTTCAAGCACAACTAATCCAAGACCAAGTCTTGGTACCTCCTCTTAGTTTTCTATTTTCAGTAATCAATGGCCCAACTTGAGGGATTCAGTACCACTCGTTCTCCTCTCTTCGACAGAAATGATTTTCCATATTAAATGAAGAGGATGGAAGCTTACTTAAAGGCAGATATTGAGCAATGGTTCACCATCCGATGAGGGTACCGGGCGCATGTAGACGAAGCAACAAAAGTATCACTCAATCCTGAAAGATGGGAGTCCAGAAGATAAGAAGAAAGCTCATATCGACTCAAAAGTGTTGAATATGATCCAGTGTGGACTTACAAAAGAAGAACTCAACTGAGTTGGCCTACACGAGAATGTAAAGGAACTATGGAACAAGCTCATCAAACTACATAAGGGAAGTATCAACTCAAGGGTAACGAAGCATGATTTATTATTGAATTCTTTACTTAATATTAAAATGAAGGAGGGAGAAATTGCAAGCAAACTATATGTAAGGATCAAGGATATCCTCAACTGTCTACACATGATTGGACATCAACTCGATAATCATGATGTTATCAGGTATGCTCTAAATCCATTCCCTCGAAACTCACTGTGGGCATCAATCATAGATTTCTATACGGTTTCGAGGAACCTCTCAAAATTAAAGCTAAATGAATTATTCAGTGAATTAGAACTGCATGAACAAACTAACGGCTCAAAAGTCAAGAAAGGAATTGCATTTCTTACAGATACTTCAAAGGGAGCTAAACCTAAAGTAGAAATTGAATCCGAATCAGAATCATACGAAGAAAAGCAACTAGTGAAAAAGGTAAGGAAGATGTTCACTAGACACAAGAAAAACTTTACCAAATGTGATATGAAGAAGATGTCCAAGTCTGCATCCAACAACTCAAAGGCAAATGTCATATGCTACAGTTGCAACAAGAAAGGGCACTTCAAACATGAATGCTTGAATGAAAACAAGATTAAGAAGCAAAAGAAAGCACTAAAAGTGACTTGGGGTGAGTCTTCTTCAGACGAATCAAGAGCAGACGAACCAAAGCAAGCGAGCTAACTTGCACTGATGGCAATAGAAGGTGAAACAGATCAAGACGACGAGTCAGAATACGAGTCAAGCAATGGATCTACATCCGGTTCAGATGAACCAACTGGGGTAAAATTTAATTACACTACAAATTTCTTTAAAATTATTTCATGCCTAAACAAAAAGTTAACTAAATTTGAGGAACACACTAAACTCCTCCTTAAGGAAAATAATATCCTTAAGCAACAACTGAGCTTGATCTCTTTAACTGACCAAGTGCAAGACAAAAGTTTAACTCAAACTATAAATCTTGAGGAAAAAAAATTCTGTATAGAAAAATCAAGTTAAAGAGTTAAAAGAACAGTTGGAAAACTTTATCTTAGGATCCAAGTATTTAAATATGATACTTGGATCCCAAAGAGCTGTGTATAATAAATCTAGACTTGGATACAAGTCTAACTCAACATTTAAATCATTCTTAACTCTAACTCAAAATAAAAAATTAATCAAAGTTTTGGTTTAGAAAGCGTGCCTAATCATGCAAATAGGACTCAATCAATACTATATACCAAAAAATAAAATTCACTACCTAAATCAAAATAAACCAAATAACTCACTTTTAAAAATCAAACCTTCAAAAATAAACTTAAACCTAAAGAATAAAATAAAAACAAATAAACCTAAATAAAACTAAAACAAAATCAACCTAAACTCAAACTATAACCAAGTCTATTATAACTATAAAATAAATTGGCACAAGCCTAAAACCTAAAAGTTTAATAATTCAAGGGAAGACTCCAAAATTAGTTGGCACATCTAAACACACCGACTGGGTAATTCGAACTAGCATAAATAAGGATAAAAGTTTAACATGATAAATAGTACTAAAGAAGTTTTGAATGATAGTAGGTTAGGAAAGCTCTACCTATACATGTCTAGGAAGATATGACTTCGACCTGGTGCATTTGGCTTAATGGAACAAACTAAAGCTATCTCTTACTAATCATAACTGGTTAGACCAAAGTTTTGTAGTAAGTTCAGTAGGACTATTTAAAAATTTTTGAAGGTGTGGTTACTCTAATGATGTACAGGTGACTCAGCACAAATTAGAAGTTTATCAAAATAATGCATGTTTATTAAATCCAAAGCTAAACTTGAATCTAACACAAGTTAAACCAAATCCTGAAATTCAACCTGACTCATCTCACAAAATTATAGGATTTTCGGATTGAAAATATAGATTAGGTGAGATAAATAAGAATTAAACTTCAAATTAAATTCAAATTAAAGTCAAATTAAAATTAAATTCACATTAAGTTCAAATTAAATTAAAGTTAAATTAAAATTAAAATTAAAATTAAATTATATTATATTAAAATTAAAACTTAAATTAAATTCAAATTAATTAACTCAAAATTTAAGCTCAAACTTAAAACTAAAAACTTAATAAATTAACTTTAAAAATTTTTTATCACCATCGAAGGCACCCTTGATACAATTGGAGGCACCCTCAGAAGGACAGAAAAAATCCCACCCTACCCAACTGACTGAAGGTGCCTTCAATCGGTTGAAGACACCCTCCATAGCACATGGAAGGTGTCTTCCATCAAGCTGAAGGTGCCTTCAACTATCATTTGTACGGAGAACAGAGCCTTTGCTCTGTTCACATTCACCTCACAAGAAGGCGCCTTCTATCAGTGCTTCTCCTCTTCTTCTCCATCTTTCTCCTTCCTAACCCCAACTATGCCTCGTAGGGACCTTCTAACTCAACCTATCTAGTAATTTTCTTCATTTATATGTTTTTTTTATTATTTGCATGTATAAACTATGTTAGAGAAAAATGAAATGTTATTCCATCCCAGGTTAATTTCAGCAGTACCCCATCTACTGATGTTATATTTCCCACTGAGAAACTTAGGCTAGATTTTCTATAGTATTCATATATTGCACTTAAATCTAGGTTTCTAAGTAGGTCATTATTCACTTGATATTGTGCCTCTATCATAGAGGTCATTGATTATTAGCTAGTTTATTGTAGTTATTCAGTAAACTTAGACTTATGTGCATAGTTTTATAACAATCTAGTTAAAATTGATGCTTTGACATACTCCACTAGAGTTGGTGGGAAGGACTTTAGCTTCTTCCCCACTCTATTGTATGATAGCTTAGGACTTAGGAGGTATGCCTATCTATTTTTTTGTTATCCTAGGAGGGATTTGTCATTTGGTGAATCCTACTCCTACATTACATTGGATATTATCCACATGTATTTTTTGGGGAAGGAGAGACTACCTATTATTACTGACTTTAGGTTACTCTCTCTTAGGGTACAAGACTACGTCTTGTATCGAGTCATGATCACCTACATTTTGTCGATCATATCTTGCGATATTGTGATGATGTGACCCTCTTACTCTTTCATTTTGTATGCACAATACTAACGCATAGACATCGACATTATATTACATATATTCTTTGGTTAGACATTTAAGGCTATAATTTTTTAATACTTGTTAAAATATATTAGGTTTAGAGGGAGGGCATTTAAAACTACTTTCAAAATGACTTGATTCCTATCTTACTCCTTTTTGAAACTAAATAAGATTCTGAAACTTACTAATTTTTTTTAGTTAATTATTTTAAAATTTAATTAAAAACCCTCTGTAAATTTTGTTTGAAAAAACAGTTTTGCAAAAGAAATTGGTTTGAAAAAAAATCTTTTTTTGAAAAATACTTTCAAAATTTGCTTTATGAATTTTTTTAATGTCTGTTTTGAAAATAAAAGTATTTTGAAAAATACTTGAAAAACTGCTTTGGTAGAAAATATGTTGCAAAGAAAATTAGAAAAATCTTTTGAAAAAGTATCCCGTTGAAATCTATTTTTAAAAGTACTTTTGAAAATCATTTTTAAAAAATTATTTTGTCTCCAAATTACTTCGATCAAAATTTAATTGAGCAACTCTCTTCAAAAGTGTTTCTTACAAAATCACACTTTCCGAACTGATTTTGTAAATTGTTTTGAAAAAGGTTTTGAAATTTGTTTGCAAACTTATTTTTGCTTAACTGCTATTTGAAAATATTTTCAAACTTATTTTGCTTAACCAGATCTCCTTGAAACACTTTAAAGGAGTTAAAACCCTTTTGAAAATTTCTTTTAATACTTGCCGAATTTTAATTAACACCTCCCTCTAATAAACCTATAAATTTTTGTAACTACTTCGAAAGTTTCATACTTATAAAAGTTTCATAGTTTGCTACATTTATCTGTATTTATTTGATGAATGCTAAAGGAGGAGGGTAAGTAAGGGTTAAATAAAAGACACTAAATCTTGAAGGTTAAATAAAACAAACTAAATCTTGAAACCCAAGAGAATAAAATAGCAACCGATCTTACCTAAGTTTTATCTCTTGAATCATTTGTTATTACTATTTTTGTATTATTTTTCCTAACTTTAACTCATATTATCATTGTATCAAAAAAGAGGAGATTATTATATTGATGCAATTTGCACTAACGGTCTAACTTAGATTTTGATGAATAATAGGTGAGTTAAGTTAAATGTTATCATGATCTAACCTTAGTATCGAGTGTGTAGGCTTGTCTAACTTGACGGGTCAAGAGGACCTGACACCAGACAGAAAGTCCAGTCGAGATGTGTGATTCTCGAGTGGTGAAGTCTGGGTGTGCAATTCCGACAAGAGATCGGGATGTGTGATTCTCAAGTAGCAAAGTATCTAGTAGGAAGATCTAGTGGGTCAGATTAACATCAAGAAGGTAACTGGACACACGGTAAGTGAAGGTAAGTCAATAGAGGAGAGTGACTAAGTGAGGACGCATCCAAGTTGAGGGGACAATAGGCATCAGTCCAATTTAAGTTCATTTCATACACCTAAATGTTGGAAATGGGGATAGTGGGGAACGTGGCCCATGTTCCCCACTACACATAATGGAAAAGTCCATTATGCCCCTAGTGTATTTCCCTATATAAAGGGGGTCCGTCCAAGGCTCAAGGGTGTGAAATTGCTATTGTGCAACGTAGAGAGTAAGAGGAGAAGATCCAAGACGGCGGGATTTGGTTTGTGGAATTGCGGAGGGCTTTCCAATCTTGTGATCGCTCTTCCGACAGCGAGTTTTCGCCACTGCCGATTGCGGATCTACGGGAGATCGCTGTAAGTTTTTACCGTATTTTTAATTAATTCGTCTATCATGCATTTAAAACATATTTTTCTACATTGGTATCAGAGCACGTAGTTCGTTCTAAATGCATGATAAATCCTAAAACCTGACCTCTTCATTGAATCAAAATTATGGCTTGGTTCTGTTCGTTTTTGCTGGGTGAAATCATGACTGAATCGTGATCAGCGATTATTATTGCTGCCCTGAATTGAGTTTGTCTCCATCTAGTTTTGCCGTAGCCGAGTGAAATTGTGACGTCGTATGCCTCGAGGAACATCCATGGAGTTTGTCTCCGATGGTGGATGGCCGGCGGAGTGCTCATGGACACCTCTGTAATTTGTGTTCGTCGCGGATAAGGTGGCGTGCACAGTGTGCATGATGTGCGCAGCGTATGTGCAGAAGATCGAGGTTGCATCTTGCAGTTTCTGCCCAGCGTTTGTCGCTGTGAGGCTGGCTACAGCGGCGTGGTCGGTGTGTAATCTGCAGCATGCAGCGTGAAACGTGGAAAAAACGGAAAGTTTCTGTTTTTTGACTTTTTCAAATTAAAAAAAAACGAACTGTGATATATTCACAGAATAAGGTGGAAGGAAATAGGATTAAATTGCATTAAATAATTTAAAATTTCACATTAATTCATGTATGATTTAAATGTGTACATGCATATTTAGTTAATTTTATTTAATGCAATTAAATCTGTTTGCATGCGTTAATTAATTGAAATTGAGTTCAATTAATTCACTATTTATGATAAATGATCCAGAGTAATTTTGGTCCACTTATATCTGGTTCAGATTTAAATCATTAGTTGGTTTAACCGAACCAATTTGATCCAAACTCAAAATCAATTTGGGTTAATTAATTGGACTTGGACCGAATATGATCAAATGACCAGATTTGTTCTATTAGGTCAGATTTGATCAAAACAATTAGATTTGTTCTAATTGATCGGACTTAAACCAATGGGTATTGGTTTGATCAAACGGACCTGAGTTTGATCAATAAGTCTGAAATTGGTTGAAATGGATTTAAAAAAAAATTAACAGAACATAGGCACAAAATCCCTGTCCAATTAGATTAGTTCTAATTAAGGACAATTGGACCAAGCTTAGGATCTGGATCCCTAATCAACCGATCCAATGGGTTTGACCAATTAGATTAGTTCTAATTGTCGACTTAACTCCTGAAAATCGAGAAGATTTATTTTTCTTGATTTATTATGTTGGTACTATGTCTGTATAAATTAAAATAAGTCGGTTTTGTACTGGTTAGTCGGTTTTGTACTGACTTATTTATTTTCAATTTTTCAGATGGCTAGTCGTGATTCACGACAACATGAGCTTTGGAAGGAGATTAAAGAGCTTGATTTCGACCATGTTCAAGGACTCGGATGGCTTATTGGTCGGCTCGATCGGTTGTTCTGGAAACTCGAGCGAGAAGAATTTCCAGTAGAAGACACACACAGAAGATTTGCTCTAGTCTATTCATTGCCAGAAAATCTTAGGCAGATAGCATTCCAACTTTGGGATGATCATGATGGACACATCTCGTATTCAGAGATGTGCAGACAGTTGCTTCATCTCTATTGGGGTCCTGAAGACCCAGAGGAGGATCCAGATGAATCTGAAGAGGATTCAGAAGATCTTGAAGATCCTCCAGAGGAGGATCCAGAAGAATCTGAAGAGCATTCAGAAAAGCCTGAAGATCCAGAGGAAGATCCAGAGGATCTGGGAGAGTGTGTGTGGGAACCAATTGAAAATCTTGAAGCTGTCCTGCCTGGGATTACCCCAAATGAGTCCAGGCTGAGAGAGATTATTTTGGCCACTGCACTAGTGTCTGTCCTAGTGGGAGTGGTAGTTGTCTATCTAGTTTATTAGAGTTCTGTTATTTTTATTGTCGTTTTGTATGAACAATAGTTAGTCCATTTCATTCATGTCAGTTAGTTATATGTTAACAATATGCAGCATAATTTTATGTTAATGATGTGTTCATTTATTTATGTTGTTTGCTTGACATGATGCATGATTAGTTCATGATGTATTAAATGATTAGTTCATTTAATTTAAAAAAAAAGACATGATACATTAAATGATTAGTTCATTTAATTAAAAGAATTCATGATATTAAATGATTAGTTCATTTGTTGGAATATATGTAATAGAATTGATTAATATTAATTTGATTGGTCATACAGATGATGAGTGAAAACATAGTTGTCACTTGATTTTGTAAACCAACTCAAAGTAATATTAAGTCAATCATAAATTGCATACATATGATATACACTGAATACTAAATAATTTGTTTATTTATGATAGATTATGGCAACCAAAAACATAATAGCTGAACTCAACAAAGGTGAAAAACTTAATGGGGATAACTACAAGATCTGGCACCTCAAGATACAATATGTACTTGAGGAACAAGAAGTTCTAGAGGCTGTAAATCAGGTTATGGAAGTACCTGTAGATGGTTCCACTGCACAGCACAGACGAGATCTTGATGCTTATAAGGCATGGAAGAAAAAGGACTCCACTGCAAAGGGTATATTGATTAGTTCAATGGTAGACGACCTAGCTTTTGAGTATGAGTCATATCTTACGGCTCATGCAGTCTGGGTAGCCCTTAAAGAAAAATACAGTGGAGTAAGTCTGAGCAAGCTTCGACAGTTGACAATTAAATTTGACAGCTACAAAAAGCATCCGAATATGTCAATGGTTCAACACCTCAGGGAGATGTCGAACATGATTCGGGAGCTTAAAACTGCTGGTCATGAGTTGACTGATGAACAACAGGTTCAAGCAGTTATTCGTTCACTTCCAGATTCTTGGGAGACCATGAAGCAGACCTTAACTCACAGTGAGAGTATCAAGACTTTCACTGATGTCTCACGCCATGTAGAATTGGAGGTGGAGAGAGTGGAATCCGCAAGTATTTCTGGACAAGCCTATGTGGCTGTAGGTTCTGCAGGATCATATGGATCCAAGAAAAAGAAATGGTTCAAGAAAGGGAAGGGAAAGAAGAAGGAAGCTACTGTTGTGGGACAGGGCCCAATCAAGAAGATAGTCAAGAAGACTGGAAAGAAACCTAAAAACAAGTTGACTTGTTTTAACTGTGGCAAAAAGGGCCACTTTGCTCGGGAGTGCACTGAGCAGAAAAAGGTAAATCCAAGTGTGTCTTCTTTTCAAGAGCATTTTGTTGCTAGTTCAGTGTTGTTCGCTGATTCTTATCCTTTGTGGATTATAGATTCGGGAGCAACCAACCATGTAGTTCGGGAACGAGTTACATTTGTTGAGTACCATTGGGTACCAGCTGGCAACAAGTGGATCTATGTGGGAAATAATGCAAGAGTTGAAGTCAAAGGAGTCGGCACTTGCAAACTCAACCTACGTGGTGGTAGAGTTTTATTTCTACATGATGTCCTGTATGCTCCTGAAATTCGACGGAATCTTGTTTCCGTTACGTGTCTTCTTGATTTAGGGTATTGTATTAATTTTTACAATCGGTCTGTTGAACTTAAGATTGACTCAGTGTTAATCGGATATAGTTTTTTAACAAATGGTTTTATGATTCTTGATGTAGAGCCAGATGTCAATTATGCTATTGATGGTTGTTTTTCAAACATTGCTTTAACTAGTGATGCAGATATTGTTGGTGCAACCTTAGGTCAAGGTTGACCTGGTTGACCCGACTCGAGTTGACTTGACTCGAGTTGTATTTTGATGTTTGACTTGGGAAGATTGTTGATGCAACCTTAGGTCAAGATTGACCTAGTTGAGTTGCATGTTGATGTTTGACACTCGTGGAAGAGTTGTATTCTTGATGTGAGACAAGAATAGATGGTTGGGAGATTATTGGTGCAACCCTAGGTCAAGGTTGACCTGGTTGACCTGAAAAGTCCAAGTATGGAGACTTGGCAAACGGAAAAGTCCAAGCAGGGAGCTTGGCACGCGAAAAGTCCAAGTATGGAGACTTGGCACTGGAAAAGTCCAAGTACGGAGACTTGGCACGGGGAAAAGTCCAAGCAGGTAGCTTGGCACGCGGAAAGTCCAAACAGGGAGTCTGGCACGGGAGAAAGTCCTGGTGAGTGAAGCCAGGCAGTCGGAAAGTCCTGGTGAGTGAAGCCAGGCAGTTGGAGAAAGTCCTGGTGAGTGAAGCCAGGCAGGGGAAAGACCTAGTGAGTGAAGCTAGGCAGTGTGGAAAGTCCTGGTGAGTGAAGCCAGGCAGTGAGAAAGTCCTAACTGGGATGTTAGGCAGTTGGAAAGTCCTGGTGAGTGAAGCCAGGCAGTGGAAAGTCCTAACTGGGATGTTAGGCAGTTGGGAAGTCCTGGTGAGTGAAGCCAGGCAAGGGAAAGTCCTGGTGAGTGAAGCCAGGCAGACGGAAAAGTCCTGGTGAGTAAAGCCAGGCAGATTGGAAATCCTGGTGAGTGAAGCCAGGTGAAAATCCTAGTGAGTGAAGCTAGGTGAATGAGAAAGTCCTAACTGGGATGTTAGGCAGTGTGAAATCCTGGTGAGTGAAGCCAGGTGGAAAGTCCTGGTGAGTGAAGCCGGGCAAGGGAAAATCCAGATCGATCAAGGGTGATCGGACATCTGGTGTTGAGAAGTCCAAGTGAGTGAAGCTTGGCATATGGAGTCGGAGAGGGCTCGGTAGCTCGTTCTCCGAACTAGGTTAGAGAGGGCACTCTAAACCGAGGAGTTGGATCGGTCTGGTGACCGATCCAGTGATACTGCGTTTGCCCTGATCGGTCTGGTGACCGATCAGAATCAGATCAGTGGCTCACTGATTGCAATCTGATCGGTCGGAGACCGATCGGGAACCTCGCGAGAAGAAAACCGTGGATCGGTCTGCCGACCGATCCACCCATGGCCTGATCGGTCGGATCGATCAGTGGATCGCTGAGGAGGCCCTGATCGGCCCATGGACCGATCAGAGGTTCCCGATCGGTCACAGACCGATCAGGGCTTCGATCGCGACACCTGATCGGTCCGGGACCGATCGGTGACAAACACCTCATGCGCCTAGGCTGATCGGTCCTTAGACCGACGCAACGGCCAGTTTCTTCACTGTTTCTTCGCAGGTATAAAGGATCAAGGGCATCTGCGTGCGTCACTCTCCTTCTTCCTCTTCTTTCTGCTGCTGAGCTCTGCTGAGTTCTTGAAGCTTTGCGTGAGCTTCCTTTTGGCTGGTCACCTGCTGTTGTAGGCGCTTGGAGCTGCTGCTTCTTCCAGTCGAAGAGAAGGCAAGCAAGAGTTTTCTTACTGTTGTATTTCTTGCTGTTTTTCTTTGTATTTCTGTACTCTCCTTACTTGCTGTTGCAAGAGTGTGTTGTGGCGAGGTTTCTCCACCCATAAGGAGTTTGTATTAGCCGGTTCTCCGGGGACTCATCCACCGACGGATTGACTGGAGTCGTCCACCTTACGGACACGCCGAGGAGTAGGAGCCCTAATCTCCGAACCTCGTTACATCGGTTTGTTTGAGGTTTGTAGTCTTCCTTTCGTTTCTAGTTTATTTTTCCGCTGCGCTAACCCTAATCGTAGGAAGAAACGCGAGAATTTGGGGCGGCTATTCACACCCCCCTCTCTAGCCGTACGAAAGATCCTAACAAGTGGTATCAGAGCGAGGCCGCTCTTCGTCGGATTCACACCCGTGGGAGCAAAGCTAGAGATGGATCAATTCGGAGAAGACATCACCATTCCACCCTTCTACAACGACAACTTCGCATATTGGAAGGTAAGGATGATGTATTTTCTTAGGACTAATATGTTGAATTGGTTTTGTGTACAAGAAGGTTTTACTCCTCCAATGGATAAAGAAGGAGAGCCTCTAGAGAAGAACAAGTGGACGAAGGAACAAGTCCACCAATCTACAATCAACAATGAGGTAACTAAAACAATTGAATTTTCATTACCTACTAATATTTTGTGTAAGATAGGTAAATACAACAATGCCAAGGAATTATGGGATAACTTGGCCAAGTACCATGAGGAGAGCTCCACTTCAAGCCATGAAGAGGAGCCTAGTGAGCCAAGTAGCTCACATCATGGAGGGAGCGAATTGGGAGTTGAGGGCTACTCAACATCCAAGGAAGAAGAGGAGGAGAATTCCTCTTGTTCAAGTTCGGAGCAAGAAGAAGAAGTTTCCACCTCCGGAAGGGTTGAAGAAGAAAGCTCATCTCCATTCACAACTCTAGGTAACTCAAACACTGTGATTTCAAGCAAATTACACATAATGTGTTTTGAGTGTAGGAAACATGGACATTACAAGAGTAAGTGTCCAAAGAGGGTAAGAAAGACTCCACCGGCACCAAAGGTCAAGGAAGCCGGAGTCCCAACACGCAAAGGCAAGGAGCACATCGTGTGCTTCCAATGCAAGCAAAGGGGACACTATAGGAGCCATTGTCCGAGGGGGAGGCAACCTCACAAGGGCAAGAGACCGGGCACATCGATAGGGGGAGCTAAGGCAAACCCTAAGGTAATCTCTAAGGTTCATTATTGCAATTCTAATAAAACTCATGCTAGTAGTTTTGTTGCAATTGTTAATAATGATAAGCATGTTAACTTTAGGAACCAATACATGTGCTTAGGAGCTAAACATGTTAGCCTAGGTAAGGATAACACTAGAAATACCAACCCTAGGATTAACGCTTCTAAAGTTAAGGAAAACCTAGGTAGAAATCCCAAGAAGACTAGACACATGCCTAGGAATATCTCAAGAGAAAATGACAAATTAAAACTTGAGGTATTAGAGAGGAAAATCAAGTCTTGAGGTCAAGACTTGATAATTTAGAAAAGGCTCTTAAAAACATGGAGAAGCCATCTCTAGGGTTTAAGAGTCAAAAACCCAAGTCCAAGGACAAGAAAGGTTTGAGTCACAAACCTAAGCCCCAAATGGTCAAGCCCACATATCATAATGTTCCATTTGATTATGGAACAAGACCTAGGGCTAGGAAGACCATTACCAAGGTCACAAGGAGTCACCCTATAGTTGACCTTGATGAGACCCAAATGACCAAGGCTTTAAAGCCTAAGAGGGTCATTAGGAGGGTTGCTAGGAAGTCATCCCTAGTGAATTTTTAGTGAACCCAATGAGCTCAAGTAGGTATTGGGTTCCTAGGAGCATTTTCTACCCCATAGATGGGTTAGAGAGTGTCAACTCCAATAAGAAGGGTAGTTAACCCAACTTTGAGGAAATTGACACTCAAGGAGCGTTTTCAAGGTTTTGGGAACCTTTGAAAATGAAATGGAATAATCTTTATCATTCACTCCTTGGAAGAGTAAAGTGTGCCAAAGTGAGAATATATTAATCTCACTTTAAGTTGACACAATTTTGAAAAACCTAGAGAAATATCAAATTGGGATTTTGATATTCTCTTAGGTAATCAAGGCAATCCGGGCCTTAAATTAGAAGTGCTACTCTTGTAGAATTTTAAATGGTATAAATCAAACAAGAGATCAAGAAATGCCAATTTGGGTTTTGACATTTTCTTGGAGCACTTTGGGCAATCTAGGATTAGGACTTAAGTTAGCTAAGTGATTAAGGATACTTAGATAGGGAATTTAGGTATTTTATTTGTGCTAACTTGCCATGATTGGTTGTCATATGCCATGCCATGACATCATATTTATTTTATTATCATTTGAAATGTCATGATAATGCTTAGGTTATCTATATGTCATGTGTTAGTTTAGTTTCAAACTTTATGCCATGACATCATGACATTGGCACATGTTTTCATTTATGTTATTAATTTATGCCATGTCATCATCTCTTGCATTAATAATCAATGAAATTGATTTAAGGATGAAAAACACATTTTGATATTGAGATCAAATTTGTGTTTAGAAAATGCATGAGACCTTAGCCTAAGATACCTAAACCCATATCTCACATCAAAATTGACATGGATGTGCTTGATACACTTTAGATGTGTGTGAGATATTAGGATCATGAATTAGGATCAAGGTGCATAGTTCTTGTACCTAGATGAGCCTAATTCAAGATATGGAGGATCATAGGGAAAGCTTGTGTACAAGTTATGTGCATATAGCCCTAAGATTATGGTCCTAAATTCAAATGGTTTTAAAAGCATTTTAAAATTGATTTGAAAAACCTTGATGAAGCTTTCCTAGTGATAGCATTCATCATTGAACATTGTGATACAAAGTTGAGTTAAACTTGAACTTTTTCAAAGTTTTTGAACTTTGTATCAAGATTGAAAAATGGAAACTACTTTCATAGAAAACTATTTTTCCATGGTAGTATATGTTATGAGGAATGTATCCTCAGAATTTCACATTTTTTCGAATTTTCTGAATTTTCTAGGAGTTTCTGAATTTCGGAAGGAAATTTGAAACTGATATCAGAGGTTGGGGACGGATCATCTCCGATCGGTCTGCGGACCGATCCGGTGGCATGGATCGGTCTGCACCGATCCAAGAGGTTCCGAGTACGGTGCGATCGGTGAAGGCCGATCGTGTCCGGGACCGATCCATGGGTTTCGATCGGTCCGGGACCGATCGAGCGCGCCGATTTCACTGTTGGTCTGAAATTTCAGCTGAAGTTGGGTTTTGTAGATTTCTAAAGTTTGGAACTCCCAAAGACATTGTTGGTGCAATGGTCAAGGGGAGTTGGCTTTTAGGGGAGTTTTACTCCTTAAGATTTTTAAGGATTAGTGATATGGGATTATCACTAAGTTGATTGTTGAGTTTAGTATCAAGGGGAAATTAAGAGTTTCAATGAAAGGTATGGGACTTTCATTAGGAAGAAACTCTTGACCTTGATACTCTCCTTTTCTTTTGATGTGTGTCAAAAAGGGAGAGTGCTCATTGGAGAGTTATTGGAGAACCCAAGTTAGGTTATCGGTTTAACCTAAGCTAGGGAAGAATGTCAAGGAATGTTCGAGGAAGAACATTGGAATTCTTTTGATGTGTGTCAAAAAGGGGAGAATTATTGGAGAACCCAAGTTAGGTTATCGGGTTAACCTAAGGGGAGAATGTCCGGAGAATGTTCAAGGAAAGAACATTGGACATTGGAAGATGGTTGAAAACCTAAGTTAGGTTATCGGGTTAACCTAACTTGATTATGATTTTGTCAAACATCAAAAGGGAGATTGTTGGTGCAACCTTAGGTCAAGGTTGACCTGGTTGACCGACTCGAGTTGACTTGACTCGAGTTGTATTTTGATGTTTGACTTGGGAAGATTGTTGATGCAACCTTAGGTCAAGATTGACCTAGTTGAGTTGCATGTTGATGTTGACACTCGTGGAAGAGTTGTATTCTTGATGTGAGACAAGAATAGATGGTTGGGAGATTATTGGTGCAACCCTAGGTCAAGGTTGACTTGGCACTGAAAAGTCCAAGTATGGAGACTTGGCAACGGAAAAGTCCAAGCGAGGAGCTTGGCACGAAAAGTCCAAGTATGGAGACTTGACTGGAAAAGTCCAAGCACGGAGACTTGGCACGGGAAAAGTCCAAGCGGGTAGCTTGGCACGCGAAGTCCAAAAGGAGTCAGGCAGGAGAAAGTCCCGTGAGTGAAGCCAGGCAATGGAAAGTCCCGTGAGTGAAGCCAGGCGGTTGGAGAAAGTCCTGTGAGTGAAGCCAGGGAAAGACCTAGTGAGTGAAGCTAGGCGGTGTGGAAAGTCCTGAGTGAGCCAGGCGGTGAGAAAGTCCTAACTGGATGTTAGGCGGTTGGAAAGTCCCGTGAGTGAAGCCATGGGAAAGTCCTAACGGGATGTTAGGCGGTTGGGAAGTCCGGTGAGTGAAGCAAGACCCTAGTGAGTGAAGTATGGAAAAGTCCGGTGAGTAAAGCCAGGTTCATGGTGAGTGAAGCCGGTGAAAATCCTAGTGAGTGAAGCTAGGTGAATGAGAAAGTCCTAACTGGATGTTAGGCAATGTGAAATCTGGTGTGAAGCCGGTGGAAAGTCCCGTGAGTGAAGCCGGGCAAGGAAAATCCAGATCGATCAAGGGTGATCGGACATCAGTGTTGAGAAGTCCAAGTGAGTGAAGCTTGGCATATGGAGTCGGAGAGGGCTCGGTGGCTCGTTCTCCGAACTAGGTTAGAGGGCACTCTAAACCGAGGAGTTGGATCGGTCCGTGACCGATCCGGATGATCTGCGTTTGCCACGACGGCCGGTGACCGATCGAATCGATCGATGGCTCATCGATTGCAATCGATCGGTCCGAGACCGATCGGAACCTCGCGAGAAGAAACCGTGGATCGGTCGCGGACCGATCCATTTGATCGGTGCGGACCGATCGTGAATAGATCGATGGCGTGAGGAGCTCGATCGGCCTATGGACCGATCAGAGGTTCCGATCGTCCACGCCGATCGTGGCTTGATCGCGACACCGATCGTCCGGGACCGATCGGTGACAAATGAAGCCTCATGCGCTAGGCTGATCGGTCCTTAGACCGATCAGGTCTCTTCCTGGCGACGCAACGCTAGTTCTCTGCTTTTCTTCGCAGGTATAAAGGATCAAGGGCATCTGCTGTGCGTCACTCTCCTTCTTCCTCTTCTTTCTGCTGCTGAGCTCTGCTGAGTTCTTGAAGCGTTGAAGCTTTGCGTGAGCTTCCTTTTGGCTGGTCACCTGCTGTTGTAGGCGCTGGAGCTGCTGCTTCTTCCAGTCGAAGAGAAGGCAAGCAAGAGTTTTCTTACTGTTGTATTTCTTGCTGTCTTTCTTTGTATTTCTGTACTCTCCTTACTTGCTGTTGCAAGAGTGTGTTGTGGCGAGGTTTCTCCACCCATAAGGAGTTTGTATTAGCCGGTTCTCCGGGGACTCATCCACCGACGGATTGACTGGAGTCGTCCACCTTACGGACACGCCGAGGAGTAGGAGCCCTAATCTCCGAACCTCGTTACATCGGTTTGTTTGAGGTTTGTAGTCTTCCTTTCGTTTCTAGTTTATTTTTCCGCTGCGCTAACCCTAATCGTAGGAAGAAACGCGAGAATTTGGGGCGGCTATTCACACCCCCCTCTCTAGCCGTACGAAAGATCCTAACAGATATAACTGATGTGGTTTGGCATGCTAGATTAGGACACATAGGATAAGAACGTATGAATCGATTAGCTAGAGAGGGCCTATTGGGCACTTGGGCTAAGATTCAATTGTCTATATGTGAGCATTGTCTTGCTGGAAAAGCAACTAGGAAACCATTTGGTAAGGCTATTAGATCTGAATCAACATTGCAGTTAATTCATTCGGATATTTGTGGTCCAATGAATGTGAAGGCTAGACATGGAGCTTCCTATTTCATTACATTTATTGATGATTTCTTAAGGTTCGGTCATGTGTATTTGATTTCTCACAAATTCGAAGCATTAGATTGCTTCATTCGTTATATGAACGAAGTTGAGAATCAAACGGAACGTAAAGTTAAGACTTTACGCACTGACCGTGGTGGGGAGTATTTGTCTGATATGTTCAAGACAATATGTAATGATAGAGGGATTATTAGACAGCTGACAATCCCTGGAACTCCACAGTAAAATGGGATAGCTGAAAGAAGAAATAGGACTCTTCTTGAAATGGTTAGGTCTATGATGGCGTAAGCTAATTTGCCAATCTCCTATTGGGGAGATGCACTATTAACTGCAGCCTATATACTTAACAAAGTGCCTTCAAAGTCAGTTCCATCTACCCCCTATGAACGTTGGACAGACAGAAAACCAGATTTGAGTAATCTGAGACCTTGGGGGTCAACTGCTTATGTTCATGATAGTTCTCACAAGTATGGAAAACTAGGGCCTAGAGGTAAGAAATGTATCTTTATAAGATATCATGAGACCTCCAAAGGTTATGTTTTCATAGGTGAGCAACTATATGGAACCATCTCCGAAATAGACTCGAGAGATGCGACTTTTCTCGAAACAGAGTTCCCAATCAGAGGTGATGTTGATAAAAATGTTCCTCTATTTGAGGAGGATGAGATATTATCAACAAGAGAGGTGTCAAAAGGGATACCTGAGTCTAGTCAACCGAGTGGGAGTGATATGTCGAGTCATGAGTTGACTTCTCAACAGCCCAACTTACGAAGAAGTGTTCGTAAGATCAAACCTAAGAAGAGGTTTGATATTGAGAATGAGGCATTGGTAACACTTCCAATTGACGATGACGAACCTCAATCCATTGAGGAAGCATTAGGATGTAGAGTTAGAGAAAAATGGAAAGCTGCAATGGTTGAAGAAATGAAGTCCATGATTCAAAATCATATTTGGGACTTAGTCGATCTTCCTCCGGGCTGAAGGGCTATTGGGAATAAGTGGATTCTCAAAATAAAGAGGAAAGTAGATGGATCGATTTGTTAGGATCGATGATCGCGGCTAGAGAGGGGGGGTGTGAATAGCCGCCCCAAAATCTTCGTTTCTTTCTACAAATCAAGGTTAGCGCAGCGGAAATAAACAATAGAAACGACAACGGAGAATAGCAAACCTCAAACTCGTCGATGTAACGAGGTTCGGAGATATACTCCTACTCCTCGGCGTGTCCGTAAGGTGGACGAAGCCTATCAATCCGTCGGTGGATGAGTCCCCGGAAAACCGGCTAATAAGAACACTCCTTCTGGGTGGAGAAACCTCGCCACATAAACTTCTTGCAACAGCAAGAAAGGTGTACAAAAATACAGCACAAAACAGAAGACAATATGAATGTATAAAACAAAGCTTGCCTACTGTTCTTGTTGACTGGAATCCGAAGCAGCAACTTCAGGAAACTCACAGCAGCAGCTGATCAGTCGAGGAAAGCTCACCCGAAGCTTCAAGAAGGAGCTCACACGAAGCTCAGTAAGCTAAGAGCTCAGCAAAGCTAGATCACAGTCAGGAGTAGGAAGAAGAAGAGTAGTTCCACTGTAGAAACCCTTGAACTCCTTTTATAATCTGCACTCAACCTGCACTGCACCTGCGAGGAAGACACAGAAGAAACTAGCCGTTGCTACGCAACGGCTAGGATGTGGACCGATCAGGCTTTATCCTGATCAGTTCACAAGGGTCCTGATCGGTCACAAGACCGATCAGGCCCTTCCCTGATCGGTCATGGACAGATCAGGTCCTTCCCTGATCGGTCCCATGACCGATCAGGACCTTTCCCTCCTTCTGATCGTCTCCTTCTGATCGTCTCCTGATCGGTCTGCAGACCGATCAGGAACTTCACTGTATGCTACTGATCGATCACTGATCGGTCTGCTGACCGATCAGATAAGCAACAGAATGCTTCTGTTTGGTTACTGATCGGTCACCAGGCCGATCAGATAACCCAGCGTATCACTGGATCGGTCATCAGACCGATCCAGGTTTAGAACTCCCAGCCCTAAACCCTACTTGGTCCTGAGAACAAGCCACCGAGCCCTCTCCGACTTCATCCGGTCCAAAGAACGAGCTACCGAGCCCTCTCTGACCTAGTCCGGAGAACGAGCTACCGAGCCCTCTCCGACTTCGCATGCCAAGCTTCCATACTTGGACTTTTCCCGTGCCAAGCTCCCTGCTTGGACTTTTCCGTGCCAAGTCTCCATACTTGAACTTTTCCCGTGCCAAGTCTCCATACTTGGGCTTTTCCCGTGCCAAGCTCCCTGCTTGGACTTTCCCGTGCCAAGTCTCCATACTTGGACTTTACCCGTGCCAAGTCTCCATACTTGGACTTTTCACCAGATGTCTGATCAACCTTGACCCATCTGGATTCCCCTTGCTTGGCTTCACTCACCAGGACTTCCAAACTGCCTAGCTTCACTCACTAGGTCTTTCCCCTGCCTGGCTTCACTCACCAGGTCTTTCCCAATTGCCTAGCTTCACTCACCAGGACTTTCTCCAACTGCCTGGCTTCACTCACCAGGACTTTCACTTTCACCTAGCTTCACTCACTAGGATTTTCACCTGGCTTCACTCACCAGGATTTCCCGACTGTCTGGCTTCACTCACCAGGACTTTCCGAACTGCCTGGCTTCATTCACCAGGACTTTCCGAACTGCCTAACATCCCAGTTAGGACTTCCCAGTCAAGTATCCGGTCAACCTTGACCTACTTGACTCTTCTTCATCCAACCTGATCAGACCCTGATCAGTATCTCTCCGCATGGACAACTGCACCTGCATTGTCCATGTCTACATATCTTTCTGTATTGTCAAACATCGAAACCATGACCAAGGTTTACGCTTGGTCAACTAGGTCAACCTTGACCTACTGGAAATTGCACCAACAATCTCCCCCTTTTTGATGTTTGACAATACCTTTAAGTTAGGCTAATCCAATAGTCTCAACTTTCCTCATGCCACTAGGTAATGAAACATAAGTTACAACCTTACATTCTCCTTCTAAGAAGGCAACCTCATTCTTAGATAATGAAGGCCTAACTTAAACCCTTCATTCTCCCCCTATTGGCACACATCAACAAACTCTCCCCCTGAAGAGTAAGTTATCGTTGTTCACAACTTCACTCGTCGTGATCAACAAACTCTCCCACTAACTCCAATGTTCTTCCTTGAACATTCTCTAGACATTCTTCCCCTTTTTGACACACATCAAAAAGAGTGAATCAAGGTCAAGAGTTTCTTCCTAATGAAAGTCTCATACCTTTCATTGAAATCCTTAATTTCCCCCTTGATACTAAATTCAACAATCAACTTAGTGATAATCCCATATCACTCATCCTCAAAAGTTTCGACGAGTAAACACTCCCCTAAAAGTCAACTCCTCCTTGACTAATAGGTAAAACTCCCCCTAAAGGTCAACTCCCCCTTGACCATTGCACCAACAATGTCTTGAAGAGTTTCAAACCTTTAGAACTCTAAAACACCACTTCCATAGCTGCAATTTCAGACAAACAGTCGAAATTCAGCAGGTTGGCACGCCCTGATCGGTCACCAGACCGATCAGCCTTCACTGGATCGGTCACCAGACCGATCCAAACTCTCCTGGATCGGTCCTAGTGACCGATCCACACAGACCTGGACCGATCAGGGAACCTCCTGATCGGTCCACGACCTCTGATTTCTGATTTCTGAATTTTTCTTCTCCCGAAATTCAGAAACCTCTAGAAAATCACAGAAAATTTCAAAAATTGTGAAATTTTGAGGATACATTCCCTATAACATATACTATCATGGAAAAATAGTTTTCTATGAAAATAACTTCCATTTTTCAATCTTGATACAAAGTTCAAAATTCTTTGAAATAGCTCAAAGTTAATCAATCTTTGTATCAACTTACTCAATGATGAATGCTATCACTAGAAAAGCTTCATCAAGATTTTTCAAATAAATTTTGAAATCATTTTAAACCATTTAATTTATGACCACAATCTTTGGGCTAAATGTACATGACTTGTACACAAGCTTTCCCTATGATCCTCAATTTTGAATTAGGCTCATCTAGATACAAGAACTATGCACCTTGATCCTAACTCATCATCCTAATATCTCACACACATCTAAGGTGTATCAAACACATCCAAGTCAATTTTGATGTGAGATATGGGTTTAGGTCATCTTAGGCTAAGATCTCATGTATTTTCTAAACAACACTTTGATCTCCATATCAAATTGTGTTTTAGTCCTTAAATCAATTTCATTGATCATTAATGCACAAGATGATGACATGACATATAATTGTATCATAAATGGAAACATGTGCCAATGTCATGATGTCATGGCATAAAGTATGAATCTTAAATAAAGCATGACATTTAACTAACCTAAGCATTATCATGACATTTTAAATGATCATAAAATAAATATGATGTCATGACATGGCATATGGCAAACAATACATGGCAAATAACATATAAAGGTATAGAAAATACCTAATTCTAGCCTTAGTTGCCATTTTTGATAATTTTGATCATTTTGCCATAAAATCCATATTCCTAAGTGTATTAGACCTAAAATCACATACCAAGGATGTTTAGATCACTATGTGCCGATTAAATTGACCTAAGAGAACTCCTCAAATGTGATTGGCACATCCTAATTATCTTAGGAATAATTTTCACTTTCATTTTCAAGGCTTGATTAGACCTTGAAAATTCCTAAGGTGCCACCTTTTGCCATGATTAGGTTAACTACCTATTCAAGTGAGGTTGGCACACTCTAACTCATCTAGCGTGATGAGATCACGCTCCTAGGAACCCAATACCTATTGGAGCTCATTGGGTTCACTAAGTATTCACTAGGGATGACTTCCCTAGCAACCCTTCTAATGACCCTCCTAGGCTTTAAAACCTTGGTCATTTGGGACTCATCAAGATCAACCCTAGGGGTGACTCCCCTTGTGACCTTGGTGATGGTCTTCCTAGCCCTAGATTTTGTTCCATAATCGAATGGAACATTGTGATAAGTGGGCTTGACCATTTGGGACTTAGGTTTGTGACCCAAACCTTCCATGTCCTTGGACTTGGGTTTTTGACCCCTAGACCCTAGAGTCAAATCCTCAAGAGCCTTTTCTAGAGAGTCAAGTCTTGACCTCAAGACTTGATTTTCTTTCTCTAATACCTCAAGCTTTAATTTATCATTTTTCTTTGAGGTATTCCTAGGCATATGTCTAGATGATTTGGGATTTCTACCTAGATTTTCCTTAGCCTTAGATGGGTTAATTCTAGGGTTGGCTTTCCTAGTGTTATCCTTATCTAGGCTCACATGTTTGGCACCTAAGCATGTGTATCGATTTCTATAATTAACATGCTTATCATTCTTGACAATTGCAATAAGGCTACTAGCATGCATCCTACTAGAATTGCAAGAATGTGCCTTAGAGATTACCTTAGGGTTTGCCCTAGCTCCCCCTATACATGTGCTCGATCTCTTGTCCTTGTGAGATTGCCTCCCCCTCAGACATTGGCTCCGATAATGTCCCCTTCGCTTGCATTAGAAGCACACCACGTGCTCCTTGCCCTTGCGTGTCGCGACTCCGGTTTCCTTGACCTTTGGTGCCGGTGGAGTCTTCCTAATCCTCTTTGGACATTTACTCTTGTAATGCCCATATTCCCTACACTCAAAGCACATTATATGTAATTTACTTGAAATTAAATCGCTTGAGTTACCTAGGGTTGAGGATGGATGTAAGCTCTCTTCTTCATCCCTTCCGGAGGTAGAAGCTTCTTCTTGCACTAATCTTGAAGAAGAACTCTCCTCCTCCTCTTCCTTAGATGTTGAGTAGCCCTCAACTTCTAATTCCTTACCTCCATGAAGTGAGCTACTTGACTCACTTGACTCCTTTTCATGACTTGAATTGGAGCTTCCCTCATGGAACTTGGCCAAGTTGTTCCACAATTCCTTGGCATTGTTGTATCCACCTATCTTACACAAAACATTAAAGAGAATTCAAAATTTTTCAATACCTCATCGTTGACTAGGGATTGGTGGACTTGTTCCTTGGTCCACTCCTTCTTCTCTAGGGTTTCTCCTTTCTTGTCCATCGGAGGCTTAAAACCTAATTGAACACAAGTCCAATTTTCAAAGTTAGTCATAAGAAAATACCTCATTCTTACCTTCCAATACGCGAAGTCGTCGTGGTCGTAGAAGGGTGGAATGGTGATGTCTTCTCCGAGTTGATCCATCTCTAGCTTGTGCTCCCTCGGGTGTTAATCCGACGAAGAGCGACCTCGCTCTGATACCACTTGTTAGGATAAATGATCGCGGCTAGAGAGGGGGGGTGTGAATAGCCGCCCCAAAATCTTCGTTTCTTTCTACAAATCAAGGTTGGCGCAGTGGAAATAAACAATAAAAACGACAACGGAGAATAGCAAACCTCAAACTCGTCGATGTAACGAGGTTCGGAGATATACTCCTACTCCTCGGCGTGTCCGTAAGGTGGACGAAGCCTATCAATCCGTCGGTGGATGAGTCCTCGGAAAATCGGCTAATAAGAACACTCCTTCTGGGTGGAGAAACCTCGCCACATAAACTTCTTGCAACAGCAAGAAAGGTGTACAAAAATATAGCACAAAACAAAAGACAATATGAATGTATAAAACAAAGATTGCCTACTGTTCTTGTTGACTGGAATCCGAAGCAGCAACTTCAGGAAACTCACAGCAGCAGCTGATCAGTCGAGGAAAGCTCACCCGAAGCTTCAAGAAGGAGCTCACACGAAGCTCAGTAAGCTAAGAGCTCAGCAAAGCTCGATCACAGTCAGGAGTAGGAAGAAGAAGAGTAGTTCCACTGTAGAAACCCTTGAACTCCTTTTATAATCTGCACTCAACCTGCACTGCACCTGCGAGGAAGACACAGAAGAAACTAGCCATTGCTACGCAACGGCTAGGACGTGGACCGATCAGGCTTTATCCTGATCGGTCCACAAGGGTCCTGATCGGTCACAAGACCGATCAGGCCCTTCCCTGATCGGTCATGGACCGATCAAGTCCTTCCCTGATCGGTCCCATGACCGATCAGGACCTTTCCCTCCTTCTGATCGTCTCCTTCTGATTGTCTCCTGATCGGTCTGCAGACCGATCAGGAACTTCACTGTATGCTACTGATCGATCACTGATCGGTCATGTGACCGATCAGATAAGCAACAGAATGCTTCTGTTTGGTTACTGATCGGTCACCAGACCGATCAGATAACCCAGCGTATCACTGGATCGGTCATCAGACCGATCCAGGTTTAGAACTCCCAGCCCTAAACCCTACTTGGTCCTGAGAACGAGCTACCGAGCCCTCTTCGACTTCATCCGGTCCAGAGAACGAGCTACGGAGCTCTCTCTGACCTAGTCCGGAGAACGAGCTACCAAGCCCTCTCCGACTTCGCATGCCAAGCTTCCATACTTGGACTTTTCCCGTGCCAAGCTCCCTGCTTGGACTTTTCCGTGCCAAGTCTCCATACTTGAACTTTTCCCGTGCCAAGTCTCCATACTTGGGTTTTTCCCGTGCCAAGCTCCCTGCTTGGACTTTTCCGTGACAAGTCTCCATACTTGGACTTTACCCGTGCCAAGTCTCCATACTTGGACTTTTCACCAGATGTCTGATCAACCTTGACCCATCTAGATTCCCCTTGCCTGGCTTCACTCACCAGGACTTCCAAACTGCCTAGCTTCACTCACTAGGTCTTTCCCCTGTCTGGCTTCACTCACCAGGTCTTTCCCAATTGCCTAGCTTCACTCACCAGGACTTTCTCCAACTGTCTGGCTTCACTCACCAGGACTTTCACTTTCACCTAGCTTCACTCACTAGGATTTTCACCTGGCTTCACTCACCAGGATTTCCTGACTGCCTGGCTTCACTCACCAGGACTTTCCGAACTGCCTGGCTTCACTCATCAGGACTTTCCGAACTGCCTAACATCCCAGTTAGGACTTCCCAGTCAAGTATCCGGTCAACCTTGACCTACTTGACTCTTCTTCATCCAACCTAATCAGACCCTGATCAGTATCTCTCCGCATGGACAACTGCACCTGCATTGTCCATGTCTACATATCTTTCTGTATTGTCAAACATCGAAACCATGACCAAGGTTTACGCTTGGTCAACTAGGTCAACCTTGACCTACTGGAAATTGCACCAACACGATTAACAGATACAAAGCTCGTTTAGTTGCAAAAGGATATACCCAAATGGAGGGTATTGATTTTGAAGAGACATTTTCTCCTGTAGTGAAATTTGTATCAATAAGAGTTATTTTGGCCTTTGTGGCACATTATGACTTAGAATTACATCAAATGGATGTAAAAACCGCTTTCCTTAATGGTGATCTTGACGAAGAAATCTATATGGTTCAACCAGAAGGTTTCATTGCTGAAGGCCAAGAGCAAAAAGTATGTAGACTTAGAAAGTCTATATATGGGCTAAAGCAAGCGTCAAGACAATGGAACATAAGATTTAACGAAGTTATTTTATCTTATGATTTCGAGATGATCAATGAGGATCATTGTGTTTTCCTAAAAAGGGAAAAAGGAAAATATGTCATTTTATCATTATATGTTGATGATATGCTGATAGCTGGAAATGACATAGGATATGTGAATGAAGTCAAAAAGTGGCTGTCATCATAATTTGATACAACAGATATGGGAGAAGCTGAATACATCTTAGGGGTGAAGATCATAAGAGATCGTCCTAAAAAACTTTTGGGTCTGTCACAAGAGTCTTATATAAATAAGATGTTACATCATTTCAGCATGTCTAATTGCAACATAGAACATACACCTATTGTAAAAGGTACTGTGTTGAGCAAGAGTATGTGTCCTAAAACTCCAGAGGAAATAGCTGAGATGAATAAAAAACCATATGCCAGTGCTATTGGTAGTTTGATGTACACTATGTTGTGTACACGTCCCGATATCAGCTATGTTGTGGGCTTGGTCAGTCGCTTCTAGTCAAATCCAAGACCGAGACACTGGAAGGCAGTAAAAAGGATATTCAGATATCTGAAGGCGACAACAGATTATTGTTTCTATTTTCAAGGATCAGATATGAGTCTGAAAGGTTATTCAGATGCAGATTGGGCTGGAGACCTGGATGATAGAAAATCCACATCAGGCTATGCATTCTTGCTGAATGGTGGCGCCATCTCCTGGAACAGCAAGAAACAAGCTTGTGTAGCTTTATCGACTATGGAATCTGAATATGTGGCATGTTCAGCAGCTGTTCAAGAAGCAGTCTGGTTGAGAAGATTTCTGAAGCATCTGAAAATTGCTGAGGATAGTGGGAGTCCAGTAACTATCTACTGTGACAGTCAATCTGCAATAGCTTTTTCCAAGGATCCCAAATATCATAGCAAAGGCAAGCATATAGAAATTAAATATAATTTTGTAAGGGATATTGTGGCTAAAAGAAAAGTCATTCTTGAGTATGTCCCTACACGTGTTATGCTTGCAGATCCTTTTACTAAGCCAATGACTAAAGAGTCATTTAAAGAACATGTAAAGTCTTTGGGACTTCGTAGAATGTAACACCATTGAAATAATAATCAGACTTTGTGTTTTGATTGTGTTATTTGTTATAATTTATTCAGTGTATATGATGTATTTGTTACATTCATATAAGATCTCGGTGAGCATATTGGCAGGTGGAGATTAGTCCACTCACATGGACAATCATCTTTGTTTGTTAAGTACAAATAGGGGTAAGACTGTTACTTATGAAACAGCTTGCGTAGCTGAAATTATGAAATTAGAGACAGATTCATAAGTTGAGGTCGCCTTGATAATTGTGTCAAGATGAGATCATTTATATGTAAATAATGATCTAAGTAAATGAACCCACCATTTACTGAACCTGTTGAAAGCCAGATTAGAATTCATATGTTGAATTCAGGATTAGACGTTAGGTATGTCTAGATCAAAATCTGTACGATGTTAAATTTGAAAACAACATGCGCTCTTTTTAGTAAAGAGAATAACATCGTAGCATGTGATTCATACCACATGTGCTATTGCGACAATAAAGGTAGTAGGAGAATGAATCCCTGTTTCTCTACTATGTGAGACCATTGAGATTATATGTTAATCTCAATTTTTACCTTAGTGACTATTTAGCTGTTTACTTGAAGTTTTAATCAGTGTCTGCTACTTTAACGTGTATCCTATGGCTATGGATGATTCGGTCTATAGAGCATAACTAGGAAAGCAACTGATTAAAATGAATTGATTCTAGCTAAAAAAGAAGATTAAATATATTTACATCTTTTGTTGTTATTCACTGGTCGACCCATTTCTGTTATGTATGGAAATGAATGTGAATATAGGATATGAAGCATGCTCATGACATAATGATCATTATAAGGGATTAAAGATGTTCATATCGATGTAAATGAAAATTATTTAATCTGGGTAAATAGCAAGACATGGATATCTTCAAGATAATGGCTGTGTGTTACTTGAAGATTGGATGAATCCTGGATAAAGGCTATGTGCCACCAGGAAAGTGGCTATGTAAAATACGACAACAAAATAATAATTAAAAATAGGATTATTTGACAAATAATCTTATTGGAATTTTTAGAAATTTTTGAAAATTTTTCTAGAATTAATTGGAGCTCGTATGACGTATTTAGAGGGGATGCACTAATAGGCCCGATAAAAGTATGTTAGGAATACCCGGAAGTGGGAGTTGATTAAGGAATTGAGCTAGGGTTTGATTTAGAAATTCCTAAGTTTATAAGTGGCTTTTTCTTATTAGCCTCATGCCCTAAGTCCCCACCGCCGACTCCTCCCCAAGCTCACACGCAACGCCGCCCAAACCCCTCACCGATCCTGTTCGCCGTCAAGCCACAGCTTCCGGCGATCTTTCTCCCTCCCGCAAGCACCCTAGCCATGACTCTTCTCCCTCGCACGAGCACCACAGATCGCAGCCGCCGGCCACCCTGCGCGCTGATAACCATGATTTTACTGTATTATTTTGATTCATATATGCATGGTTTGATGTTGATTTTATAGGTTTAAATCATGGTTACATCACATTTTGTGCATTGTGTGTATTTTTGGACTTAATTGCAAATTACTTTATTTTTATATTATTTGATGCTAATATTTGATTCTTATTTTGTAGGCATCAAAGGATCTTGGATTTGGATCTATTTGAACCGAAATTGGGCTCGAATCAGAGTTCAAAAGAGAAGATCAAGCTTTGGAGTATTATGGGCCGTTTATCAAGAATAGGACAGATCTGGACCATCCGTTGAAGATCTGGCCGATCCAATCTAATGGGGAGCAGATCTAAGACATCGATGAAGATCCAGAAGTTTTGATCCAGATCTGAGTTCATCCAGCCATTGATCCATCCGGATTAATCTGGGCCGTTCATTGAAGATCGGCAGATCTGGGCCATCCAGTGATGATCTGATCGATCCGACTTAAGGGAGAGTAGATCCAGACCCTAGAGCAAGATCAGTACCTTCAGATCGGATTTTGGACAAACTTTCACCGTTGATTTAGCTCCAAATCAATCTCAGCCGTTGGTTCAAATCTGAGATCTGTTTAAAACAGAGAAGCTACAGTGCCCAGATCTTCGTCGAATCCTCCACGCACAGCAGCTTCGTCCGCGCGGCATTTCTCTGGATTCCGGCCCCTTTCTCTTCTCCGATCATTCTTCCGAGCTTCAACCTCGGTGAAGGACGTCCCAGCAGCTTCATCCCGATTCTCTGGAACCGATTTGGGTGTTCCCTCCGGCGCAATCTCCATTTCTTCGATGCCTCTGTTCACCTCAGATTTGGAGGTGTTCTTCCAAATCTGAGCTCCGATTCCCATCAACAACGCTCGACGGTGGTCCTCCGGCGTTCATGAGCTTCATCCGACCACAATTCGCATTCCGTAGCTCCCATTCCAGATTCAGAGGTCAAGGATGGCAGATTTCCAGATTTTCGGCACTTGAGTGGGTTTAGGGTTGTTTCAGCTCGTCGGGGGTGGTCTGTCGGTGTTGTTGAACCTTCCTTGAGCTGATACGCAGCTGAGACGATCCATTGAGGTCCAAAGTTGGGTGGTTTCGACTTTGGCACTCTTGTATGACGGCTTGAGTGTGAAACTTGTGGAATTGATTGTGAGAATGGATTAGTTTACCATTTTATTTCATTTTAGTTCTTTTTCTTACTGTTTTATAGCTTAGACAGATTTCTTTTAATGTTCGTTATATTTTTATGCAAGTAGTTAGCATTTCTTTCCTTGTTGAAGCTTAGTTTAAGTTTTATTTGTGCTTGGTTAATTGTTTAGTGTTTAAGTGCTAAATTAGGTTTACATTTTGCTTTAGATCAGATTTATTTGAGTCTCGTAATTACATCCTTAGTTTGATGTGTGTTGATGGATTTATCACAACGTAGTGTGACAATGCGTAATGATTTATTCATTGACACATAGTTAGGTTTCACTCTTGCATTAGATTAGTTTTTATTTGCTGTGCTTTACTTTTGTTAGATTTAGATTTAAAACTTTTAAACCCCCAACTCCATTTTTATTTCGAAAACCCCAAAAATAGGAATAAAAAGACAATCCTAGATTACATCATGTTGTTGGTTCCTCGGATCGATCCTGGGCTCGTTACTACAACATTATTATTTAATTAAGGGGTTCAGTGGAATATAATACATTGTTAATTTGATAAGCCTATTTGTGACATTTAATATAGATTTTTGGCCATTATCAAATTTTGGCGCCGTTGCCGGGGAAATAGTAGCGGTGTTTGGTAATCTTAGGATTGTTTTTTCTATTTTCTTTCTTTTCTTATTTCTATTTTTTGTGGTTGCAAAAATTCGAAAACATTGTTACGGGCTTGATTATTTCATCTCTTGTATGCATGTGTGCTATCTTGTCTATTTCCTGTGTCTTTTGATGGTATTTGCATGAGTGTTTCAGGAAAGACCAGGAAATCTATGTGTGATCAGCAGCTTTAGAGATTCAGTGTGATCAGACCTTCAGACTTGATGAGCAACATGGAGAAGAACACTGAAAAGACTCTAAGAGTTTTGGGCACCAGATTTATCAGTTGATTCTTTCTGCATTCATTATCCTGATTTAGAGGCAGACTTCGAGTTATGGAATATAGTACATCTTTTACCGAAGTTTCATGGACTTTCTGGTGAAGATCCCAACAGACATCTGCATGATTTGGAGATGATTTGTTCTTCATGGAATCCACTTGGCATATCAGAAGAAGATGTTATACTTAGAGCATTTCCATTTTCAGTAGCAGATTCAGCAAAAGATTGGTTGTATTGTCTCCCACCCAATTCAATTTCCAGCTGGATCGAGATGAAGAAATTATTTCTGGCAAGGTTCTTTCCTGCTTCTAGGATTGCAGTTATTCGGAGGAGTATTTGTGGAATCCAACAATTCACAAGAGAACCATTTCAACAATATTGGGAAAGATTTAAAAGGCTTGTTGCTAGTTGTCCTCAGCACCAGATAAGCGATCAGCTACTGATTGTATACTTCTATGAGGGATTGCTTCCCATGGACAGGAGTATGGTTGATGCAGCTAGTGGAGGGGCTCTAGTTAACAAGACATCTGCTCAAGCCAGAGAACTTATCGAGATTATGACTACAAATTATCAGCAATATGGGACTAGACTGACAATTACCGAAGATGTTCATTCCTTTGCTAGTGTACTCCCTACCAGAATCCAGTATTATCAGCCTGATCCTCAGTCTTATCAGATCCATCAGCAGGATAGGTATAATTCAATTGCAGGATTCGAATATGGGAGCACACAACAAGGGAATTCCGAGTGGTCTCAACATTATCAGTCATATCTTCAGCATCAGCATAAGCAGGATTTTAGGGAGCAGTTGCAACAATTTGGACAACACCAAGAAACACAATTCCAGGAAAGAACACAATCGTCAACACAGTTACAGTTGCAATCAGAGCATCTTACCGCATCGATTTTCGAGGAGATGGATTGTAGAGTTTGTGATTTTCCTGACTTTTATTCTGCTTCTCTGCATGATTCTTCTAGCTTTTTACATTGTGATGTTGTAATTGATCATGATAATTTTGTTGTTGATGATATTGTTGTTCCAGATAGTCTTGATGTTGCAGGTATAAGAGATGATGATGGAAGTGTAGGGGAGACCCAAGAATCACTTCCTTTGACTATTCTACCACCGATTGAGCCTTTTATTGTACCTAGTGACGATGGAAGTGTAGGGGAAACTCAAGAATCACTTCCATTGATTGTACCTGATCCAGAGTCAGTTCTTTCACTTGACCAAGATGATGCCACATTCACTATACTAGAGCCTCCAGGTATCTTTCAGGATGGTAAGGTTGATATTTCTTCTAAATATTTAGGAAATACCATGGAGGTAGTTCATTTTGATTGTAGTAGATGTGACATATCTTTTGATTCATGCTCTGTTTATATTGATATTATTTCTGATACATCTCACACAGCATGCGTGCAGGAATTGCATCCTTTTATTTTTAGTGTGCAGGATTTCTACAGATATTTCATTTGCAGTTATTCACGCAAGGATGCATTCTATCATTTAAAGAAAGCCCTAGTACTATATGCAATAATGAAGCTTCTGGAGTGGACAGTCCAACTGAACCGTCTTCGCCCACCGGAGAAAATTTTTAAGGAGACGAAGGTGGAGGAAGCATTCTTCACTTCACCTACAACCATTCCACTTCCAGATTGGCTTCTGGAACTGAATCGACTCCGACCACCAGAATATCAGGGGAGTTGGTTCCATCTCACTTTTTCTTTGCCTTTCTGCTTGTATATATTTGTTTGCTTGGTTTGCTTTTGCTTGATAGTTCATTTTTAGTTTGTCTAGTCGAGTTTTCATAATAAATTTCCTATGCATTCTTTTTATCATTTTAGAAATTGTGAAAGTCAGTTAAATTTGATTGTCAAGTTTGATGATTTATTGTCATGATTGGATTCTTGGATTGCATGTGATTACAACTTGATGATGGATTTCATGTTGGTAGATTGAGATGATAATTTTTTATTTACCTAGTGAGGATATTTTTAAGCCTATTATTCCTATTGATGTGTGATGCACTTGTGATTAATGCTACTCTAGAACTTGCTTAATTCTTTCGAGACCACATTATCATAGGTTTGCATGATTTTTATGAAGGCTATCTATCTCACTCGTTTTTATTCATCCCTTTTATTATCACATGCTTCTCTCTTCCATTTGTCATTTCATTCTTTCACTCTTCCATTTATTTCCTTCTATTACCTTCTTATGAATGTGGATATTTTTGGATGTACATGATGAGTATTTTGCCCGAGACGGTCAAAAGTTTAAGTGTGGGGGAGAGAAATAGCTTAGTGGAATTTAGGAGAAGCATAGGTGAACCATGCTTGATCACCATAGGTAAACCATGCTTTGTATCTTTTTATTGAGCTATTGATGATGTTGTATAATGTTGCATAACATGTTAAAAAAAAAAAAGTGAAAAAAAAACAAATCAGAAAAAAAAAAGAAAAAAAAAGCAAATGAAAAAGAAAAAAAAGAGAACAGCAAAAGAAAGAAAAAAAAAAGTGAAAAGAAAAAAAAAAGCTTTAACATGTTGTGCCCTTTTGTATTTGTGTGTGGTAGAACTTTTTAGAGAGACAATCTTTATTGTAGCAATATTTAGATTTTATTGTATATCATGAGTAGTGATTTTTATTGGAAAGCTATAGTAGAGGTTGTCTACATGTTTATTGGAGTTGTGAAAAATATTGACATGTGTTATTTTTATTCATTTGTGGTAGAATTTTTGTGAGTGACAATTTTTACTTTAGCAATATTGAGATATTATCGCATATCATGTGTAGATTTTTAGTGTGAAATGCTAGAGTAGGAGTTGTTCACATTTTTATTGTATTGGCGAAAGGTGGTACAACTTTTTGTTGGTGACAATTTTTATTGTAGCAAAGTTTAGATTTTATTGTATATCATGAGCGGATGTTTATTGTAAAAGCTATAGTAGAGATTGTTCACATTTTTATTGAGTTTTAGAGCTACCTTGGGAGTTTGGATGTACTACTTTTTGGGCATTGTTACTTGTACTCATCTATGTAATATTCCATTATGTCCATATCTTCCACCAATAACTTCCTTTATCTTGTTCATCTCTTTTCTTATCCTATCATTTGCTTTGATTATGTTTCCCTTATTTTTCAGATAATGCCTTCATTATTTTATTGTGCACTCTTATGTATATAGTGGTGAAGATTAGAAGCAAAGCAAGCATATGGTAGTGCATGAATCCATGAGTAGCTTGAGTGAGCTCCACTATTGCATAATTATTAGAGGAGAGCCACAATCACTTACCTTGTGAGGTTTATTTTGTTATTATTCTCAATTTATTGGTTGTGGATTGAAGTTATCATGTTTGTTAATCGATGTATGAATTGAATCCATGATTGCTTTGGTCATTTGAATTGGACAATCTTAGGTAACTTTCTTTCACTATTTTCTATATATGGTTGAGAATTGCTAGGGAATGCATCTTAGTTATTTTCTTGTTTTATTTACATGCTCGAGACGAGCAAGAATAAGTGTGGGGGAGTTGATAATGGGTATTTTTGTGTATTATTTTGGCTTTTATACTTAGCGTTTTTACCTTCTCATATGTTTATTTTTGTGCTTATATTATATTTTGTGAGTAGGATTTATTTTGAACTTAAATGTAAATTTCCTACAATTATGGAATTTAATCGCATGTTTTTATTTTGGTTTTGTAGGAAATTCAAAGAGGCATGGATTAGGGTCGAGCCGGATCGAATTTGGACTGATTTGGAGGTCAAATGAGGAAGATCAAGCTGAATTAATGTGGACCGTCGATCAAGATCTAGTGAGATCCTGCCCCTTCGATCATATCAAGTGATCCAGCCCTTCATCCTCATTTGAAGAGATCTGGACCATTGATCGAGATCTTCTTCATCCAAAGAAGTCAAGCTCCAATTCAAAACTCAACCCAATTCTCAAACCCATTCCTAATGCCTTGTCCAAAGCCCAATTATAAAAGCCCAATTTGAACTCTACCATTAACGGATCGGATCTAAGCTCCATTGGATACCATTTCCTTAATCCAACCCGGATCCGAACCCGTTAAGAAACCCTCTTTTCTTCTCCTCACGCGAACAGAACAAGACCTTCACTGTTCGCGTCTCTTCTGCTCGCGGGCTAGGGCACGCTCCTCCCACACCTTCTTCTTCTTCGTTCTTCCTCTTTTCTCCGGCCGGCGGCTCTCTTGTCTTCCCTTGCCGCCGGCCGGCCATCCACAGCCACCCTTCTTCTTGATTTCCAGCGGCGAGCGGCAGCAGCACAGTGGCGGGAGCAGCAGGTTTCGGCAGCGATTTCCGACCAACTCCACCTCACCGGAGGGGTTCTCCGGTGGGACCTCCACACTCCGGCAGCCTTCTGACAGCTCTTCATCTGGGGTTCAGGCGGTGCAGCAAGGAGGCAGCCGGCAGTAGTCCATCCACCATTTCCAGCCATTTCCAGCGAAGGGGTTCTTCGTTGAAAGATCCATTCACCGTCATCGTGTCGAAGCAAGCAGCGCCCGACAGTAGGCTATTGTTCACCGGCTTTGGGGGTTCCGAGCCGGGTCCTCGTGTGACGGCGAGGATAGTTGTTGGAATCGGAAGAAGAAGTGTGAATGTGGTTGGATTAGTTTAGATTTTTTTAGTTTAATTCTGTTAATTTTGTTAATTTGCTTGTGTTGAAGTTCTATTGTTGAATGCTTGTAGCTAATTGGACCTTTCATGTTTAAATTGTACTTACTATGCTTAATTAGTTACACGCTTACAAAGTGTTCGATGAAATGCTTCAACCAAGTGTTAGGTTTATTATAATGCATTTTGGGTTGTTTAATTCTTGCTTTACTTTGCTTTTTCAATTTCATCAAGTTCTAGTTTTCATTTGAATACCGTTAGGTTAGATTAGATTTCTTTAATGCCCTAGGTTTACTTCGATGCTCTGTTATTCCATTCCTTAGTTTAATTCTACCCATTGATAGATAATCTTGTATCGTAGTGTGACAATGCGATGTAGGAAAATCTTCAATGGTTAGTTAGGATAGATATAGTTTTCTTTATTTGCATTGTCTTTCATTATTTAGATTAGATTTCATTTGATGCTTTGCTATTTCATTCCCTAGATTAATCGTGTTGATGATTAACCCATAGCGTAGAGTGACAATGCGTTGTGGATTAATTATTGACACCTAGTTAAATTTCATTCCAGCATTAGATTAGTTTCTTTCTTGTTCTGCTTTTAATTTCTTAGATTTAGAATCAAAAACCCAAACCCCAATTCCATATTAAAAACCTCAAAAAAATAGAAATAATATACGATCCTAAGTTTACCATCCTATCGTTACTTTCGTTGGCGGACGACCCGAGTCATTCCTATGCTACATTAGTGTAGGAGGGGTTTGGTATTTCATCATTTGATGCCCAATTCGCGACAAAATTGGGCCACTATCACGCGCCAACACCAGAGACGAGCTCGGCCGCTGGTCTCCTTCTCCTCCTCACGCGAGCACCAAAGACTTCTTGACGTGCCCTAATTGATCCGGTAAGTACATTCTGATTATGTGGGTATGAATTAGGCAATAGGTGTGGTTTTTAGGTTTAATTCAGATGATCGTCGGCGTTGTTGAGCTGCGTTTTGGAGATTTGGAGATGTTCTTGTTCATTTCTGCTCGTTCTTGTGTTTCCACCTAGTGTTCTCCCGAATTCTTCCACTGTGGGTTTAGAAATTTGGCAAGAATGTCTGTTCAATTGGGTTATTCGGGCTGATTTGGGTTTTTCTGATGGTTATTCGACTACTTCCAGGTCTCCTTTCTCTTAGGTAAGGTTAGGGATTTCAAAGATTTAGTGTGTTATGGGGATCACAGGTGGTTTTGGTAATTGAAGGTTGGGTGCAAGGTGGCTTTGATATGTCTCGTTGAATTTGAGTTTTCGATTTGAGATCCTTTTTGTTCACTTCTAGATCGTTGTACGTTCAGATTCCTTGGAGTTCTAAGTGTTTACATTGATTGTCTTTGTCATAACTATGTTCTACATGTTGTTCTTAGATTTAAAGGATATGATTGTGCCACTTGAATTGCTGGGTCTATCGAGCGTTTACCATGAACTGTCAATGGATTTGTGGTCGATCGGAGGTTGTCGTTGGTGTTTTCAGTTTTAGTCGTTAACTGTGAATGGGAGATTTTGTGATATAATAGCTATGAGTCTTTGTTATTGGGGGTTAGTTAGTGGTTAGATTTTTATTCCTAATTGGAATTGACTTTCTCGAATTTTCATATTTAGGGCAAAACATATCTTAATTCTTGAAGTAGGATATATATGAGTTATGGGTTGAGCTGCTTGAGTGGTTAGGAATGTGATGTTAAAATCGTTAATTATTGATAGTGGGTGAATTGAGATTCATGGTTGGATTAGGATTTTTCTCTGATTAAGTTGGGTTTCGGTTTAGCTAGTGTTGTTTATGAAATTAGCTAAATTGTACATCACGTGATTTGCAGGACGTTAATTGAAGACGGTTGACGCGATCTACATATAAAGGCGGGTACTTCTTGCTTTGTTTTCTTTTAGTACTTTGACCTTAGTGCATGAATCATTTTGGATAAGGACTATTTACCTTGACTCCACTCTTATTTCTCTTGTGCTTGATACTTCCACGAAATCTTTGAGAAATTCGTTCCATATCTATACAGTCTCTTGTTGTTGTCCCTGATCAGTAGCAGATACTAGATACCATGTTTGTATGCTTTGACTGTTGCTTATTTATGTACGATATTGAGCATGCTGGATTCATGTAGCATACCCGTTTCTGCTTATAAATATATGATGACTGTTGCATTATTCATCATGTCATTGCATGCATGCCGCATTCTCGGCCACTCGAGAGAGTGGTAGCTGGAGTTGATGTCGCTTGTCCTGTCGTACCGCACTCGGCCACGCGTGGGTAGTGGTAGCTGGAGTTGCGAGCAGCAGGGACCCCCTTCGCTGTGTAGCTAGTTAGCTACTCAGCACTTGTCCATCCGGTCACTCGCGGGAGTGGCGGCCTTTGGGTGGTACAGTTGTCATTGATCCGGCCTCTCGACCATACAGGGGTCATGGTGCAGAGAGGTGGGCGGGGTGACCATCCGTGCATACGCTATTATTATGCCTGCTTTGGCTGCTGCTGTTTACTTATGTTATCATTGCTTACTTATGATGATGTGGTATATTTATGCTGTCGTTGTTTTTTACTGTGATTCACTTATGCTGATATGTTGTCTTAGGTTGAGATATATTCTCATTGTAGATGTTTAGTCATTGGAAATATGTATATATCTTGCTTATTACCTCTGTAGTATGAGCAGTACTGTAGTAGTTTAGTACCAGTTCTGACCTACTATATTTAGCATAGGATATGGTTTCAGGTATGAGCATTTATTATGACTTTATTTTAGTGTCTGCTATTCCTTTATGAGACTGTATACTCTTGGCTCACTTTCTAGTTGTATTTTATGTTCATGCACTATCTTTCCTTACCCGCTGAGTTCCAATACTCACCACCCCGTAAAAAAAATGGTTTTCTTTCGCCAGGTAGCAGTAGATGATTCATGGATGCTTGGAGAGTCCCAGCTGCCAGTCCCACGGCACACTCGAGGATAGTTTCTTTTTCTAGTTTTGGTTGCTAACGCAATTTATGTTTTGGTTTTGTGAACTTGGTATTGTATGCTTCAATATGGATTTTGGAGTCTAGTCTGGTGGTTGTAGGTATTTTTGTTAGTGTCATTGTTAGATTTACGTTCGTATTATTTTGTGTCTTCCGCTGTGCATGTTTCCAGTCATGTGGGTTGTTGTTAACTGTGTGGTTGTTTTTATTCATTTATGTCCAGCCAGGTAGGCTGTGTATATTAATTGCGTGTTTGTGTTATTTCTATATTGTTAACTATTCCAGCCGCATGTGGCTGAGGTATATGATGATGTAGTAATGCTTCAGATTGTCCGCCGTACAGGGGAGATGCTGCCGAAATTTCTTCGGACAGGGACTCCTCCGGGGCGTGACAGGCTAAGTGTCATGTAGAGTGTGTCTCTAATTTATTTGAGCAGCTAAGCAAAGTGTAACAACTTTATTAGCATTGATTGCTCAACGAGCGGCTAAGTCAAGGTGTAACAATCTTCTTAGCAACTATCGCTCAGTGTGCTTGCTGTCGCACGAACCATTTTCTCTAAGTATGGATTGGATGTTCTCATATGGTCTATGTGACCAAACTCTCTAATAGTCTATGTGACTTATTAAGTCTTTGTGACTTACCTGAATGAACTAGTCTTAGTGACTTACCTTGGACGAGTGGGAGATGTTGGAAATGGGGATAGTGGGGAACGTGGCCCATGTTCCCTACTACACATAATGAAAAAGTCCATTATGCCCCTAGTGTATTTCCCTATATAAAGGAGGTCCGTCCAAGGCTCAAGGGTGTGAAATTGCTATTGTGTAACATAGAGAGTAAGAGGAGAAGATCCAAGGCGGCGGGATTTGGTTTGTGGAATTGCGGAGGGCTTTCCGATCTTGTGATCGCTCTTCCGACAGTGAGTTTTCGCCACTGCCGACTGCGGATCTGCGGGAGATCGCTGTAAGTTTTTACCGCATTTTTAATTAATTCGTCTATCATGCATTTAGAACATATTTTTCTACACTAAATTAAGACCCTGACTAGATCCTGGTCTGGATGATAGAGTCTAAGTCATAAATTAATTATATTATTATTATGCTAATTTTGTTTTGCAGGTTAGCTATTGTCGTGTTGGACTAACCTAACTTCTAGGGCAAAAGGAGCAAAAGGGTCTCGGGTGAAAAGTACCCGAGGTGCCTTCAAGCATTGGAAGGCGCCTTTGTACTGTTCATAGAAGGTGCCTTCGGTGCTACAGAAGACGTCTTCTAATGGATAAAATTTAGAACTCGTTGACAATAAGGAGCAACGAATTTGGGATCAAATTTCACACATTAGAGGCACCTTCAAGGTTATAGAAGGCGCTTTCCACACCCTTTAAATGAGTGTCTTGACCAAGCTTCATAACATAACTTCCATATGAGTTTCTATGCGTCCGATTGGCTTTCTAACTACTCTGGCTTCCTACTGTTGCTCTGCTACGACACTGCTGTACTCAACTACTACTGAGAATCCGTCCAAAATAGAGCTTGATCTGATAATCTTCGAAGGTGTTGGATAATGAATTTACGATTCTGTACTTAATTATTGCAAATGGAAAGTGCAGCGTGTTACATTTGTCCTATTCTTTCTCTTGTACTCGATCGCCTATTCTGACGGTTCCGAAAGAGGTGTTTTAGTGGATTACCCATCGATAGGTCTACGGGACCTGGGTTTTGGAGTAGAAGTCACCCAAGACTTCGAACTAAGTAAAACCGAACCATGTCTCTTATTTTTATTTGCTTTTGCTTTTGTAGTTTCTTTCTACTGTGTACTTATTTCAAAAAGTAAAAAAAAAAAAAATCAAAATCACGTGCTTCACCCCCTCTCACATGCATCTCAATCCAACAGAATATTACTGCACTGACTAACCAAATGGTTGAAATTCATCTACAGAAAGTCTCAATCTCATATTACGTGGTTCCATTGTAAAGGAAAAAAATACAATATCAAGATGTTTCAATGCAGAGAAATTACAAGGATGATATATAATACCTCCTTTGTGCTCATAGTCATGATGTCACATCATGTGGTAAGCTGTAGCGGCAGATGCATACAAATGTTGAAGTCTAGTAGCTAAGAGAAAGTAATACATCAATTTCCAAGCAATATTTTTCTATGTGAGTTTGATGCTTATAACGAGGGTGATTACAGATTTTGCATTCACTCAGTTTATTATCTTCCTTTCAAAATATCATATAGTTGCTTATACAATAATCAATCTTATCTACTGGTAAACCTAAACCCTTAACCAATTTCTTTGTACTGTAGAAGCTATTAGTCAGTATGTTATTAGCAAGGAGCAACTTTGACATCAATTAACATATGTCATCATAACATTTTTCTAAAAAATGATGTTCTACTTTTATATTTAGTAATCTTATAGTAACTGATAGTTGGGAATGTCCAAAAGGAATGTCTTTTTATACTTCTCTTTCACTTGCTTTTAACATTTTATATAGTTGTTGATATTCAAGTGTTGACATTTTATCTATGTTGGAATAATCAAATGTATTCATCGCATCATGAACCATTGATTACATTGCAATATCATTAGTTGATGATTCCTTGACAATAGTTGTGCCAGAAAATGAACCACCAGAAGACCCCATTGGTTCACACAAATGAGACTCTCAGTGACAGTACCAATTGAAGTAATTTTGCACAAAACTATTTCTACATATATGTACTTTCACGATATCCTGATCACGGAAAGTTGTATTTTTTTTCATTTCGAATGATTACATGGACACCGTAAATTGACACCATTCATACATTCTAGATAACTCTTAGCAAAGTTCACAAACTCTTCAACTTCAACAATAAAATCATCTCTAATAAATCTATTTTCTAATCAATATTGTACATCCAAGCTTTATTCATAAACATTGTAACCTAATGAGAATATAATTTCATACAATTTATTACAAATTACATGGGTTGTTAAAAAGTATTCAATTGAGAATTAAAAATATAATTTGTGAAATTACACATTGAACTTATTGTATATATCAACCTAAATCATAAAATAACAAAGAAATAAGTTCTAAGATGATCTTAGATGTAAATAAATTATACCTGAAAATGAGTAGTATAATCATAGAAGAGCAGCAAATACAGTATACCTAAAAAATTAGAACTAAAATTAATAACAAACAATAACAAGATAGTACAAATTCACAACAGGACCAAGCTAGTGGTCGAGCAAGCTTCCGAACGCAAGCTAGCGGGCGGCCAAGCCATTGGCCACGACCACGTTGCCAGCCGTGTGTTGGCGGTCGGGAAAGGCGGCAACCAAGTACTAGCAGCCGGCAAAGTCACCAGTCGAGAGTTGGCGGCGAGCAAAGCCGCTAGCATGCGACTAGTAGCACGCGAAGCTACCAGCATGCGGTTGGCAGCTGCAAAGCCACCGGCACTTGGTTGGCGGCCGGTTAAGCCACCAGCACGCAGCTAGTAGTGACCGAAGCCGCCAGCACATGGCTTGAGGAGGCCGAAGCCACCAGCACAGGATTGGCATCCACCCAAGTTGCCAACACACGGCTGGCAGCCGACGAAACCACCAGCACGCGACTAGTGGCCTGTAAAGCCGTCAGCACACAGCTAGCGACTGGCAAAGTCGCCAGCATGAGGCCGACCACCAGAATACGACCAGAGAAGGGAAGAGGGAGACATCAGGACTTACCTGAGAATTGTCGGAGTAGATTTGGGAAGAAAGGAGCAACGCACGTAAGGGGAAAATCAGGGTTGTACCCTAATTTTGACTAAGGGTTACCGATAGACTATAATTTTTGTCGGTAGCCCACTGATCTTCCTGACAGAACTTAAATTCCTTCAGGAAAGTGGTATCATCCCGATGGAATATATTCTGTCGATGATTAAGTTACTAATGAAATATTAATTTTGTCGATAAACCATCAATAGATGTCATCCCAGATTGAAGTTTTACTGACGGAAATCATGTTTCGTCAGAGTTTTCCAACGGAGTGTGAGTTTCGTCCGTAATCTCCAATGGAACATGATTTCTGTTAGAGAATTTTGACGAAATAATTACCGTCGAAATTTGCGTCAATATTCTAGATTATTTTTGTACTGTGGGATATATCAATTCCCAATGGTTGCAAAATATCTCGTTGGGTATCTGATCTCTCCCATATAAAGAGTCGCTGCACTAGGGTTAAAATATTCTCATAATTTACCTGTCTTTATTTTACCGTGAGGTCAACGATACTAGGTCGCTTAAGATGAGTGATATCATCTTTTTGCTTAAGAACCATTGTAGTACTAGTTTTTAAAAACCAGCACCATAGTTTATTTATACTAGCACCCATGTGATGCTAATTTTTAAATTTTAGCATCGTTATCGTGCTGATTTTTAAAAATCAACACCACGATGATACTAGTTTCTAAAAAGAAACATCATGAGAGTGTTGTTATGTTAAGCTATGGTGCATGTTTTATTTTAAATAGTAAAGAAGTACATATTTAGACTCTCGATCGGAGTACTACAAAGATCTATAAGAGTTGAAATGAATTAATTCAGAGTTCTCTATATCTATCAATAGATTTTGATTAAAATTCATTGATGAATTAGGGGATTTGAATTTTTAAAAAGTTGACATGTAAAGGAATAGGATAGGGCAGTGAAATATTTATGATGTGTATGTCTTGTTCTGATAACCGAACGATAAATTATGTATATATGTTAATTATCTAAAATTATAAATTTTAAAACCTTCTTATCACTATTGTTAACGACTTCAAATTATTATTTCTAGATATATATAATTTTCGGGACTCTTTAAAAACCTATAAAAAAAATATGATACTGTTACGGTAGCAATCCTCGTTATTATCCCACATCATTAAGAGGGAGCTTAGCAAGAATTTAAATTAGCAAACACATGAGTGGAGATTTATAGAGTTATAAAATCTCCTATCAAATTTTGACCTCTGACCACTATAATTATTATTCCATATAACTGAGCCGGCCTGGGAATCTACTTTAAAAATCCATAATGTGAGTTCGATCGAAATGGTCTAATTTTTAAAAATTAGTATAATAGTAGTTGGTATATATCTAAATTTAATTTAATTTAATTTAAAATAAAATTGTTGAGAGAGAGAAATGAACGCTCTCAAATTTTAGCTGCGCCTTTATTAAATTGCCGATGATTATATCAAGTAAACTGTTTTTCCCACAATCCAGCTCTCTTATATCAAGTGATCTGCTCACTTTTTTTTTTGAAGTATTTATGGGAGAGGTTGAAAGTCACATCAAGATTAATTTTTAAAAAAATATAAAATTATAAATCCAATATTTTGAGGATCTGGTTCATTCTGTTGTTTCATTATCACAAAGAAGATCCCACGGATCATCTAAGATAAGATGGTAAATAATAATATGTTTATCACATGAGTTTGTGGATTAAATCGTAGAATTATGAGAGTATAAATCTTCGAAACCTGTGTAATTTATCCTATCATCATTTATTCTCTCATTATTTATCCTCTCGACTGTCATGATTTATGTTTATCCTCTTATCATTTATCCTTTCGATTATCATGATTTATGATACTCGTAATAATCTGGGTTGAGTGCGACAGGGCACTGGAGACGACTTTTGCCACATGATTATTCATGAAGAAAAACACAAAATTTGATCCTTTTGTTTTTTGCTTTCACAATGAGAAGTTCTGTTTTAATGCTGTTTCTGTACGTCGCTCTTCCTGCCGCCACAGGTCAAGTGCTTCCCGTCTCCAACTGCAGCAGCGGTGGCGGCGGCGGCGGCGGATTTGGCGAGAGCCTCGGCGCCCTCTTCTCCTCCCTCGCGTCCCTCTCCTCCGCCTCCAACGCCGCGAATGACACCGCAGGCGCCGGCGCAGACGCAGCCTACGGCCTCTACATGTGCCAGGGAGACCTCTCCGGCCCCGGTTGCCAGGGCTGCTTGCTGACGGCGATCGCCGGCATCAACCAGACCTGCGCCGGCGCGAGGCGGGGCGTCATCTGGTACGACATCTGCTTGCTCCGCTACTCCGACAACAACTTCTTCGGGGAAGTGGAATCCGGCGGCATCAACATGAGCAACCCCCGCCAGCTGACCAGCTCCATGGAGCCCTACCATGTGCTTTGGATTTTTTTTTTTAATTAAAATTATACATATTTATCAAATTAATTTTAAAAATTCAAAAAAAAATATTTAATATATTATAATTAAGCAGGTGATGTCGGCGCTGGTTGAAGTGGCGGCTTCCCGGCGGCCGCTCATGTTCGCGGCCAACGCCTCCGACCTCTACCCGATCTTCGCCATCGCCCAGTGCACCTCCGACCTCACCTCCGCTGGCTGCCGGCGCTGCCTCACCTCGATCTTGGCCTTCATGCGGACCTGCTGCCTCGGTCACAAGGGCTGGCGCTACATCGCCCCGAGCTGTTGGATCCGATACGAGGCCACCCCCTTCTTCGACGTCACCGTCTACAACGAGATCATCCGCAGCCGCTGCTCCGCCGACGACTTCCCCGCTCTTCTTCTGGCCTCCGATGAGGCGAACCTCGAAACCCTAGTCGCACAATTGGGATCCAGCGCCCGTTCGAGCGGCTTCTACAACGCCACATCAGGCGATCGGAACTCCAGTAATCTGTTCGGCCTTGCGCTTTGTCGCGAAGACTCAGCGGCACTTCCGAGCGGAGCGTGCACGAGTTGCCTCTACAGAGCAAGCACCGCTATGGCGGGCGAGTGCCCGAATAAGACGCAGGGGATCATGTGGTACGACGATTGCTTGTTGCGATACTCAAATCAGAGCATTTTCAACGTGGTGGACGGCGACGGGCAAACGTTCTGCAGCGAGCAGAGCGTCTCGCTGGAAACCGACAATTTAACCATGAGCGGAGCTTCGGCTCTCGTCGGAGTGGCGGTTGGCAGGGCGTCGTTGTTCGCTTCCGTCGTTATCACGATTAGCAACGCTGATACGAGCTACGTGAGTGTGCAATGCACGAGAGATCTTAGCAGGGAGAGTTGCCGGAGCTGCTTGGCGAACGGAATGAACACGATCGCGACTGATTGCCGCCAGAGGAAAGGGTGGCAGTTCTTGTCGGGGAGCTGCATGATTAGATACGAGGTGTATCCTTTCTTTAACCTGAGCACAGCTCCGCCACAGGCCGCACCTCAGCTGCCACCTAGTGGTGGTGGTGGAGGCTCTTCGCAAGGTTTGCATCAATTTGAAGTTGGAACTTGTGCGACATGATTAAGGCAGCTCGAAGCTGCTCTCTTGCAGGAGGGAGACGCAGGAGATCATCAAATGTTAGAATCATTGCTTTCGCTCTCCCAATTGCTGGACTTCTGCTCCTTGGAATTCTTCTCTTCCATGCATGGAAGCTGAGAAGAAACAGAGGTAGCTAGTTAACTATTAGTTCTTTGGTGTTTATGAAGATTGAACTGTTAAGAATTTGGAGATTGAATGACATATTTTTCCTATGTTTTTTAGTGAGCAAGAACCTTAAGCTAGAAGATTTCATTACTGGAGATGTGTCCTTGATAGATTTGCACATCATCCAATTGGCAACTAGCAATTTTTCCAATGAAAACAAGCTTGGGGAAGGTGGATTTGGACCTGTTTATAAGGTATTCAACTGATTAAACATTTCATCAGAGAACATCCAGTCTGATGCATTAAGCATTTCATTTCCAGGGGGTGTTGCATGATGGAAAAGAAATAGCAGTAAAAAGATTGTCACAGAAATCCAAACAAGGCCCTACCGAGTTCAAGAACGAGGTGAAGCTGATCGCGAAGCTTCAGCACAAAAATCTTGTGAGGATGTTGGGTTGCTCTGTGGAAGGGGAAGAGAAGCTGCTGATCTATGAATACTTGCCCAACAGAAGCCTTGATGCCTTTCTATTTGGTCAGTTTTGTTTTCCTTTTCAAATTTGTTCTTTGTCCAGATAGTTAGACCTTATCATGCTTCATCTATAGATCCAAACAAGCACGTGCAATTGAATTGGGAGACAAGGTTTCAGATAATCTCAGGGATCTCCGGAGGCCTCCTCTATCTCCACGAGGACTCGCTCCTCAAGGTCATTCATAGAGACCTCAAGGCCAGCAATATCTTGTTGGATGATGAAATGAACCCCAAGATATCTGACTTTGGCATGGCAAAGATTTATGTGCCTGATGAAAACGATGTCAACACGAATCGAATAGTTGGAACTTAGTAAGCAAATCCCAATCCTACACCATGACTCAAACCTGATTCTTTGTCCAAGCTTGTGGTTTAATATGCATGTTTCATTTGAACAGTGGATATATGGCTCCGGAGTACGCAATGGATGGAGTTTTTTCTGTAAAATCGGATGTGTACAGCTTTGGTGTTCTCCTCTTGGAAATTATAAGCGGGGAAAGGAACGGAAGAGCACATCTCGAACAACATGGACAGAACCTTCTCAGAACAGTAAGGCCCAAAGTTTCTTTCTCCATTCATTTGGCTGTAACAAATTGCATTCATTTTTATAGGCATGGGATCTGTGGATGCAAGACAAGCCTTCTGAATTCATTGATCAATTGCTCGATTGCGAAGTTGGCAAAGCAGTGAAATGCATCCACATAGGCTTGTTGTGTGTCCAGGAAAATGCTGAGGAAAGACCCACCATGTCTCAAGTGGTTGTCATGTTGAGAACTGAAGGCATGGTGCTTCCTCAACCCGCGCAACCCCCAAACTTTCAGAGGAGGACGACCCTCGAGCCAGAGGCATCCTCGCATACATCAACCACAATTCCATCAGCTCTTCAATCTATCAATGAGGTAACAGAGACTTTTGTTTTCCCAAGATAGCAATCTGTGAAGCAAGCTCAGAGGATTTAGTTGTGGTGTTCATCTGTAAGTATGGATTTGTTTAGATGAAGTTGCAATTATTTTTTTATTATCAGTTGGAGTGAATTCTGGAGTACCATCATGGTCACGATGAGCGTTTGATGTTTTCTTCAATCCTTCACAGAACGATATTTTAAGAAGTTTCAGAAATTATATCTAAATCTGCATTAACAGTTTTTTTTCCTTTCAGAATGGAGTTCATTCAGGAACAAACGAGGAGAATACGTGACTTTAGTTGTGTGGAAACGCAACTGCAGCACAGGAAGAACCTGTGCATTAAAACCAAACATCCTCAGGAAAGAAAAAAATACTCCTCTAAACAAAGTGGCTTTCTATTCAAATTTGGGCAAATAATTTTTTTGGGAAAAAAAGCAATTCACCTTTAGTAATTTATGCTTTGGTGTTTTTTAATTAAACAGTATTCAATTTTTAGAATCAATTAATCTTGAGTTAATCTTGGAGTTGACTGATGTTAACTTCATGGAAGAGGTTTCCCACAAAGTATCTTTGGCCTTTAAGAATTGGTGGAGGAGAGACTATTTTAATTTTGATTTGCAAATAATAGGGGATAAAATGAAAAAAGATAAAATATTGGGGTAAAATAAAACGACTCACTAGAAGTCAACGACGACAACGAGAATAGAAACCTTTTTTTTTGGATCAAACTGATTGTGGTAGATAAATTGCAACTCCAGCATTTCTATGATTTAATTCATTCTTCACTTTCGTGCTATATCGTACTTTGTCGAAATTCCTCAACAAGACCAAAAATTGTTTTTTTTTTTAAAAAAAAATCTTCACGGCATGAGAATCTCTGTGTTAATTGTCTCCTTCGTTGTTGCTCTTCGCGCCGCCGTCGCCCAACTGCCGCTGTACAACAACTGCACCGGAGGCACGTTTGACTCGGCGGTCAGCGGCGGTTTCGGTGGAAGCCTCAGCGCGCTCTTCTCCTCCCTAGCTTCCGCCTCCTCCGCCTCCAACGCCGCAAATGACACTGCCGGCGCCGGCTCCGACGCCGTCTACGGCCTGTACATGTGCCAGGGCGACCTCTTCGGCTCCGATTGCCAGAGCTGCGTCCAGATGGCGATCGCCGAAATCAACCAGTCCTGCGCCGGCTCCCGGAGGGGAGACATCTGGTACGACCAGTGCTTGCTCCGCTACTCCGACCTCGACTTCTTCACCCAAGTCGATTCTGCCGGCCTCAACATGAGCAACCCCGGCGAGCAGACCAGCTCCATGGAGCCCTACGAGGTGGCGTAGATTGAGTTCTTTCCTTTTTCCCTTTTCTCAAAGATGAGATTTTTAGGCGATTGAGATGGAAATTTAGTAGATGATGTCGGCGTTGGTTGAAGAGGCTCCTTTCCGGCGGCCGCTGATGTTCGCCTCCAACGCCTCCGACCTCTACCCGATCTTCGCCATCGCCCAGTGCACCTCCGACCTCACCTCCGCTGGCTGCCAGCGCTGCCTCACCTCGATCTTGGCCTTCACGCGGACCTGCTGCCTCCGCCACAAAGGCTGGCGCTACATCTCCCCGAGCTGCTGGATCCGATACGAGGCCACTCCGTTCTTTGCCGGAGGCGACTACAGCATCATCCGCAGTCGCTGCTCTGACGACGACTTCCCTGCCGCCTTTCTCGCTTCCGAGCAGTCGAACCTCCAAACTGCAATCGCCGAATTGGAATCCAACGCCAATTCGAGCGGCTTCTACAACACCACAACAGGAGATCGGACAGTTGGAGATTTATTTGCCCTCGCGCTCTGCCGGGAAGACCCCGCGGCACTGCCGAGCAGCGCGTGCACCGGTTGCCTCCACAGAGCCAGCGCCGCCATGGCGGGCGAGTGCCCGAACAAGACGCAGGGCATCATGTGGTACGATGACTGCCTCTTGCGGTACTCGAACCAGAGCATCTTCAACGTGGTGGACGTCGAAGGGAGTACCTTTTGCAGCGACAATAGCGTCTCGTCGGACACCGACAATATAACTATAACAGGAGCTTTGGCGCTCGTCGAAGCGGCGGTGGGCAGGGCGTCGTTGTTCGCTTCCGGCATTATCACGTTACGCAACTCGAATACGAGCTACGTGACGACGCAGTGCACGAGGGATCTGAGCAGGGAGAATTGCCGTAGCTGCTTGGGGAACGCGATGAGCAGGATCGTGACGGATTGCCGGCAGCGAAGAGGCTGGCAGTTCTTGTCCGGGAGCTGCATGATTAGATACGAGGTTTATCCTTTCTTTAACCTGACGGCTTCGACGATAACAATCACGGCAGCGGCCCCTCCGCCGGCTCTTAGTGCCGCTCCTCCGCCGGCACCTGTTGGTGGTGTTGGAAACCCTTCGCGAGGTTTGCGTCTGCCCCATTGCATGCATCAAAATTCGAACTCGAAAAATCAGTGAATCTAATCTCTTGCAGAAGGACGCCGTAGTAGATCATCAAATGTTATAAGGGTCATTGCAATTGTTCTTCCAATTGTGGCAGTTTTGCTCCTCTTTGGAATGCTTCTCTTCTATCGATGGAAGCTAAGAAGAAAAAGAGGTAACCAACAATTAGCTCTTTTGCTTGCATGAAGATTCAACTGTTAGAATTCTGAGATCGACTGATATTTTCACTCTTTTTTTAGATCATAAGAATCTTTTGGATCAAGATTTCAAACCTAGAGAGATGTTCTTTTTTGATTTCGGCATCATAAAATTGGCTACTAATGACTTTTCCAATGAAAACAAGCTCGGGGAAGGTGGATTTGGACCTGTCTACAAGGTATCAACACTTGGAACTTTGCTGCACGTTTCCAATGTCAAGAAACAGAGCAGGGTTCGTTGATGTTATCTCAATTTTTTCAGGGAGTTTTACGTGATGGAACAGAAATAGCAGTCAAAAGATTGTCAGAGAAATCCAAACAAGGGCCAACTGAGTTCAAGAATGAGGTGAAGCTGATCGCAAAGCTTCAGCACAAGAATCTTGTGAGGATGTTGGGATGTTGTGTGGAAGGCGAAGAAAAGCTACTAATCTATGAATTACTCCCCAACAACAGTCTTGATGCCTTTCTGTTTGGTCAGTTCTTTCCCACTCTTCACTTAAACAAGTAAATTCTTAATTCTCATGATCTCCATGCTTCTTCGATAGATGCAAACAAGCGTGCACAGTTGAATTGGGAGAGAAGGTTTCTGATAATCTCAGGAATTGCGAAAGGCCTTCTCTATCTCCACGAAGACTCACTTCTGAAGGTCATACATAGGGATCTCAAAGCTAGCAACATCTTGTTGGACAGTCACATGAATGCCAAGATATCAGACTTTGGCATGGCAAAGATTTACCTCACTGATGAAAATGTCGTCAACACAAATCGAATTGTTGGAACTTTGTAAGTGAATCCAAACACGTCCAACTTTGTAGTTTATTGTATATGAATGTTTCATTCAATACAGTGGATATATGGCTCCGGAGTATGCCATGGATGGAGTTTTTTCAGTGAAATCAGATGTGTACAGCTTCGGTGTTCTCCTCTTGGAAATCATAAGCAGCGAAAGGAATGGCAGAGCACATCTCGAGCAACACGGGCAGAACCTTCTCAGAACTGTAAGTGATCAAAGTTTCTCCATTCTTTTGGCTGTACATGTTGCCAATAGCATCAAACTAGTAAAATTGCTTGGATCTTTGCAGGCATGGGATCTGTGGAAGGAAGACAAGGCTATTGAATTCATCGATCAATCGTTCAGGGATCATTGCCCGGTTAGTGAAGTAGTGAAATGCATCCACATAGGGTTGTTGTGTGTTCAGGAAAATGCAGAAGAAAGACCCACCATGTTTACAGTGGTTGTCATGTTGAGAACTGAAAACATGGAGCTACCTCCGCCTGGACAACCACCAAACTTCGTAAGGAAGCCTCCGGAGGCCAATGCATCTTCGTCGTTGCCGAGCTCAACTCCTTCAGCTCTTCAATCTGTCAACGAGGTCACAGAGTCTCAGCTTGCTCCAAGATAGCAAACTGTCTAGTATTTGAAGTTCTAAATGCAGATATATTTAGATTTTACTAATCCATTTGCTTGATTTTCTCTAGTTTTTCTGATAGAGTTTGAATTTTGTGGAGTATCAAAAGACATCTTCATACTGAAAAATAAGAAAGAGGTGAAACTTTAAGTGCTAAGATATGTGATTACCTGAGGAACTAGATTTCTGTCTTGAAATGATTGTTAATGAACAGTTCAATTCATGAGGCACCTTCTTAAGTGGGATTTAAGGAATGTAAGGCTCTTGCTTTTGATGTAGAAGTTCATAGTATCTACTATTTCTAGTTAGCTCATGTAGAGAAACAAGAAGAAGCCACGAGCAGCTCCAAATGTTGGTTGATTTCATGTTGCCGAAAGACAAGTTCAAAGTCAAGACTACAGAGAAATTTAATAATTGGCTTGCAATTGTACTTATAAGATCAACCATAATAATACACATCTCAACCAATTGATTTTCTTCGTTTTTTGAGATATAAGATTGTGACCAGAAAGAGAAAAAAAAATGGGTGAGGAATGTGATGCAGGACAAATTAACGATTATTCTGGAGATGAAAGTTTAGAGAAGAATTGTAAAGAAGACAAGAAATCACTAAACGTAGAGAAATCGTCTCTAGGTGTAATTGAAATAAAATTGATTCAGAACTATACGGTAGTTGAGGTGGGGCCCCCCTAAGACAGTCAAAGTCCCGGAGGCGGGCTAACGTGGTGGTCAAAGTCAAGAGGCAGTCAACATTCTGAGCCACGGGTTACCATCATTTAGATCGAGTGCTTGCCCGACTGGACACTCTGGCTGATCGGGCCTCGAGCCCCGTTCTCCCAAGTATTGATGAATCTTGAAGTCAAGTGTTGGCTAGCTCAACCGAATGCTCCAGCCATTGGACATATGGTCCAATCGGACATATGATCTGATTAGACATATTGAATGCTTGGCCCACCCGAGTTCTCCGCTCAAGTGAAGGGGCCAAGCGAAGGCCGAGTCACCAACTGCATTCACCCAAGCCGAGATGGCTAGTCAGACTATAGTGGGAATTTGATTGGCTGGCTAAGTAAGCTTACTATGGGCTCCTTAGCCCATCGGCCTCATATTCTTTTTTGGCATCTTATGCCACGGAGAACAGAGAATATTCGCATGCAATTTGTACATTCGAAGTTTTCTCTCGGCCAAACGCAGAGATTGCGGATTCATTTTGGGAAAGGTATCAGAGCATCTTTTTAAGAAACGCTTGAGATTCGTACATATACAAATAGTAACCCTATAAAAAGGATCCTCAGCTACCAGTGCAGATACACGATACTACATAATTTTACACACTCAGTACTACTATTCTTTCTACTATTCATTTCCTCGAACCGATCATGACTTGAGCGTCGGAGGGTATACATTGGGATCTCTTCCGTGGCCCAGTTGCTAACACTCCTTTGACACTCAAGATAACGAGGAGTCTTCGTTTGGTCAACATCAGAGCCACATTTCCTAGCCAGCTACCTTCACCATTTTTGGATAGGATAAAAAAATAAAGATAATAATCTCTAGCATCAACTAAACAAATATTTAAATAGACTCAAAATTCTAAGATGTAAAAAAACGGAAAATAATACTAACAAAAAGAAGAAGAAAAATCCTAATAGAAAGAAAAATCTTAACAAAAAGTAAAAAAAATCTTTGAAGCTTTCGAAAAGACTTTAAACGCATGACTGGGCAGTTACAGGTTCAACCCGAATCAAAAGTTATAACCTCTGGAAGCTCAGGTCCTCCGGCATTAGTCACCCCAGATTGAAAAAAAAAATCATCCTTAAGTTCAGAGTAATATCAACAGAATCCACAAAACAACAACTTAAGTGCTTCACATTAAAGATATTGGATGTCTTCAAATGACTAGGAAGGTGCAACTTATAAACATTTCATTGATCTTCTGCAATGTCTCTCAAGATCGAATCTTATGATCTTTAAGCTTATTATACTCATCAACAAACAAACGATCACGAGTTAATACTGTAGGATTGATCGATACGCGCTAGAAGGGGGGAGGGTGAATAACGCTCGTGGCTTTCACGTTTGTTTAAAATTAATTGGAGTAAAGCGTAGCAGAATAAAGGAAAAATAAAAACAAGCAATCGCTAAAACTTTGATTTACTTGGTTTGAAGTCTGTCACAACTACTCCAAGGCCTACGATCGTCGATCATTTTCGTTGGGCAATCATTATCAATCTGAATAAGTTACAAAAGTAATTACAATTGTGTATAAGTAACTTGAACAATTAAAGAAAATATCTAATACCTACGACTAAGAGGAAGAAATCTTCAGTGTAGTTGTCGTTAGATTTTCGGGCATCATGGAGACGTTTTTTGAGCAGCACGTAGAAGCAGAAGATGTTTGGAATCTTATGTTTGAGGTGCTGGTCGAATCCTCCTTTTATAGCCCACTCCGGGCGCCTAAACCTCCCCTGGGCGCCCCACAAGACTGACGTGGTGTGCTCTCGTCGAAACTTGATCTGAAAAATTATCCGTCACCCCCAGGCGCTCGAACCGTGACGTAGGTCCGCCAATCATTGTGCTCCAGCTTGCTGCGAGGATTGATTTTCTATCATCCGGATGCTTGGAGCAACTTCAGGCGCCCAGACCGCGAGGGCACCTGGCCAGGTACCCTGCTCCGGGTGAAGGCGTCTCGGGCACCTAGACCATCTTCGAGCGCCCAGACTCTGGATGCCCGGACCACCATTTTCTGCAAAACATGGTTAGTCCAGAAAAATAATATTTAAAGAATGACAAGCTTTGACAGCCTTCAGACTGTCCAATCATTGTGCTCCAGCTTGCTACGAGGATTGATTTTCTATCATCCGGACGCTTGGAGCAACTCCAGGCGCCCGGACCGTGAGGGCGCCTGGCCAGGTACCCTACTTTGGGTGAAGGCGTCCCGGGCACCTGGACCATCTTTGAGCGCCCAGACTCTGGATGCCCGAACCACCATTTTCTGCACTTCTGTTTTCTGCAAAACATGGTTAGTCCAGAAAAATAATATTTAAAGAATGACAAGTTTTGACAGCTTTCAGACTGTCTGGCTCTGACTTTGAGTTTCGCTAAAACTCTAGGTTAGACCAATGTCTATTGTTCCCTCTTCGGGGAACACATCATCATCTACTCCTCTTAGGAAAAATTACCTTTTCCCAGATCGACCCTCTAGACTGTTTGGACTTTTACTCACCATCCGTGGCTTCAGGACTTTTTCACTGGACGTCCGATCCTTGACTCGTCCAGTCTTCCGCCTAGTGTCCACGACCCCAGGACTTCCACTTAGAATCCACGACCCTAGGATTTCGCCTGACATCATCGACCTGCCAAGATTTTGCCCAGTACCCCGGACCAGGACTTCGTTGCCTAACAACAGCTAGGACTTTCCTACACACTTAGTTCAACTTGTTAGATCACAAGATAGCTTGACTTTGAACCCTTTGCCATAATCAAAACTTAGGTTCGATCATCTGGTACTTTCTGCACCAACAAATACCACCCAAATAAAATCATTGACATCAAAAAGTACCTGATGACGATGATTGTCAATCCGAGTCTTGTACTTTGTATTGTTCTCATGAATAAAATGTTTCACCTGTTTATGAATATCCAAAATATGCTCTGTTATCTCATTTTCTTTAGAACTAAATGGTCCTATACGTGGGATAGGGGCTAAGTCCACTATCCTAAATGGGCTTCACCCATAAACAATTTCAAAAGGACTAAAACCTGTGATTCTGTTTCTGGATTTGTTATAGGCAAATTCTTCTTGGGGTAATGTCAAATCTTACTACTTCAGCTTAGCTCCTACCAAACACCTCAAAAGATTATCTAAGGTTTGATTCATCATCTCGGTTTGACTATCTGTCTAGGGGTAATGTCAGATCTCACTGATTGCCAAAGGAACGGGTGGCAGTTCTTGTCGGGGAGTTGCATGATTAGATACGAGGTGTATCCTTTCTTTTCACCTGACTACAGCGCCGCCCCTCGGCTGCCACCTGCTGGTGGTGGAGGCTCATCACAAGGTTTGCATCAATTCACTATAAAAAAAAAGCTACTAGACAACGCTTTTAAAGCGTTGTCTTTGTGCCTGAAAAAGCGTTGTTAAAAGCACTATTGTTAAAAGTCTGCTCAACGACAACGCTTTTAAAGCGTTGTCGTTTGTACCAAAGACAACGCTTTAAAAGCGTTGTCGTTTTATGCAAAGGCAACGTTTTGCAACGCTTTTAAAGCGTTATTTTGGGTAGAAAAGACAATACTTTTGCAACGCTTTAAAAGAGTAGTCATATTTTGCAAAGACAACACTATTACAACGCTTTAAAAGCGTTGTTTTTTTTTTTTCTTCATATCCGTGGGACCGGCTCTAGGGGGGCCGCTGATGTGGCGGTTCCACATTTAAAAGCGTTGTTTTTTTTTTACAAAGACAACACTTTTTGCAACGCTTTAAAAGCATTGTCGTTTTAAAGAAACAAAATAAAAAAATATTTTAAAATCATTATTTTTATATTTACGAAACTATTATTTTTCTTTTACCATGTCTAGATTCGAATTTTACATATAATCAACTCAGTTAATGATTTCAAACTCATCAAAATAATAGAAATCTGACGTTAAAGTAATATTATTATTTAATTACATGAGAAGCTAATAAATATCAAAATTAACACTAATTCTGTTTCAAAGTATATAGTGATATTCACATATAATACAAAAGAGCACAAAAAATCTATTTGGAATAGCTACAATCTGTTTAGCCAACAATCTGTTTACTTCTAAGAAGTAGCTACTGAATACTGAAGAAGTAGCCAACAATCTGTTTACTCAAAATAGTACAGTAGTTACTGAATCCAGACGCTTAGTGTACTGATCAATTACTGATTCTAGAGGCTCCTTAGTGTACTGATCTTGACTGTCCTGTATCCACCTACAAAAGTAGCAATAGTATGTTTCAAGTCCATACATGAGCATTACTGATGGCTCTCAAAAGAAACAAAACAATCATCATGACTTTCTACCTACCAAACACACGCAATATCTTAATGAAGATTTTCTGTAGCTATTTTGTGCAATTAGTGTTTCCCATTTAATTATTCAAGTATAATATGGTTTCATGGAAATTCTATTCCATCAAAAGAATCCCCTCTAAGAGGTTCTGATTCTAATGAACCATCGAAGAAAATATGCAAAGCAACATTAGGAAACAATAGACACGTAAAGTACATAGAAAGAATGCTAAAATAAACATGTAGATTGTTAAAAAGATAAAACAAAAATGCTACTATTCAGAATAAACTAATAAATGATATAATAAGAGAAACTATGTCCAGTAGAATAGCAGTGCTAATAGATAACAAACACATTTTGTGATTAGACAAGTTGAAATATCAGAGTTGAAGGGGTGAGGGATAGCACGAGATAAAAGAAACTCCAGTTAACATAGTAAAAAATGAATTACGATATTCAAATACGACGAATGGTATAACCTTGTGAATAATGGTTGAATAAGATCCATGACGCCAAGTTCAAATAGTTGTAATAAACACATCTTGTTACTATTTCTCTGTGGACAATGAAAGCAAAACTACAGAACAGGAGAATAATTATAGCAAACACTGGGTTGCTTGCATCTTTCCATTATTCCGAAGTTTGCAAGAAACAAAAGAACTAGCCGTTTGTGGATTCTGAATCATAACTCATAATATAACCGGATAGTTAAAAAAAAATTAACTGTTATTTTCAACAAGATGGTTTTTTTTTTTTTCATAAAAATGGGGGCGCCATTACCATTTGGTGCTGCACAATAAATCGGATGGTCTCCCTAATTCCAGATGATACAAGGTTCGAAGTGAATCCTAGAAAAATTTTGCAACCCACCGATTCCCTATATGCAGTATACCGCTCTTCTTCACTACAATCTTCCGTGGGCGCTTCATGGGAGAGCCTCCAATCTATCTTCCGTAGCGCCCCAATACAGGGGTTGAAATAATCAATAAAAATAAGCTTGTAAGCTTCTATGCCTACAACCAATGAAGTTCTATAAGAACTTCTTATGAGACATCAGTTGAGGTTTGTGCTGTTTACATTCCTTTCTAATTTATTTGTATGGAGTCATTAGAAAAGCCAAAATGAAGGGTAGAAACTCAATATAGCCCGAAATTCATATTTCTAGTACTTATGCAAACAAACATATATAGAGTAGACTTTTTATTTCCCAAATTGTGTGCACAAATGATTTCATTTGTAATAATCAAACCATCAATTAGTCCACTTAAAAGATTCTCCATAATTTAACAAAATGAAGTGTTTACATTTTTAATACTGGCACGATAGAGAATAGACATATATATCGTAGCTAAGAACATATGCATTATATCCCTTCATGTATACCATATTATTATTGTTGACGTGACAATATGATTCATCTAAACTCTCCAGGTTATTGAAATAACAGAAGAATTGCGCAAATTTTAAATATGATCAAAAAGTTGAAAATGGATTGCATCTCATAGTTGAAAATGGATTCTAAAGAAGCAAAAAGTTGCTTCTTGCTAAAGATAATGAACTTAATTACATAAAACTTAGCTAAAACAAGGTAATGAACTTACATAAACTTGAACGCACCTACTCATAAATATGATCTTGTATACATTCTGCCAACTCCGATCGCACCTCATCAATTTCTTCTCGAGAATACTCTGCTTGTGTGAATTGTGAACATTAATGAGGAAAAAAAAAATCAACATTGACTTTGCATATTTTAAATAGTTTATTTCAAATAATTTGAGACATAAGCAAGTAAACATTACTATAGATCATAGTGAATCTCTTTCGATAATTTCAACTTCTTCAACAATTTGTCTCATAAATCGCATCAAATAGTAACCACATTGTTTGACATCTTGTTGTCGAGGAGCCTATGGAAATTAGAGACATATTATTAATGATAAACATACACATTAAAATATATGTTATATGTAATTACACATACCTTTACTATTACCCACATAGTCTTTTTTCTACCTTTCCTTCCCTTGTTTGAATTAAACAATCTTAAGGCCCTTCATACATTAATGATTTTTTTATATATGAGTTTTGTATTAACATAAATGCTTAATAAAAAAGAAATATGAACTCACATTTCCACTATATATTTCCAATCCTCATCATGAATCCGGTGCCTTAGAGAATCCAACAAATAAATAACTTCATTGTAAGGGTCAATAACAGTGAGAATCCAATGGAAACTATGCAACAAACACATAATTAGTGCATATAATTCAATAAATTATCAAAAGACAACAATTGAAAGTGATGTTTTAATTCTTACTTACCGATATTACATGGCACCAATATAAGTTGATCTACAGATGCACCACTTAGCCTGCCTGCCAAATGACTTGCCCTTTGGTTTAGCCTTTCAAGCTTACCTTTTTTGTCATGTGCACTGGTTGCCATATATGGGATTTTATGTGGATTCACAAATCTGAATGTCTCTTTCTTGTTATCTTTCAGCAGTTTTTTATAAAGATGTCTGCCATTGCAAACATAATAAAACGAAGAGGTAGATTGAAAAATGAAAGTTATTCACAAAATGGATGATTATCATAGATTACAGTAAACCTGTTAAAATTATATTTAAATTGCTAAATCTAAACACTTACCATATGTAGCCAACTACACAATTGCTTGAAAGGGGCTCCATATGATACAAAGGAATGATGTCCTTGTTGGTTGCTACTCGGAAAACCTAGAGGTTCCACTGTACAAAAATTTTGTACAAATGTCTGAACCTTTTCCTAGCTACCATGTGTTCTTTTAAATTAAATTTTGGATCGCCTGCGAAACTTAACACGTTTGATCCAAAACTTAATCTATTTGTTCTTTTAGGTTTTGACTTGGATCTCCTGCAGAACTTAACACGTTCGACCCAAGTCTCCTTAAGTTATTAATTCCATTAAATATTAATTTCCATAAAAGGTTCCCAGTACTGACGTGGCGAGGCACATGGCCTTCTTGGATATGGGAGCAACCACCACCGACTAGACAAAACCTTTAATAGAAAGCTAATATTTAATTTCCTAAAATAACTTTAGGTTAACCAAAGAGAACAATCAAATCACAAGGAAAAGAAAGAAAACAAAAGAACACAACTTCGAAAAACATATTCGAAATACTAGAACGTAAGCCTCTTGTATTTGGTATTATTTCCATAAATAACTAGCATGATGCGGAAAGAAAAATTACTAGTTATACCTTGTAGAAAAACCTCTTGATCTTCTACCGTATTCCTCTTCTAACCTCGGACGTTGTGTGGATAACGATCTTCCGAGATGAGAAACCACCAAGCACCTTCTTCTCCTCCTAGCTAGGTTCGGCCAAAACAAGAAAGCTCCACCAAGGAAGAAGAAAAACACCAACCAAGCTCTAAGAGATGCAAGCTTCCTCTCCTTCTTCTTCTTCTTCTTCTCCAAGTAGTATCCGGCCTCCACAAGACCTCCAAGCAATAGAGAGTTTCGGCCACCACAAAGAGGAAGAAGAGAAGAGATGATGGCCGGCCACACCAAGGAAAAGAGGGAGAAAACAATAGAGGTTGTATCTCATGAAGGCACCCTCACCCCTTCTTTTATATTCCTTGGCCTAGGCAAATTAGGAAATTTAATTACAATAAAATTTCCTCAATTTCCTTGACATGATTTAATTTAGAAAAATAAAACAAATTTTCCAAATTAAACTTCAATGGCCGGCCACATCATTGGAGAGCAAATTGGACAAGTTTTAATCAACAATTAAAACTTCCTAATTTGTTTCCGGAAATTTTAAAAATAAAATTTCTCTTTAAAAATCTCTTCATGGTTGATAAAAGGAAATTTCTATAATTTTAATTTTATCAACATGTGGATAATTTTTAAAGAGAAAATAAAATAACTCTCCAATCTACAAATAAGGAAAGAGATCTAATCTCTTTCTTTAATCTTTTGTAGATCTTTTACAAGAGAGATATTTTAATTTTAATTCTCTTTAATAAATTAATTCTTCCACATAATAAAAACTAAAATTAAAATCCCTTTTAAATTTAATTTGGCCGGCCCCCACTAGCTTGGGTTCAAGCTAGGGCCTGCCACCCAATTTTATACCTAGGCCGGCCCTAGCTTGTTCCCAAGCTAGCTCTATTGTGTGGGTATAGAAGGTGGGTATAGGTGGGTATAGAACTCTATAAATAAGAGGCTACGATAGGGACCGAAAGGAGGAATTGGTTTTGGTCTCCCGATAAAATTAAGCATCCCGTGTTCGCCCCGAACACACAACTTAATTTTATCAATAATAATTCATTCCACTAGAGAATCATTATTGAACTACCGCACCAATCCCAAATTACATTTTTGGGCTCCTTCTTATTATGAGTGTGTTAGTCTCCCTGTATTTAAGATATCGAATGTCCACTAATTAAGTGAGTTACTGACAACTCATTTAATTAATTTCTTAGTCCAAGAGTAGTACCACTCAACTTTATTATCATGTCGGACTAAGTCCACCTGCAGGGTTTAACATGACAATCCTTATGAGCTCCTCTTGAGGACATTATCAACCTAGTATCACTAGGACACAGTTTCCTTCTATAATCAACAACACACACTATAAGTGATATCATTTCCCAACTTATCGGGCTTATTGATTCATCGAACTAAATCTCACCCATTGATAAATTAAAGAAATAAATATCAAATATATGTGCTTGTTATTATATTAGGATTAAGAGCACACACTTCCATAATAACTGAGGTCTTTGTTCCTTTATAAAGTCAGTATAAAAAGAACGACCTCATATGGTCCTACTCAATACACTCTAAGTGTACTAGTGTAATTATATAGTTAAGATAAACTAACACCTAGTTACACTACGACCTTCCAATGGTTTGTTCCTTTCCATCTTAGTCGTGAGCTACTGTTTATAATTTATAAGGAACCGATAACATGTTCTTCTGTGTGTGACACCACACACCATGTTATCTACAATATAAATTAATTGAGCAACTACATTTATCATAAATGTAGACATTTGACCAATGTGATTCTTATTTCTAGATAAATGTTTATACCAAAAGCTAGGCTTTTAGTATATACTCTAACAGTCCTCAAGGTGTAGAACAAGTTCATAATCATCATCAAACACGTCATAATCAAAACACACTGATATATATCTGCCATCATCTAAAGCACGCTTACTATAACAATATAACATATGTAATGCTCTTGGGGCACTTGTTGACAAAGTATGTTTCTTTTTTGGTTGTTCAAGCTTCTTCCTTCGAGGCTTCTAATAATTTCAAATCATGACAGTTAGATAGGATGATTAATAAAACAAGTGACAATTTAATTTGAAATAAAATATAACAAATACCTCATCTTGGTTCACTATTAAGTGTTTTGGCCAAGCCACATGGGTTCCTACAGCATCACCAATTACTTCAAATTCACTTGGAATTGGATATGGCAAAGGTGTTGATTTTTCTACTGCTTCATCAATGGAGACTCGCATGCAATTATTGGAAAATGGAACACCATGAAGCATTTTATCATATTCATTGCCACAAACAATTGTACCATGTGCAACAATATTTGTGCTAGATTCCAATGTCAATGCAACTGGTTTTCCCTAAAATGTAAAAGTTGCAGGTCACAAATAACAGCAGGTTATAATTAATGCAACTAGTGTTATACCTGCAAAACATCAGCTTGGCACAAAATTTGTAGGTCATCATCATCGTTCTTCATGTCATCTTCAATCATGGGTTGCAACTTTACTGAGCAACTGCCTTTGTCATCAATCGAATTATCGCACATGGTACCCTTTTTATACACCATTACTTCAAGGTTTTGTATGCGTGCATCTTGCTCTAAACTTTTCTTCCTCGCCTCCATCAGCTCCCTTTTATGCTCAGTGATTACATCAGCATGCTTCCATCTTCTACCAGAATTGGAATATATTGTTGGAGTGATATGACCTCCAATACCCCTCATACGGCCATTATATTCTTCAGTGTCAAGTGCTTTGGTAAGTATATCCTCTTTGGTTCCTTCAATTATCAGCTTACCCTCCCTCTTTTGTTGAATGTAACCATCCTGTCAGGCACATTAAAAAAGCATTATTACTAAAAGAGTTATCAGTTCAATAAAAATGGTACTTTTACTTATTGTTATTTTGCTTACAATTTGTTGGATTTTTTTTATCAAATCCTCTCCTTCAAAGCCACCTTCTTTGGTGACTTGTCCTTTCTTCAACATAATAGCTCTATGAATGTCTTCATCATCACATAATTCAGTCGCCTACAACAAGAAAATTCCAATAACAGTTAAATGAATAAAATTAGTCATTAAATGAAACAAACTCGCAAAAATTGGTCATCAAATTGCAGCACTAGAACAATCAGGATTGTGATCAGGATTAGAGCCAACTGAAGCAGCACATCTCGCAGAGGCACAATCATTAAATGAAATGGGAAATCAGGGAAAAGCTTTAAGGCATGGGGTACCAAATGTATCACTAACTGCCAACAACAAGCCAGCCCCCCGCATACTCAGTTTCAGACTCAGGTGTTGAGTATGCGGTACCAAAGGTGGTTTGCTCCTGCATTGCGTCTACTGCATAGAACTTGCGTCTCAGCAACCACATTGATAGTGAAATGTCACCAAATAGTAGGGAATATGGGAAAACAGCAAGACACAATTAGTGATCCCACTGGTACAGTGAAAATTCAAATAATTTTATGTGAATAAATTAGAGGGTTCATAAGAAAATATGCTAAAAAAATACTTACTATTTCTTTCACAAATCGTGCATATCCTTTACGTGAAAGCTGATGAGGATACATGTGTTGTTTTCTTCTTTCTTTTTGTTGATCACTTAGTTTCTAGTTAGTGAGGATACATGTGTTGTTAAACTTGAATATAAATAAACTAGTTTAAAAAGATTAAATTACAAATCTTACCATGAAGTCTTCAGACATGCAACTAATCACAAACGACCTCCAAGTATCTCTTGTAATACCATAGCCAATAGGTGGCTCATCCAACTCCTCGGGTTTATCAATCTTACTTAAAATGAACGTCTTAGTGAGATAACTTTTGTATTGATGCCACTTAGTGTTTGCTGATTTCAAACAGCCATTCTTCCACTTCCATCAACTGTAAATCACAAAATGGAAATATGTTAAAAAAAAATTAAGACAAACAGTAAATATATTATAATAATTGATAAAACATGCTAATTTGCTTACATTAACTGATTCCCATATCAGTTCTTTAACATCACTTGGAACATATTTCCAAGTCTTGTAACTAATTTGAACCTTTTCTTGAGCCAGCACACCAATATAACTTTGCATTGCAATAGCTGCTTCTCCTATTGGCTGTCCATGTTTATTGAATGCAACATCCTTTCTAACTCCTTGAATCCTTTGCTTAGCTAGCTTATCTAGGTGTGTACGACCTCTAGACATTCTTGTGGTTTGGGTGTTTGTAGAATCCAACTCTGTGTTACCATCCCAACTCTCGGTAGTGGCTGGAGTTTCAATTTTTTCCTTACCCTTAGCTTTTTTTGCATGCTTTCTAGAGGCTTCCATGGAGTCCACACCTTCTGCTGATCACAACCACATGATAAAAATAATCATAGAAAAAAGTAAATAGACAACAGATACAAGAAAAGAACTTCCTAGATGTTTTGTGTGGTGTTGTTCACAAAACTAGGCTACTGTGAAACTAAGACTGGTTGCCATAGTGATGTTTTCCACTGCTAGACTTGTATCTCTTTTCAATTCCAGTGGATGAGCATGATCAAAACCTAATGTAGCATGTTCTTAAAGAACTTCCTAGATGGCTTCTTAATAAAGATTAGAACTTGAATCATGAATTTATAGATGGATCTCTTTTCTAACAATTCACACTGCAGGAACAAGTGATTCGCCATTCATTTATAAATACCACTATACCCATCCATTTGAGATAACTTTGAGAACCGAGAATTGATAAAATAATCATAGAAAAAAGTAAATAGACAAAGTGATAAAAACTAACCGCAACATGAGAAACAAAACATATCAATATTGTCCACAACATATCATTCTTCAAAGGTAAATAACATATCAATTTAAATTGTTTACAAACTCATCTTGAAAAGTAAAAAGTTCAACAGTTAAATATTGTCGACCCAATTCCCATCACAGTCATCCCGAATGCATGGTGGTTCATTATCATCTTCTCCGTCAACATCCATTGGTGGTAACCCTCTGCTAAAACATTGATAGTGGATTGCAGTTTCTTCAAACTCTATACCATTTATGTATTCAAAGTACTCTCTGCTTGGAGTTGCAAGTACAACACTCCATAAAGGATCTTCGATGTAAAATACTTGCTTTGCTTGACTAGCCAAGATAAAAGAGTCGTATTTGAATCCAATTCGATTGAGGTTTACCAATGTGAAACCAAGATCATCAACTTTAATACCATTATTATTCTCCACCCAATTACATTTGAACATTGGAATTTGAAATTTGGTGTAATCAACTAGCCATATTTCTTCTATAACTCCATAAAAAACCATATCTGACACAATAGGTTTTTTATCCTTTGTACTAGCAATTTGCATTGTCTTTGCGACTAAGCTGACTCCGGAGTTTTGTACAACTCTTATACCATCACGCTCTTTTGTAGCATAAGTAACCCCATCAATCAAATAACTAGACTACTTTAAGATTTGCTTGTTAGGTCCGCGCGCTATCCATTTCAATCTTTCTGATACTTGATGAGTGGAAGGGTCTACACGTGCAACCTATATTTTTTATGTGATAAATTGTTAATTATGCGTAAATATGATAATAAATGTATGTCAATACGTAATACTAAAGGAACTTACACGATCATGTAACCAAGTAGCAAACGTTCGGTTATGCTCATCTTGTAACCACTTCTTGGACTTAGCCCTTTGACGAAATCTTGCATTAAAATATGCCATGTGTTCCCTAATAAAATTATTAGGAATAAATAAACCAATAGAATGTAAGCTAACCAAATGAAAGTATTAATAAGTTGGAGAAATTACTCGATATAGAAATCAATCTCCGCATCATTTGCCAATACGTAACGATGTGCTTGCTGCAACTCATCGTGACTAGTGGAGTGCACGACAGCACCCGATAATGGCTTAGTAAGTTCTATTTGTCAATGACTTAATGGGATCCCAATTGTGTGCACACTACAAAGATAATCTGAGCAAAATTCAACAGCCTCTTCAGCAATATAACATTCAGCTACACACCCTTCAGGCCGATTGCGATTTCGCATATAACCTTTCAAAATCTTCATGTATCTTTCAAATGAGTACATATACCTATACCAAATTGGTCCACATAATTTAACCTCTCGTACAATATGAACAGTTAGTTGAATCATTATATCAAAAAATGATGAAGGAAAATACTTTTCAAGTAAACATAATATCGTCACAATCTCTCTTTGCATATCATCCAACTTTGAGACATCTATCACTTTATTGCATAACCCATTGAAGAAGAAACACAAGCGAGCGATAGTGTGTCTGACATGTTTGGGCAAGACACCACGGATGGCCACTGGAAGCAATTGTTGCATTAAAGTGTGGTAGCCATGTGACTTAAGGCCAATAAGTTTCAAATCTTTCATCGACACAAGATTTTTAAAATTGGATGAGTAACATGTCGGAAGTTGTATTCCAAATAAAGATTTCAAAATCTTTCTTTTCTCATCCTTACTAAGTGTATAACAGGCTGCTGGCAAAAACGTTCTCTTCTCCCCCATCCTTGGTGCCAAATCTATCCTGACATTCATTTCCAAAAGGTCTAATCTCGATGCTACTCCATCCTTTGTTTTTCCTGGAATATCAAGTAACGTACCGATGAGACTTTCACAGACATTCTTTTCAATATGCATCACATCAAGAACATGTCGAATGTGTAGATGTTTCCAATACTGAAGTTCAAAGAATATTGATTTCTTTTTCCAGCATGATTTTACATCATCCTTCTTCGACTGAATATTCCCACTGATTTTTCCCAAATGATAATTAATTCTTTCAACTCTTTCAAAAACTTCATCGACACTCAATGGTTTTGGTGCAGGGGTAAACTCTTGGTTTCCATTAAATGTCTTCCTTTGCCTTCGATAAGGATGAGTTGCAGGTAGAAACCTTCTATGCCATGTATATGACATTTTCCTACTATGCTTCAACCTTTGTGAATAGGTTTCTTCACCACAAATGTAAAATACCGGAAATAGGCGAATATGAATAAGGGAATTTTCCGGAATTTTTGGACGTTTTCCGGGAATTTTTCGGAGCTCGTTTGGACGAGTTTACGGGGATAAAGGTGGGTCCCGAAAAGGCCAGATTAGGTTACCCCACTGAATGAGGAAAAGTTTTATTTTCTTAATCTTTTCCTATTTCCCTTTTTCTTTATTTCTTTTCCCTGTGTTTTGTATTTTCCCCGCGTGCCATTCTTCTCCACCGCCGAATTCACCCGTGCCCTAACCTCCTGGCGCCGGCGGTTACCTCTTTCTCTCCGATCGAACGCCGGCCAAGCTTCTTCTTCCCCTCTCTTTCTCCTCGCCAGCGTTTGAGCAAGAGCCGCCAGATCCCTCTCTTCTGCCCGACGCCGTCTGTGCCCTAGCCATCGTCTTGGCCGCGCCTCCTCCACCCGACAGCGATGTCGCCGCACGGGACAGTGCCGGCGACACTCGAGCCAACGCCAGCCGAGGACCCTACTATTTCCTTTCCCCTGGTGGCTGTGTCTTAGAGCAGTGCCGCCGATTTCCTCTGTGCCAACGCCGACTACTTGACGCAACCATCCAGCCGCCCTCCGTGTGCCCTAGATCGTCGGCGCCGATTGGGGCTCAGGACATAGAGGTCAAGTTGAGCCAGGAGAATTAAGTGTTGTGGTGATTTTGGGATTCAACAGCCATTCATTTCAACCACCCGGGTCCAGCAGCCATGAACTTTGCAGTGGATCAGTGACCTTCTCCTCTGATTTTCTTCCCTGTTGTGTTGCTTTGCTGTGTATGTTCTTCCTCCTGGTTGTGTATCAAGGGTACGAGATTTGGAGAGGAAGAGTCAAGAAGTCTTTGCTGAGAGGTTGCTATTTTTATCCAGCGACACCTGGTTCCCAACAGTAACCCTCCCATCCAGCACAGTTGTGATTTGAGGTAATGATTAGATGTATTTGAATATTGGTTGTAGATCATGTTCCGAATTGGAGGATTTGGTTAGATGATCATGTGAATTTTGGTAAGAAACATGATTATGATACATATTGATTTAGGTAGGAATTGATACATACATAATTGCTTATGTGTTGGAATTGGTGATATGTGGTGAATTATGAAGGGGATGTGGATCTATTGGATTGATTCATCATGATTTATTCCTAATAGGTTTAGGATTTGGTCATTTTGGTTTAATGATATAATTAATTGTAAAATGTGATTACAGGAGGTTGATTCGAGACGAGTATCTCGACGTCAAATTTGGATCGGATTGGACCTTACCGATTGGAGGCGGGTACCTCTTGACTTATCTTTTATGATATTGTCATTTGGATATGCATAGTATTTTATAGCTACAAGCAATAATCATGTTTGTCTTTGGTATGTTAGTTTGATATCCATAGCATGTTCTGTTTAGTTGTTTGCTAGGTATCCATGTTTATATCTCGTGATTATTGCCATGAGTACTTTAGTTCCTAGAGTAAGTGACATACCATGCTCTACTGAGCTTAGGACTAGGTACTGGATTTTATTTCTGGCATGTGTATCTAGATTATCTGATACTTAGGTTTTAGTGCCATATCAGATTTGTGTACCTCTATTTGTATATCATATATGATTCGGGTGTTTAGACCCTGATTCTTTGATCTGTGTATATTGTTGGTACATATGCTATGGAAGAGGGATATGATTTGGGTCTAGGTTGTTATACCTTAGAGGATTTGTATACCCTAGATCTGTGGATTTGGCTTACTGATACTGTGGTACCCATATTATGTATATATGGATTTTTCTATGTTGATCAGGATATTCCATACTTATTATGTTCAGGACATAGGGTTTTTGATATTCTATCTGACCTGTGTACTCTAGATCTTGGTATGTGATCATCGCTTTTACAGTACCCATTTTGTATGTATGGATATGGTTATGTTGATCAGTTTTTGCTATGCATAGTGACATGCATCATGATTGCATGCTGTGCGATTGTCGGCTCCACTATGGTTGAGCCCATCGCCAGTTACATGTACTGCACACACCCCCACTCATGGTTTAGTGGTATATCAGACAGGTGTGTGGCGGTTATGCTGTTTGGCTCCATTGGTCTGAGGACTCAGCGTGGTAGCCGGCAGTCAGTTCCGCTCTGTTTGGCTCCGCTGGCATTTAGTGTAGCAGCGTAGTAGCCGACAGACGGTGGACTCTGTTTGGCTCCGTTGGTCAGGTGACTCAGCGTGGTAGCCGGCAGAGATAGCTCCCCGTCATCGTGTACCGGGAGTTGAGAGCATTGAGCTCCCCCATTTATGATTTGGGGTCACAGGACAGGAGTACTCCGACAGCATCCCGTCCACTCGATCACTCATCAGGAGTAGTGACGACCGAGTGCACGGTTGTCACAGCCCTACCCACTCGGTCTCACCATTTGTGTGTGAGATGACTGACTGGCGTCAGGGGTGACCAGGACGCATCATTAGCATCATATGCATTGATGCATTTATATTTTTATGATTGTGTTTGCTGCATTTGGTTGCTGCATTTTGGTTGGATACATACTTTTGACCTGCATACAGGATTATTGACACTTTCGGTTTGACGACCCTTTTGTCTGGATAGGAGTTCCTGGTGAGTACAGCTTCCTCAGTTACCTTTCAGTTTTTGCGTATTCCCTATATATGATTAGGAAGCTGTATTCCATGTTTGTTGCTGTTAGATATATCTTACTACTCATGTCCATTGGTATTCGCTGAGTTGTTGAACTCACCCCCGTTGATACTATCTTTTTCAGGTACCAGGTTGGTTTTGGTGTCACTTGGAGTATCCTGTCTGCTGGTCCCCACGTCGCATCAGAGGACTTATCGATTTCACGTATGTTTTGTTTGTTTATGTATCAGTTTGTTTAGCTCTGTACTCCGGTTTTGTTTTTGGAGTGTTGATGTCGTTGTGTGGTGTTTTGTATTTGTTATTGGTTGTGTAAACCTAGCCGGCTAGCAGTTTTGTGTTTTGGTTTTGGTACAGCCGAGTGGGCTGCTTTATTTTTAACTGCGTGGTTGTGTCAGCCAGAGGCTGAATTTGATATTAACTGCGTGGTGTTTGTTTTCTTTTATTGTTATTATTCCAGCCGCATGTGGCTGAGGTATATAGTGCTTGTAGAAAAGTTTCAGATTGTCCGCCGTACAGGGGAGATGCTGCCGAAATTTCTTCGGACAGAGACTCCCTCGGGGCGTGACAATTTAGTGGTATCAGAGCAGGTATACGATACTTGCTACGTATTCTGGATTTTTGAGATTTATCTGATACCAATTTATTTGGTATCAGAGATCGGCTTACGAGTTTTATTTCTCATGTTTCGGATTTCATGTTTTAGTCTTCTCGATGTGACTTTTGGATTTTGGGACTTGGCAGAAGCAGGACATCTCCAAGCTATAGGAGGTATGTTGGTATATGTTATCCTACCTTTTGATTAGTTTATGCCCTGTTCATTATTACAGTCTATGACATGTATTAGCACTCTTTACTAGTACCTGTCTGGTTGTTGTAGCATATATTATATGTGATGGGTTAGCCACTGATCTTGATTGACCTTAATAGAGATTAAGGATTATAGGCTTTGGTGATTTTACATATCATACCCCTAGTAGCTTTAGCTTCTGTTACTACCATTTGGTTAGCAGATTGAGGCACATACCAGCCTCTTTATTAGTTATGTAGTGGATAGTATTTATCTATTTATGTTGACCTAGCCAGTAGTATATCATGTTATCTTAGTTAATTTCATCAGTAAATATTGATTTACTCTTGTTAGATCAGTCAGTAGGAGTCTGATTTACACTTGTTGACTTAGGTAGTCGTGATCGATTTACCTTAGATGCTTGTAGAGGCTTTATTTATTCTTGATTGGTTAGTAGATGACCGATTAGTTTTGTTGACCCGAACAGTAGGGGATTGACCTACTTTACTTCTAGATGTTTGAATCTTGAGTTGTTGTGCTTAGAATTATTCTTGTGCTTAGTGGGATATCTTGAGCACATCGAGTATCTAGCTTATACTGACGTGGGAAAAGATTGAATTAGCCATATACTATTGATGATTTGGTCAGTTGATAGAGGATCGATGTATCCTATTCCATGGGTACTGTAATTTTAGACTGTATGTACCTAATTGGATAACTTAGAAGATGGCATAGGGTTTGTGTGATAGATTGGATTAAACATGCTGATTATGCATATCTATGAAGTGTACATATGATTGTTAGGAGTTGAAGGAGTTCTATGATGAATAGTTCATTTGTGAGTATTGTTTGAGGGGTATTGTTGATTTTACCTACGATGATATATGCACACGAGTTCGGTATACATTGTTGGAGGTATCACGGTAATTTATACCTAAGATGTGGGTATTTTTGGTGTGAACTAATTGGAGGATTATGTCGATCATACATATGTGGTGTTTGCATGTATGTCAGATGTATGGTTGGTAGCATCATGATGATTCTACCTATATTAAATGTAGAATATTAAATGTCTACACTATAATATTGGTTGTTTTACCCTGTCAACTAATTCTCTCATTAGTGGGTGACCGACCCACTAGGAGGACGATAGAGTTGACTATGGATTTGATTTGCTTACTGGGTGGTTATACCCTAGGCTACCCACATTGGTCTGTGGTAGAGAGATCTTGTGCAGTCGCTAGCTAGATAGTTAGGTGCTTTGGGCACTTATGTATTGTTCCCACATGTTATGGATTGTTTGTGGTAGAGCGTAGTTTCTACCTATTCTGGATTCCCACATATTTAGGGATTGTTTTGTAGTGGAGTGTTGCTCCTACATATTGCGGATTGTTGTAGCGGAGCATTGCTCCCATATTTATTGTGGATACATATTTTGGATTATTTGTGGTGGAGCGTTGCTCCCACATATGGAGGATTTCTTGTGGTAGAGCGTTGCTCCCACATATGTGGTATTTCGTGTGATAGAGCATTGCTCTCACACTGGAGGTTCTATTCTTTGGTGATTATATATCGTTGGTGATTAGATCTGTTTATTGTTGAGGATCTTATGGTTAGGAATATCTGTGATACGGACATTATGTGTCTTGGTTTTACCATTAGTGCTTGAGGTGCTCTAGAGGTTACCATGGACTCGATGATTTGGGTATCCCTAGAATGTTTGGATCGATTTCCATTGTCTTTGTTGACGATGTTGTGATTTATTACGGATCTGAGGTGAGTCACGTACACTACCTTTGCTTAGATCTAGAGATGTTTCGACGAGAACATCTATATGTGATGATCAGTAGTGCTTATTTGGATTGTCTTATGTGATGATGATTAGGACACACGGTCACCAGCAGGAGTATACCGTGGTTCCACAGGAGATCGAGATTGTTACCGTTGGGAGTAGACGGAGTCGATATAAGAGGCTCGCAACTTCCTTTGTTTGGATTGATATTTCCGGAGATACGTTGAGGGTTTCTCACGGATTGCTATACTACTTACACGCCTGATCAAGAAAGGCGTGAAGTTCACTTGGACTGAGGTTTGCAAGACCAGCCTTTAGGAGCTGAAGCGGAGTTTAGTGTCGGCTCCGATTTTTGGTTTTACCTTCTGGAGAGGACGAATTCGTGCTCTATACCGACGCATCTCTACTGGGTTTGGACGCTGTTTTGATGCAGCACGATAGAGTAGTCTCCTATGCTTCTCGTCGGTTGAAGAAGCATGAGAAGAACTACCCTGTACATGGTCTGGAGCTAGTCACCATTATTTTTGCCATGAAGATTTAGCGACATTATTTATATGACGTTACATTTGAGATTCTCACTGACCCTAAGAGTCTCAAATATCTGTTTTACTTAGAAGGAACCTAATCTCCGACAGAGGAGATGGATGGAGTTCCTGAAGGATTTTGATTGTACCATTAGCTATCACCTAGGAAAAGCTAATGTGGTTGTTGACGCGCTTAGCTGGAAGTCTAGAGTGACTTTAGCTTGCCACCGAGTTGTGGTCACAGACTGGTTACCATGGTTGCTCAGTCGTCGATCAGGACGAGGATCCGAGAGCCTAGGCTGTAGTTGCGGGTTATTTGCAGCCAGATAGCTTCCGGGTAGCAGACCGAGTTCACACGAGATGAGGAGGGTATTATATACTTCTGAGGTAGATTATGCGTACCTCAGTCTCATCCGGTCTTATAAGAGTTACTTTCGGAGGCTCATAGCTCATGATTTGCTGTTCACCCAGGCGGTACCCGCGTGTACCAAGATTTGAGGTGTTTCTATTGGTGGAACGACATGAAGGAAGACATCGCAGATTTTGTAGCTAGATGTCTAGTCTGTCAGCAAGTGAAGGCCGAGCATCAGAGATCTGCCGGCTTACTTCAACAGATTTCTATTCCTGAGTGGAAATGAGAACACATTACTATGGACTTTGTGGTGGGTTTGCCGAGGACACGACGAGGTTATGACGCGATTTGGGTAATCGTTGATCGATTAACCAAATCCGCGCACTCGTTAGCGATCCGGAAGACTGATTTCCTGGATCGATTGGTAAATCTGTTTTGCCGGGAGATCATCAGATCACATGGTGTCCAGTTGACTATTATTTCGGCTAGAGGCCCCTGTTTCACGTCTCGTTTCTGGCAGAGTCTACAGCAGCCTTTAGGCACTGAGCTCTGTTACAGTACAATTTTCCATCCGTAGACAGATGGACAGTCGGAGCGGACCATCCAGACTTTAGAGGACTTGTTGAGGTCATGTGTATTGGATATTGGAGGCAGTTGGGAGGACCACTTGCCATTGGTAGAGTTCGCCTACTACAGCGGTTTGCATTTGGCTATCCAGATGACACCGTTTGAAGCGTTGTAAGGTAAACCTTGTCGGACACCCACCCTCTGGTATGAGGTTGGGGAGGCCCAGCTGTTGGGACCTTATAGAGCTCAGTAGGAGGTAGAGTTGGTCCGTATTATAAGATGGAGGATGTCAGAGGCGTAGGACCGCCAGAAGAGTTATACTGATCGGAGACCCTAGAGTTCTCCATTTGCGACTATGTATTTCTGCGAGTTTCGCCCACAAAAGGAGCGAAGAGATTTGGCTTCAGAGGTAAGCTAGCGCCGCGATACATTGGACCTTTCCATATCTCGGAAAGGATTGGAGTGGTAGTTTACCGGTTGGCACCACCATCGTTCCTGGCAGGAGTTCATGACGTATTTCAGGTATCTATGCTGAGGAGATACATAGCAGACCCAGCTCACGTGTTGTCTGATATCTCAGTTCCTATTCATCCTGACGTCACTTATGAGGAGGTTCCGGTACGGATTTTTGACTGAAAAGAGCATTAGTTGCGGAACAAGACTATCCGACTTGTTAAAATCGGATGACAGTATCATTTGGACGAGGAGGTTACATGGGAGCTTGAGGATATTATTCGAGCTCGATATCCCCATCTTTTCACTTGAGGTGTGTGATTTAGTTTACCATTCAGCATTTATACTATATATCTGTTGTTAGTACTTGCTGATGGTAGAAAACCAAATTTGGGGACCAAATTTTTATAAGTGGGGGAGAATGTAAAATACCGGAAATAGGCGAATATGAATAAGGGAATTTTCCGGAACTTTTGGACATTTTCCGGGAATTTTTCGGAGCTCGTTTGGACGAGTTTACGGGGATAAAGGTGGGTCCCGAAAAGGCCGGATTAGGTTACCCCACAAAATGAGGAAAAGTTTTATTTTCTTAATCTTTTCCTATTTCCCTTTTTCTTTATTTCTTTTCCCTGTGTTTTGTATTTTCCCCGCGTGCCATTCTTCTCCACCGCCGAATTCACCCGTGCCCTAACCTCCTGGCGCCGGCGGTTACCTCTTTCTCTCCGATCGAACGCCGGCCAAGCTTCTTCTTTCCCTCTCTTTCTCCTCGCCAGCGTTTGAGCAAGAGCCGCCAGATCCCTCTCTTCTGCCCGATGCCGTCTGTGCCCTAGCCATCGTCTTGGCCGCGCCTCCTCCACCCGACAGCGATGTCACCGCACGGGACAGTGCCGGCGACACTCGAGCCAACGCCAGCCGAGGACCCTACTATTTCATTTCCCCTCGTGGCTGTGTCCTAAAGCAGTGCAGCCGATTTCCTCTGTGCCAACGCCGACTACTTGACGCAACCATCCAGCCGCCCTCCGTGTGCCCTAGATCGTCGGTGCCGATTAGGGCTCAGGACATAGAGGTCAAGTTGAGCCAGGAGAATTAAGTGTTGTGGTGATTTTGGGATTCAACAGCCATTCATTTCAACCACCCGGGTCCAACAGCCATGAACTTTGCAGTGGATCAGTGACCTTCTCCTCTGATTTTCTTCCCTGTTGTGTTGCTTTGCTGTGTATGTTCTTCCTCCTGGTTGTGTATCAAGGGTACGAGATTTGGAGAGGAAGAGTCAAGAAGTCTTTGCTGAGAGGTTGCTATTTTTATCCAGCGACACCTGGTTCCCAATAGTAACCCTCCCATCCAGCACAGCTGTGATTTGAGGTAATGATTAGATGTATTTGAATATTGGTTGTAGATCATGTTCCGAATTGGAGGATTTGGTTAGATGATCATGTGAATTTTGGTAAGAAACATGATTATGATACATATTGATTTAGGTAGGAATTGATACATACATAATTGCTTATGTGTTGGAATTGGTGATATGTGGTGAATTATGAAGGGGATGTGGATCTATTGGATTGATTCATCATGATTTATTCCTAATAGGTTTAGGATTTGGTCATTTTGGTTTAATGATATAATTAATTGTAAAATGTGATTACAGGAGGTTGATTCGAGACGAGTATCTCGACGTCAAATTTGGATCGGATTGGACCTTACCGATTGGAGGCGGGTACCTCTTGACTTATCTTTTATGATATTGTCATTTGGATATGCATAGTATTTTATAGCTACAAGCAATAATCATGTTTGTCTTTGGTATGTTAGTTTGATATCCATAGCATGTTCTGTTTAGTTGTTTGCTAGGTATCCATGTTTATATCTCGTGATTATTGCCATGAGTACTTTAGTTCCTAGAGTAAGTGACATACCATGCTCTACTGAGCTTAGGACTAGGTACTGGATTTTATTTCTGGCATGTGTATCTAGATTATCTGATACTTAGGTTTTAGTGTCATATCAGATTTGTGTACCTCTATTTGTATATCATATATGATTCGGGTGTTTAGACCCTTATTCTTTGATCTGTGTATATTGTTGGTGCATATGCTATGGAAGAGGGATATGATTTGGGTCTAGGTTGTTATACCTTAGAGGATTTGTATACCCTAGATCTGTGGATTTGGCTTACTGATACTGTGGTACCCATATTATGTATATATGGATTTTTCTATGTTGATCAGGATATTCCATACTTATTATGTTCAGGACATACGGTTTTTGATATTCTATCTGACCTGTGTACTCTAGATCTTGGTATGTGATCATCGCTTTTACAGTACCCATTTTGTATGTATGGATATGGTTATGTTGATCAGTTTTTGCTATGCATAGTGACATGCATCATGATTGCATGCTGTGCGATTGTCGGCTCCACTATGGTTGAGCCCATCGCCAGTTACATGTACTGCACACACCCCCACTCATGGTTTAGTGGTATATTAGACAGGTGTGTGGCGGTTCTGCTGTTTGGCTTCGTTGGTCTGAGGACTCAGCGTGGTAGCCGGCAGTCAGTTCCGCTCTGTTTGGCTCCGCTGGCATTTAGTGCAGACGGTGGACTCTGTTTGGCTCCGTTGGTCAGGTGACTCAGCGTGGTAGCCGGCAGAGATACCTCCCCGTCATCGTGTACCGGGAGTTGAGAGCATTGAGCTCCCCCATTTATGATTTGGGGTCACAGGACAGGAGTACTCCGACAGCATCCCGTCCACTCGGTCACTCATCAGGAGTAGTGACGACAGAGTGCACGGTTGTCACAGCCCTACCCACTCGGTCTCACCATTTGTGTGTGAGATGACTGACTGGCGTCAGGGGTGACCAGGACGCATCATTAGCATTGATGCATTTATATTTTTATGATTGTGTTTGCTGCATTTGGTTGATGCATTTTGGTTGGATACATACTTTTGACCTGCATACAGGATTATTGACACTTTCGGTTTGACGACCTTTTTGTCTGGATAGGAGTTCCTGGTGAGTACAGCTTCCTCAGTTACCTTTCAGTTTTGCGTATTCCCTATATATGATTAGGAAGTTGTATTCCATGTTTGTTGCTGTTAGATATATCTTACTACTCATGTCCATTGGTATTCGCTGAGTTGTTGAACTCACCCCCGTTGATACTATCTTTTTCAGGTACCAGGTTGGTTTTGGTGTCGCTTGGAGTATCCTGTCTGCTGGTCCCCACGTCGCATCAGAGGACTTATCGATTTCACGTATGTTTTGTTTGTTTATGTATCAGTTTGTTTAGCTCTGTACTCCGGTTTTGTTTTTGGAGTGTTGATGTCGTTGTGTGGTGTTTTGTATTTGTTATTGGTTGTGTAAACCTAGCCGGCTAGCAGTTTTGTGTTTTGGTTTTGGTACAGCCGAGTGGGCTGCTTTATTTTTAACTGCGTGGTTGTGTCAGCCAGAGGCTGAATTTGATATTAACTGCGTGGTGTTTGTTTTCTTTTATTGTTATTATTCCAGCCGCATGTGGCTGAGGTATATAGTGCTTGTAGAAAAGTTTCAGATTGTCCGCCGTACAGGGGAGATGCTGCCGAAATTTCTTCGGACAGAGACTCCCTCGGGGCGTTACAACAAATAGGGAATGCATGATATCCTTTTACAATACATCCTGACATGTTCCCATATGCAGGGAAGTCATTAATAGTCCATAGTAAGACAGCTCCAAGCGAGAAAGTTTCTTGTCGATATGCATTATATGTTTCAACGCCTATATCCCATAAGCATTTTAAGTCATCAATTAGAGGTGCTAAGTAAACATCAATATCATTTCCCGGTTGTTTGGGACCAAATATCAACAATGTGAGCATCATAAATTTTCTCTTCATACACAACCATGGAGGAAGATTATAAGTGATCATTAAAACTGGCCAACAACTATATGCAGATCTCATCGAACCATGGGGATTCATCCCGTCAGCTGATATGGTCAATCTAAGATTTCTTACCTCAGTAGCAAAATCTGGCCACTTGTGATCAACTATTTTCCAAGATGGTGCATCAGCTGGATGACGTAAGTATCCATCACGAAGTCTTTTATCAGCATGCCAAGTTAACTCCTTGGATATCTCCTTATTTCGAAACATTCTTTGAAATCATGGAATAGGGGGGAAGTACCATAGAACCTTTGCAGGAACTCCTTCCTTTATCGTATTTGTTTGGCCCAACTTCCAACTTGACATCCCGCAAGTAGGGCAATTGATAAAATCCTCCTTCCGATATAAGATACAATCATTAGGGCAAGCATGAATTTTCACATAATCCATCCCTAATGCACATAAGCTTTTCTTTGCATCATAAGAAGATAAAGACAATTCATTGTTATCTGGAAGGATTTCTCCTAACAAACTAAGTAAGTCAGTGAAACTTTTATCACTCCAACTATATTTGGCCTTCAAGTTGAATAATTTCACAACTGCAGATAACATTGTAAATTTAGTGCATCCAGGATATAAAGGTTTCTCGGCATCTTCAAGTAGCTTATTGAATTGGGTTGGATTCTCTGCATAACTATCAAATGCAGTATGTACCATATCTATTGGGTACTCAGCAACATATTTTTGTTCATTTGGCCCTACTTGATCACTATCATTCTTTGAGTTCCCTATCTTAGCTCTTTCACCGTGCCATATCCATGTATGATATGTTAAATCTATACCAATACAATACATATGTGCTCTGATAGTTTGTACATTTCTCTTCTTTCAATGACCACATTTTGCACATGGACAAGGTATTGCGTTACGATCATTAGCATTTGTCATTGCAAATTGCAAGAAAGACTCTACTCCAAACTCATATTCACGGGATAGTCTATCCTTTGACATCCATTCTTTGTCCATTCTTGTAACAACTAAATAACCAACAATGAGCTAACACCTTCAAAATAGTTGTAAATAATATACAAAATATTAACACAAACACAAGTTTTAAAACAACAGATAACAAAGGAAAGGTAGATAACAAAAAACAAAAATAAAAATAACAACATATATTAATTACAAATATTTTAGAATATCAACAACAAAAGAAAACAGCAGATATTTATGAATTATGTTTTCTAGGCATAAGTTTGCTAATGCAGTGGAGATATTTATATCTCCCAACAGAAGTAGTTGGTTAATATTTTGTAAACATAAGAGTAAATTGAGTTTTTCACTTGTGATGAAAATCTAAACAGCTAGAAAATGAAGTTTGACTTCTTGGATGCAATTATTATATGATTAGCATGGATTAGATGATGAATTTAATGAAAGAGAATGATTTTGTTTTTTGGGTGAAATCACAATTGGTATTTTGACTTCTTGGAGGCTACTAAATGCTGATTTGGGACTCGAATGGAATGGCAAGACAAAGGACAACAACAAGGAAAAAGAAACAAGACCAAAGAAGGGAGCTTGAGAAAGATCTCAAAATTTCACAAATGGTCTCAAATTCTCACAAGGAAGCTACCGAAAGCACACCGCCTCAGCGCCATTGGGGTTACAGTAGCATACCAGATGAAATCACTCTCACAAGGAGTTTCAAGGCTTGGAGGAACAACTTAAAAGGTACTAGGACAAGGAATCATTGGGGTTACAGTAGCATACCAGAAGACAACGGGATCTGTTGCGGGGGCGAAGGAGGCGAAGAGATGGGATCTGCCGCTTGACGAAGGTGTAGTCTTGACGGAGAGGAGTTCGGAGGAGTAGTTCACGGAGAGGGGTTTGCCAGAGAGGAGTTGGATGGAGAAGGCTACGTGAGATGAGGAGTTGGGAGAAGGGTTCGAGATCAAAAACGATCGGAAGATAGATGTTGGGAGAAGGGTTCGGGTTTTCTACTCCTTACCTAGATCCAACGGTTTGTATTAATCAAGATTTAGATCCAACGATTTGTATTAATCAAGATTTAGATGAGATTTTAAACATAGACAACACTTTTTATAATATGTTGTCGTAGACACTAAAAATCAGTCTAATAGACAATGCTTTTTACGAAGCGTTGTCTTTGACCCGTAAAAATCACTAATAGACAACGGTTTTTAGGAAAGCGTTGTCTATTAATAAGAAAATAATTAAATAGACAACGCTTTTCATTAAAAGTGTTGTTAAAAAAAAATAGACAACGCTTTTTATAAAAAGTGTTGTCGTTTAAGTGTTGTAGAATCCCAGTTTTCTTGTAGTGATTTGAAGTTGGAACCTGTGCGACATGATCAAGGCAGCTTGAAGCTGCTCTCTTGCATAAGGGAAGATGCAGGAGATCATCAAATGTTAGAATCATTGCTTTGGCTCTCCTAATTGCTGGACTTCTGCTTTTTGGAATTCTTCTCTTCCATGCATGGAACCTGAGAAGAAATAGAGGTGTCCCATTGTGACGGACTAGGCTAGCATAAGAGGTGTTGCTAACTTAAGGTCTGAGGTTCAAATTTTGACATAGATGAAATAAATATTTTCCTCATGTGCCAGTCACTATTCCAAGGGATAGTAATCACGCGTGATGTACCTCCTCCGTGTTGGCCTAAGACGGATTGGCGGGGACGTTAGGAGCGAGGGCAATCATCTTTTGTCAACTTGAGGAAAAACAGAGGTAGCTAGCTAACTATTAGTTCTTTATTGTTTGTGAAGATTGAACTGTTAAGAATTTGGAGATTCAATGGCATATTTTTCCTATGTTTTTTAGGTAGCAAGAACCTTAAGCTAGAAGATTTCGATACTGGAGATGTATCCTTGATGTCCTTGATAGATTTGCACATCATCCAATTGGCTACGTACTAGCAACTTTTCCAATGAAAACAAGCTTGGGGAAGGTGGATTTGGACCTGTTTATAAGGTATCGACAATTATTCATTTGCTGCAAGCTTCAATCACGGAACCAGCAATTCAACTGATTAAACATTTCATCAGAGGACATCCTGTCTGATGCGTTATGCACTTCCTTTCCAGGGAGTGTTGCATGATGGAAAAGAAATAGTAGTCAGAAGAATGTCATAGAAATCCAAACAAGGCCCTACTGAGTTCAAGAACGAGGTAAAGCTGATCACAAAGCTTCAGCACAAGAATCTTGTGAGGATGTTGGGTTGCTATCTGGAAGGGGAAGAAAATCTACTGATCTACGAATACATGCCCAACAGAAGCCTTGATGCCTTTCTATTTGGTCAATTTTGTTTTCCTTTTTGAATTTGTTCATTCTTCATGTTGTTAGACCTTGTCATGCTTCATCTATAGATCCAAACAAGCACGTGCAATTGGATTGGGAGACAAGGTTTCTGATAATCTAAGGGATCGCCGGAGGACTCTATCTTCATGAGGATTCGCTCCTCAAGGTCATTCACAGAGACCTCAAGGCCAGCAATATCTTATAGGACGAAGAAATGAACTGCAAGATATCTGACTTTAGCATGGTGAAAATTTATGTGCCTGATGAAAAATATGTCAACACGAATCGAATTATTGGAACTTGGTGTAAGAAATGTGAATAGAAAAGGAGATGGAAAGGATGAAAGAGATTTTCTTGTGTATGAGTTTAGTTCTATATTAGAAGTTTCAAGGTACTATGGTTGGTTTACATTGTTACACATGCATTGATAATGTGAACAAATATATAGGAAGAGGCTCTCTCTTACACGTGGGTATGCAGAAGGGTGCAAATCTAGGGTCCAGATTTGCACTGAACCAAGTTGACTCATGTGTGAGTATGCGCGTTGAATGCCAGACCAGTCAAGGTTGGCAGAGTACTCATGATAGTATTTGGATACCTCTCAGTTAGACCACCAGTGCTTTCAAGGAAACTGCTTGATAGCAGCCTTGGCATTTTATTCCAACTCAGCACTTGGGAGGCAACTCTGCACTCGGACTTGGCAGTCAACCATACAAGACAGTCCAATCTTTCAGGCAGTTTAGTCATCCCAAGTAGCTCCTTCCTTGCTTGGAAGTCTAAGAGATTATCTGACAATCTTGAAATAGACTCATTTTTGTTAAGATGGTCACCAAAAGTGTTGAGGTACAACGAACTCATCACATGAAGGTCCTCTCGCTCCTATTCGAAATGTTCCAATCAATCATAGGAAAATGACAGAGAAGTTCACTATGTTAAACTTTAAAAGGTGACAGTAGAAGATGCTCTTCTACTAAACCATGCTCAATCTATCTCGATTCTTGATTGATGACTCTCCCAAGTATGTTAAGAATGCTGATGTTTAGATTATCAGTGCAATGGAGGAAGAGACTCATTCTGAGTTTCTATGCTGAAATTACATCTTCAACTGCCTTTCCGACTCGTTATATGTTATGTACAACATAAATAGAATGGCTAAGGAGTTGTGGAAGTAATTGGACAAAAAGTATAAGACAAAGGATCCAGGGCCAAGAAATTCATTATGGGCTAATTCCTGGTGGAAAAAGGTGATTCACTCACTCTCAACACCTCCGCCAGCCCATCCCCATGCCAACATGCATTGTGGACCAATTCTTGAACTGCAAGATGGTTAACTCCAATATGGTGATTAGTGAAGTCCAGGAGCTTCAAGTGATCCTGTATGAGATTCATTCGAAAGGTATGGCTCTAAGTAAAACCTTCCAGATGGCTGCTATCATTCAGAGGCTACCTCCCAGCTGGAAGGACTTCAAGAACTACCTGAAGTACAAGTGGAAGGAGATGAACGTTGAAGAACTCATTGTTAGACTTCGAATTGAAGAAGACAACAAGAGTTCACAGAAAAATGTTCTCTCAGCTACTGTGAAAGCCAACGTGGTCGAGCACGGTAAAAACTTAAACGGAAGAACTCCAAAACTTCTAAGATGGGATCCAGAGGAGCATAAGCAAGAAATTCTCTAGGAAGTGCTTCAACTATAGCTGAGTCGACTACAAATCTTCAGAGTGCAAAAATCTAAAGAAGAAGCAAAAGGCTAACTTGAATGAGGGACTAATAATGGACGACCTCTGTGCCCTGGTCATTGAACTGGACTTAATGGGCTCAAATCCACGACAATAGTGGATTAATATTGGAGCCACCAGATATATTTACTGTAATAAGGAGCTGCTCCACAACTTTAAAGAAATCAAAGATGGAGAGAAACTGTTCATAGGGAACTCAACAACCTCGGACATCATGGGCCAAGGAAAAGTGGTGTTGAAGCTGACCTCGGGCAAGGAGTTAATTCTCTCAACAATGTGCTATATGTTCCGGAGATTTAGAAGAATCTAGTGTCTGGATCACTATTAAGTAAACATAGTTTTTGAATTATTTATGAGTCGGGCATAGTTGTTCTTTCCAAAACTGGAATATTTTTAGGAAAGAATTATATAATCGATGAGTCGCTTAAGCTCATGTAATGATGATTACGCCTAAGGTTAATAAAATAGCAAACTCTTCTGTTTATATACTTGAGTCTTTGTATTTGTGGCATAATAGACTAGGACATGTTAACTACGATATATTGTATAAATTAATTAACATGTAAAGCATAGCTACATTTCACCTTGACCCGAAAGACAAGTGTAAAATTTGTGTTGAAACAAAAATGACAAGGTTATCCTTTCAACGTGTTGAAAGAAGTAGTGAATTCACACTAATGTGTGCGACCTCAAAGGTATACTGACGCATGGTGGAAATAAATATTTCATCACTTTTGTAGATGATAACACAAAATACTGTTATGCGTATCTTCTCAATAGTAAGGATAAAGCTATAGAAAAATTTGTTCTTTATAAGAATGATGTTGAAAACCAACTTAATAAAAATATTAAGGTGGCTCAAAGTCGCCAAGATAGAGAATATGTTTCACCATTCATTAAGTTGTGCGCTAAACGTGGGATCAAACAAGAAACAACAACTCCTTATACCCCTTAGTAAAATGGAATTGTTAAGCAAAAGAACTACACTCTAAAAGAGATGATAAATGCTCTTCTATTGAGCTTTGAACTGTCAAAGTTCATGTGGGAAAAAGTTATGTTAACAACTAATTACTTTTTAAATAAGGTACCTTAAAAGAAAATAAATAAGAGTTCTTATGAGTTATGGAATGGAATACAATATTCCTATAAATATTTGTGAATACAGCGGTGTCTTGCCAAAGTTTTGGTGTTTGATCCGAAAAGAATTAAGATAAGACCAAAAATTGTTGATTGAATATTTATTAGATATACACATAATAACAGTGTATATCAATTTTTTGTGTACGAGTCACAAATACAGGATATACATAATAACTAAATGATAGAATCGAGAAAAATATCATTCTTCGAGCGTGCATTTCCATATAAGACCTGAGAGAAAACTAGCTCCTTTAAACGGGCATATGAAACACAAGAAGAAGATGATGAAGAATCAGTTGAGATTGAGCTCAGATGAAGTAAAAGAGCTCGAGTGAAAAAATCTTATAGAATAGATTTTATCACTTTCATGATGGAAAGTGAGTTCTATAGTTACTTAGAAGCAATAAGCTCTTCTAAGGGACCTCACTAGGAAGAGATAATTACATCTGAGATAGACTTTATCTTGCAAAATCACGCCTGAAAACTTGTGGATCTTCCTTAGGGAAGCAAACTGCTAGATTGCAAATAGATCTTGAATAAGAAAATGAAATTACATGGCACTATTGATAAGTACAAGGCCAGATTAGTAATCAACGGATACCGACAATGAGAAGACCTTGATTACTTTTATATGACAAACAAATATGAGCATGATCTTTAATCTAAGTATGCATTACAATCTAACAATTCAAGCAAGATCCTTGAAGCATAACAAAGATAAAATATCACGTGAATAATTCATCTAATATTAATTTAATCCTTTGATTTAGACATGTATACTATCTAATTTAAACATACTTGATCATTTAAGCAAAATCTAAATAAAACTATTAACACATGCATCAATATATAACTGAATTAAAGCATAAGCAAAAGCATATATTCCAAATAACCTTTGTTCAGGGATGGCTCCAAGTATTTCGTGTTTAGAGAAATAACTCATACTCTTCTTTGTTTGTCTTGAACTTGTGCTTCCTCCGTCTAATCTGGTCCATGATCGGAGTCTCCTTTCTAATGCTTGATTACACTAGAGATCAAATGTCATTTTTCATTGAGACGGTCGTAACAACACAAGAAGATGAGACTTTTTTGATGGAAGATAAGGAAGAAGATTACTAGGGGAGGGGTTGCTGAATTCTTCAAGAAAAGGAGTAGGCTACTAAAAACTCTAAAGGAGTGGAGGAATAGATTGTCCACACAATCTTCTCCAAGGAGGGCTACTTATAACTCTCTAATGGGAAGATCAAGAGGTTGTCTTCTCAACTTCTCTAAAGGAAATAAATAGAGGTTGCCACCATAAACTCCAAGGAAAATTCAAGAATTAGTGGTGGATGAGGTGGAAAATAAAAAAATAAATAAATTTTCTTTCTCTTCTCTTGATACATTAAATCTAGCTCTTTTTTTTCTTCCATTTTGGCCCATTGGATAGTAGAATTTTTCTAAAACCTAATAGTGTGAGTCTATCGTAATCATATTAATGATAACATTTGATCATATAAAACTTTAGTTGTTAATTTACTATTTGATCACATCAATCTTTATTTGTTAAATTTAACTACCTGAATTTGACTTTCTCAATTGGAAATAGGGAAACCAATTCTTGTGTGACGCTCAATGGTTCAGGGATATAGATAGCCATGGGTTCACAACTCTTTTTGATTTAGGATGATGCTCATCTTTTAACAGAACTAATTCTGATTAGCACTAACGAATCATGGTAAGGGCATCTAGTAGCACCATCCCATGACTCCCTAGGTATCACTGAATAGTACCTGTAAGAACCAATCAATTATGGTTAACGTGCAGTCTAGTGCCTTCATCTCATATATCTTGATCATATCTACAGTCATTGGTATATCGAGGGTTCTATATTGATTCGACAACCATGTGATATATCTTATAGTGACATCGCATGTGCAACTAGGAAACTCCTTTCCTAAAGAATATCTTATAGTTTTGATTAGATACTTCATACATTATAGAACAATACATTACATAGGATATCCACACCTATGGGTGTGTGGTGAATCTTCGACTACAATGCACTGACTCTTATATGTTTTGTTCTGATACCCAATCTCACCACCTGATAGCCCTAACGGAGTCGGTAAATGAGTCAAAGTGCATCCCCAACATATAGAGCCTCAGTGTTGTTCTGGGTTATAAGAACTACTAGTGTTCAACTATAACTAAGAACTTATCCACTCAATAAATGATAACCATTTGGAAAGTCTATGTGAGGGTTGTTTGATGAACTCATTGTATAAGCATCCATCTGTATGCTTGAATATTTCTATGTTCTTACCAATAAGCATGATACACTATATAACAAATGCTAGTCTCTAACTCGAGTGACCTTTTATCCTTGTTTATTAGGCAACCCAATTGACTAGGAACATGTTTAGAATATCCAGTAAATATTGATATATTTCATGATGGTCATCATATGTACCACCACATCTCACTATGGAATATTTAAGGACTTTATCTATGCATCTAGCATGGGTATAAAGATAAAGTAAATGTCATACCAAATTAAATTATATTAAAATAAAGGATGTTTATTTACAAGAGGCAATAAAGTCCTAGCCAATAGTTGGATTGTAGGGCACCTACTCTAACAAATAGATTTTCACAAAAGAATGTTTAAAGGTAAAACTCATCTGTCATATACTAGACTCAACTGTTGAATGCTATCACATATCCTATTTTCATTCATGTAGGAGATTGTTAAAAATGTGAATAGAAAAAAGAGGTGGAAAGGAAGAAAGAGACTCCTTTGTGTATGAATTTAGTTCAACATCGAAGTTTCAAGACACTATGGTTAGTTTATATTGTTGCATATGCATTGATGATGTGAACAAATGCATAAAGAGAGACTCCCTCTCACACGTGGGTGCACAGAGGAGTACAAATCCAGGGCTTGAATTTATATTGAATAAAGTTGACTCATGTACAAGCATGACATGTAGGCGTCGAATGACAGACCGGTCGGAGCAAAATTTGTCCAAGTGAAATAACCTACATTTTTCTACATGAATTTCTTTTGTCTGTTACTCAAATGAAATGGATGCATTAATTGACAATTAATGGGAAATACTAACTGATGGATGTTTTGATCGAGGTGGTAATGACAATAAATATTCTTTAATCGACCATTTAATGCAACACAGGGGAGGTGCTCCTTTAAAAGAGGAGGTCATTTTCTTGAGCATGGGGGTGCAAGAAAAGAACCTCCATCCACCTACTTTCTTCTCGCTCTCTTCTTCTCTGTCGTGCTCGACAGAGTACCCGTGATAGTACTGGTACCTCTCAGTTAGCCGCGACCACCAGTGCGTGGTGAGGATTGTGATTTACCATTGTATCTTGGGAAATAGATGACCTGAGAGGATCTCAAAATACAACTATAGCTGGGGCGAATCTGTTTCAAGGAAACTGTTTGATAGCAAGCCTTGACATCTTCTTCTAACTCGGCACTTGGGAGGCATCTTCGCAACTCGATAGTCAGCGAATCAGCACTTGGCAATCTGTGGCTCGACACTTGGCAGTCAATCACTCGACACTCAGTAGTCAGTCACTAGACAGCCAGTGACTCGACACTCAACAGTCGGCGGTTGATGACTCTGCACTCGGTTGACTCCACAGTTAGCACTCAGAGTTGGTACTCAGCTGAATCAACAGTCAACACCCGGAGTCAAACTCACTAGTCAAACTCAACAATCAGACTCGACACTCGAAAATGGCAATCAAACTCGGTTGACTCAAACTTGGTACTTAGACTCTACACTCGGACTCAATAGTCAGCAATACAAGATAGCCCAGTCTTCTAGACAATTCAGTCATCCCAAGTAGCTCCTTTATTGCTTGGCAGTATGAGATTATCCACTCAGACCACTCTGACAAATAAGTTGAAGTTGAAGTTGTAATTTCAATTCAGCTAATTCCACTACAAAAAAATAGTTAATGGTGATAGAATTGGCAACGACCATTAAAATTCTATCGCTAAGTAGCGACGAAAATGTTAATGGCTGTCACAATTAGCAACTGACTAAAATGATTCGTCTCTACTTTATGTGCATGTAGTCGTTGGGGTGCTAAACCCCAATTTTTGACGTCGGTTTAGCGACGGATGGACAACTATTGCTATTAGCAACGGATTATTTTAAAATCCATCGCTATCAGTGGAAGAATATACATTAATCCATCGCTGATAGTGATGGATTATTTAATTATCCATCTCTATCAACAATGGATTATTTAATTATCCGTCACTATCAGCTACGAATAATTAAATAATCCATCATTGTCTAATTATTTGTCGCTAACCTTTCTATTTAGCCCAGACATCAATAATTTTTTGGAGGGCATCTTTACATGTAACTCGTAGCGACGCATATTAATTAAGCTGTCGCTAATAGAGACAGGTTTTTTTAATTATCCGTCACTAATAGTGACAGATTATTTAATTATTTGTTGCCAATAATGACAAATTATTTAATTATCTGTTTGTATTAATGACGGATTATTTATTTCCATCGATAGTCCTTGCATGTTACTGACTACAAACTCTAAACCTAGCAATTTATGTTGGATTTATTAGTGGATTATATTCTATCGCTATATTTGGGATATAGGGCTCGTACGTCCGATCTCTTCTCTACGTGAACTGCTCCTCCCTACTTTGGCGATTTCTTCCCTGCTCAGGTAATCAACTTCTACTCCTCCAGCATTCATGTACTCCTCTTCTCCTCCTCCTTGTTCTCCTCCTCTAGCACTGCACTGGCCGAGCAATGCTAGCCGTGGCTTGCTCTAGCCCAGCCAGTAAAGCAAGGCCATGACCACTAGTGCTCGACCGTAGCCAGCACTACTCGGCCTCGTCCTGCACTGATTGAGTGCAGCCAACATTGCCCGGTAGCGGTTGGCACTTCTCGAGTGTGGCTCGCATTGATCAGGCACGCTTAGTACTGCTCGGCCGCCACCGGCACTGATCGGGCGTGCCTAGCACTGATTGGGCGTGCCCAACACTAATCGGGTGTGCCAGCACTGATTGAGCATGCCTGACACTGCTCATGTTAGTGTAAGCCCTAAGAGTCAATCAAGAGTTGATTGACTTAAGAGATATTGTATCATATTTCATTAATAAAAGGCAAAGGTTAAGGTTATTATATTTACTTCAAATATGTGCTGAATGAATAAGTATGATAATATCCTAGGGTCATAGGTTCTTGTTTATAGCATATGAATTTATGTATATATATATATAGAATACTACTCCAAACTATTCCCAGTCAAATACTAATATACAAGGACAATATTAGTGCATTGAGACTAGTATGTAGATTAATTGATGACTTAATCTCATAAATCATAGATATAGATATAAGATATCAAGTTAACACATGGGTATATGTTAGAGAATATATACTGAATTGACCTTCCATGAGAATATTTCATGGATCATTATATGAGTATCATAAACATTCTCATAGTGAGTATTGGTATGAATAATCCTTTGACTAGAACTCACTAAGGTTCCCTACATAAAGAGTTGTATACTTTGGTATCAACAAACGTCACCTGTAGTAAGGTGGAGTATTAAGTCGATAATTGGGTATGTAATAAGTTATGTTGAGGGATGTGAGTGATGTAGATGGGATATATCTCTTATCCCTTCCATGTGAAAGAAGTGATTTCTGTGTGCCTCTTGATTAAGTAGAACACAAAAATGTATGACCATACTCAAATTAGTCAATATGAGATATGGTGCTTATTTAATTGAGTGTATCTACTAAATGATCAAAAAACACAAAGATTGATAAGTGGATGACACGACCTATGCCTTATTGATTAATTTAGACATCAAGAATAGAAAGACCAAGTTATACAAAATAATAGACACAGAAAGGTTAGGTTGGATCTGGACATTCTTGTCACTTGGGTAGCAATTATGCATTGTTAGATATCACTCATTGCTTTTGTATCTAAAATAGTTTTAGATACATTGCCAATGTTACGAGAACATATTTGGTCACACATAAAGAACATGTTGATTTGGAATTATGTTTAATTTACTTTGACTAAATTATTATGGCTCTAGATTTTTGGGTTAAATCTAATTTGAATTAGATTCATTGAGTTACACTCAAAAAAATCCAATCATTGGATTAATTCCAATCCAAATTTGAGTCATTGGATTAAATTGAGTCTAATCTGAGTTAGACTCAATTGAATCTACTCATTAAAGAAGAAAAATGATGATTAATTTGGATTAATCATGCATTGAAGGAGGAAGACCAAAGGATAAAATCCCTTGGTATTCATTGGATGAATATAAAAGAATTTTTTGCAATGCATTTTTGGGGTGAACCTTTTAGTCTTCTTCTTCTTCTTCTTCTTCCTCTGGCTAAACCCCTCTTTGTTGGTAACACTCAAAAGGTGGTTCTTCTCCGATATCAAGTTCGTGTGACAAACAAGGAGCTTGTTGATATGGATACCGAAGAGGCACGACCACTTGATCGTACTGAGATTTGTATCCGAATCAAAGTTACTGTTGGGAGTACTGTTCACGCATTAAAGGTAACTATTTTATCTGATAGAGTAGGAAAACGTAGTATATGACATTCACTTGGATCTCTGAAGGGATCCTTTTTTGCTGCGTGCATTGTTATTTTTCACATAAGAGCTCTACAGCTCGGCCATTACCGGCACTCATCGGGACCACCCGGTATTGTTCGGCCACGACCGACACTGATCGAGTGCAGCCGGCACTGATCGAGCGTGGTCGTCACTACCTCCTGTGATTTATTTGTTAGTTGATTTATCAACTTTTGACTATTAATAATATTTGACCATATTGATATTACTTGCATAGTTTGAAAATATAATGATAGGATATAATGTATATGAACAAGACTTGGATGTACAATAAGTTAGATAATGGATTTATCAGTCAAGAATTTTATATTGGGTTGAAAGTTTATGAACTTCACTAAGTCTCATCCAGAATGTTTGAATGGTGTCGAGTTAAAATGTCCATGTAATCAGTGTAGATGTAGAAATATAGCTTTTTGTGATGAGGATATAGTGAAAACCCATATATATATAGGTTTGGGTTTGCTTCAAATTATTATAATTGGTATTTCCATGGAGAGCCGTATGTATTTGAAGAAATTAAACCTTCCATTGCATCATCATCCTGCTCGATTGCTCCAAAGAAATCATCAAGGCATGTGAATGCAATGCAATCATGGTTTACGATGTAATGAATGCATATGATCAATCGAATATAGAGGAAACACCTACGCCCAAAATTCAGAAAATGCATGACATATTAAAGGCTAGTGAGAGAGAATTGTGGGAAGACATTCCTTCTGGTCATTCTCAACTATTAGCTACTGTAAGATTATTGAACATGAAGGTAGAACATCATTTTTCTGAATGATGTTATGATGAAATGTGTCAATTGATATTAGAGTTACTCCCCATTGATAACTGCATGACTGATAATTTATATAATACAAAGAAATTGATTACAGATTTGGGTTTGCCAGTAGAAAAGATTCGTTGTTGTATCAATAATCACATGATCTTTTAGAATGAAGATAGTGAACTGATGGAATGCAGAATGTGTACTCACCCTCATTATAAGCAAAGTAGTCGCATGTCTGGGAAGAAAAAGCAAAATATTTCCTTGAAAGTCATGTATTACTTCTCATTAACTGCTAGGCTCCAACACTTGTATACATCTATCACAATAGCACGCCACATGAGGTTGCATAAAAACTATGTACACGAAGAAGATATAATAAGTCATCCTTGTGACTCACTTGCGTGGAAACATCTTGATACAATATTTTCCTCATTTGCAATAGAACAGCATAATGTGAGACTTGGACTTTCCATAGATGGATTTTAGCCGTTTGGAAGTTATGGACAACAATATTCATCTTGGTCAGTTTTATTAACATCATATAACTTACCTCTATAGATGTGCATAAAAAACAAATTCATATTTTTTTACTGTGCTAACTCCAAGTCCTCATAATCCAAAAGGAAAAAATAGATATTTTTTTACAATCTCTGATTGCTGAGTTGAACCATTTATGGAATGTAAGGTCTGAAACTTATAACATTGCAAGTAAATCAAACTTTATAATGCATGTTGCTTTGTTATGAATGATTAGTGATTTTCCAGCATTCTCAATGTTGTCAGAATGGAGTATGGCTGGAAAGTTAGCATGTCTACATTGCATGAATGAGTCTGATGCACTTTCATTGCCTTGCAGTGGAAAGATATCCTACCTTGATAATCATCAAAAAATTTTGTCAATTGATCACCCATTTAGAAGAAATAAGAAAATTTTCAAAAGGAGTGAAATGGTTAGGAAACTTAATCAGGTGAAGAAGTTTTTGATGAAATTGATAGTTATAGATTTCTACTAGTATATCGGAATGGTTTTGATGATATAAATAAGTATATTGTTAGAGTGAACAAGTGTGGTTGGAGAAAAAGAAGCATGTTTTGGGAGCTATCATATTAGAAGTATTTACTCATTTGGCATAATTTAGATGTGATGCATGTTGAGAAACATTTCTTCGATAACATCTTCAATACAGTGATGAATGTTCATGATCTAAAGATACATCAAAATCACACGACGAATTAATATAATTAGTAAACAGAGCTGAGTTGTATCAGAATGAAACAACTGGTAAATATCTACAAGTATGTTATACATTAGACAAAGAAGGTAAACAAGCATTATGTACTTTGTTGAAAGCAATTAAATTTTATTGATGGATATACCTCGAATATGTCTCCCTATGTTGATACGAATAGATTAAAATATTTTGAATGAAAAGTCACGATTGTCACGTGTTCATGCAAAGACTAATTCCAATAGCATTCTATGATCTACTTCTTAACAATGTTTGGCAAGCACACTTACAAAATTGAGTATCTTTTTCAAAGATCTGACTTTAAGGGCTATTATGACATCAAATATGCTTCAGCTTTAGACAAATATTCCAATGATACTCTGTAAGCTTGAACAAATATTCCCACCTAGTTTTTTTTATTCTATGGAACTTCTATCTGTTCATTTACCTTATGGGGCATAACTAGGTGGTCTTGTGCAATACAGATAGATGTACCCATTTGAATGATTGTTGAGAAAATTAAGGAATAATGTTTATAACAAATCAACAATTAAGGGATCAATGTTTAATGCATATTTGGTTGAAGAAGTAACTTCCTTCTGCTCTTATTATTTTGCCAATAATATGAAAACCAGACATCGAAGTGTCTTTGAAATTATGATGATATTCAACCAATATACCTCAGAGATGCTTTCTATTTTGAAGTTTCATGGTATGACAATGGGTGCAATAGGGCATATATACTCTTGAATTGTGAAGAGATCAAACCATACATAAGGTAGTAGTTCAAGTATATATATAATATAGTATTGAAGAATATTTGACATGCTATCTAATATGTTCTCAAATTACCTTCTATGACAACTTGAAAGAACAACAAATATATCTACAAAATCTATCAATAAGTGCAAGTGAGGTAGAGACCAAGTTAGAGGATAAATTTGCATATTGGTTTCAAATTTATATAAGTTAGTGATTAAATTATTTATTACAATGCAACTATGTTATATATGCATCTAATTTATATATCACTACTGTTATAGGCGAATGCCCGTAGAATATCAAATGTGCAAGATAAAAGACTAAAAAATCTTACATCAGGACCTCTCCATAACATAACAGTTTACTCAAGTTATTATGTTAATAGATTCAGATTTCACGTGGACCAATGAAATATGCAAAGGCTTATGTATAATTATGGTGTTTGCATAAAAGGATCCATAAACAACAATGATACTCAATGTGATTATTATGATAGACTTAAGGAAATGATCGAGATTGAGAATCTAGCTTCACCTTTAGAAAGGTGTGTATTGTTCAAATGCTCATGATATGATCCAACTCCAAGAACAGATACTAAAATACATCAATTATACAATTTAGTTGAGGCTAACAAACAAAAAATTTAATAAGTTTGAACTTTCATCTTTGTGGTACAAACTAGTTAACTATTCTATCTTGAGTATCCAACAACGAGAAGAAGGCCTAGTGAATGGTTAGTAGTGTGTCGGATAAAGCCTCGATCAACCATAGAAATACCAAACATCATAATAGCCCAAAACCATGATGCATATCAAAATGAAGAAGTCGAGATATACTCAATTGATTCAGAAAAATAATCCACATCACAATTACTTGTAGATGTTAATGTCACTTACGAGAAAATAGACGATGGAGAGATATGTAGCAGTGAAAAGGTTGATGTACAAATGTAGTTTAGCAGTGAAAACTTATAAATTGTTAATTTAGTTGATTCAGAATGACATCAGATGATTAAAAATTATTAACAATATCATGGTATATTGTATGATTTTTTTTTTATTTTTTCATCTCCCTAATTAGAAGATAATATTATATCAAATGTATATATCTTATACTATGATTTTGCATATATAGTCATGCAGCTAGTACAGAGATCACATAGTGACCAAACTATTTTGTTAGTTGTTAGTGGTTGGTAAGAATTATATATTTAGTAATTATTTCAGTACTTTATCTTCTTTTTAATTATCACAATATTTTTCTATTCAGTTTTGTCCCAGATGGTTATCAGGTAGCATCGTATACATCAAAAAAGTTTAGAATGATTGTCCCCCATTGGTACTACATAGCAGCTTGTAGTCCAAGAAATGAAGAATTTTTATTATGGTGAATTTTTTATAATTATTTTGAATAAAAAACATATTTGTAGTTAACATGATATTAATTATCAAAATATATTCTTGTAGAAGAGATATATATATTTAGGAGGAGGACCAGGAGGAAATGTTAAAAAAAAATTAGAACACCTACTACTCCAAACTGTATAGGGACATGTTGTACAAGTGGAGGTAGAGGAGCATCAGGTCATCCGAGGTCCCTGATACAGTTTGACAATCTTGGGGAGCCATTTGGACTGCAGTATTGGCATGACAATTCAACGATTGCTCACAGTAATCGCAATTCAAAGCCTCTTGGGTCGAGCACCAGATGCATAAAGCATACTACTGGATCTTGTTCGATTGTGAAGCATGTCTCTGACTTGATATGTTTAAAATTAAGTTATATAAATAATTGTTACATATGTTTTATTATTAGTTTTAATATATTTATATTTTCTATACACAGGCTATTGAATTGCAGATACCTCCCACTTGTTGGGAGATATTTAACAAAACTCATAAGAAGAAAGATGGATCATTTGTCGATCAGTGTTCTTTAGCAATTAACGTAAGAATATTAAATTTCATTAATATATTTGTAGACTTTATGTGGAGGTTAATAAATTTATTATTTTGAGATAGGAAATAACGTCCATTGGAGTTACTGAGGCATCTCAGCCTAGGGCAGAGGGAGAGAGGTCACAGTCTCTTTCCACCTATGTGGTTAATGACATTTGTTATGATGTCGTTGATGGAAGGAAGAAGACCTCTCTTTACGGGCTTGGCTCTCAGGCCAAAGTTATCTATGAGTGGATGAGGGCTCTAGGGATCAGGGGTCGTCTTAGTTCCTCCTCTTCATCTAGTGAGGTACAAGAATTACGAGAGGAAAATGAGAACTTGCGAACTCGACTATCGTTATTGGAGGAGACGATTGCCAGAAGGGACACAGAGACACGGGGATGCGGCAGTGACAGACTCAGACTGAAAAGATAGTTCGTCATATGCAAGCATTTGCAGTGACATTGTCTCCGGATTCATAGATGTACTACCTGTATCATTTGGAGTTCCAGAAGATCCAGAATCCTGACTATAACATTTGAAGTATGTTATCATTTTTCTTAACTTTTAATTTCAGTAAAAAATAATGCTATTTTTTTATATAATTATATGCTTCTCTAGTTGTATTTTACATTTCAATGGTCATTTTAGGTTTTCTATATTTTTATCCCCAGTATGCAAGTATATATTTTTAAAGAATATCCGTTAACTGAACTATTTATCAGTTTAAGATAAGTAGTTATATTTTTTGTAGTTTAACATCACATTTTCTATTCATAACTAATCTCAATGAAATTTCATACAGGATCTAGAGATGATTTTGATTAGAATGTATTGTATTGGATTACTTTGTCTTGTTCTTTATTTAGATTAGGATGACAAACTTTATCTTGTATTAGATTTGGACCTATGTTTGGATTTACTATTATGTATCTATTGTTCATTTTAGTTCATATGGATTGTTGTGTTGTTCGTAATGTGTTGTGCGTTTAATTTGTTATGTGTTGTGAGTTTGTTATATTATAATTGTTGATGTGTAGTGAGTTTGTTGCGAGTTTTGTTATTATGTATTATGAGTTTATTGTGAAAAACATTTCGTGATAGTTGAAGTGAAGTGGCTTTATATGAAAACAAAAAAATAGAAAAAAAAGAACAGGTTATGCTTTACTGTAGCATTGTTTAGCGACGAAAATTCGCAATATAATTAGCGACAAATATTTCAAATATCCGTCGCCAACGGCAATGAATTATTGAAATATCAGTCGTAATTAGCGACAAATATCCGTCGCCAACCGCGACGGATTATTGAAATATCAATCGCAATTAGTGATGGACAATTAAATTCCGTCACAATTAGCGATGAATATCTCAACGTTGACACTCTCTTCGATATTTCAAGATTAGCAATTAGCGATGGATATTTGTTGAAATTGGAAAGTATTTTGGTAGAGCTCTTGAGGAGAAATAGATAGTTTTTCTTGATTCTTAAACTTTTGATTACAAAGCCTTTATATAGACTTGAAAGAAACTTAGGGGGCAAGTGACCTAGCAACTTAGGGGGCAAGTAACCTTAGAAACTTAGGGGGCAAGTAACCTTAGTGATGAGTAAACTTAAGTGATAACACATTAACTTTAACACTCCCCCTTAATGTGTTGTCGGATTCCAAGTTTGGCTCGGAGCTGTTGAAATCTTTCTCTCGGAAGTGCTTTTGTGAAGATGTCAGATAATTGCTCCTCAGATCGACAGAACTCAAGTTGAATTTCTTTATCTTCAATTGCCTGTCGAATGAAATGATGCTTGAGTGCTATATGTCGAGTTCGGTTGTGGTGAACTGGGTTCTTAGCCATAGCGATTGCAGATTTGTTGTCGCAGTGTAGCACGGTTCCTTCAATCTGATGGTGACCGAGATCAGCCAAGATTTTTCGAAGCCAAATTGCTTGTGAAGTGGCTACTGATGCTGAGATGTACTCGGCTTCCGCAGACGATTGTGCAACACTTTGTTGTTTCTTGGATACCCATGAGAATATTGTTGAACCAAAGGAGAAACAGTACCCCGAAGTGCTTTTCATGTCATCTAAGGATCCACCAAGATCACTGTCACAATATCCGACAAGATTAAGTGCGTGATTCTTCTGAAAGCTTAGACCGAGGTCAGTTGTCCCTTGAACATATCGTAAGACCCGCTTTGCTGCACCGAGATGAAAATGGCTCGGACTCTGCATAAATCTTGAAAGTAGACTTGCAGCATACATGAGATCAGGTCTAGTTGCTGTGAGATATAACAAATTACCAATGAGGCTACGGTAATAAGTGACATCCGCTGCTTTTCCTCCATCTTCCTTTTTCAATTTCTCCCCCATAATGAGTGGTGTAGAGACAGGATTGCATCCCAGCATGTTGAATTTCTTCAGAATCTTTTCTGCATATATCTTTTGGCAGATAAAGATTGTCTCTTCTTCTTGGTAGATCTCCATGCCCAAGAAATGTCGAAGTAGACCCATATCGCTCATTTCATACTTTTGAGCCATGTCATCTTTGAACTCTTCGATCATCTTCTCGTTGCTTCCAGTGAAAATTAGGTCATCAACATAAAGAGTGACTATAAGAACATCATTACCTTGCTGCTTGACATACAAAGTTGGTTCACTCTTGCTCTTTTCGAATTTTGTTCGGTTGAAATAGTTGTCGATCTCACTGTACCAAGCGCGAGGAGATTGTTTAAGTCCATATAGCGCTTTCTTAAGTTTGTAGACTTTCTCTTCTTTTCCTTTGAGGATGAAACCCTGAGGTTGATCTACATACACTTCTTCCTTCAATTCACCATTGAGAAATGCTGACTTGACATCAAGCTGATAAAGTTTCCACCCTTTGCTGGCGGCGAATGCAATTATAGCTCGGATTGTATCTAGCCGAGCTACTGGGGCAAACGTCTCCCCGTAGTCAATTCCAGGCTGTTGAGAATATCCTTTGGCCACAAGTCTTGCTTTGTGTTTTTGAATGGATCCGTCTGGGTTGTGCTTTACTTTGTAGATCCATTTAACACCTATAACTTCTTTGTCTCTTGGTTTATCGACGAGCTGCCATGTCTGATTTTTTTCAATTACACGAACTTCCTCCTCCATCGCTTTTTTCCATGGTTCTTCTTTGATTGCTTCAAGAAAGTTCTCAGGCTCAATGGAGCAATAATTGCATGTAGCATATATATCATCTAATGATCTGTACCTTTTTGGAGTTGTGCTCGGGGATGAGGAGTTTGATGAAGTTGGATCAGTTGAGCTTTCGTCATTGGGTTGAGATGAGCTTGAATCTGGTGTGCTTGGCTCAATTTCATCTTCTTTGTCAGTACTGATCAAAATGTCTTTCTTCTCAACTTTGTTTTCTTCCCAATTCCATAAAGCATTTTCATCAACTTGAACATCTCGGCTAATAATAACTTGACCCAACTGTAGGTTAAATAGTCTATAACCTTTGCTCATGGTACTGTAGCCGACAAAAATACATCTTTCGCTAGATTCGTCAAGTTTGCTTCATTTCTCTTTTGGAATTTGAGAATAGCAAATGCTTCCGAATACCTTGAGATGGTTCACCGATGGTCTTCTACCACTCCATGCTTCAAACGGAGTCTTGTTTGGTATGGCCGTGGTTGGGCATCGATTGGATAAGTAAACGGCTGTGTAGACTGCTTCAGCCCAGAAGATTTTGGGTAAACCTTTCTCGTGCATCATTGATTTTGCCATTTCAACGATTGTCTGGTTTTTCCTCTCGGTAACACCATTTTGTTGAGGGGTGTACCTTACCGTTAGTTGCCTTTCTACTCCTTCATCTTCACAAAAATTATGAAATTCTTTAGAAGTGTATTCTTTGCCTCTGTCACTTCTTAAGGTTTTGATGAAGCATCCACTCTGTTTTTCGACGAGACTCTTAAACTTCTTGAATATCATGAATACTTCGGACTTTTGCCTCATGAAATAGACCCAAGTCATACGAGTGTGATCGTCGATGAAAAGAATGAAATACCTATTCTGAGCATGAGAAAGGGTGTCCATCGGCCCGCAGACGTCGGTGTGGATAAGTTCCAACTTTTCTTTAGCTCTCCATGATACTCCTTTTGGGAAAGGTAATCGATGTTGCTTTCCAAACGCGCATCCTTCGCATACATGTTGCTTTCCTTCTATGTGAGGAAGTCCTTGCACCATACTCTTGCCAGATAACTCTTTGAGGCTTTGTAAATTGAGATGACCGAGTCGTCGATGCCATAAGGTTGATGTCAGGTAGTCCGAGGTAGAAGCTTGATGAGCTTTTAGGTCGGCATAATTGATGTTGAGAGCGAAGCTTCGATTGACCATTTTGATCTTTGTGAACACCTTTGACTTATCTCTCCTGTCAAATATAACACATTCATTGTTATCGAAGCAGAGCTTGTACCCATTTTCCACCAATTGTCCGAGGCTGAGTAAATTTTGACTCAAGCTCGGCACACACAAGACATTGTTGATGCAACTCGGTCCTTCCTTCGTCTCGATGGCGATTTTCCCAAGTCCTTTTGACTTTGTTTGCTCTCCGTTTCCAAACTGAACAAGAGCATTGATGCTAATGTCGAGTTCAGAGAAAATTTCTGAGATCGGCGTCATATGGTTGCTACATCCGCTGTCCAGCAACCATTTTCCTTGCTCCTTGTTGGTGGCCGTGTGACATACATAGAATGTTCCATGTGTCTCCTCAGCTGTTTGATTTTCTCCAACTTGATTTGCCTGATAAGTGTTCCTATTTCGGCAATCTTTGGCGAGGTGACCAAATCGATTGCATATTTTGCATCTCGATTGACCTTTGAACCAACAGTCCTTCTCGGAGTGATTTGGCTTATTGCAATTGCTGCAATTCGATGAGTTGTCTTTTCCTTTTCCTTTTGAGATACGTCCACCTCGTCCTCTTGATTTCCATCCAAATCGTGATTGGCCTTCTCGTTCGTTGTTACCAATTTTGAGCTTTGATTGGAATGCACCCTCTATTGGCTTCTCAGAATGTCTGGACAATCTTTGCTCGAACGATTTTAGGGACGCCATCACTTCTTGAACGGTGAGTGTTGTTAGGTCCTTTGTTTCTTCAATGACGGCAATAATGGGATCATATTTCTCAGGAAGACAGATGAGAATTTTGCGTACCAGCCTTTGATCTGTAATATCTTCACCATGAGATTTCATTATATTGACCAGATCAAAGATTCTGGTTGAGAATTCCATGAGTGTTTCTTTCTCCTGCATCTTGGCATTTTCGAAATCCTTGAGTAGTGATTGGAGCTTAATCGCTCTTACTTTCACATCTCCTTGAAATTCGCTCTGCAAGATCTCCCACGCATCTTTAGCCGTGTTGGCTCGCATGATTCTGGGAAATATAGCCTTAGTGACTGCTCTTTGAAGGATTGAGAGAGCACTTGCGTCGGCTTGTCGAGACTTCTCTAATTTCTTCAGACCGGCCTCATTGAGGGCAGTGGCCTCCTCGGGCTCTTGTACTCCATTCTCCACAATCTCCCATTGGTTAAGAGATCGAAAGATGGTCTTCATCTTCACGTACCAGAAATCATAGTCTTCGCCATTAAACTCTGGAATGAGATGGTTGATGTTTGTTAAACTCGAGCTGGCCATGGATTTGGATTGGTAGAACCTGGACGCTCTGATACCAACTGTTGAAATTGGAAAGTATTTTGGTAGAGCTCTTGAGGAGAAATAGATAGTTTTTCTTGATTCTTAAACTTTTGATTACAAAGCCTTTATATAGACTTGAAAGAAACTTAGGGGGCAAGTAACCTAGCAACTTAGGGGGCAAGTAACCTTAGAAACTTAGGGGGCAAGTAACCTTAGTGATGAGTAAACTTAAGTAATAACACATTAACTTTAACAATATTTATATATCGTCGCTACTTTTAGTGACGGAAATTAAAATATCCATTGCACATACCTCAATGGAAATTTAACTCCATTCGGCTATTAGCGATGGATATTTTAATTTCCATCGCTAGATTTAGTGATGAATATTTAATATCCGTCGTTAGATTTAGCGACGGATATTTAATATCTGTCACTACAGTATCAATGATCGATATCTACGTGACAGTATGCATTCCATCGCTATTCCATTGTAATATGCCTCAAGTGACAGTACGTCTCTCGCTATTTGTTGTATTCCCCAATATCTCCGATGGATTGTCCGACACCTAGCAAATCCCAATCCTACACCATGACTCAACCATGATTCTTTGTCCAAGCTTGTGGTTTAGTATGCATGTTTCATTGGAACAATGGATATATGGCTCCGAAGTATGCTATATGGATGGAGTTTTTTCTGTGAAATCGGATGTGTACAGCTTTGGTGTTCTTTCTCCTGGAAATTATAAGCGGGGAAAGGAATGGAAGAGCACATCTCGAGCAACACGGGCGGAACCTTCTCAGAACCGTAAGGCCCAATGTTTCTCCATTCCGTTGGCTGTAAATATAGCGAATAGCTTCAAGCTAGCAACATATTGCATGCATTTTTATAGGCATGGGATCTGTGGAAGCAAGACAAGCCATCTGAATTCATCGATCAATTGCTCGATCGCGAAGTTGGCAAAGCAGTGAAATGCATCCACATAGGCGTGTCCCGGAAAATGCTGAGGAATGACCCACCATGTCTCAAGTGGTTGTCACGTTGAGAACTGAAGGCATGGTGCTTCCTCAACATGCGCAGCCCCCAAACTTTCAGAGGAGGAGGACGACCCTCGATCCAGAGGCATCCTCGCATGCATCAAGCACTATTCCGTCAGCTCTTCAATCCATCAAGGAGGTAACAGAGACTTTTGTTTTTCCAAGATAGCAAACTGTGAAGTTTAGAGGATTTAGATGTGGTGTTCATCTGTAAGTATGGACTTGTTTAGATGAAGTTCAATTCTTTATTATTTTCTTGATTCTGGAAATTTGTGGAGCATGAAAAGATTTGGGCAAAAAGCAAAAGGCATCCCTTTTTTAATAAATTGTAACGGGAGTCCTACTTTGATTTAGAATACTCCATTGCCTTGTACATTTATCCTTAGCTTCTATCCTCCTGTTGTATGCATTTGACACTAGCACTTCTATCTATATTCTTATATAAATCCTAATTTGGTATCGTGTTGTAGCAACTACGTCATTGTAGTTGCTACATAATTATAGCAGTTATGATTTCATAATTACTATAACTATAATAATCATAGTAATAGCAATTACGCAACCGTAGTTATTACAGTTATAATAGTTGTAGTTATAGTAGATACGTAACAACTGTTACAACTACAATAGTTATAGCAGTCATAAAAACGTAGCTGCTACACTATGAAAAACAAACTTAATAAAATGCATTAAGTTTTTTGTAACCCTCTAAAAGGATTTTTTTTTAATCTAAAATGGTTAGAGATCGAGAAATTAATACGGTGTGTGTATCTTTGGGTTCGTTTTGAGTCGAGAAAATAATCTGATATGTGCATCTTTGAGTTCATTTCCAATAAATAAATCATAAATTATCAAAAATAATAAAAAAGATATTCAAAATCTACGAAAAGACCCTAAAGGATATTTTTTGAATCCGAAACTTGGCCGATTTTAGGTTTCACTCGATAACAAATATAGATCTCTAAATACACTTTGATTAAAAAAAAAACATCTCATTCTGATATCTGTATCAAAAGTTATAATATTCAAAAGTTTATTCTACCACGTATCATTAACTAACCACTTTCAATTATAGTTATAATAGCTACGATTCTATAGTTACTATAACTATATAACAATTTAATTATAATAGCTATAAAATTATACCTGCTATAAAATTATACCTTTGTATAGTTATAATAACTACGATCTGTGTTATAACTGTGTTACAGGTTTCGTAGCTATCACCGATTTAATTAAAAAAAATATATAATAATAAAATAATCGGTTACTTTATAATTCTAATGGAGGCTAGATGTATCATTTTATAAGAGTGGATACTTTTGATAATAAATAAACAAGGTGACCTTTTTTTTTTCGTGAAAAAAGGATGCGCTTTAAATTCCTCTCTAATACTGTGATAAAGAGAAGTCCATCTTATAAAATAATAGAGGTGCATTGCTATAATAGAGATCAAAGTTAAAGATGGTCAACGTTCAGATATCATCAGTCGATTGGATGAATGGGTCGCCTGACCGAGAGAAAGGGTGGCCGATCCGACATCACTTTCGGCTCGGCAACACGCCGAGCACCCGACGCTCAATAAGGGAGAATGCCAAAGGGGACGATATGTAGAAGCAATACCGAGCGGCTCCTCCTCTCGGCCTGACAGCAAGACTCGACATCAGCCAAGCGGACATAGCGCGTGGACACTGGAAATCCGACCGAGCGGCTATCCCGCTCGGCCCAACAACAGATACAGTACTATCTTTCGACATCCTTTTGGGAGCTAGTGCCGCTGACAGACGGCATGGTCAGACAGAAGATTATACGGCGGAAACTTCCATTGTCACTTCAGATATATGCTCGGCCTGTTAAGATACTGTGTTAAGGACACTTTACTGACACGTCTTTTCAGGGAAAACTTGGGGACACTTGCTCACCTTGGGAAGCGTGCACGCGCGATATAGGAGCTCTATATAAAGGGGATCCAAACATCGGTGGAGGTATGTGAGATTTACTGTTGCGCTACAATCTTCTTGTTGCTCCGCTTTCTTCTTCTTCTTCGCCAGAGATTGACTTGAGCGTCGGAGGGTCATCGTCGGGGATCCCTTCCCTGGCTCGACACTGACGTCACTTGTGTTGTAGGTCAAGCAGAGTCCACAGGAGGTCAGCGGGAGCACCACATCCCCAGTATCCATCTCATCGACTTTCAGATAGGATTATATTTGGCGCCGTCTGTGGGAACATAGCTTGCATCCGAGCCGAGAAGATGGAGGATGTTGGACAACTCACCACCGTGACGCTCACCCAAGAAGAGCTCGAGATGCTCATGCAAGCCCAAGCAGCAAAGATGATCGAGCAGTAACAATGGCAAGTGTTTGCCGATCGGCTCGTGCCACAGTCGGCGAACGAGCGAGGCATGAAGACCGAGCAGAACAACTCTTCGTATGGGGACAGAATAGAAGGCCGACCAGCACACCAAGGGAAGTGTCGCTCGCACCAATCCCTTTCCATCATGCCTTATTCTAAACTCCCTCGGAGATAGCCCAGGCGAATCAAGAGAGGGGATCCTCCTCGGATGACGCTCCCATTTGGGACGCACGAAAATGCAAGGCGCCCTGAGTCACCACGTCGTCCGAACGAATCAACCGATATCTCTGAGAAAATCATGCAAGACCCACTGTCGAGGCATTATACTCCGTTGGCCATCGGAGAGTACAACGGGTTGACTGATCCAGACAATCATCTATATAAGTTCGACAATGCGGCCACACTTCACCAATACACAGATGGGGTGAAGTGTCAATTCTTCCTCACAACCCTCTCTGAATCAGCACAGAGATGGTTCAGAAGACTACCGGATGGCTCTATACATAGCTTCAAGGACTTCCAAACGGCCTTATTGCATAATTTCGCCAGCAGCCGACGCTACCAGAAGACGAGTGTCAGTCTCTTCTCCTTGAAGCAGAGATCAAAAGAAATGCTCCGAGCCTATATACAGCGCTTCAATCAGGTGGTCATGGACATCCCCTCGGTCTCATCCGAGATGATGATGAACGCCTATACTCAGGGACTCGTCGAGGGAGACTTCTTCTGCTCGCTCATCAGGAAGCTGCCCAGAGACTTCGACCATATACTCAAGAAGGCCATCAAGTATATAAATGTGCAAGAAGCCCAAGCGGCGAGAAGGAAAGAGGCATCGATCGAACCCTCGGCAACGGCCGAGCGCCGACCATCAAGCAGCCATCAGCTGCCTAAAGGGCCAAGGGCCGAAGGAGCGCGGTCGCACCAGGAGACCAAGATGCATGTCGTGCAACATGTGGCTTCCGGTTAGTATAGGACTGTTGGTTGCTACTCGAAAAACCCAATGGCTCCACTGTACAAAAATTTTGTACGTGATCTGAACCTTTCCTAGCTATCATGTGTTCTTTTAAGTTAAACTTGTATCTCCTGTGGAACTTAACACGTTTGATTCCAAGTTTAACTTATATGTTCTTTTAGGTTTAGATTTGGATCTCCTGCGGAACTTAACACGTTTGATCCAAATCACCTAGGTTATAAATTCAATTAAATATTAGTTTCCAAAATTGGCTTCCAGTGCTGCATGGCGAGGCACTTGGCCTTCTTGGATATAGGAGCAACCACCACCGACTAAACAAAGTCTTTTAAGGAAAGTTAATATTTAATTTCCTTATATAACTCCAGATTAACCAAAAGGAACAATCAAATCACAAGGAAAAAAGAAAAAGAACACAACATCAAAATTAAATTCGAAAAACAAGAATCGAATGCCTCTTGTATTTGATATTTATACAAAGAAAAATTAACTAGTATGATGCGGAAATTAAATACTAGTTATACCTCTTCCTTGTATGCTAAAAACCTCGATATCTTCTGTCGTATCCCTCGCCTCCTCTTAGACGTCGTGTGGGCGACGATCCTCCAAGACGAACACCACCCGGAAAGCTTCTCCTCCTTCTCTAGAATTTGGCCACCACCACCACAAAGGAGCAAAAGAGAGCAAAGGGAAGAGAGGGAGAGGGGTCGGTCACTTGATGATCTCCAACAACACAATATCAATTGTTATATTTTTCAAGGTCTCCCCTTCCCCCCTTTTTATATTAGTTTCCCAACGGAAAATTATGGAAAGAGTTTTATAAAAAATTAGACTCATTCCTATTTCCTTTTAATTTTTTTCTTTTTCTTTCCTTTTAATTAATCAATCTTAGATTGATTTATTAATTAAACAACAATTTGTTGATGTTTAATTATTTGACCGGCCCCTTGCTTGGGCACCAAGCAAGGTGGCCGGCCACTTATTAAAAGGGAAAGAAAGAAAAATTTTTTATAAAATTTAAAAGAATAAAACTTCTAATAAAATTTTACAAACTCTTTTTTTTTCTAATGTGGATATTAAAAGGAAAGTTTTAAAATTTAAAACCAAGTTTTAAAATTTAAAACATCTCTAATAATATTTCTTTTTAAAAGAAAGTTTTATAAATTTTACAACTCTCTTTTAAAACCTTGTGACCTAATTTAAATTAAGAAAATTTTATAGATTTTTAAAATCTCTCTTTTTACAACTTGTAAATATATGAGGAAATTTAAAAATTCAAAAACAACCTTCCTAATTTAAATATTGCGGCCGGCCCCCTTGCCCGAGGCAAGGGCCAGCCACTTCTAGAGAATATGTGGCCAGCCATTGCTTGGTCACCAAGCAATGAACCGGCCCCTTCTTGGACACCAAGATAGGCTTTTCTTTGGATGGACTTGAGGCTTTATTGAGACTACAACAGGGACCTAGAGGAGAAATTGGTTTTGGCCTTCCGATGAGCTTGAGTATCCCGTGCTCGCCCCGAACACACAATTCAAGTTCATCGATAATAACTCATTTCACTAGAGAGTTATTACCGCACCAATCTCAAATTATATTATGGGATCCTTCTTATCATGAGTGTGTTAGTCTCTCTGTGTTTAAGATTACGAATGTCCACTAATTAAGTGAGTTACTGACAACTCATTTAATTAATATCTAGCTCCAAGAGTAGTACCACTCAACTTTATTGTCATTTTGGACTAGGTCCACCTGCAGGGTTTAACATGGCAATCCTTATAAACTCCTCTTGGGGACATTCTCAACCTAGATAACTAGGACACAGATTCCTTCTATAATCAACAACACATACTATAAGTAATATCATTTCCCAACTTATCGGGCATATTGATTTATCGAGCTAAACCTCACCCTTTGATAAGTCAAAGAAATAAATATTAAATATACATGTTTGTTATTATATTAGGATTAAGAGCACACACTTTCATAATAACTAAGGTGTAGTTCTTTTACTAAGTCAGTACAAAAAGAACTTACTTAAATGATCCTACTCAATACACTTAAAGTGTATCAGTGTAATTTATTAGTCAAGATAAACTAATACTTAATTACACTACATCTATTCTGATGGTTTGTTCCTTTTCATCTTAGTCGTGAGCAACTGTTTATAATTTATAGAGAACCGACAACATGATCTTCTAAGTGTGACTCCACACTCCATGTTATCTACTATATAAATTAATTGAACAATTAGATTTAACAAATAAATGTAAACATTTGACCAATATGATTCTTTATTTCAAAATAAATGTGTACAAAAGCTAAACTTTTAAGTATACACTCCAACAATCTCCCACTTATACTAAAAGTCTAAGCTGCCATATCTGTTGCTATACATCTGACCCATCCCCTCCACATGCCGATCAAAAGCTTTCGCCGGAAGGGCCTTAGTGAAAGGATCTGTCAGGTTATCTGCTGATGCTATCTTGGCGACGACAACTTCTCCTCGCTTGACGATGTCTCGTATCAGGTGATACTTGCGCTCTATATGTTTACTTGCCTTATGGGCTCGTGGTTCCTTCGAGTTTACAACTGCTCCACTATTATCACAATAAATTGTGACGATCTTGGGCAAACCAGGAATCACATCTAAGTTCATTAGAAAGTTCCTGAGTCATACAGCTTCTTTGGCTGCCTCAGAGGCTGCCACATACTCAGCTTCCATGGTTGAGTCTAAGACGCATTTCTGCTTAACACTCCTCCATGCAATGGCTCCACCTCAGAAAGTAAACACATAGCCTAATGTAGACTTACTGTTGTCCCTATCTGATTGGAAGTCCGAATCCGTGTAACCCACAGGGAGTAAATCGTCTGCTTGGTAAACTAGCATATAATCTCTAGTCATTCTCAGATACTTTAATATATGTTTTACTGCAGTCCAATGTCCTTGTCCAGGGTTACTTTGATATCTGCTAACCATGCCCACGGCAAAACAGATATCAGGTCTCGTGCACAACATTGCATACATAAGGCTTCCTACAGCCGAAGCATAAGGAACTATCTTCATGTCCTCAATCTCTTTTGATGTTTTTGGAGACATCTCTTTAGATAAGGCTACTCCATGCCTAAAAGGTAAGAAACCTTTCTTGGAGTTTTGCATGCTAAAACGAGCAAGGATTGTATCAATATATAAAACTTGAGATAGGCACAACATTCTTTTCTTGCGATCCCTTATAACTTTGATCCCAAGGATGTGTGCACATTCTCCTAAGTCCTTCCTATCAAATTGTTTGGACAATCATACCCTTATGTCTGATAATACCTTGACATTGTTGCCAATTAACAAAATATCATTTACGTATAGTACAAGAAATACCACCATGTTTCTGTTACACTTCTTGTATACACAAGACTCATCCGGACACTGAATAAATCCATATGACTGGATTATTTCATTAAACCGGATGTTCCAAGATCTTGAAGCTTGCTTCAGTCCATAAATGGACCATTAAGCTTGCACACTAGATGCTCTTTGCCCTTTTCAATGAACCCTTCTGGTTGCTTCATATGGATGTTTTCTTCAAGACTTCCATTAAGGAAAGCTGTCTTGACATCCATTTGCCAAATCTCATAATCCATATGAGTGGCAATGGATAAGAGTATCCGGATAGACTTAAGCATAGCTACCGACGAAAAGGTCTCCTCATAATCGATTCCCTCTTTTTGAGTGTACCCCTTCTCAACAAGCCTTGCTTTGAAGGTTTCTACCTTCCCATCTGTCCCTCTTTTCCTTTTATAGATCCACTTGCATCCAATGGCTTTTACACCATCAGGTGGTTCTACAAGCTCCCAGACCTTATTAGAATACATAGATTATATTTCGGAATTCATTGTCTTTTGCCAAGATACTACATCTATATCTTGGAGTGCTTCATCATATGTCCGGGGATCTGGTTCATGTTTGCATGGGATCAAGTTCGAAGACTCACCCAAAAACATGAATCTCTCGGGCTGCCTTACAACCCTCCCACTACAACGAGGCACCGTCTGTGGTTGTGTATCATGTGTGACACGTGTTGCAGTCTCTTGTGGTACTTCATCTTGTACTGTTGGTACTGAAGTAGACGTGTCCTCTCTAAGTTCTTCTAGAACAATTTTACTACTGGGCTTGTGATCCATTATATAGTCTTCTTCTAAAAACTAGGCATTGGTGCTAACAATGACCTTCTGGTCTTTAGGACTATAAAATAAACCACCTTTCGTTCCTCTGGGATACCCCATAAACATACGAACTTCTGTACGAGATTCTAACTTAACAGCATCTTGTTTCAGCACATGTGCTGGACTACCCCAAATCCGAATATGTCTTAGACTAGGCTTCCGCCCATTCCATAATTATGTGGGAGTAGAAGATACTGATTTAGAAGGTACTAAGTTCAGAATGTGCGCTGCTGTTTCCAGAGCGTATCCCCAAAATAAATTTGGTAATTCTGAATAACTCATCATCGATCTAACCATCTCCATAAGAGTCCTATTCCTTCATTCTGCCACACCATTCTGTTGGGGTATACCAGGTGCGGATAATTGGGATTGAATCCCAGCCTCTGATAAGTAATTCCTAAACTCTCCTAAGAGGTATTCGCCACCACGATCAGACCGTAGTGTCTTGATACTTTTACCTAGACGTTTCTCCACATCAGCCTTGTACTCTTTGAACTTATCAAAGCACTCAGACTTGCGGCGCATTAGGTAAATGTATCCATATCTTGAATAATCGTCTATAAAAGAGACAAAATATTCAAAGCCACCTCTAGCCTAGATAGACATAGGACCACACAAATCAGAATGAACCAATTCTAACGCTTCTTTGGCTCTATACCCCTTGGCCTTAAAAGGTCTCTTGGTCATCTTACCTTCCAAGCAGGATTCACACGTTGGAAAGTTTTCCAACTCTAATGGACCCAAGAGTCCATCGGCTACAAGCCTTTGAATCCTACTTAAGTTAATATGACCAAGCCTTAGATGCCAAAGATGTGTTTGGTTCATTTCCAAAGGTTCTTTTCTCTTATTAGAGTTAGAAGATGTGTTATTAATTTCCATATTTTGCTTTGTGGGAGAAATTAGATTTAAAGTATATAAATTGCCAACCAATGCACCAGAACAGATAATCACTTTATTTCTCTTTATAACCACATTGTTACTAAAGGAAATTGAATATCCATCCAAATACAGTTTAGAAACTGAAATTAAATTCTTTCTAAAACTGGGTACATAAAGATAATTCCTTAAAACCAATTTCCTATTCCTATCAAATGATAAGTAGACGTCTCCCACTGCAACAGCCGCCACCTTAGTAGCATTGCCCATGTAGACAGTTATCTCTCTATCAAATAGTCGCCGGGTTTCCTGGAACCCCTCAAAGAATTGCAGACATGATCAGTGGCTCCCGTATCTACACACCAGGTGCTGGTAGATAACACCGCTAAACATGTTTCAACTACTAGAGTATGAGATATACCTTTATTGTTCTGTTTCCTACGAGGACAGTCCGCCTTCCAATGTCCAGTCTGCTTGCAAATAAAGCACTTGCCCTTCGGCTTCTTTATTCCAGCTTTTTGTCCTGCACTTTGAGGTTTATTCACCTTCTTTGTTCAGTCATTTTGTTTCTTCTTCTTCTTGCCTTTCGGCTTAGAAGTAGAACCATTTTCAGCATAGTGAATTTGAGAATGTTGACGAAACAACCCTTCGGCTGCCTGAAGTTCTGTCAGAAGTTCCGCCAATGAATACATCCTTTTATTCATATTATAGTTCAGGCGAAAATGCTCAAAACTTCTGGGCAGCGTTTGGAGGATGATATCGACCTGGGTTTCCCCATCAATTTCCCCTCCAAAAACTTGTATTTCATTTAAGTAAGTCATTATCTTGAGAATATGATCCCTCACGGGAGTCCCCTCAGTCATGGTGGCTGTCATCAGTTTTCTCATTGCCTCTTGCCTAGCAGCCCGATTCTGATGTCCGAAGAGTTCCTTGAGATTGTTCATTATATCATAGGTTGTTGGTAAGTCTTGATGCTAATGTTGCAATACATTTGACATCGAAGCCAAGATGTAACACCGCACCATCTCATCAGCTTTTACCCATTTACTATGATGCTGAATCTCCTCTGGGGTAGAATCATTGCTAGGTGTTTCTGGGTATTCCTCTGATAGTACAAACTTATAGCCCTCAGCAGTTAAAACAATGTCCAGGTTTCTTTTCCAATCTATATAGTTGGGACCAGTAAGTGTGTTTTCTTTTAGAATAATGGCCAGTGGGTTGAAAGTCATCCTAAGAATCACAAAATAAATTTTGGTCAGAACTCTAAATTTAGAATAATATTGATTCCTCAAATAATACTATTTTAAATTAACCAACACCTTAAAACACTGTGAATTTTGTATGCCACGATAGTGTGGACGTATACAAATTTAACATTTGTAAAAGGAGGGTATATCCCATTAATTTTATTATCTTGTCAACCTAACTTTTTGATAAATAAAATTAATAGTTGGTTTCCTTCGGTCACACAAATAATAGCAGTGACTCCGATGGGGAGGATACTATTAGACGTGTCTAAGTGTATACCATTACTTGACACTAAGTCCATTAATAAGATTGTGCCCCTTCCGATGGGGAAGATCACACGCTCTTAATTAATTTCCTATAGTCATCTGAAATGGAAGTTTGATCTAGTGATCCGCAAACAAACTCATCCGATATGGAGGAAGGCACTCAGAGCCAACGCACAAGTTTGTTTGCATCACTTACAAACCAGTAATGGAGACCGTGGAATTCACTAAAATAAATTCCTCTCCCACTTAGTTATTTAAAGTGAGGAATTTTGATGATGCTAGCCTACTAAACATGTACACTAACATTCACACACAGCACAATACAAAAGCAATAAATAGAAAAACTAATTTTCAACTATTATGGCTTTTATCTATTGTTGTCCTCCGTGTGTCGTCATCCCTAGCTGCTGCCATCTTTGGCCACTGCCTCCGGGTCTAGTTGTCGCATCCATCTTGCTCCTTGTTCCGCTGCGCCACTCTGATCCATAAAAGGTTCCACGCCTTGCAAGATTCGATCCGCGACATAAATAGAATTTTACATTTTTCGATCCTATATTCCTCGAAGGAATGTACATGTAAACTAGATCGAACATAAAATAAAATTTACATCCATCGATCCTATATTCCATAAAAGGAATGTACATGTATCTAGATCAAAAAATAAAATCCTAATAAAACTAAATACAACTCCTGCTATATTTTATAATATAATCATGCACACATAATAAATGCCCTTGACATGTCCAAGGGTCCAATCACACACATAATAACTATAAGCCATAATAGTTGGATCCTGCACCCACAAAGTTAGCACATCCTACTATTAACCTGCCTAAATTATGTATGACATGTGCATAATTAAACTAATACAAAATACACAGAGACAAAACCCTAGCTCTGATACCAATTGTTGGTTGCTACTCGGAAAACCCAATGGCTCCACTGTACAAAAATTTTGTACGTGATCTGAACCTTTCCTAGCTACCATGTGTTCTTTTAAGTTAAACTTGTATCTCCTGCGGAACTTAACACGTTTGATTCCAAGTTTAACTTATATGTTCTTTTAGGTTTAGATTTGGATCTTCTGTGAAACTTAACACGTTTGATCCAAATCACCTAGGTTATAAATTCAATTAAATATTAGTTTCCAAAATTGGCTTCCAGTGCTGCATGGCGAGGCACTTGGCCTTCTTGGATATGGGAGCAACCACCACCAACTAGACAAAGCCTTTTAAGGAAAGTTAATATTTAACTTCCTTATATAACTCTAGGTTAACCAAAAGGAACAATCAAATCACAAGGAAAAAAGAAAAAGAACACAACATCGAAATTAAATTCGAAAAACAAGAATCGAATGCCTCTTGTATTTGGTATTTATACAAAGAAAAATTAACTAGTATGATGCGGAAATTAAATACTAGTCATACCTCTTCCTTGTATGCTAAAAACCTCGATATCTTCTGTCGTATCCCTCGCCTCCTCTTAGACGTCGTGTGGGTGACGATCCTCCAAGAGGAACACCACCCGGAAAGCTTCTCCTCCTTCTCTAGAATTCGGCCACCACCACCACAAAGGAGTAAAAGAGAGCAAAGGGAAGAGAGGGAGAGGGGCCGGCCACTTGATGATCTCCAACAACACAATATTAATTGTTATATTTTTCAAGGCCTCCCCTTCCCCCCTTTTTATATTAGTTTCCCAACGGAAAATTATGGAAAGAGTTTTATAAAAAATTAGACTCATTCCTATTTCCTTTTAATTTTTTCTTTTTCTTTCCTTTTAATTAATCAATCCTAGATTGATTTATTAATTAAACAACTATTTGTTGATGTTTAATTATTTACCCGGCCCCTTGCTTGGGCACCAAGCAAAGTGGTCGGCCACTTATTAAAAGGGAAAGAAAGAAAAAAATTTTATAAAATTTAAAAGAAGAAAACTTCTAATAAAATTTCACAAACTCTTTTTTTTTTCTAATGTGGATATTAAAAGGAAAGTTTTAAAATTTAAAACCAAGTTTTAAAATTTAAAACATCTCTAATAATATTTCTTTTTAAAAGAAAATTTTATAAATTTTACAACTCTCTTTTAAAACCTTGTGGCCTAATTTAAATTAGGAAAATTTTATAAATTTTTAAAATCTCTCTTTTTACAACTTGTAAATATCTGAGGAAATTTAAAAATTCAAAAACAACCTTCCTAATTTAAATATTGCGGCCGGCCCTCTTGCCCAAGGCAAGGGTCGGCCACTTCTAGAGAATATGTGGCCAGCCATTGCTTGGTCACTAAGCAATTAACCGGCCCCTTCTTGGACACCAAGATAGGCTTTTCTTTGGATGGACTTGAGGCTTTATTGAGGCTACAATAGGGATCTAGAGGAGAAATTGGTTTTGGCCTTCCGATGAGCTTGAGTATCCCGTGCTCGCCCCGAACATACAATTAAAGTTCATCGATAATAACTCATTCCACTAGAGAGTTATTACCGCACTACCACACTAATCCCAAATGACATTATGGGCTCCTTCTTATCATGAGTGTGTTAGTCTCCCTGTGTTTAAGATTACGAATGTCCACTAATTAAGTGAGTTACTGACAACTCATTTAATTAATATCTAGCTCCAAGAGTAGTACCACTCAACTTTATTATCATGTTGGACTAGGTCCACCTATAGGGTTTAACATGGCAATCCTTATGAGCTCCTCTTGGGAACATTCTCAACCTAGATAACTAGGACACAGATTCCTTCTATAATCAACAACACATACTATAAGTAATATAATTTACCAACTTATCGAGCATATTGATTTATCGAGCTAAACCTCACCCTTTGATAAGTCAAAGAAATAAATATTAAATATACATGCTTGTTATTATATTAGGATTAAGAGCACACACTTCCATAATAACTAAGGTATAGTTCTTTTACTAAGTCAGTACAAAAAGAACTTACCTAAATGATCCTACTCAATACACTTAAAGTGTATCAGTGTAATTTATTAGTCAAGATAAATTAATACTTAATTACACTACGTCTATTCTGATGGTTTGTTCCTTTCCATCTTAGTCGTGAGCAACTGTTTATAATTTATAGAGAACCGACAACATGATCTTCTAAGTGTGACTCCACACTCCATGTTATCTACTATATAAATTAATTGAACAATTAGATTTAACAAATAAATGTAAACATTTGACCAATGTGATTCTTTATTTCAAAATAAATGTATACAAAAGCTAAACTTTTAAGTATACACTCCAACAAGGACGACAAAAGGTAAAGGGTGGACGCCGATATCATGTTCTCTCCACCAGTCGGCGACCCACAACATGCATGATTGTCGTGATCTAACCCCCACCATCAGCCGACCGGCTCCAAGAGGTCACCGCCGCTAATCCCCTTCTCTTGATCGACAATACAGACATCAATCTACTGGGCGGCGAGAGGACAAGCGAAGGTCAGTTGAGCGGCACCATCAGCAGCAGCAGAGGTATAACGATGATTCATCCACTCGGGAGGAAGAAAATAGAAGCAACACCGCCCGAGGAGAAATAAGCATGATCGCTGGTGGGTCGACCGACGATGACTCCAACAGAGCCAGGAAGTTATACGCTCGGCGTTTGGAAATCCACGCCGTAGGATGTAGTAGAGAGAAGGCCGAAGGGCCCGAGATCACGCGTGATTGCCGCAGTCTAACCCCCATCATCAGCCGACCGGCTCCAAGAGGTCACCACCGCTGATCCCCTTCTCTCGATCAACAGTACAGACATCAATCTACTAGGTGGCGAGAGGACGCGCGAAGGTCAGTCGAGCGGCACCATCAGCAGCAGCAGAGGTATAACGATGATTCATCCACCCGAGAGGAAGAAAATAGAAGTAATGCTGCCCGAGGAGAAATAAGCATGATCGCTAGTGGGTCGACCGACGACGACTCCAACAGAGCCAAGAAGTTGTACGCTCGGCGTTTGAAAATCCACGCCGTAGGATGTAGTAGGGAGAAGGCCGAAGGGCCCGAGATCAGCTTCGGTCCACGCGATTTGGAAGGAGTGGAGATCCCCCATGACGACGTGTTGATCATCCAGGCGGTAATTGTTAATTACACTATTCACCAAACTTTTGTTGATGCAGGGAGTTTGGTGAACATCATATTCAAGAAGACGTTCGATCAGTTGCAAATCGATCAGAACGAGTTGCTACCCATGATGACCCCTCTTTAGGGTTTCACGTGCAACGAAGTATAGCCGCTCGGACGGGCCCGACTGGCCATCTCGCTCGAGGAAGAACCATTGAGGAGAACCAGAACCACGAACTTCATCGTGGTTGACGCACAGTCGGCCTACAATGTTATCTTAGGCCGACCGGCTCTCAACGAGTTTCGGGCGGAAGTATCTATTTACTGCCAAAAGATTAAGTTCCCGATGGACAACCGGGTGGGCAAAGTCAAGGGCGACCAGCTGGCCTCTCGGCGATGCTACGTCGAGATGGTTAGGGTCGAAGTAAGAAGCGCTTGAAAGAATCCACACTTGAAGGTGAACGCCATCACTGAGAAACCTCCTACACTGGTAGACGAGTAAAGGGAGGATCAAATTCACCCAAGACGGACGGAGTCCACCAACTCCATCATGGCCGACCGGGAACACAAGAGGAAGGAAACTCGAGTATCCGTAGAGCGCAAACCATCTCCAACCCTATAGGGCCAGATGAGAGGTGCGCAAGTGAATACTTAAATGTACTTTTGTGTATTTCCCAAACGCAGGGCAAACATGAATAAAAGCAAATGCCTCGTGAGATAAATCATCCTCAACAGTCGAGCGGCGACCTTAAACTCTTGTCTCCACCGACGGTCGATCGGCGACCTTAAACTCTTGTCTCCATCGATGGTCAAGCGACGACTTTAAACTCTTGTCTTTACCAATGGTTGAGCGGCGACCTTAAACTCTTGTCTCCCCCAACGGTCGAGCGGCGACCTTAAACTCTTGTCTCCACCGATGGTCTCGACCTTAAACTCTTGTCTCCACCAACGATTGAGTGATGACCTTAAACTGTTGTCTCCACCAACGATCGAGCGATAACCTTAAACTCTTGTCTCCACCAACAGTCAAGCGGCGACCTTAAACCCGAGTCTTCATCAACCGTAAAGCGGTGACGTTAAACCCTTGTCTCCATCAGCGGTCGAGCGAAGACCTTAAACCCTCAAGCTAAATCTGTAATCTTTATCTTCATCAACCATCGAGCGGCGACATTAAACTCGGGTCTTCATCAATCGTCGAGCGACGACCTTAAACCCAGGTGTTCATCAGCAGTCGAGCGACAACCATAAATGCACGGTCTACTTCAACGGTCGAGCGACGACCTTAAACGCGTGTCTCCATCAACGGTCGAGCGGTGACCCTAAACGCATGTCTCCATCAACAGTCGAGCGGCAACCTTAAACTCGGGTCTACGTCAACGGTCGAGCGGCGACCTTAAACCCCAGTCTTCACCTAAATCTTCCCAACAGTCGAGCGATGACCTTAAACCCGGGTCTTCATCAATGGTCGAGAGGCGACCCTAAACCCTGTGTTGATAAATCAGGTAACTATCTCAGCCCCCAGATAATAAGTGGTCGATTACAAATGCGAGCTACTCAAAATGGAAGTCTTCAAAACACATTGCCCGTTCGAGATTATGCTTCAAAATACTTCCTCCGATCGGAAGATCATAGAAGCACAATAAGGGACTCAATAAGCAACACAGATCTATCAGATAAATAGACAGGTCACAGTCGATTGGAAGAAGCACGGGGACAAAAGTTTATGCAACAAGAAGCTAAAATACTATTTAAAAAGAAAGCTTAGTCGAACGGGCCAGCATACATTCAAACTTCAAAAAAGTTTACATGGGATGGACTCTCAACCTCACTCAAGGTAGTCCAAGGCATCATCGGGCAGCGAGATGGTCAACTTATCTCAGCTAATAACATTGCTAGTCGTAGCGGCTGGTAGATGGCCTCCCTCTCGAAGCTGGTTGATCATCCCATCGATCGCCAAATCGAACAGTCCGAGGGCTCGATCGGCTACCTTATCGTTGAAGGCATCCAAGCGGATATAATTCTTCTTCATCGCCTCGAACCGGCCGGCCTCACCATCTTGATAGGTCTTCAGAGCCGCCCGGGAGCCATCCAACTCACCCTTCATGGTGGCTAGCTCATTATCTTTGGCAGACAATTGGCCGTGCAGGGCTGCTTCTTCGACCAATCGGCTATTTCGCTCGGCTACCAAGAAGTCCTCAACTTCCTTGAGTTTCTGGGCGAGAGCCCAGGCCTCCATATTCTTCAGTTCGAGGTCCTTGATAGCTCGATTCTTCCTCGCGTTGGCTGACTCAATCTTATTGTCGAAGGTGGCAACCTGCTTATTGAGCCGAGCCAGCAGGGTCGCCTGCCCGAAACTCTTTTCCCGCTCGGCATCAAGCAGTTTGGTGCTCTTCTCCAGATCGACCTTCAGATTATTCACCTCAGTGGTCATCATCCCTTGAGAGGAGGATTGGCTGCTCGACGCTTTCAACTTTTTAACCTCCTCCTCCAAAAAGGCAAGTTTCTAGCACATGGCCAATCTCTCTACCCAATGCTGTAGACAAGTGAGGAAAGGTGAGTGTCGATCAACGGTAAAGTAGGAAAGTACACTAAAGGGAACACTTACCCTAGTAAACATTTGGGTATGGTTGTTCACGAGCGCGCCCGGAGGCATCATCATCGCACGGGATCAGGCGTCCTCCTAGATTTTGGCGAGCGACCCCTGGATGATGATCTGGTGCTCGGGGGCTTGAAACTCGACGCTCGACTCGCGATATTCTTTGGTCGGTAGATGGAGGATCGTCGTGATATGGCGTTGGCCGCTCGGGACTGATTGAGCTGAGGTCACTCGGCCAGACTGTTAGGAGTCAGACGCCAGACGGATGCCGGACTTCTGAACCTTGGAAGGCTTCGAAAGTGGTGGCATGAAGGCCACCGGTGGTGCGATGAAGGCCCCCTGCGGTAGATTGGCCAAGGAGGGCATCCGATTAGAAGATGTGGGGGCTGTCGTTTCTTGAACCGGAGTTGGGGTCGAAGTTTCGACCCGCTTGGCAGACCACACTCCCGAAATGGCAAAGCGTGAGGAAGGCTTTGCTCGGCGCCTCTTGCGCCTGGCCAACGGTTCATCGAAGGAGGCCGAGCTCGATGGCTCCTCAACTGAGATGACCAGACGTAGCTCGGACGTAGCTCGGACGGAGGTTGTGATCCCTCGGCCGCTCCTCAACTCGGTGTATGGCTGCCGGTGCCTCCGCTTACCAAGATGGGAGCCGCTTCGCTCTCATCTTGGGGCTCTTCTTGCGAGCCGACCGGCTGAAGACCACGGTTCTCCAGTCTTCAACAGCTGTCGCATTGATCGTGGCGTCCTTAAGCTTTACCTTGCCTGGCAGACGTGTGTGTAGCATGACTTCGACTACAAAAGAGGGAGAGAAATCAGTTAGCATCAAAGGAAGAAGTGAAGAAGCTTCATACCTAGGCTGGTCGACAGCCTGGTCAGTCCGATCGAACGGTAAATCTTCACAGACAACCTTGTCCAGTCAGTCGGACTTGCAGCCTTCTTCGACTAGACTTGAGGGGGAGGCATGTGATGCGGTGATAAGGAGGGGCACACCTTGCGGAGGAGCACTGCCACGGTGGATGTCAAAGTCAAAGATGGTCAACGTTCAGATATCATCAGCCGATCGGGCGAGTGGGTCGCCTGACTAGGAGAAAGGGTTGCCGATCCAACATCACCTCCGGCTCGGCAACACGCCGAGCACCCGATGCTTAATAAGGGAGAACACCAAAGGGGACGATATGCAGAAGCAAGACTGAGCGGCTCCTCCACTCGACCTGACAACAAGACTCGACATTAGCTAAGCGGACATAGCGCGTAGACAGTGGAAATCTGACCGAGTGACTATCTCGCTCGGCCCAACAACAGAGCACATGGACAGTGGAAGCTCCGACCAAGCAGCTATCCCACTCGGCATAGCAACAGACACAGTACTATCTTTCGACATCTTTTTAGGAGCTAGTGCAGTTGACAGGCGATATGGTCAGACAGAAGATCGTACGACGAAAGCTTCCACTATCACTTCAGAGATATACTCGACCTGTTAAGGTACTATATCAAGGACACTTTACGGACACGTCTTTTCAAAGAAAACTTGAGGACGCGTGCTCACCTTGGGAAGCGTGCACACGCGATATAAGCTCTATATAAAGGGGATCCAAGCATCGATGGAGGTATGCGAGATTTACTGTTGCGCTACAGTCTTCTTGTTGCTAAGTTTCTTCTTCTTCTTCGTCAAAGACTGACTTGAGCGTCGGAAGGTCATCGTCGAGGACCCCTTCTTTGATTCGATACGGACATCACTTATGTTGTAGGTCAAGCGGAGTCCATAAAAAATCAAAGAAAATATCACATTTTAACATTCATCTCATTGACTTTCTAATATGATCACTGTCCAAACGATTTAACTAATAATTGTAGACATCCTGTAGCAATGGAAGTGACTCCTGGAGTACCATCATGGTTAAGATTAAGGAGGCAAACAAATTCAATCCTGTCGAATAATATTAAAATATTAATGAGTTCGATATATATATATATATATATATATATATATATATATATATATATATATATATATATATATATATATATATATATATATATATATATATATATGATTCCAACATTGAAAATAAATAATTCTTGCTTAGCTAGATTCAAAATAAAATTTAAGTTCGAATGGTTCGAGTCTTAGTTCGAGAAAAATTAAATTATAATTTGAAATAATTTAAATTTAAATTCAATTTGAATTATTAGAATTTTAATTTTGAGGATATTTAAATTATATAAAAATAATCAAAGTTTAATTAAGTTTGACTCGCGAGCGATTCACGAACAATCGAATCAAAACATCTCAGATGTTTTACATAGTACAATAATACTTTAGAGAAGGTTAGACATGCAATGAAACATTTGATACCCTAGAATTGATTTACTTTACCAATGATGTCAATCCGTACGGATTTAGTCCCATAAAATATTTTTATTAATTATCAAAGTAAATTAAAAAATAGTCACTAGAATGAATAATCTAAAAGTATATATGATCCTGTCCGGAGTCTGAGTTAGACGAAAGTCGGATGAAGTGTCACTGGCATTGACGGGGAGGAGATTTGGATGCTGCGGTTGCACGGGCTTCAGAGAACGGACCCCCACGTGGCCCTGAAGAACTGCTAAACCTGTGCCGGCAGTACCAAACTCATGCACACACTCAGACAAGCACACGGAAGGTTAGAGATCAAGAACCAAGGAAAAAGTCTCCGGAGCAAGTCCTCTAACGTTCAAGTCAAGTACTTTTTCCCTAGAAGAATAGTGTACGAATGAAGAAGAAAAGTAGACAAGTGTGCGAGTGAGTGTATCTATGCAAGGGAGAGAAAGTTCCTTTTTATATGACAATACGTACCTTCTGGAGACTGACCCCTGTCAGAGGATGTAGGGTGTCAGGACTTGTCGAATGGTGAAGGGCACGTGGCCTTCTCCTATAGACTAGAGGAAGGTTCTATTTGCAGATAATCCCAACCGTTAGAATATTCCCTAACATGCAATAGATATTCTTTGACAGGTGGTTACGATTCCCTGATCTGTTGTCGCGTAGTGTCTTCTATCCTGCCCGGGTGCGATTGAAACAACTCTGGTTGGTCTGTTGGGTGCTGATGAACAGACTGGTCGGGCCCCTTCTGTTGGATCAAAAGTGCTAGAGGGGGGGTGAATAGCGCTCGTGGATATTTCATTCATTTCTAAAAACTATCGAGTAAATACACAGCGGAAAAGTAATAAACACAAAAGTAACGCTAACACTGTTTCTTTTACTTAGTTTAGAGTCTGTGGTGACTCCTACTCCAAGGCCTGCGATCATTCATCACTTTGGTTGGGCACTCACTATAGATCCGAAATTCTTTACAGGAATGTAAGTATAAGTATAGACTAAAGAATGATTATACCGACAATACAAAATGAAGAAAGTAGTCGTTGATTGTCGGAACAGCATAGCGTTGTTGAGGCGTTCGGAGCAGCGCACAAGAGCACAAGTTGTTCTATTTTGAGTTGTTTTCGAAGTGCTGCCCGAGGCTCATTTTTATAGCCTCTTTAGATCTGATTCAGATCCTCGAAGCTCGGGATCAGGTTTGACCTGAAGCGGATCGGTCAATCGATCCCCGTGTTTGGTTGACCGATCAGATGATCTCCTCCTCATCCGATCTGATTACCTCGCTTCAATCAGGTCAACTCATATCCTTGGTTCGGTCGGCTGATCCCCGGGTTCAATCGTCCGATCTCTCGATCGAACCCGGTTTGCAATCTAGAAATCTGATCCGGTTGTACTGGGGTTCGATCGACCGATCTGGCCGTTCAGTCAACCGATCAAGGCTAAGTCCGACCTGTTGGTGCAATCATGCCCTGGAAGTTTCAATGTGTTGACAAATATTTAAGTTTAGGTTAATACGTTGGATCTAACATACAGTGTGAGTTTGCAGGAGAAGTTCTTGAAGGTTGGAAGACCGTATGCAAGGCAAGAGAAGTCCAAGAAGGTCGAGGACCGGATTCTTGGCAAAAGAATCCTTGCAGCTCAGAAGATCGGATGCAAGGCAAGAGAAGGTCGAGGACCGGATTCTTGGCAAGAGAAGTTCCTGCAGGTCATAAAACTGGATGCATGATCCCTCATGTATCAGAAATCGATTGGGAAAATGATTTAAACACGGTTGTGAGGCAGAAGGCCTCTGGATCGATCAGTCCATCGATTGGAAGGAAGCCAATCGATCGGTTGATCGATTGGGAAGGATCTGCGCAAAGCACAGAGTGCTTCTGGATCAATCAGCCGATCGATTGGAGAAAACCAATCGATCGAGCGATCGATCCAGGAAGCTTCTGTGCGAAGCACAGAATGCTTCTGGATCGATCAGCTGATCGATTGGGGAAAACCAATCGATCCAACGATCGATTCAGGAAGCTTCTGTGCGACGCACAGAATGCTTCTGGATTGATCGGCCGATCGATTGGGGCAATCCAATCGATCGAGCGATCGATCCAGGAAGCCTCTGTGCAAAGCACAGATTTCCCTTGGATCGATCAGTCGATCGATTGAGGTTACTCAATTGATCGGGCGATTGATTCACAAAGCTGCGAACTCACAGCAGTGGTCTGAATCGATTCAAGAATTGCACCGATCGATTCAAACTCAAGTGAATCAATCTAAGTCGTTGATCGTGACGCGATGGTTTCCAACGGATACTTATGAATCGATCCAAATATGACTCCGATAGATTCACGGCGACGGCTACGTGAGAAACGGCTAGTTTTCTCAACGTTTAAAGGCATGGAAGTAAAAATAAAAGCAATAAGAAAAAAAAAAGAAATACTGTTCCATTGCTCTCCAAGGTCGAAAATCTCTCAAGTGCTCAAGATCTTCAAAAGGTGCTCAAGTTCGGAATCTCCTTCTCGCTACCTTCTCAAATCTCACGTAGCGAAGAAGAAGCCTTTTCTAAAGTCTGTAATATTTCTTTTCTTCTTCATTGTGGTGAGTGTGATTCTTTACTTTGGAGAGGGAGGGTTGTAACTGTGTAAGGTTTCTCCACCTTCGGTGTGATTCCGAGAAGGAGGGTTTTTGATAGTGGTAGAGTGTGAGTGGTGTGGATCCTTGGACTAGTCACCTCCTTGGGGAGGTGGATACCAAGTAAATATCCGAGTTAGCATTGCCTTCGAGTTTCCGCTGCGCAAAATCAAGTTGATCAAGAAAACGAAGTGAGCCATTCCCCCCCCCCCCCCCCCCTCTAGCTCAACCGATCCTAACACGACCCTGCAGAATCGTTAGTTCCCTGCAAAATAGAGTTAGACAAATAGCAAATAATATCAAACAAATAAGTTGACAGCCTTCGGACTATCCAGTTCTGACTTTGAATTTCCTCCGAAAACCCTAGGTCGAACTGACACCTATTGTTCCTTCATCGGGGAACACGTCCTCACCTACTCCACTCAGGAGATTATACCTGTTGTCAGTTGATCCTCCAGACCAACTAGACTTTTGCTCAGGGCCTGAAGTTTCTTGTCTTCATGTTGGACGTCCGCTCCATGATCCGTCCAGTCTTCCATCTGGTTCGCGACACCAGGACTTTCAACCTAGGGTTACCACCCTCTAGGATTTTGCCCAAGCTCTCGACCCACTAAGACTTTCTGTCTAGGGTTACCACTCCCTAGGACCTAGGGTTACCGCCCCCTAGGGATTTTCCTTTGCCTAACCACAGCTAGAACTTTCTTTACCTAGGGTTACCATCCCCTAAAACCTAGGGCTACCATCCCCTAGGGTTTTCCACCTGTCTAACCGCAGCTAGGATTTTTGCCTAAGTACAATTAGAACTTTCCTACAAAGTTCATTCAAACATATCAGATAACAAAACAACTTAACTTTGAACCCTTTGACATAATCAAAACACAAGTTCGATCGTCGGATGCTTCCCGCACCAACAATCTCCCCCTTTTTTATTATGATAATCACGGTTCAAAGTTAAGTAAAATATAACAGTAATGTAAGAAAATTTTAAGCATAAGCATAACTTTAATAATGAGAAAAAAATTTCCTTATACTCCCCCTTATTTAACTTTGACTTTTCTCTCCCCCTTTGAAATAAATAAAAAAATAGGTAGAGAGAAGTTTGTAAAAAAAATATATATATATATATATATATATTCTTAATTTCCCCTTGAAGGGTAGCTTCCCTCAATAGTGTAAATGACCTAGTTAGCGACTTAGCTTTATATAAAGTTTTTCTTAAAAAAAACTTAGTTAAAAGTCCTTTGTCGGAAAACTTAGCTTGAACTTAGCCTTAAAATGATTGTATTGAGAAAGTACTTTTGCTAAATAGTTAAGTTTAAAAGATAATTTAACTAAGTTTAGTTAAAAAATTTAGCTTTGAAAATTACTTAGTTAAACTTAAGTTAAGAACTTAGCTGAAAGGGAGTTTAATAAATACTTAGGTTTGAAAAAGATTTTCTTGAAAAAAAAATATTTATGAAAAAGTTTAAGTACTTAAAAAGCTAAGTATTTTTAAAAAAATTGATAAACACTAAGCAAAAGTAGTTTCTTAGATTTAAAATTTTAAATTAACATTAAGTTTCTTAATCCATCATTAAAAATAATGATACTATATTAAGCTGAAAGCTAATTTTTATTTAGGTCAAAAATAATTTGTACTTTTAAAACTAAGTTAAAAATAATTTTTAACAACAGGTAGAATAATTTTTCTTTTAACACCAAGTTAAAAAAAATAAGAAAAAGTCAATTAAAAACTAAAGGTTTTAATATATATATATATATAACTTAACTTGGGCTTAATTTACAAAGTATATATATATATAACTTAACTTGGGGTTAATTTACAAATCCTTCGTTCACTCCTTGATTAATGCTCAAAAAAAATTTAAAGTCCTAGAGTCCAAGCATGTAAATTAAAAAAACTTAACAATTATTATATATTTTCCTAATTTTTCATCTCACCCATTCTAGGTTATCAAGCATGTTCAGTGAGCGTGAGACGGAGTTAACTTTATTTTAATTTTATCAAAATTTAAAAATATTGAAATTGAAATTTAAAATATAACTTTGAATTCTCAATGAGTTTTTTTTTATTAAAATTTTTCAAATATGAGTAAACTTTTTTTTTGTTTTTGAAGATTTTGAAAATTAAGTTTGCGATTATAATATGATTTGAAAATTAGAAATAATTAAGATTTTAGAAATATAAGGATTAATAATTTAAAAACAAATAATTAAGTTTTTTGAATTTTTACTATGATTAAGATTTTGAAAATTAAATCACTTAATTAATTTAGATAATTATAATGATTTGAAAGTAATTATCATTTTGAAAAAAATAATTTGAAATTATTTATGGAATTAATTAAGATTTTGAAAATGAGTTAAAATTAATTATAAAATTAAGTATAAAATTAAGTGAGATTTTAAAATTAATTATTAAATTAAGTTAGATTTTGAAATTAATTATGATTTTACAATTAATTATTAAATTAAGTGAGATTTTGAAATTAATTATGATTTTAAAATTAATTAGAAAAATAATGATTTATTAACATTTTTAAATTAAGATTAAATTATCTTAATTGAATTGATTAACTATTTTAATCCTAGGTCCATCTCACCCTTTTCTATATTATCAATCAGGGAACCTTAATAAGTTTGTGAGATGGTTAATTTTAATCTTTAATTTAAATTACATCTAAGGATTGATTTACATTTGAGTTAAACTCAGGTTTTAAAATAAGTTAATTAAATATTTATTTTGAAGATCGACTTCCAGGTTGTGGCGAGGCACTAGGCCTTCTTGGTTATGGGATCATCCACCACTTCTAGACAAAACCTTTCAAAGAAATTGGATATTTAATTTTCTTACAATAACTCCTAGGTCTAACTAGTCAAGTGTAAATCACACCTAGGTCCTTATCTATCCTAGTCTAAGCATGTATAATCAAAAAAAGAGTAAATCAAGCATTAAACAGATCTATCTATTGATAAAAATGGTCTTTCTATTGGCTCTCTCTGGATCATAGCCTCGATAAGGTCTATCAAGGTAATGAACTTGATCCTTGGGGAGCCAATATTGACCAAGTCCAACTTGATTAACCAAGTTCAACTTGGGGACCCATGATTGGACTAATTTGGGATTATTTCTATTAACCAGAGATAAATATGACTTATATTTTCTTTTAGCCTTGAATCCAAGTCCGGATCTGTTGTAAACAGCTCGCTATTTTCCAAGAATCAGATCAAAATTCTTGGAACCCAGAGTAAACCATTCTAACATGTTCTTTAGTTCCTTGACTTGATTTTTCAGGCTAGAATTCTCTTCCTCAAGCTTTTGGACTTGACTTGAGGCTCCAGTTTGATCAAGAGCAATCAAGGAGCTAGGGTTAGTCACTTCTTTAAGGATTGTTACCTCTTTTTGAAGTAACCTGACTTGGACATTCGATTTAGCTAACTTACGTAACAAATAATTAACTAAACTATATAATTTATCTAATTGACAAGCACTTACAATGGGTGTTGGCCCTTCGAAAACGAATACGGATTTGTGACTTCGCTCAGACTCAGCTTCCGATTCGCTCTCGGTCTCCCATTCATCGATGTGTTCCCGGGCAGTCAGTGCAAGAAAGCTCGTCTGCTCGAGCTCTTCGTCGGAATCTTCTGAGGAGGACTCGTCCCATATGGCTTGTAGTGCCTTCTTCTTCCTCTGCTTCTTTGCTTCTTTTAGGTTGGGACAATTGGCCTTGACATGTCCCTTTTGATTCCACCCATAGCAGGTTACTTCGAATTTTACCTTTGGACTTGTCTATGCCTTTTTGGACTAAACCACCTTCTTCATATTCTTCTTTGTCAGCCCCTTCTTCTTTCTATAGAGCTTGCATACTAGGTTAACGAGCTCGGTTTCTATCTCATCGTCGTCATTATCTGAGTTTGGTTCTTCTTCGGACTCGGGTTCGATCTGACGCTTCTTCCTTACATCCTTTGTCTTGCTTGTACCTACAAATAATGCAACACCTTTCTTGACTGACCGAGCATTAGTCTATTTATGTAATTCGAATTCAAAAAATAACTCATCTAATTTAATTAAAGACAAATGCTTAGAAACTTTGTAGGCATCGACCATGGACGTCCATAAAGTGTTCATTGGAAAGGCATTAAGCGCGTACCTTATAACATCGCGGTTCTCCACTTTCTGTCCAATCGCGTGAAGTCCGTTTAGTAGATCTTGAATTCTCACGTAAAGCTGGCTAGCTGTTTCTCCTTCCTGTATTTTGATGTTATAGAATTTATTAAAAAGTAAGTCACGCTTACTTACCTTTGTGTCGAACGTGCTCTCGTGCAGCTCGATCAGTTTCTCCCATAATTCTTTTACACTTAAGAATGGGCCGACTTAGTTTAGCTCCTCCTTTGTAATGCCGAATTGGAGGGTGCAGGTTTTTTTGGCGCTAGCCTCAACTTTCTTGATTATGCTTGCGTCCCAGTTCTCACGTGCTACCAATTTTCCTAAGCCGTCGAGTGGAAGAGCGAATCCCAGTCTTGATGATCATCCACATCTCAAACTGACTTTGGAGGTATGACTCCATTCGACCCTTCCAGTAGCCGAAGTCCTCGCCGGTGAAGAGCGGAGGGTGGGCTACGTTGTAGCCTTCTTGATGGACCATTATAGCAAAGGGAGGTCTCACACACAAAAGAAACAAAAACTTGTTCCAAGATTGAGTCTTGGATTAGTAGTGTGGGATAACGAAAAATAAAATCCGAACTCGAGTGGTGTTGCACCAGCTTTAAGCAAAAACTTTGTTTGCAAAAAAAATGGATCAGAAGACAGCAATTATACCGATTCTGATCGACTCCGAAAAATCAGAAAATTACCACGAAAAATATTGCTTGAATGGTGGTTGCACCAATTCGAAGCGACCCCACTCTGATATCAATTGTTGGATCGAAAGCGCTAGAGGAGGAGGAGAGGGGGGGAATAGCGCTGTGGCATTTTCGTTCGTTTCTAAAAACTATCGAGTAAATACGCAACGGAAAAGTAATAAACACAGAAGCAACGCTAACACTATTTCTTTTACTTGGTTCGGAGCCTGTGGCGACTCTTACTCCAAGGCCCGTGATCGTTAATCGCTTTCGTTGGGCAATCACTATAGATCGGAAATTCTTTATAGGAATGTAAGTATAAGTACAAACTAAAGAATGATTATACCGACAATACAAAATTAAGAAAGTAGTCGTTGATTGTCGGAACAGTAGAGCGTTGTTGAGGCATTCGGAGCAGCGCACAGGAGCACAAGTTGTTCTATTTTGAGCTGTTTTCGAAGTGCTGCCCGAGGCTCTTTTTTATAGTCTCTTTAGATCTGATCTAGATCCTCGAAGCTCGGGATCAGGTTTGACCTGAAGCGAATCGGTCGATCGATCCCCATGTTCGGTCGACCGATCAAATGATCTCCTCTTCATCTGATCTGATGACCCCGCTTCGATCAGGTCAACTCATATCCTTGGTTCGGTCGACCGATCCCCGAGTTCGGTCGATCGATCCCCGAGTTCGGTCGACCGATCGCTTGATCGAACCTGGTCTACAATTTAGAAATTTGATCCGGTTGTACTGGGGTTCGGTCGACCGATCTGGCCGTTCGGTTGACCGATCAAGGCTAAGTCTAACCCTGCAGAATCGTTAGTTTCCTGCAAAACAGAGTTAGACAAATAGCAAATAATATCAAACAAATAAGTTGACAGCATTCAGACTATCCGGTTCTGACTTCGGATTTCCTCCAGAAATCCTAGGTCGAACCGACGCCTACTGTCTACTACACTCAGGAGAGTATACCTGTTGTCAGTTGATCCTCCAGACCAACTGGACTTTTGCTCAGCGCCCGAAGCTTCCGGTCTTCATGCTGGACGCCCGTTTCATGACCCGTCCAGTCTTCCACCTGGTTCGCGACACTAGGACTTTCAACCTAGGGTTACCACCCCTTAGGATTTTGCCCAAAGCTCTCGATCCGCCAAGGCTTTCTGCCTAGGATTACCACTCCCTAGGACCTAGGGTTACCACCCCCTAGGGTTTTCCCTTTGCCTAACCGCAGCTAAGACTTTTCTTTACCTAGGGTTACCACCCCCTAAGACCTAGGACTACCATCCCCTAGGGTTTTCCACCTGCTTAACTGTAGCTAGAACTTTTGGCTAAGTACACTTGGGACTTTCTTACAAAGCTCATTCAAACATATCAGATAACAAAACAACTTAACTTTGAACCATTTGACATAATCCAAACACAGGTTCGATCGTCAGATGCTTCTCGCACCAACACCTTCTGTCGGCCTTTATGATTCTAACCCCACCGAGGGTGATAAGTTTGCTCATGTGGGCCAGCTTGACAACCCCTAATCGGTAAAGCCAGGTCGAGTTTGGTCCTAACCGCGATTCCTTCCGTAGCCTTAGTTTCCCGATCGATAGACCCCTCTCTGGCTTCATACACCGGATGGCCCCAAGTGGGTTCACTCTATATATCGACTGACACTTCTCCTTGTCTTCTGACTACCACGTCCCCTTGACTTCTGACTACCACGTCTCATTGACTTTTGACAGCCACGTCCCCTTAACTTCTAACTGTCATGTCCCCTTGACTTCTGACTGTCACGTTCTCTTGACTTCTGACTGTCACGTCCCCTTAACTTCTGACTGCCACATCCCCTTGACCAAACCCTACTACTATGCACCGTATCACAAGCCTCCCCCCAAGTCTGATCGAAGGAGGCCCGGGTCCGACTGACTAGAGCATAATCAAGTTTCACTTGGCCTCGATACTGCGACGTTAACTACTTCTCCCTTTCCCCGGGCCCTTGGGAATTTACCATTCTCTCATATGCTGCACTATTTCCCAAATGTTTATATTGCTGCATCAATCCCTAGATCTTAGGATATACACCGTGTCCTTGAATGCGATACCATTTCCTATATATCGTTGCATGCCTTGAGGATGACCCTTCACTTCTATCTCTTTAAGAAGAGCTGACCCCTCTCATACCCTTATGCTCTCCTTGTACTTCTTCATGCCACGGAATACATAGTGGAGCCTGATGAAATGTCATCTTTACACCAACAACTCACTCATCTGACTCAGTTACTTGCCCAGAAGGATGAGGCCTTATTGGAGATGATACAGAGCAGGGACCTTCAGCCTTCCCTTCGTCGAGAGATGGAAGAACTTTGGCTAGCCACTAAGTCCCGGACTCGAGTTGAGGCGGCCTTGAAGCATAAGGCTTATGCAGATCTAGAGAGCCAGACTCACTTTATCGCCTATTTAAAGATAAAACATGAGGGCTCTCTGACCCTTCTCCAAGAAGAAAGTCGGCTAAAAGATGAAATTATTGCCCAGCAACATCACTCCATTCAGTGTATCAAGACAGAACTAATCCAGGCACGAGCCCAGTTGGAGCAGGCAGGTCAGGCAAATCGATCCAGCTATCAGTGTCAACTTGACACTGCTAGCTGAAAAGGAAGTTGGCACTACTTGCACTCCTAGTGTGATAATATGTATTTTGAAGAATGTCTTCCAAACTTTATCAAATAAATGTCGATCAGGCTATGCTGTGGGTCTTTGTTCATGTCTTTCTCTTGTGTTTCCTTCTCTTCTTTGGTACTTCTCCTTTTGTGTGATCCCATGAATTAATGAATATGAAAATATGCTTACTGATAGTTTGCGTTGGGCAAGAGTCAGAAAACCCGATCGAGAGGTCGCTGGTCATGAGAGCATGCTCACTTATAACTCGCACTGGGGTGAGAGTCTAGAATCCCGACCGAGAGGTCGTTGGTCATGAGAACATGCTCACTTATAACTCGCACTGGGGCGAGAGTCTGGAATCCCGAACGAGAGGTCGTTGGTCATGAGAGAATGCTCACTTATAACTCGCACTAGGGCGAGAGTCTGGAATCCTGATCGAGAGGTCATTTGTCGTGAGAGCATGCTCACTTATAACTCGCACTTGGGCAAGAGTCTGGAATCTCGATCGAGAGGTCGTTGGTCGTGAGAGCATGCTCACTTATAACTCGCACTGGGGCGAGAGTCTGGAATCCCGACCAAGAGGTCGTTGGTCGTGAGAGCATGCTCACTTATAACTCGCACTGGGGTGAGAGTCTGGAATCCCGACCGAGAGGTCATTGGTCATGAGAGAATGCTCACTTATAACTCGCACTAGGTTGAGAGTCTGAAATCCTGACCGAGAGGTCGTTGGTCGTGAGAGCATTCTCACTTATAACTCGCACTGGAGGTCATTGGTCATGAGAGCATGCTCACTTATAACTCGCACTGAGGCGAGAGTCTTGAATCTCGACCGAGAAGTCGTTGGTCGTGAGAGCATACTCACTTATAACTTGCACTAGGGCGAGAGTTTGGAGGCGTGAGAGCAAGCTCACTTATAACTCGCACTGGGACGAGAGTCTGGAATCCCGACCGAGAGGTCATTGATCATGAGAGCATGCTCACTTATAACTCGCACTAGGATGCGAGTCTGGAATCCCAACCAAGATGTCCTTGATCGTGAGAGCATGCTCACTTATAACTCGCACTGGAGCGAGAGTCTAGAATCCCGACCGAGAGGTTGTTGGTTGTGAGAGCATGCTCACTTATAATTCACACTAGGGCGAGAGTCTAGAGGCGTGAGAACAAGCTCACTTATAACTCACACTGGGGCGAGAGTCTGGAGGCGTGAAAGCAAGCTCACTTATAACTCACACTGGGGCGAGAGTCTAGAATCCCGACCGAGAGGTAATCTGGCTTCCTGATCGGGAACTCGATCTGAAGACCTACCCAGGCATTTGATCTGAAGATTTACCCAGGAATTTTGATCCGACGGTCTGCCCAGGAATTCTGATCTGGAGATGTGCCCAGGAATTCTGATCTGGAGACGTGCCCAGGAATTATGATCCAGAGATCTGCCTAGGAATTCCAATATGGAGATCTGTCCAAGGATTCTGATTTGGTGATCTGCACAGAAATTCTGATCTAGAGATGTGCCCAGGAATTCTGATTCGGAGATTCGTCCAAGGATTCTAATCTGGAGATCTACCCAAAAATTCTGATCTGGAGATATGCCCAGGAATTTTGATCCGAATATCTGCCTAGGAATTCCGATATGGAGATCTGTTCATGGATTCTGATTTGAAGATCTGCCCAGAAATTCTGATCTGGAGACATGCCCAGGAATTCTGGTCTGGAGTCTTAATCAGGAAATAATCTGAAGACCTGACCAAGAAGCAATCTGGAGGCCTAACCAGTACTTGATCTAGAGACCTGCCCAAAGATTTGATTTGGCTGGTAGCACTTGCGACTTAACAGGAGATGGGCTAATCGATTTAGCTTAATATTCCTACACTCACAAAGTGCATTTCATAAGGTTTTTAATTAAATTTAAACCTTATACTGGTTTCGAAGAAATGCAGAGGCGTTGAATTCTGATCAGTTTTCCTGTCGCCACCTTCTCCACTTCCTGAGGCTCTCGCCTGGACTTTCTGATTCCCAAGGCATAGTCTTCATGAAGCAAGGCCCACCTCCTCGCATATCCTTCCTTATGATTTTCCCATCATTTCCATCGTAAATGCCCTTTCCTAGGGGGTTGACACGTGTCCCGCAACCTTAACTCCTCATAATGTATGGCGCATGCTTTTTCCGTACGCTTCCCCAAATCGCTTTTGTTCCTTGATCTGACGGCTGACGTATGTGGCGCTGTTTCGTTTGTCCGGCTCAGTCTTCGATGTATCCTAAGGGCTTTGGTTTATAAACTTTAAAGGTTGTCTGCCATTGTTTCTTATTGCTCCATCTTCTTTCAACTCTTTGTTGTTCATTTGCTTTCGACTGCTCGCCTTCTTCTTTGTGTCCCTTCACTGTAAATACTTTTCTTCTTTCGCCTATCTTCCCCTTCTCCATCTCTATAATGGATAGCGAGAGGGAGGTGCCTTGGTACTCGTACTTCCTTTTTGATTTAGATAGAAGTGATCTCAAGTCGATCTGTGTTAGCTTGAAGCTTCCTGACACTTACAAGCTCCTTCCGTCGGGTCTTCATGACCATCCGTCTTTCCCTCCCACAGGGTTTGTGACCTTCTTTAAGGACCAGTTTCTGGGTGGTCTCTGTTTCCTATTCATTCGTTCTTCTCATCTTTGAGTCAGTATTTCGATATCTCCCTATCTCAGTTTGCTCCCAATGCCTTCCGTGCTATGTGCGGGATGGTGATTTTGTGCCGCCTATATAAAATTCCCCTAACCCCACAACTCTTCCATCACTTATATGCCCTTAAGCACTCTGAACCAGTTGTTTTTATGGTCTAATCTAGGATGGGCTATAAGTTTTTCGCGGATATGTCCTCCTCCAATAAAGGCTGGAAGTCCCATTTTTTCTACATACAACTGTCTGAGTCTGTCACTTGGCATGTGCGATGGCGATACAATCTTCCTTCCCACTCCAAATTATGGGAGTATCAGCATCAGCCTGACTGCCTCCCATCCTCCGAGAAGCAAGAAAAAGTTCAGCTCCAGCTCTTGGTGATACTGCGAGAGGGCCTCCTATATGCTTTAGGGCTCAGCCCTATCCCTGTGTCGATAGGTGCTCCTTTTGTCTATTCCACATCTTCGCTAACTGAGGTATCTCCTTATGATTTTGCAGAAGCTGTTATGTTTCGTGCCTTCTCTATTGATTCTTCCAAGCTGCCCAATGTTGCTTTGAAAAAACTGGGAGAAGAACTCCTATGAAAGTCTGGGCCACCCTCGACCATCCAAGTTGGGGTCACGGCCGGGCCTTCTTCCCAACGGTCCTAGGAAAGGGAGACCCCTAAAACCTGAGGTAACCGAAGATGAAAGGGCTTCCTCTCCACCCCCGGGAAAACATTTATGTTTGCAACGCAGGAGGAAGCGAGTCACCCCATCAGTCCAAGCCTCTCCATCAAGGCCCCCGATGGCCCGAGCTTCCTCCAAGGTCAAGGCAAAGACGTATGCTTGGGTGTCTCCTTCTACCGTAATAGAGGGCATACCTTCTCCGCGGACTAGCGCTCAGATAGGAGAGCAGACAAGTGCCCAGGTGAGAGGCCAGCTTAGGGATCCTTCTTCCCCTTCTACACTACCTCTTGCTCCGTAGGCTCCTCCGGCCTCTTCCTCGTGCGCCAAGGAGCGCTCTCGGAGCATATACGTCTTCACTTCTATCCATCAACTGCCTTCCCTACAAGGACTGGACCCTCTTCCCTCAGTTAGTACCTCTTCTATTTGTGGTCAGGTACAACTTCATGGAGTCCTGGTAGAATCCTAGCAATCTGCCATAGACCAAATCTCAGAACACCCCCCGTCGGAGTTAGCTGAATCATTTTCGCAACGACTGATATCAGTAAGTCTTATTGGCTTCCGCCTCAATCCTTAAGATATTACTAACCTTCTCCTGCTTTCCTTAGCTTTGTGTCAGGGGTCTGGGCATATCCCGATATGTGGTAGATCTCCAGCAAGAAATGAGTCCTTGAGGGCTCGTATCAGGGAACTGGAATTGCCTCAGACTCTTGGCTATATTTTTGATCCTACTCCTTCTGATAGTTCCGTGCCTCCCCTCCTTCAAACTGTCGAAGAAAGGGCCCAAGTCGGCCGAGGCCTGGCTCAGGTAGAGGCGGGGAGAATAAAGGCCCTAGAGGCTGCTTTGAAGATGACCGAGTCTAAACTCAACTCCGAGGGACTACGACGTATTCAGATTTTGGATGATTTGGATGCGAAGGAAGTGGAAGTGGTCACCCTCTTGCAATAGCTGGAAGATCTTTAGGCCTCCTATAATACTCTGAAGAAGGACCTGGCGACCACCCAGGATAACCTCTCTTCAAGTGCTGATTGGGAAGCTACCCTGCAGAAACAATGGGAGGTCGGCAAAGTCACCTTCAAGTCCCTACAAGCGGATTTATCCAAAGTCACCAATGAGGATGCTGCCACTCGACAAGACCTATCTTTGGTTCGTGTGGATGAAGATAGGTAAAGGGGGAGCTGAAAGAATATCAGGCAAGTGAAAATGCACGCCTGGAAGCTTATAAGGCCGCCTACCTTGCCTCTCCCGAGTTTGGGAAGAAAATAGGCGACCTTATTGATCGAATGATCTGCTATAGTGGGGTGGATGTCGTGCGTCAGCTGCATAAGAAGGGCCTTCTTCAATCAGCCCTTCCTGACGACTTTATGGATCGCACTCACCTCATCGAGGAGCTTCCCGAGGAGGCCTTTCCCTCCTTTACCAATTAAGATTTATTCTTCTCTGTCTGATTATATAAACCCTGTGTAAGACAAAGGATTAACTGCTTTCTTTCTGAGCACATGTTATGTTACTCTTGAAATACTTGGGTGGTGTGGCAGAGACTTATTCCCCTTGTAGACACTTAGATGCGTATAGACACTAAAGCTCCCGGCGAGACGGGCTTCTGTACCTGACCAGGCTTCTATCAATGAATTTTCTAACCAAGGCGTATGACCCATTCCTCGATCGGCCACTCTTCCTGACCGATACCTTCTCCTTCTTAATCTCTTTTCCGGACCAGTTCAACCTCCTTGTCTGAGATGTTGAGACTTACAAGTTTGCAGCGGGTCAGAGAGAAGATTCATGTACCCTCGTCTATTTCCAAGGCGATAATAAATAATTAATCTTTTCATATTCTTCGTCATATCGCTCTCTAACACGTTCCCTGAGCTCGCTTTTCTAGATTGATCCAACGGCTTTGATTATTATTAGATTTAGGGGTGACATCATCAGCCTTTATTGTGAACCATTCGATGGTCGCAAAGGTCAAGGCCTATCAAGCTCTTCTTGATGCCTATAAATACCCTCCTTCCCCTTCTTCTCTGAACTTTTTTGGTTTCGAGAGTAAGTCTTCTTCCTGCTTTCGTCATTCATTGCGCTTTGCTCCTTGTGATTCATCCCCACCCTTCCTTATGGCCTCTCCTACACCAACTTATGCTCCGGGAGTATCCACCTTCACGGGCGTAGATCTGGATGATCTCCGCTTTACCTATGAAGTTCCCAAGTCCCTGCACATCATCATACCCTCAAAAATTCACCTGGCTTCTTCCCCCCTACAGGATATGTGACTTTCTTCAAGAGCAGATCGTGGCTGACCTCCGCTTTCCTATACACCCCTTCTTTTCCCAAGTGAGTCGATATTTTCGCATTCCCCTCTGTCAACTTACGCCGAACTCTATGAGGCTTTTGGCCGAGTTTGTCCTCCTTTGTGAAGTATGCAACATATCATGGGCCCCACGCCTATTCCATTATTTCTTCACTACTCGTCGCCACAGCGAGGGACTTTTTCGTCTTCAGGCCCTCCTTCGAACCAATTTTTTCACTCCCCTTCCTTTTTCATGTTCTGATTGGAAGGATAAGTATTTCTTCTTAAACTTTTCCTGAGCTGTGGAGAGGCCTACCCAGCGATGCACAACTTTACATTCGACGCCCGTTCTGGGAGACTTCCAAATAGACCCTGACTTCATAGATGCCTCAGTACAACTGGAGTGTTGGCGTTTGGACTTACATAGACTATTGACAGAGGATATACTATTCCTGTTCAGGCTAAGCCGCACTCCCTCAGAGCTACCACGCTCTTTAGGTATGGTTCCCCTTCCCCTTGTTGACCTTAATTCCTTATTCTGATCCCGTTACTCTCCTTGTAGCCGACAGTCTAGCCCAAGTGTCCCCGGTCAGGCCACTCCCCTTGAGTGATATGGAGATATAGTATTGAGGGTGAATAATATTAGATCGAAGAAATGTATCACATCTAGCTCCCCTTGCCTCATGAGAAAATGCTTCTACCGCTCCCCGGTTAGCTTCCTGAACAACTCCCCGCGTCCACTTCGCTGCCGAGCCTTCTCGGTCTATTCCTACGAAACTCAACACTCGCCGACCTAGGATCCCGCCGGAGGAATCAGATTCAGATGAACAGTCACTCTCTCGTCGTTCTCGATATCGACCTAGGTGACCTGGCTTAGTTTCTAAACCCCAGACGGCTGAATCGACAGCTCATCCTGCTCCTACTCCTACTCCAAATCGACCTTTTTCAGGCAACCTGACAATGCCAACTGAAACCTGAGTTGGGGTCGGGCGGGGGAAGGCTCCGGTCATTAGAGAAGGAGTCACTACAGGGGCTTTTTCTATTCTAGCAGCTCCCACCTCGAATGTCCCCTCCCTGTCTTCCTCTTAGAAGATGTCTCACGGGACTGGATCAGGTGACACCGCTGCAACTCAGGTTGAACCTTCTCCCTCCCAACCTTCCACCTCTGCGCATCTGCCTGTCGGCAAGACTGACGTCCGTCCATCAACCTTCCCTCCTCCTAGTGAGACCAGGCTACTCCGTATCATTCAAAGCGATCCCACCAATAGTCTGTGACAATCACCAAGCCTTCAGAGTGGAACATGCGTGATCAGTCAAATGCTCCCACTAGTCGTCTCAAGATTAGGGGTTAACTGTCAACTCAATAGGAGGAGCGTCTTCACCAAGTGCAAGCTCTTCCTATACCTGTGCAGCTGGATTGGCTATCTGAAGGGTCTGTTACGATAAGTTTTTATGACCCTTTATCATTCCCCTTTCCTCTTTATTCTGACCCCTTAACTTTATCTATTCGTTTCCCCACCTAGGCCTTTGCCAAGTCCATGGTGTTAGGTTACATACTTTCCCTCCTTCATTAGCAAAATAAAACCCTGAGAGATTTGGTGGCTGACCTGAAACTTCAACTATCTGATACAATCTCAGCAGAATACTTGCTGAGGGGAGAAGTGGCCACCCTGAAGAGAACAAGTGCTGCTCAGCAACAACTTCTTAAGGAGACCCAGCGAGAGGCTGATTACCTCCGGGATGAAAAGAGCAAGCTTGAATCTCTTTTTTAAGCGTCCAAGATGAAGTATCAGGAAGCCCAGTCGAATCTATCGGAAGCCCTGGCTGACCTGGAGAATTATAAGGCAGGGGAGGCTGATCGACTGAGAGTGCACCTAGAAGAATACTTACGTTCTCCAGAGTTTGGTACGCAAATGGGGGATTGCTTTGCTACATCCATAACTTATGGGGTGGTAGGAGCGCTTAGGCAACTTCACGAGGGAGGGTACCTATCCTCTATTCCTCCCGAGGACCTTCTAGAACATCGCCGCATACTTAGGGAGATACCTGATTATGTGTTTGATGCCTTTAAATGACTTTGTGTGTGAACTGTATGACTACTCTAGTGTGCTATGATATTTGGATGTTATACCTCTTACTTGGTCATGAAACAAGGGCTCCTGATCTGTAAAATCTCATAATAGGGATGTACATCTATACATTATAACATGGCTCTCCATGCCCGATCTATCCCATTTTCTTTTCCCTCTTATATTTTACAAATCTTATCCTAGACCCGTTAAGGCTAGAGATAGTTAGTGCTCCACGGGCGACTCAGTGGTCTACCCTGAGCATTTTGCAAGTAATAAACACCCGAGGCCAACTTCTTGACCACTTTGTAGGGGTCATCTCACTGAGGTGACAACTTAGTCACCTCTCCTATGGGCTTCGTCAGCTTCCAAACTAAATCCCCTTCTCCAAAGAATCAAGGCACCATCATTTTATCATAGTTTTGGTGCATCCTTTGTCGATACGTTGTTAACCGTATGGCTACCCGCTCGCAAACTTCACTAATAAAATCCAACTCTAATAATCGACATTTTGTATTTCCTTCGTCATACAGAATTCTTCTGACCGAGGGCACCCCAACCTCGATGGGTACCATCGCCTCGCTACCGTAGACTAGATGGAATGGGGTGATCCCTGTGCTTTCTCTAGGAGTTGTTCAGTATGCTCAAAGTATACCAGGTAACTTTTCCACCCAATCACCTCCAACGTGATCCAGTTTGACCTTCAATCCTATGACAATTTTTCTATTAGTGACCTCAGTCTGTCCATTGCTCTGAGGATAAGCTACAGACGTGAAAGCTTAAGTTATGTCGAACCCCTAACACCTGGCTTGGATTTTGCGCCCTTGAAATTGTCTTCCATTGTCAAAAACCAACTTGTGAGAAATCCCAAATTGGCAAAAGATGTTCTTCCACAAGAATTGGATAACAGCTCCCTCTGTGATCCTGGCCAGGGCTTCTGCCTCTACCCATTTGGAGAAATAATCCACAGCCACAAGTAGAAATCGTCTTTGTCCCAGTGCCATGGGAAAAAATCCTACAATATTCATGCTCCACTGATCAAATGAACAATAGACCATGACAATTTTTAATGTGTCTGTCGAACGATGGGTCAGATTTTGATGTTTTTGACAAGATAAGCAGGCGTTTACCAGTCATTGTGCATCCTTCTGCAGAGTTGGCTAGAAATACCCGGCCAACAATACTTTCTGGGCTAGCATTCTTCCCCCGACATGACTGCCACAATATCCTGATGTACTTCTTGTAGAGCATATTCTGCTTCCTCTGCTCCCACACACTTAAGCAGTGGCCTGGAAAATGCTCGCTTGTACAGTTGATCCTTGATCAAGGTTTACATATGAACTCATTTCCTGACCAACTTGACTTCTTCCGGATCATTCGGCAGGATACCTCGCTGCAGATAATTGATCATCGTATCCCTCCAGTCAATTACTTATTCAATATTATTCTGCAAGTCTATTTGAGCTATCAGAAAGAAAGGTCTAAGCTACTGACCTGCCCAGTACCCAAGTAGTCAAAGAGCTAGCCATTTTGGCCAATTCATCGGCCCTTTGATTTTCCACCCGAGGAATCTTAGTGACTATGACCTCCTTAAAGTCCTCCTTCATTTTCTCATAGGCCTCTCGGTATACTTGTAACTTGTTACTAGTGACCTCGAAGTTGTCTGCCACTTGCTAAGCTACCAGCTAAGAATCTGAATATACAATGACCCGAGCTGCTCCTACATACTGAGCTACCTGCAGACTGACCAACAGAGCCTCATATTCTGTCTCATTATTGGTGGCTCTGAAATTCAATCGGATGACTAACTGTAAGATGTCTTCCTAGGGGGATATCAAAAGGATTCCTACCCTGCTCCCCTGTTGAGTGGATGACCTGTCCACATAAACCTTTCAAGTTTCTTCAGACTTTGTCTAATGAACTTCTGTCAGAAAGTCGGCTAGGGCTTGAGCCTTAATCGTCGCTCGGGGTTGATACTGTATGTCATATTCTCCTAGCTCAGTCGCTCATTTGATGAGTCGGGATGCCACTTCTACGTTAGTGAGAGCTTTACCCATAGTGTTATTGGTCAAGACTATAATGGGATGTGCTAAGAAATAAGATCTTAAGCGACGTGCCACGAGTACCAATCCGTAGACTAACTTTTCTAGGGCTATATATCGAGACTCAGCCCCTTTCAATAAATGGCTGAAGAAGTACACCGACCGTTGTACATCATCTTACTCATTGACCAACACCGCCCCCACGACCTCAGGGGTGGCTGACAAATATATCCAAAGTAACTCCTCCCCTGTAGGTTTAAATAAAGAGGGTAAAGTCTCCAGGTGCTTCTTTAGTTCTTCAAAGGTCTGATTGCACTCCTCATCTCACTGAAATTTAGCCACTCTTCTGAGAACTTTGAAGAAGGGCAAGGCTTGATCTGCCGACTGGGATATGAATCTGGACAACGTCGTTATCCTGCCTACTAGCTTCTGAGCTTCCTGGTTTTGAGGGGCCTTCATGTCTCTAAGCGCCCGTAATTTCTCAGGGATGGCCTCAATTCCTCGCTCAGTAACAAGATATCCCAAAAACTTTCCTCCCCTAGCCCTGAATAGGAACTTCAACTGATTCAGCTTCAATCCATATTGTCGCAAGGTGTTGTAGGTCTCTTCAACATCAGTAATCATATTAACTACTAGAGTGGACTTGATGAGTATGTCATCCACATAAACCTCCACATTACGACCTATCTATTTTCTAAATATCTTATTCATCATTCTTTGATAAGTTGCTCTTACATTTCTCAATCCCAAGGGCATGACAGTATAACAGAAAGTGTCATCGGTCGTGATGAAACTTATCTTCTCTTGATCTTCTCGTGCTAGAGGGGTCTGATGATAACCTTGGTAGGCGTCCAACATGCAAATCCTTTCGCACCCCGAAGTTGAGTCCACTATTTGATCAATCCTGGACAGCGGATAACAATCCTTAGGGCTAGCGCGGTTGAGGTCACGGAAGTCAATGCAGACCCTCCACTTATTATTAGGCTTAGAGACCAAGGCCACGTTAGAGAGCCAGGACGGGAACTGTACCTCTCTAACGTGACCTGCTTTCCTGAGTTGATCCACCTCAGCTCAGATGATCTTATTCTGCTCGGCCAAGAAATTCCTCTTCTTCTGCTTAACTGATCGGGCGTCAAGTAGAAAGTGTAACTTATGCTCGGCCACCTCTGGCTTGACTCTGGGTAGCTCTTCAGGATACCAAGCGAAAATGTCCCTATTACGAGTTAAACACTGGACCAAGTTTGCCTTGACCTCCATTGGCAAATCGCTGGATATGCGGGTGAGATTTCAAGGCACTCATGGTACAGTTGAACCTCCTCCCAGGGGAGGGGCTCCTCTGTTATAGGTAAAGACTCTTCCTAGATGACGTGGATCCTCCCATCCTGAGTTCTTTGGGCTTTGCAAGCCTCTACCTTCACCATATCTATGTAGCATCTACGAGAGACCAACTGCTCTCCTCTTGCTTCCCCGACCTGGTCTCCTACTGGAAACTTGATCTTTTGGTGGAAAGTGGAGACGGCTGCCTAGAACTCATGTAACACTGGTCTTCCCAGGATGATGTTGTAGGAGGATGGTGAATCCACGACGATGAAGGTGCTCCTCCTTGTCCGCACCAGAGGTTCAGTACCCAAAGATATCGCCAGCTTAATTTGGCCCATGAGGCGTACTTCATTGCCAGTGAAGTCGTACAATGAAGTGGCCATAAGTTGAAGCTCGTTGATATCGATCTGCATGCTCTCAAACGCACTTTTGAACAGCACGTTGACAGAGCTCCCGATATCTACGAAAACTCTGGCCACGCAACTGTTAGCTATGACAACCTTAATTATGAGAGCATCATCATAACGAAGCTCTAACCCCTCCAGATCTTGCGGCCCAAAACTGATTATGGGCACGGTCGCTTGCTTCTGACTATATCCCAGCATGTACCTCTAGACGACGCTTATGAGACTTTCGTGCCCTAGCGGAATCCCCATCAGTGGGCCCTCCAGAGATCATGCTGATCTCCCGAACGACCGTGTTGCCCCGATTTTCGACCTCCCAGGCTCCTGGTTGTGACCAGGATGCTGATTCCCTTGTCTGGCAAGATCAAGCTGAGGCCGGCCAGGTTGGCCTGCCCCGGCCGTGTCCTGTTGACTGGCCAGTATCCTTTGTAGAGTCCTGGGCGTAATTTCAGGCGGAGGTAGGCCCAACTCAGCGGCACGCCTAGAATCTCGAGTGAACTAAAAGCAGTCACTAGTGGCATGGGTATGAGAGCGATGGTAAGTGCAGTACCGCAGTCCCCACGACCCAGGCCTTGGGACTTGAACAGCTGCCACACACGGAATCGGTCGGGTATCCAGACCGGGACCAAAGGAGGATCGAGCGTCCTGAGTAAGCGGAAGAGGCTGGGCTGGCGACTGTGGTGGCTTCTTTTCTAGTTTGTTGGTGGAAGTAAACACCTTGTCTGCTTTCCGTCGAGCAACCTCAGCCTCTTCCATGTTGATGTAGCTGGAGCCTTTCCCAACATCTCGTCGAAGTTCTTTACGGGATCTTGAATGAGGTCCCGAAAGAACTCCCCTTCTACCCGTCCATGAGAGAAGACGCTCATCAATATTTCGGAGGTGGCTGATGGAACGTCCTGAGTCACCTGGTTGAAACACTTGATATAACTTCGTAAGGGCTCAGCTGACCCTTGCTTGAGCGCGAAGAGACAATGATCTGTCTTTTGGTATTTCCTGCTACTAGCAAAGTGGCGCAGGAAGACTATCTTGAAATCATGGAAATAAGTGATGGGCCCGTTCAGCAACCGATCAAACCATTTTTGTGCTGAGCCGGATAAAGTATTAAGGAACACTCGACACTTGATAGCATCACTATACTGATGCAATAGGCCAGCGTTCCTAAACTTGCGGAGATGATCTTCCGGGTCCTGACTACCATCATATTCACCGATAGCATGAGGCATGTATCCCTTGGGTAACTTTTAACCGAGTACCCTTGTAGAGAAGGGCACTTTCTCCTCAGGGTCCATTTTGAGCTCCTCTCTGAGAACTATAGCTTTTTGCCTCAAAAGCCTGCGGTTGCTCCTTCTTATTATAGCCGCTCTGGCCCTTGTGATGGTAATCGAGGCCCGACTCTCGATAGAAGGCCGAGGAAAACTTCGCAGGCTGCTTTCTTTTTGACCCTCTATCAGAAGCATGAGTTGGCTCCTTAGAAATTGTCGACATCTTGTAAGGTCAAGAAGTGGTGGTCTGCTTCTCGGAGGCTGCCCCGCCTCTTGGCTTCTTTATATAGCTTGTATTCTCCTGTCGTCATGGTTACGTTGATTTTACCGGTGTCCTCCATCTTTACGCTCCAGAATAGGTGAAGAAGTTCCCATAGACGAAGTTAAATTGATCCTATCCGGAGTCTGAGTCGGACGAAAGATGGATGAAGTGTCGCTGGCATTGACGAGGAGGAGACTTGGATGTTACGATCACACGAGCTTTGTAGAATGGACCCCCACATGGTCCTAAAGAACTGTTGGGCCTGCGCCGGCGGTACCAAACCCCTGCACACACTCAGACAAGTACACGGAACGTTAGAGACCAAGAACCAAGTAAAAAGTCCCCTGAGCAGGCCCTCCGACGCTCAAGTCAGATACTTTTTCTCCAGAAGAACAGTGTACGAAGGAAGAAGAAAAGTAAACAAGTGTGCGAGTGAGCGTACTTGCGCAAGGGAGAGAATGCCCCTTTTTATATAACAATACGTACCTTCTGGAAACTGACCCCTATCAGAGGATGTTGGGTGTCAGGACTTGTTGAATGGTGGAGGACACGTGACCTTCTCCTATAGACTGGAGGAAGGTTCTACTTGCAGATAATCCCAACCGCTGGAATATTCCTTGACATACAGCAGATATTCTCTGACAGGTGGTTACGATTCCCTGATCTATTGTCGCGTAGTGTCTTCTATCTTGCCCGGGTGCAATTGAAATAGCTATGGTTGGTCTGTTGGGTGCTGATAAACAGACTGGTCGGACCCCTTCTGTCGGCCTTTATGATTCCGCCCCCACCAAAGGTGATAAATTTGTTCACGTGGACCAGCTTGGCAATCCCTAATCGGTAAAGCCAGGTCGGGTTTGGTCCTGACCGCGCTTCCTTCCGTAGCCCTGGTTTTTCGACGAGTAGATCCCTCTCTGGCTTCATACACCGGATGGCCCCGGATGGGTTCACTCCATATATCGACTATCACATCTCCTTGTCTTCTGACTGTCATGTACCCTTAACTTCTGACTATCACGTCTTAGTGACTTTTGATTGTCACGTCTCCTTGACTTCTGATTATCACGTCCCCTTAATTTCTGACTACCACGTTCTTTTGACCAGATCCTACTAATATGATGGTAAAAAATGAATACGCTCGTCCCCAGTGCCCCTGTCAATCTGTCCTAGAGCCAATATAAAGGAGATAAATTACGGATGACTATTAACGTTTAGAATAATAATTAATATATAAGAAAGATATTTATCTTAATTTTATCGAGATTCGAATGTCAGACATCACGATGGATATAATTATATGGTATAAATCATAGATACTGATAATTTAACGCACTTTCGATGCACCCCTGGGCAGAATCGGATTCATTCAGGAACCAACGCGGAGTCTTCCATTTGTCATTCAGAATCAAACGAGAGTCTTCCATCCGTCACCAGTGGAAAATACGTGACTTTAGTAGCGTTGAAACGCAACTGCAGCAGGGGAACAGCTGTGCATTAAAGCCAAACTCCATCAGAAAGGAGAAAGCTTATTTTACCCTTTATTCTCTATCCTGTATCTTTTTCATATTACCCTAGCATTTTTAAAGATTATATTTTACCTCTATATACTTTACAAAACAGATAAAATATTCCTGTAATCAAAGTGAATTTCTGTTCACATTTAGCAAATAAAATGAAGACAAATATTTCGACTTCCATAAATTACCTCTTCAGTAATTTAGCATTTGGCCTTTAGTATTGATGGAGGAGGACTATTTTAATTTTGATTTTACAAACAATAGGGGATAAAATGAAAAAAACAAATATTGGGTTACAATAAAAACGACTCACTAGAAATAGAAATTGTTTTCTTTTGTCATTTTCTCATGTTTAAATTAACATATTTTTGTTATCATTTCCTAACGCTTTTGCAATCTAGCCAAACTTATACTGATTACTATTTTGTCTGATATATAAATTGCAACTCCTCCCGCATTCATATGGTTTAATTCATTCTTCAATTCGTGCTATCATTGAACATTCTTTGTCGAAATTCCTCAAGAAGATCAAAAATTACTTTTTTTTTAAATATTCAGGGCATGAGAAGCTCTGTGTTAATTATCTTCTTCGTCGTTGCTCTTCCCGCCATCGCCGCCCAACTGCCGCTGTACAACTGCACCGGAGGCACGTTTGACTCGGCGGCCAGCGGCGGTTTCGGTGGAAGCCTCAGCGCGCTCTTCTCCTCACTCTCTTCCACCTCCTCCGCCTCCAACGCCGCGAATGACACTGCCGGCGCCGGCACGGACTCCGCCTACGGCCTGTATATGTGCCAGGGCGACCTCTTCGGCTCCGACTGCCAGAGCTGCGTCCGGATGGCGATCGCCGAAATTAACCGGTCCTGCGCCGGCTTCCGGAGGGGAGTCATCTGGTACGACCAGTGCTTGCTCCGCTACTCCGACCTCGACTTCTTCGGCCAAGTTGATTCTGCCGGCGTCAACATGAGCAACCCCGGCGAGCAGACCAGCTCTATGGAGCCCTACGAGGTGGCGTAAATATAGTTCTTTCCTTTTTATTTTTCTCAAATATGAGATTTTTAGTCAATTGGATGGAAATTGAGCAGATGATGTCGGCGTTAGTTGAAGAGGCTCCTTTCCGGCGGCCGCTCATGTTCGCCTCCAACACCTCCGACCTCTATCCGATCTTCTCCATCGCCCAGTGCACCTCCGACCTCACCTCCGCCGGCTGCCAGCGCTGCCTCACCTCGATCTTGAACTCCACGCGGATCTGCTGCCGCAGCCAAAAGGGCTGGCGCTATCTCTCACCGAGCTGCTGGATCCGATACGAGGCCTCCCCCTTCTTTTCCGTCCCCGGTAAAACCGAGATCATCCGCAGTCGCTGCTCCGCCGACGACTTCCCTGCCGCCCTTCTCGCTTCCGAGCAGTCGAACCTCCAAACTGCAGTCGCCGAATTGGAATCCAACGCCAATTCGAGCGGCTTCTACAACACCACGACAGGCGATCAGAGAGTTGGTGATTTATTTGGCCTCGCGCTCTGCCGGGAAGAGCCCGCGGCGCTGCCGAACAACGCGTGCACCGGTTGCCTACACAGATCCAGGACCGCCATCGCGGGCGAGTGTCCGAACAAGACGCAGGGGATCATGTGGTACGACGACTGCCTCTTGCGGTACTCGAACCAGAGCATCTTCAACGTCGTGGACGTCGAAGGGAGAACCTTTTGCAGCGGGGATAGTGTCTCATCGGACACCGACAATATAACTGTTACCGGAGCTTTGGAGCTCGTCGAAGCGGCGGTGGGCAGGGCGTCGTTGTTCGCTTCCGGCATTATCACGTTAAGCAACGCGAATTCGAGCTACTTGACGGCGCAGTGCACGAGGGATCTGAGCAGGGAGAATTGCCGTAGCTGCTTGGGGAACGCGACGAGCAGGATCGTGACGGATTGCCGGCAGCGAAGAGGGTGGCAGTTCTTGTCCGGGAGCTGCATGATTAGATACGAGGTGTATCCTTTCTTTAACCAGACGGCGGCGACGATAATAACCCCCGCAGCCGGCCCTCCGCCGGCACCTGGCGGTGGCGGTAGAAACTCTTCGCGAGGTTTGCGTCTGCCTCATTGCATCAAAATTCGAACTCGAAAAATCAGTGAATCTTAATCTCTTGCAGAAGGAGGACGCAGTAGATCATCAAATGTTAAAGTCATTGCAATTGTTCTTCCAATTGTGGCAGTTTTGCTCCTCCTTGGAATGCTTCTCTTCCGTCGATGGAAGTTGAGAAGAAAAAGAGGTAACCAACCATTAGCTCTTTTGCTCACATGAAGATTGACTGATATTTTCACTCTTTTTTTAGATCATAGGAAACTTTTGGATCAAGATTTCAAAACTCGAGAGATGTCTTTGTTTGATTTCGACGCCATAAAATTAGCTACTAATGACTTTTCCAATGAGAACAAGCTCGGGGAAGGTGGATTTGGACCTGTTTATAAGGTATTAGCGCTGCTTGTGTTATCTCGTTGATGTCACGAAACAGAGCATGGTTCGTTGATGTTTTCTCAATTTTTTTCAGGGAGTTTTGCGTGATGGATCAGAAATAGCAGTCAAAAGATTGTCAGAGAAATCCAAACAAGGCCCAACTGAGTTCAAGAATGAGGTGAAGCTGATCTCAAAGCTTCAGCACAAGAATCTTGTGAGGATGTTGGGATGTTGTGTGGAAGGCGAAGAAAAGCTACTAATCTATGAACTACTCCCCAACAACAGTCTCGATGCCTTTCTGTTTGGTCAGTTCTTTCCCTCTCTTCACTTAAACAATTAAATTCTTAATTCTCATGATCTCCATGCTTCTTCGATAGATGCAAACAAGCGTGCACAGTTGAATTGGGAGAGAAGGCTTCTGATAATCTCAGGGATTGCGAAAGGCCTTCTCTATCTCCACGAAGACTCACTTCTGAAGGTCATACATAGGGATCTCAAAGCTAGCAACATCTTGTTGGACAATCACATGAATGCCAAGATATCAGACTTTGGCATGGCAAAGATTTACATCACTGATGAAAATGTCGTCAACACGAATCGAATTGTTGGAACTTTGTAAGTGAATCCAAACAACATGTCCGACTTTGTAGTTTATTGTATATGAATGTTTCATTCAATGCAGTGGATATATGGCTCCGGAGTACGCCATGGATGGAGTTTTTTCAGTGAAATCAGATGTGTACAGCTTCGGTGTTCTCCTCTTGGAAATCATAAGCGGCGAAAGGAACGGAAGAGCACATCTCGAGCAACACGGGCAGAGCCTTCTCAGAACCGTAAGTGTTCGAAGTTTCTCCATCAAATAGCATCAAACTAGTAAAATTGCTTGGATCTTTGCAGGCATGGGATCTGTGGAAGGAAGACAAGGCTATCGAATTCATCGATCAATCGCTCAGGGATCATTGCCCGGTCGGTGAAGTAGTGAAATGCATCCACATAGGGCTGTTGTGTGTTCAGGAAAATGCTGAAGAAAGACCCACCATGTTTACAGTGGTTGTCATGTTGAGAACTGAAAATACTGAGCTACCTTCGCCTGGACAACCACCAAACTTCTTAAGGAAGACTCCTGAAGCGGATGCATCGTCTTCGTCGCAGAGCCCAACTCCGTCAGTTCTTCAATCTATCAATGAGGTCACGGAGTCTGAGCTTGCTCCAAGATAGTGAACTGTGAAGTGTGGTTTTCCAACAGAGTTAAGAAATTTGTGGAGTATCAAATTAGGCCTTAGTACCGTATGAAAACATAAGAAAGAGAAGAATCTAGATAGAATAAGATAGTGAAGTTTAAGTTCTAATTAAGATATATGATTAGCTGAACAATTAAATTTCTCTCTTGAAATGATTGTTAAGATGCAGTAATTGATTTTGGTGTAAAAGTTCATAATATCAGACTTTTTCTACTTCATGCTGCTCAAAGATAAATTCAAGGGCAAATCTATAAAGAAATTTACTAATTGGCCTTAAAATTGTACGCCTAAGATCTACTTATTTTCTTCTTTTTTGAAAAATAAGATTGTGACAAAAAAAGAGAGTGAGGAATGGGAGTAAAAGCAAGAGAGGATGATACTCCAAAAAAAAAAAAATTGGATGAGAGGATGGTATCTTTGTTTTATCTATTTAATAAAAGGATATCATTTTACATTTTAGGTAGAAAAATTAAAAGGACATCTCTTATCTCTTATTTTTATTATTGTCAAAAGAGTATTTTAAACCTGCATCAATTGTTTTTCAACAATGACGTTCATCCAGGGAGAAATGAGGAGCCTTTCATATGTCACCATCTATAAGTGGTGGTGGCAAAAGACAATTTACATATCTCAGCGTCGTCTCCGTCAGTTGATCCCCAAACGGACAATACATGGTATGATAGGAGTTGGATGCTTGCTGTCGAGCACTTCCTGCTGCCTACAAGTCTAAACAATAGCTTTTTTCCCCAAGATCAACTCGTAATAGGGGCTGATCTTGTCCAGTGGTGTAGCTCCTCTGATATTAAGTGAAATTTTGGAAGGAAAAAATAAATATGTAGAGTGTAAGTATTCTATAATAATTTTATTATTATCAATCAGGTTATGTTGGATTTTATTGTATTTTATCCTTATGTTTAATTATGTTTAATTGTACAAGAATTTAAGAGCACAAGAAGTCAAGAGAAAAATATAGTTATCGAAAAAGATAATATGGGAAAGAGTCGACGGACTCGATGCGTCCTGTTGGGGATCGATCGCCGGCTAGAAGGGAGGTTGGATATATAGACGACGCCCCCAAATACTCGCTTCCTACGTATTTATTAACACAGCGAAATACAAACAGTACAAATGTGAAAGCTAAATACTAAAGGAAAATGTAAACCAATACATGCCGATTTACGTGGTTCGGAGATAAGACTCCTACTCCATGGCTATCCGTAAGGTGGACGAGCCCTATCCGTCGGTGGATTACTCCCCGGAAGACCTCCGGCTAGCTCACGTAGCTCCTTGTGGGTGGAGAAACCTCACCATAACTCTCACCAAGGACTCTTGAGAAGTTAGGGCACTGGTAGACTACTAATAGGGGTTAACCACCTCTATTTCGTCAACTATAACCAAACTCTCAAACCTTGGTTATATAGGCCACGGGTTGAAAATCCTGCCTACCAGTCGACTGTCAAAATCATCAGTCGACTGTCCTCTTGTGGAGATTCGACCGTTACATCTCAACGGCTCTATACCAGTCGACTGGTAAAAGTACCAATCGACTGCTCCACACTAGCTGAGCGAACAAAAACATCCTGTTCGCTCCAGTCAACTGCCCAGTCAACTACAGCAGTCGACTGATGAAACCACCAATCGACTGGTACCCGAGTACACGTCACTCAGCACTCGGACCCTCACCCATATGACTCATTTGACACTTCTTTGCAACCTTGATCTCTTGCCTTCAAGCCTACTTCCTTTGGCTCTCGTCCCTCGGATGCATTCAAGCCCGCAGCTCGTCTCCAATGTCATCCTTCACGTATGCCTCGAAGTCGTTTTCCTCGGCCCTTGTCCTCACTGCCTTGTCCACGATCCCTCGGATGCTTCATCCTTCACTGGACCCGAAGCAATCAACTTGAGTCAAATGTATATCCTGCAAACCTGCACAACTCAAATACACATATCAAATACAAGGGTGAACCTAACTTAAACTCTTTGCCCAAACACCAAAATACATAGTCGCATGGACCATTGGGATTGCTCCAACAATTTCTCCCTTTTTAATGTTTGGCAATACGTTTAAGTTAAGAAAAACATAATAGCAAATAAACATGCTAAAACAAATGGACTTACGTTGCCAATACTACACATTTGAAGTTACACCGCCGAATAGACTTAGGCTACACACTTGGAGTTACACCGCCGAATGAACTTACGTTGTCAAGGCTACACACTTGGACTTACACTGTCGAATTGACTTACATTGCCAAGGCTACACACTTGGACTTACACTGCCAAAACAAAAATGCAAACATGCATTGGAACTTATCTCAAGGCTCCCCCTACACCTACTCCCCATTGAGCTAGGAATTTTCCCACAGGGCTTTTTAAGAACCTATCATAAGGCTCCCCCTACGCAAAGGTAATTTCAGGTTTCCCAACTACACATTATTTCTCCCCCTTTGCCTAACATCCAAAAAGCTTTCCAACAATATCCCAATTGTTGAAAACTTGTCATCCAATTGACCCTAAACTCGTGTATTTATCCCCATGGATCTCTTACACGAGCTGACCTGGTCCCAAACCAATGCTGAAAATAAATTCAGACTGCATCAATCGACTGCAACAGTCGACTGATCTTATTGAAACAACACACAAAATCATTCTGTGTTCGATATTCACTGTTACCAGTCGACTGGTAACTGTACCAGTCGATTGACACCCTATTTAAGCCCTTCTCAACATTTCTGACCCAATTTCAGAAATGGGTCAATAATTCTACAAACATCCAAAAATCCCCAAATTTTATGGAGAGACCTATTTTACCCATGTCTACTTGGGAAAAATATATTACAAAATATATCTATCACCAATCCCAAGATTGACATAAAATCTAAAACTAGCTAAATGGTTCAATTGAACTTTGACCTAAAGTCCTAGCATTGACTTCCTCTTGATGTATTTGCCCATACTAAACCACAATGCATCCCTAGCATTGGTTTATATGGCGCATATACATCCAAAACTAATTATTATGCTATATGACCCCCAATGTCATATTTCTAAGCATAAAACATAATCCAATTGTGCCAATTCCCTAGGTTTGAGACTCAAGTCCGTCTCCAAATCACTTGGCACATTCCATGACCCAATCTAGACTCCCAAGTAGAATCCACTTGAGATCCATTTGTCATGGGTCCCAACTTGACTCTTAGAGTTCCCCCTAGAGCTCTTAACCTTAGCCACCTCCCTAGGTGACTCATCCATAATTGCTAGGCCGCATCGGTGCACCTCTGGTGACACTTGGCCTACAAACCTAACATTTTTAACCTTGGACACCTTGCATTGGTTAATTTAACCTTACCATTAAATGGTTTTCCCTTGCCATTTATTGGTTTCTCCTTGCTATAGTCATATGCAACCCTAGCATAAGACTTTCCCTTAGCATTGAAGACACTAGATCGGTATCCCAAACTCGATCTATCATTATTGGGTTTTTGACTACCCAACACCATACCTAAACCCTTAGACCCAACATTGAATCTTTCTAGGGTTTTTTCCAATTTATCAAGCTTTGCCTTCAAAACTTGATTTTCCCTTTCTAGGTTCCTAACCCTAGAATTTACTTGTCCACATTGGACATTCCTAGACCTACCCATTTTTCTAGGCATATGTCTCCCCTTCTTGGGATTAATATCTTGGGTTTCCTTAGATCTAACATTTCTAGAGTTATCATGAATGAGTTTTCTAGGGTTATGATCCACATTTACCCTACTCCTATCATGATATTTAAAACCAATGTTATGTATGGGAAAATAATAGCAATTATTTCTATCATGCATGGGAGTGTAAGAATTTAAATTTGAATTACACTTCAAATTAGGGTATACTTCCCTTACCCTTGAAGCTCCCCTTACCCTTGAAGCTCCCCCTCGACTTGAGCTTTCCTTTTTCTTCTCTTTCTCCCATTTCTTTAATTGTGTTAGCTTCTTGATTTCCCCCTTCTTAGGGCATTTGGTGTGGTAGTGACCTTTCTCCCTACACGTGAAGCATCTAATGCACATTCTCCTACTTTGGGCTTCTTTATTCCTACAACCCATATTAGTATTTAAAATAACTTGATTGGGTTTAGGATTTACCTTCTTCTTATCCAATGGACACCTACTCTTATAATGTCCTTTCTCATTGCACCCGAAGCACACAATGTGGTCCTTTGACTTTGCTTCGGTGGATGTGCTTACTAGGTTGACCTCCAAGACTTCTTCTTCACTTGTCTTGGATTCTTCTTCAACCTTTGAGGATGTCTTCTCTTCCACACTAGTGGATGGCATTTCTACATTCTTCTCCACTTCGGATGTTGAGCATGGCTCATCTTCCATTTGCTCCTCCTCAACTTAAGCCACTTCATCCTTTTCTTCGGATTTTTCCTCTTCGTGTGTAAGCATGAGTTCTTCCCATTGAACATTCTTTATCTTGCTCCACAAATCGTGAGCATTCTCATACTCACCTACACATCTCATCATATTAGAAGGCAACACATCAATTAAAATTGATATTACCTTATTGTTTGCCTTCGATCTTGAGGTTTGCTCCTCCGTCCAATACCGTGGTCGGAGCTTCTTCCCTTTCTTGTCTTTCTGAAGTTCGAACGGTTTCTTGATCACCATCATGGTATCCCAATCCGTGTCGAAGAAGACCTCCATCTTCATCATCCAATAGGTGATGTCCCATAAGCCTCTGCCTTCAAATTTCGACGGTTCAATCAAGCTGGTCATCTTGCTTCCTTGGCGGTAAGTCCAATGGAGAGCGACCCGCTCTGATACCACTTGTTGGGGATCGGTGGCCGGCTAGAAGGAGGTTGGATAGATGGCGCCTCCAAATACTCGCTTCCTACATATTTGTTAGCACAGCGGAATACAAACAATATAAATACAAATGCGAAAGCTAAATACTAAAAGAAATGCAAATCAATACATGCCGATTTACGTGGTTCGTAGATAAGGCTCCTACTCCACGGCTATCCGTAAGATGGACAATCCCTATCTGTCGGTGGATTACTCCTTAGAAGACCTTCGACTAGCTCATGTAACTCTTTGTGGGTGGAGAAACCTCACCGCAACTCTCACCAAGGACTCTTGAGGAGTTAGGGCACTGGTAGACTACTAATAGGGGTTAACCACCTCTATTTCGTCAACTATAACCAAGCTCCCAAGCCTTGGTTATATAGGCCACGGGTTGAAAACCCCGCCTACCAGTCAACTGCCAAAACCATCAGTCGACTGCCCTCTTGTGGAGATTCGACCGTTACATCCCAACGGCTTTATACCAATCGACTGGTAAAAGTACCAGTCGACTCCTCCACACTGGCTGAGCGAACAGAAACATTCTGTTCGCTCCCAATTGATTCGTACTCGAGTACACGTCACTCATCACTCGAACCCTCACCCTTGCGACTCATTTGACGCTTCTTTGCAGCTTTGACCTCTTGTCTTCGAGCCTACTTCCTTTGGCTCTCGTCCCTCGGATGCATTCAAGCCCGTGGCTTATCCCAATGTCATCCTTCGCGTATGCCTAGAAGTCGCTTCCCTCGGCCCTTGTCCTCGCTGCCTTGTCCACGGTCCGTCGGATGCTCCATCCTTCACCAGACCCGAAGCCATCAATCTGAGTCAAATGTGTATCCTGCAAACCTTCACAACTCAAATACATATATCAAATACAAGGGTGAACCTAACTTAAATCCTTTGCCCAAACACTAAAATACATGGTCGCACGGACCATTAGGATTGCTCCAACACGTCCGAGGGACGAGGTGCTGCGGAAGAGTACACTGGTGGATGAGAAGGTAGCACGCGACGTTTTCGAGGGACGAGAAGCCGGAGTGGAAGATTGCTCGAGGAGAAGGTCAGAAGATGAGTTCGGGTGAGCCCAATTTCAGATGGCCGAGATCACCCAAGCAATCAGAGTAGGCGCCGGACAGTCAGCACAGCCGACTAATCCGGGTGCCCGGACCAGCTGGTTTAAACGCCCGGACCATCTGAGTGCTCGAATCGGTAAGGTGCCCGAAGGGCGCCTCAACACTATGGATCAACTTTTGGATCCACGTCAACAATGATCCGAGCGCCGGGAGAGGATTCAGGCTCCTAGAAGTGGATAAAACTTTATCACTTAGTCATTGCATGGAGATAGAATTTTGTCATGCTGGGACTCCCGGACCGCGCCACGTCAGGAAACAGTCACTTTGACCAACGAACTTATAAAGGGAGCCCTAATGCTCTTTATTTCTACACAACACTTTCTATATTCGAATTCTTTCACTCTGTTCTTCATTTGTCTGTGCATTCAACGTTCTATACGAGGCTTCTTTGCCTCCGACTTGTATCGAAGAAGGAGTTGATTAGTTGATTTGCCTTGGATTAGACCAAGTAAATCTTTTTTCTCGTACTTCTTTTATGCATTTTAGTATATTTCAGTAAAGTGCTTGTCTTAATCAAAGCTATCAGTTTTGAAAAATGTATGCTTATTTTTTCAAGGCAATTCATCCTCCTCTTGCAAGCTGTATAGAATCTACAATTGGTATCAGAGCTCAACCATTTCAGAAGGACTAACCGTCGATCGAAGCACAAGAAATGGTCGAAGCTAGCATCTACCTACTAGTGTTCGAGGGAGAGTTCATGTTTTGGAAAAGTCAAATCGAGGTATACTTTAAAACTGATTTCAATATTTCACTAACGATTAAGTATAATTTTGATATACCCAAAAGTAAAGAAGGAAAAGAACTAGAGGAGCATCGATGAACTGAAAAACAGCATAACGATTTTATTGCTAATGGTAAAGTTGAGTTTTACCTTCTGAGCGTTCTGCCTACTCAGGAACTCAACATAATTGACAACTACAAGAGTGCAAAAGAACTTTGGAAAAGTTCTTGAAGCTCTATAAAGAACCAAAAGAAGTTGAATCCAACTTCTCGATGGACACCGAGTCGTCTTCAGAAGAATCTGAGACCAAGGAAATTGTCGAAATAACACTTATAGCCGAATACCTACCTGAATACAAAGAAAGTTCGTCTGAGATGAACATCGATGAAGGGGGAGAGTCTTCGAAAAAAAACAGTGACAAAGGAGGAGCATCAGACAATGAAATCGACATGGTAAGTAAGGTATGCCAACTTCCTCCTGATCAAGTATTCGAGTGTATTAAAATGATGTAAATTATGAACCAATATTGTCTCCTTCAAAAAGGTTAATATTAACTTAGAAAGCAAAATACACAATGCAGGCTTAAAAGAAGAATTTGATAAATTAATAGCTGAAAATATAAAATTAAAAGATAAAATAGCATAGCTAGAAAAAGATAATTCATGCTCAAATTTTTTACAAGCTTCAAAAAAAAAAATTTCAAATATAATTGAAGGCTTAACTAGTATTTTAGATACCATAAGAATCAAATTATAAAAATAGAAAAACAACTAATTCGTAGAAAATATCTGATTAATCGAGTAGATAGGAAATCATATTAGATTTCAAAATCATATTTATGTTAAATTTTTTTATGTATATTCTAATTTTTATTTGCTTAAATATTTTCATTATCTAAACTTTTTTAAATAATTTTTTTTCAAATTCTTCCTGCTCGAAAATTAATTACATCTTAATTTTTCTGTGAAAAATAATTTTATTACTAAATTGTAGAAAAATTTTCAGATTTTTTTATCGATATATGATTTTTATGAATTTTTCAGAAAAAAAAAATCATATCTTTAAAAATTAAAAATTTCTTGATAGAGTTACTTTTAAAAATTTTATTTTTTTATAAAATAATATGTTCCTTCTCAAAGGAAATTTTGTCAAAATTTGTCGACTGTTATTTAATTTTTTATAAATTTTTTATCAAAACATTAATTTTTAATATTAAAAATTCTTAAATATTCAATTTTTAAATTTTTTTTGTTTTTAGAAATATTTACCATATTATTACTATATTTATTAATTGTAAATTATCTACCTGTTATTTTATTAGTTTTTATTTTATTTTTCTAACTTAATTTGGGTTGCTCACATTAAGAAAGGAAAGATTGTAAGTATCTTGTAGTAATTTTAGTGTGATCAACTAAATCAAGTTAGGTCATATTGTGTTTTATCCTTGTGTCTAAGTGTGTAGGAATTTAGGAGTACAAGAAGTCGAGTAAAAAATGCAGCTAGTGAGAATGATGACAAGGGAAAGAGTCGACGGGCTTGGTGCGTTTGAGGGACGAGGTGCTATGGAAGAGTACGCTGGCGGACGAGAAGGAAGCGCGCTGTATTTTCGAGGGACGAGAAGTCAAAGCGGAAGATTGCTCGAGGAGAAGGTCGGAAGATGTGTTCGGGTGATCCCAATTCCGGATGGTCGAGATCACCCAAGCAACCAAAGAAGCCGCCGGATAGTCAGCACAAGGCTGACTGATATGGGCGCTCGGACCACGAGAGTGCTTGAAGGGCGCCTTGACGTTGCGGATCTGTTGGGACCAAATATGTAGCTAGAGGGGAGGGTGAATAGCTCGGCGCGATCTCGTGCTCGTCGTTGCTTGTTTCTTCAAAGATATGCAGCGGAAAATACACAGAAACAAACACACAACGCTAACTCTAGGATTTACTTGGTATCCACCTCAACAAGAGGTGACTAATCCAAGGATCCACACACTCACGCACCCTCCACTATGAAAACACTCCTTTTCGGTAACTACCGAAGGCGGAGAAGCCCTACAAGCTCACAGTACAAGAAGAAAGGGAAGGGAAATACAATACAAACAAAAAGCTTACAAGATATGTACAAAAACTCTAACCCTAGCTTCTTCCTCGCCTCTTGACTTGGACGTGCACCAGCACAAGCCTCCAAGAACCTTCAAGATCTGGCGTGAGAGCTTTGTGGAGTCGCTGTGAAGATCTGCGTTGAGAAAGAATCGGAGCAGTAGAAGAACTGCCTAGAGAGACGCTCGCCAACAGCTATATCCTGCGCCAACGGTCGAATCCCAATCGATCAGATTGCTCCCAATCGATTGGGGAGGCTTTGGATCGATAGGTCGATCGATCCAGAGCGCCTCTGTGCTCTCGGGAATTGCCTGGATCGATCGGTTGATCGATCTAGGGCTTATCGCGCGAAATCGCACCTCTCAATCGATCGCCCGATCGATTGGAGGCTCCCAATCAATCGGTTGATCGATTGGGAGGCTTTCTGTTCGTGCGACACTTCTCCCCAATCGATCCACTGATCGATTGGGAGGAGGCTTGTCGCGGGGACTCACCCAATCAATCAGCCGATCGATTGGGCATGAGCCAATCGATCGGCTGATCGATCCAGCTCTTGTTTTTGCCCAAAAACAAGTCCAAGGTCCCCTAAACCAACATTCTGTCAACCATGACCTGTTGGTACATCATGCCTAGCATCCGGTCACCCTTGACCTGCTAGAACTCCCTCACCAAGTGTCCGGTCAATCCCTTTGACCCACTTGGACTTTTCTCCTCGTGCCAAGTGTCCGGTCATCCTTGACCCACTTGGACTTATCTCCACCAGGTATCCGATCAACCTTGATCCACCTGGATTTCCCGTGCCAAGTATCCGGTCAATCCCTTTGACCTACTTGGGCTTCCCAACACCAGATGTCTTATCAAACTTGATCCATCTGGATTTTCTGTGTCTGGCTTCACTCACTAGGACTTTCACCTAACTTCACTCACTAGGATTTTCCTTCTGCCTAGCTTCACTCACTAGGTCTTTCACCTGGCTTCACTCACCAGGATTTTCTGGTTGCCCGGCTTCACTCACCGGGACTTTCACCTAGCTTCACTCACTAGGATTTCCCATCCGCCTGGGTTCACTCACTAGGACTTTCCATCTGCCTGGCTTCACTCACCAGGACTTTCCAGTCAAGTATCCAGTCAACCTTGACCTACTTGACTCTTTTTCACAATCTATCCACATGAACAATTGCACCTGCAATCTCCATGTATTATTTACATGTATTGTCAAACATCAAAACTCAAACATCAAGACTCGAGCTTGAACCAATTCAAGCTCAGTCAAGCAGGTCAACCTTGACCTAGGGAATATTGCACCAACAGGATCAACTTTGGGTTCATGTCAGCAACGGTCTGAGCACCCGGAGAGGGTCTGGACGCCTGAAAGTAGATAAAATTTTATCACTTGGTCATTGTATTGCCTTTGCATAGAGATAGAGTTTTGCCATGCTGGGGGCGCTCGAAGAGGGTCCGGGCGCCCGGACCGCGCCATGTCAACAAACGGTCACTTCGACCAAGGAGCCCTAGTGCTCTTCATTTCTACACAACACTTTTTGTATTAGAATTCTTTCACTCTGTTCTTCATTTGTGTGTGTGTGTTTAACATTCTGTATGAGGTTTCTCCGCCTCCGACTTGTGTCGAAGAAGGAGTTGATTAGTTGAGCTTCATTTGTGTTGGATTAGCAATTTCTCAGGTTATAAATCAAATAAATCGTTTTGTCTCGTACTTCTTTCATGCATTTTAATTTATTTTATTAAAGTGTTTATCTTACTCAAAATTATAAATTTTTAAAAAAGTATATTTATTTTTAAGGACAATTCACCTCTTTTACCCCGTGTCAGAGTATCCACATCCGATACTTTAAATATACATTTTACCTTAAATTTTATATTTTATCTAAAAAAATCCCTTTATCAAATACCCTACTAGTTCCCTAAATTTAGATTCTATGAACAGTAACTCCCTAAATTTAGGGAATGAAAACACTACCCTAAACATTAAATGAATAATAAAAAAATATAAAGGAGAGAGAAATAATAATAAATAAATAAAGATATGATATATTATAGAGTACTGGTGTATTATACATTGAAAAAAGATTCTCTAAATTTAATAAAGTTGATAATTTATTTTAAATTTTAGAAATATTGATAGAAAAATTGATATGAATATTCTCACACGATGGTCTACATAGAATTCTATGTAAGGAGATAATTTTTGGAGGGAAACATATCCTTCCTTGATTATCAATTTTTTCTTTTTATAGCTCTTATCGGCTACTTTTGGCATTAAGATTCTCCTTTTGTAACGGTGACCGACCATCAAATACTGCTTGTTCTCCTTTTGAAATAGTCAATGCTCGTCATTATCAGTCATCTTTATTGCTCACCACTTCCTGCGCAAATAAGACACCACGCCCCTCATTCCCTAGCCCAAAGTTTTCGACGTCGAGCACCATCCAATCTTGAGGTCGATTCTCAATGCCTTGAATTATCCACTCTTGAGTCCCAGTGTCAAACACCTTTCATTCTCGAGCCTGTACTACACCAAGGACCAAGTACCGAATCCAATAACTTTCATTAATCCTTTTCCTTTCATACCTGATCGAACCTGAGTTAGACCGGCCCACATACCTTGGCCCCTAGGGTTATCCCTATTTCTTAATCACAAATTATTACTGTATAAATGCTGTTTAGGCAACAAATGCAATTGCATACGTCATCAAAAAAGAGAGCAATTTATCAATTTTTGTTAATAGCCCATTCCTTATTATCAACTTTTGTTTTTATAGCTCTTACCAGAGTTTAGTTTGTGGAATCATGATCCTACATAGAATTGATTTAGTGTCCGGATTAGATCGTAGAATTATAAGATCATATAAAAAATCCTTAAAATATTATCATACATGATTAATAATTAAAAAAATACCTAAAAACTCATTTATTTATTTATTTATTGATATATATATATATATATATATATATATATATATATATATATATATATATATATGCGCAATCATTTACAAATTTAAATTAACTTATAATTCAACTATCTCGCATAGCGCATAGTAATTAATCCGGTGGTAAGGACGGGGGACCCTCTTTGGCGGGAGGTCAACGGCACGTGGAGGTCAATGGTCAAGAGGGTCAACCCCAAGGTCGTGCCAAGCGGACAGAGGTCGTGCCGAGCGGACTGCAGGTCGACCGAGCATCCGGCCAGGGGTCTCCCAGGCCGGACGAAAGATAGCCCGACCAAGGGGTCGGGTTTCTGATGCTCAAGTTGAAAGAGTCTCTGGCCAAGCGGATAGGCCGCTCGGCCGAGCCACAGGACAATAAGGCGCAATCTCATCTGAGCACATGAGTAGGGCTTCCCCGCCCGGTCCGAGGTATGCACATTCCCGGAGGCCATGAGCGCCGAGCGACTGGTCCGCTCGGCTCGGGAATAGGCAAGAGGCGCAAAGGGACAAAAGGGACAGCTGGTAACATCATCCTCGAGACGCCTGCTGCCGACAAACAGCATGTTCGGCGGCCGGATCGGACAGAGTATCGTACGGTGGAAGTTTCCACCGTCACATCAGGGATATGTTTGAACGATTGCGGAATGACGTCAGATATGCTTTTTTGACACAACCCTACTAAGGTATGTTTGGGGAAGCGTGCCCGAACCTCCCTAGGATCCTATATAAGGACCCCCAGACTTCGACGGAGGTATACGATTCTCATCACTGTAGCCACAGTAGTGTTACTTTGTTCCTTTTCTTCTTCACTACCTAACTTGAGAGTCGGAGGGTCGTCGCCGGGAAACCCCTCCCGGCTCGGCTTCTTTGCAGGTTCAGCGGAGGTCTACACCATCATCAGAGGACAGCGGAGAGCGCCACGCCCCCAGCATCCATCGACTCAGCGCTTGGACATGATCAAATTGGCGCCTTCTGTAGGAACGTTCCTAAATCCGAGCAGAGACGATGGAAGAAGCTGGACGCCAACTCATGGTGACACTCTCTCCCGAAGAACTAGACGCGCTCATCCAAGTGCGGGCAGCCAAGATAGTCGAGCAACAGCAAAAGGCTCAAGCCGATCGGATAGCGCAACAGGCAACGTCGGCATCAGGCGGTCGGGCGGCACCAGACGACCGGCCAGAGCAACTCTCAATATGGGGCCAAAACAAAGGGTCGATCGACACTCAGGTGGAAGCCCCGCCCGCCCCGATACCGTTCCATCGGGCTTTATTCCAAATGTCCTCGGAAGTCACGCAAGCCAACCTCGACTGGGGCTCTTCGTCCGATGAGGCGCCCCTCCGCGATGCAAGGAAGGGTAAGGCGTCACGAACAGACTCGTCCCCCGAGCGAGTCAATAAACAATTCTCCGAGGCCATCCTGCGCAACCCATTACCAAGGCATTAAGCGCCCCCGGCGATCGGAGAATACAACGGGACCACCGACCCGGATGACCATCTGAGTAAGTTCGACAACACAACCACTTTGCATCAATATACAGATGGTGTGAAGTGTCGGGTGTTCCTCACCACCCTTTCTGGATCGGCACAACGATGGTTCCGGAGGTTACTGGACGGATCCATCACGAGCTTCAAAGAGTTTCGTACGGCCTTCCTTCATCACTTCACGAGCAGCAGGCGCTACCAGAAGACCAGCGTCAGTCTGTTCGCCATCAAACAAGGCTCGAAGGAGTCGCTCTGAGCCTACATCCAGCGTTTCAACCAGGTGTCCATGGATATCCCGACGGTCACTTCAGAAACTATGATGAACGCGTTCACACAGGGGCTTGTAGACGGTGATTTCTTCCGTTTGCTCATCAGAAAGCCGCCTCGCAGCTACGACCACATGTTGAACAAGGCCAACGAATACATCAATGTGGAGGAGGCTCAGATGACGAGGAAAAAGGAAGCACCATCCGAGCCACCAGCTCATGCCGAGCGGAAGCCGCCTTCCAATTATCAACTATTGAGGGGACCCCGCGCAAAAGCCGCCCGGCCTCATCAGCAAGCAAGGCCACATGTCGTTCAACAAGTAGCGGCCGATCGGCCTAAGCCCAGGGGGAAGGTATGGAATCCCATGTTTTGTTCACTCCATCAGTCAGCAACCCACAACACCTGCGACTGTCGGAGCCTCCCCCCAATCGCTCATCCTACGCCAAGGAACTATCGTCGTCGATCACCTTCGTCGAACCGACAACGTCGACACCAGAGCCCTGATCGGCGCGTGGAAAGAGGATCCCCCGAGGGGAAACATCATCAGCATCCCAGGACTCAACCTCGGGCATCGTACGAGCATCCTAGGCCATCCGCTCGAGAGGAAGAGAATAGAGGCAATGCGTCGAGGGGTGAAATCAACATCATCGTCGGAGGGCCGACCGGAGGCGACTCCAACAGGGCAAGGAAGGCGCATATAAGGCAGCTTACGATCCATACGGTGGGTTGCAGTCAGGAGCGGGCGAACGGGCCCGAGATCAGCTTTGGGCCTAGGGACCTCGAGGGAGTCGAAGTCCCACATGATGACGCCTTCATCATCCGAGCGGTAATAGCTAACTACACTATTCACCACATCTTTATTGATACAGGCAACTCGGTCAACATAATCTTCTGGAAGGCATTCGACCACTTGCAAATCGACCGAGCCGAGTTGCTGCCGATGACAACCCCCCTCTACGGGTTCACCGGTAATGAAGTTTTGCCGGTCAGGTAGGTCCGGCTGGCTATCTCGCTGGGAGAGGAGCCGCTCAGAAGAACGTGGACTGTTAACTTCATCGTAGTCAACGCTCCATCCGCGTACAACGTGATCTTGGGGTGACCGTCTCTCAACGAGTTCCGAGCGGTCGTCTCCACCTTCTGCCAGAAAATCAAGTTTCCAATAAAACACCAAGTTGGAGAAGTCCGAGGGGATCAACTGACAGTCCGACGATGCTACGTAAAGATGGTCCGAGCCAAGGCTAAATCCGCTCGGAAAGTGCCACGAGTCGAGGTAAACGCTATAACCGAAAAGTCACCTTCTCTAGTTTAAGGAGGAGGTGCAGATCCACCCTACCCGACCGGAGGCCACGACTTTCATAGCATCCGACCTGGAGGCAGGCTAGAAGGAGGAGCTGATCGGATGTCTCCAGCGAAACTGCGACGTCTTCGCTTGGTCAACTCATGAACTGCTGGGGGTCTCGCTGAGCGTAGCGCAGCACGAACTCCATGTCCGACCGGACGCTCGGCAAGTGAAGCAGAGGACGAGGGACTTCAGTGCTGAACAGAATGTCATCATCCGAGCTGAAGTTGAGAAACTGCTGGAGGCCGGCCACATACGGGAGGTGCAATTCCCGAGCTGGCTCGCCAATGTGGTGCTGGTTTCCAAGCCAGGCAACAAATGGAGAGTCTGCATCGAATTCGGGGATCTAAACAAGGCATGCCCTAAGAATTTTTACCCTCTGCCCCGGATCGATCAGCTGGTAGACTCTACCTCGGGGTGCGAGCTGATATGCATGCTGGATGCATACCAGGGCTACCACCAAGTGCCGCTCGCTCGGGAGGATCAGGACAAAGTAAGCTTCGTTACTGCGGACGACACCTACTGCTACAACGTGATGTCGTTCGGACTCAAGAACGCTAGGGCTACCTACCAACGACTGATGAACAAAGTATTCCGAGAGCAGATCGGGCGCAACCTAGAAGTCTACGTGGATGATATAATAATCAAGTCACTCCGAGCGGTCGATCTTTGTACAGACATAGAGGAAACCTTCCAAACATTGAGAAGGTATGGAGTCAAGCTGAACCCCCAAAAATGTCTATTCGGAGCAAAAGGCGGGCGCTTCTTGGGATATATCATGACCGAGCGGGGCATAGAGGCGATCCTAGCAAGGTGAAAGCACTGCAAGACATGCCACCTCCCAGGAATCTGAGGGAAGTGCAACGCCTCACCGGCCGGATAACGACATTGTCAAGATTCATCTCTAAGACAGCCGACCGAAGCTTGCCATTTTTCAAGATCCTGCGTCGAGCCACCAAGTTCCAGTGGGATCAGGAGTGCGACCAGGCGTTCGAAGAGCTAAAAGTCTATCTCAACTCACTATCTGTACTGGCCAAACCAAACGTGGACGAGCCGCTCCGTATCTACCTGTCATCAACCGAGCATGCTGTCGGCTCGGCACTGGTAAAGGGAGGCGGAGAGGAGCAGCTAGTGTATTTCTTGAGCCACATCTTGAAAGATGCTGAGTCCCGCTATACTGGTCTCGAGAAGCTCGCGTTCGCCCTAGTCCTGGCCGCATGAAGGCTCCGTCCTTATTTCTTGTCGCATACTATCATCGTTATGACAAACAACCCGCTGGAAAGAGTACTCTTAAACCCTGAGGCATCCGGGCGGCTCATCAAGTGGACGACGGAGCTCAGTGAATTCGACATCTAGTATCAACCCCGTTCGACAATCAGGGCGCAGTCCTTGGCAGATTTTGTAACGGAGGTACAGAATCCCGAGCCCGAAGCTTTGTGGAAAGTATTCATGGACGGATCGTCCACTCGGCTCGGGAGCGGAATAGGTATTTTACTACTTTCTCCTCAAGAAGAGCGGATGCACCTATCCGTCCGTTTGGATTATTGGGCAACAAATAACGAGGCAGAATATGAGGCCCTCATAGCCGGCCTACAGGTCGCGCAGCATGTGGGAGCCCACCGAGTGATACTGTACTCTGACTCTCAATTGGTCGCTCAGCAACTCTCGGGGTCCTTCGAGATAAACAGCGCAAGGCTTCGGCTCTACGTGAAGGCCTTTGAAAAGCTCAGAACTAACTTCACCGAGGTTGTCATACAGAAGATCCCCCGAGCCGAGAACCAGTCAACGGATGAATTAGCTAAGCTCGCTAGCTCAATATCGTCGATCGTCATCCAACAGCCAATTGAGCAAGTGTCCTTGGTGGCGCACATCGACCGGATGGAAGGCCTCACATTCCCGAGCGATTGGAGAATAGCTATAATAGAATTTTTACGTTCGGAGGCCACGCCGTCCGATCGGGAGGAAGCCCAGCTACTGAGGAGGAGAGTCGGCCGGTTCACACTCATTGGGGATCAACTTTACAAAAAGGCGTTCTCCCGCCCGCTGCTGAAGTGTGTCAGCTCGGAAGACGCAGAATATATTCTCTAGGAAGTACATCAAGGATCCTGCAGAGGCCATCCTGGCGGGCGATCGCTGGCTAGGAAGGTCCTGCTGGCCGGATACTTCTGGCCAACTCTACAAGAAGACGCCGCTCGGACCGTCGCTACCTGCCTTTCCTGTCAGAAGTTCCACAGCTTCTCCCATAGGCCAACGGAGAAGATGAAGGCGTCTACTGTGTCCTGCCCGTTCAACCAGTGGGGTATGGATATAGTGGGGCCTTTCCCTATGGCGACCGGACAACGGAAGTTTTTATTAGTGGTGGTCGACTATTTCTCCAAGTGGGTCGAAGCCGAACCACTAGCCAAAATAACCGAGCAGATGGTCAAAAAGTTCATCTGACAGCATATAATTTGTCGGTTTGGCATTCCTCGTCGGCTCATTTCAGATAACGGGCGGTAATTCGTTGGTCAGGAGCTCGGAGAATGGTGCAAAGAATACGGCATCGAACAACACTTCACTTCCGTGGCGTATCCTCAGAGCAATGGTCAAGCCGAAGTAGCCAATCGGGAGATCCTGCGAATACTTCGGGTTCGGCTCGATCACATGGGAGGAAGCTGGGTGGACGAGCTGCCCGACGTGCTATGGTTCATTCGCACAACCCCAAAGGAGGGAACGGGGTAACACCGTTCCACTTGATATATGGGGGCGAAGCGGTCGTCCCATTCGAGATCGGAGTCGAGTCCGATCGTATCCAGAACTACGATGGGGACAACGCGGAGCGGAGACAGCTAGAGTTAGACCTAGTTGACGAAGCACGAGCTAAAGCAGTCGTCCGGCTGATGGCGTATCGACAAAGAATGAAGCAGAATTACAACAGGCGTGTAATTCCCAGAGCATTCTAGGTCGGTGACCTAGTATGGAAGAAGATGAAGTCGGTCGGCGATGTGAGTAAGATGGTAGCTCCCTGGGCGGGGCCCTTCAGAGTCGTCGAGAAGCTTCGATCGGGTGCATACTATCTGGAAGATGAGGACGGATGGCGGCTAGAACGACCGTGGAGCGCAAACCATCTCCAGCCGTACCGAGCGGGGTAAAAGGTGCGCCAGTGTAATTTATCTCATGTATGCCTTGTTTGTCTATATCCTTTGGCTGTAGGAGTAAAAATTAAGAAAGACAAAGGATATGAGCATTTGTTGCCGAACGACAAAACTCCATGAAGACCGTCGAGCGGCGACGTTAAACTCTAGAGTCGAACCGGCGACTATAAACCCCCTGGCCCGAATACCGTCGAGCGGCGACGTTAAACTCTAGAGTCGGACCGGCGACTATAAACCCCCCGGCCGGAAGACCGTCGAGCGGCGACGTTAAACTCTAGAGTCAAACCGGCGACTATAAATCCTCCGGTCGGAAGACCGTCAAGCGGCGACGTTAAACTCTAGAGTCGAACCAGCGACTATAAACCCTCCGGTCGGAAGACTGTCGAGCGGCGACGTTAAACTCTAGAGTCGAACCAGCGACTATAAACCCTCCGGTCGGAAGACCGTCGAGCGGCGACGTTAAACTCTAGAGTCGGACCAGCGACTATAAACCCCCCGGTCAGAAGACCATCGAGCGGCGACGTTAAACTCTAGAGTCGGATCGGCGACTATAAACCCCCCGGCCGGAAGACCGTCGAGCGGCGACATTAAACTCTAGAGTCAAACCGGCGACTATAAACCCCCCGATCCAAAGACAGTCGAGCGGCGACGTTAAACTCTAGAGTCGGACCGGCGACTATAAACCCCCCGGTCAGAAGATTGTCGAGCGGCAACGTTAAACTCTAGAGTCAAACCGGCGACTATAAACTCCCCGGTCGGAAGACCGTCGAGCGGCGATGTTAAACTCTAGAGTCGGACCGGCAACTATAAACCTCCCGGCCTGAAGATCGTCGAGCGCCGACGTTAAACTCTAGGGTCGAAGTGACGACCATAAATACTCCACTCGGAAGGCCGTCGTACGGCCGCATCAAAGCCCGGCACTTAAGGGCAGGCGAATGACTATCCTATATCCCAGAAGGGACCAACGAGTAGAAGCATTTTTGGCATAGATTCCGCTCGGGTCATAAGGTTACCAATGACGAAACAGGGGAAAACAAGATAACAAAACGAAAGTTGCATTCAAAAGTTGCAGGCAAATGTAAAGTTCAAACAAAAGTTGGCTGACCGAGCGGCAGAAATACAAAAATGCCAAAGACACTTCATTCAAGATAGTCAAAAACGCTCTTCAGTATGGTGGAGAGAAGAGCTGCATGTTCCCGAACGGGAATGACGAAAGACTCCAGCAAGTGACCTTGTGCCTTCAGGTGGTCCGCAGTGGCAGTGATAGCCAACTCGAATGCCAGGACGAGCCGATTGCACACCTTCTGGATGAAGTCGACCGAGCGGATGTAGGACTGCCTCATCGCAACAAAGCGGCTCGGCTTGGCCCCCTGATACTCCGTAAAGGCAGCACGGGAAGCGTCGAGAGCCTCTTGCACGGCCTTTAAATCGTCCTTGAGAGCCGCCGCCTCGACCGAACGACCCTTCTTCTCGCAGTCCAGCAGATCCGCAAGCTCCTTCACCCGCTGCTCCAGAGCCCTCGCTTCAACATTCTTCGCTTCCAAATCAGAGATCGTGGTATTCTTCCGAGTGGTTGCTAGTTCTATCTTGCGATAATAAGTTTTGACCTGCTTTTCAAGCTGGTCAAGCATGTATGCCTGGTCAGCCGTCTTCTTCCGCTCGGCCTCTAGTTGCTCCTTGGTCTTGGCCAGCTCCTTTTGCAGCTCGGCATAGGAAAGGCCCTGAGAAGAAGACGGGCCGCCCGGACTCTTTAGTCTCTTCAGCTCCTCCTCCACCATGGCCAAACGGTTGACAACAGCGATGTTTTCCACCCATCTCTGATGTACGCAGGAGTGTTAAAATGCTGACTGGGAAGACTACATAAAAAAGCAAAAATGAGGCTTACCCCTGTGGACTGCTGCATGTGGCTGTCAGCCAGTTTGTCGATCGGAATCATGGCAACACGGGCCCGGGCGTCCGCCCACATCTCAACAAGAGGCCCCTTGATAGTGATCATGTGTTCAGGAGCCGTCGGCTGATCGGACTCGGCTATAAATGCCTCAGTGGGGAGGTGCAGGGTGACCTTAATAGTGCGGCGCCGGCCCGGAGTCGTGTGAGCAGACGCCGAGGGATCGGAGGTCGGGCTGGACATCGAGGACAGAATGCCCGAGCGGCAGACTCGGCGAGGTACGGGAGGAAGAGAGCTGACTGGCACCGCTTCGATGGGGTCCACAAGCAGATCCAGTTGGAAGGGGGTCCGGTCGGAGGAGAGTGCCTCGACCGATGGCGCTTTGCTGCGGGGAGATGCGGTGCCCGTCTGCTCGGACTCTTGCACTGCGGAGGTGGCCGAACGGAGTGGCATCTCCACACGCCGTCTCTTCTGGTTGAGTGGGAGTTCGTCATCCGGCTCAGAGTTATCCTCCCGAACGGAAGGGTCCTTGCTGGAAGTTACACCACCAGTCGCTTCCGCAGGTGAAGCTCGAGCGGGCGACTCCTCTGCATTTGCCTCGCTCTCACCCTCGTGAGAGCCGACCGGAGCAATGCCCAACTGCTCCATTTCCTTGGTCGCTGCCGCCTCTAGCACGGTCGCTTTTCTTTTCAAGATCCCGAACAGCACAGACTCCATTACGATGTTCGCTGCAAGGAAAAGAGAAGAAAATCAGTTAGAACTCAAGGCAAATGCAAAAGTAAATTTCTTACCAAAGCTGCTCAGGAGGGGGGGTCCGGCTCGGACTCAAGCCAAACATATACTTCACGCCTTCAGGAAGAAGCTTGTTGATGTCGAGCTTCAGACCGGCGAGCATATTGGCTGCCTGAAGGTAATCCGGTCGAGTTTTGTACCTCTTCAGTTCGGGGGAGGCGGGTGGTCCGACCTGCCATTTAGTGCGGACAGGGAGCCGCCCGGGAATACGAAGAAAGAAGAAGTTCTCTTTCTAATGTTTGTTGGAAGAGGGTAGTTTATCAAAAAAGACCAAACTAGGCCGAGCCTGAAACAAATAAGTGTCCGGCTCGGACTGCTTGGGATAGTAGAAATAATAGAAGACTTCCGGCCGGAGGGGAATGTTGTGTATCTTAAATAATACCACAACTCCGCACAGAAGGCGAAAAGTGTTGGGAACCAACTGGGCGAGTGAGATGCCAAAGAAGTCGCAAACTTCAACGATGAAGGGGTGGAGAGGAAACCGCAGACCAGCTGTGAATTGGTCGCGGAAAAGACAAAAAGCGTCGCGCGGAGGTTTGTGCGGGCGAGCGGAAGGCGAAGGTAAAATCAATTCCAAATCAGAAGAGATGTCAAAAGCGTTAATCAGGCTCTCGGCATCACACCGATCTAACCGCGACTCCATGGTAGTATACCATGGGCCGAGAGCAAGGTCCGCGGGCTGGGAAGAGCTACCCATCGCCGGAACAGTGGAGGAGGCAGAAATTGGGAGAAAACAGAAGGGCTCGAGGGAGATGACCGAAACAGTAACCAAAAGGCGAGAACGCGGCAAAGAACGCAAAGAAAACACAGAACCGAAGAGAGAAAGGCAGAGAACCTTACAGAAAAGATGAAGATCGAAAGAAGAGGGCAAGGGATCGCTGGAGTGCCGAGGAACGAGGTCACCGGAGCAAGGAGCAGCGGAAAACGCTAAGTACACGAAGGCGAAAGTGCGGCGAAAGAAGGCGACGAGAGCTTTATAAGGATGGGCTCGACCCGCCCGAGCCGTCGGATGTAGGTCACATAACCCGAGGCCCGCATCCAACCGTCCATTTCAAACCGATGAACGTCTCATCGAGCGTAAGGCGCCGACCGTATGATGACGTCAACAGCGCCACGTGGCACTCGGTCAGAGGAGGGCATTTAATGAGCCCCATCACGAGGCAGAACCCGCGTGCTCAACCATAATGGCGGAGATTTGCACGCATTCCGAGAAGATCCCGCGGAAATCAATACAGGCTATCGACGGGCCAGTGGGGCAGCACTCGGTAGTTAGCCGACCGGCGTTATTCGACCCCATAGTGGCCGAGCGGAGGTACACTTTCGGGAGTGGCAGGATGGTTGTCGCTCGGCCAAACTCATAGTCCAGTCAGTCGGACTTAGCGCCTCCTTCGACTAGACTTGAGGGGGAGAGGAGGCATGTGATCCGGTGGTAAGGACAGGGGACCCTCGTTGGCGGGAGGTCAACGGCACGTGGAGGTCAATGGTCAAGAGGGTCAACCCCAAGGTTGTGCCGAATGGACAGAGGTCGTGCCGAACGGACTGGCGGGCCGACGGAGCATCCGGCCAGGGGTCTCCCAGGCCGGACGAAAGACAGCCCGACCAGGGGGTCGGATTTTCGATGCTCAAGTTGAAAGAGTCTCTGGCCGAGCGGACAGGCCGCTCGGCCGAGCCACAGGACAATAAGGCGCAATTCCATCCGAGCACATGAGCAGGGCTTCCCCGCCCGGTCCGAGGTATGCGCATTCCCGAAGGCCATGAGCGCCGAGCGACCGGTCCGCTCGGCCCGGGAACAGGCAAGAGGCGCAAAGGGACAAAAGGGACAGCTGGTAACATCATCCTCGAGACGCCTGTTGCCGACAAACAGCATGGTCGGCGGCTGGATCGAACAGAGTATCGTACGGTGGAAGTTTCCACCGTCATATCAAGGATATGCTCGGACGATTGCGGAATGACGTCAGACATACTTTTCTGACACAACCCTACTAAGGTATTCTTGAGGAAGCGTGCACGCATCGAGAAGCGTGCTCGCACCTCCCTGGGGTCCTATATAAGGACCCCCAGACTTCGACGGAGGTATGCGATTCTCATCACTGTAGCCACAGTAGCGTTACTTCGTTCCTTTTCTTCTTCACTGCCTGACTTGAGCGTTGGAGGGTCGTCGCCGGGAAACCCCTCCCGGCTCGGCTTCTTTGCAGGTTCAGCGGAGGTCTACACCATCATCAAAGGACAGCGGAGAGTGCCACGTCCCCAGCATCCATCGACTCAGCGCTCGGACAGGATCAATAATAATATTTATATTTTCATATCATAAAATTAAAGAATATAAAATTTCTATTAACACAATAATAATAACACATTTAATGTCAAAAATATTTTCTTAGTTTATAAGATAATTCAATTTAAAGGCCAACAAAGTACTTAACGTATATAATAGAAGTTATTGAATCCTTTGATTCAAATATGAATATCGAAAATAATCTTCTAAAAACTGGTTGATGGCACACAATACTAGATAATAAGCATTCAAAAACTTATTCTTTTTTGGAAAAAAATGACAGAATATTATTGATAAAAAACTAACTAAAAAATAATTAAACATATGTTTAAATAATTTAAAACCCTAATAAGATGAAAAAAATAATAAAAAAAGATAAAATTTTCTAGACATCCGAAAAGGATTTAAATGATATTTTTTGGATTTGAAGTAGAGTAAGGATAAATTTTGAAATTTATTAAAGATCTCTGAACGAGATTTGATTTAATATATTATAGGCCCCGCGATTTAATCCGAGTCAAAAGTTATGACCTCTCAAAGCTTCCACCGATCCTGTTCCGATCATGTTCCGATCTTATCGATTTTGTTCTGATCATACCGATCTTGCTGTGATCTTACTGCAAAAAGCAATTCTGCACGATCCTGGATCAATTTTGGATTTCTGGATTATAGGATTGTATGATCCTACGATTTGAATCACGATTTTACAAACTATAACTCTTACCGCCCGACGGTTCTAATTTTACCTTTGGAATTGTGATCGACCACTATTAGTGATTACTCGTTTAGAAACAACCCTTAAAATCTTCTCCTCCAGTAAAGGTTAACACTCAGTCATTATCAATCATCTTTATTGCTTCCATTTCCTTCTCAAATAAGACATTACTAGGTTAAACCACCCCTCTCTCCCTAGTCCAAATTTTCAATATGGAACACGATTAATTCGATTCTACCTATATAGATAGTGACTTCACCTCTCACATTTAGATGATGGACCTACTCGGGATCAGTGGAGCTCACTATCCAAATGTAAGAGATGAGGACACTATCTGTACAGATAAATTAAAATTTTTTGTCATCATCATTCAATCCAGAAGTTAATTCCAGTTGCTTAGAATTATCTATTATCGAGCCAGAGTATCAAACACTTTATATTCTCAAGTTTTAGGGGGTGTTTGGTTAAATGATAAGAATGACTATAGATATGAGTTTGATAGTAAGGTGAAATGAGAATGAGAATGGAAATGAACCCCATCTAATTATATGAGTTTGATTGATTCCCATAAATATAGAAATCATTCTCAAACCTATAATCCAAACATTATCTTTTACTATCATTTCATTCTCTCATTCCCAAACCTATCAATCAAACACCCCCTTACTATGCCCAAGTACCGAACCCAATAACTTCCTTTAATCCTTTTCCTTCCCGACCCGATCCAATCGACACACATTGACCCCTAGGGCTATCCCGACTCATTAATCACAAATTATTACTGGTATAAATATTCTTTGGGCAACAAATACAATTGCATAAGTCATCAATAAAGAGAACAATTTATTAGGCAAAGCACGCTTTGTATTTGTATTATTATTAAAGAAATGTTCTATACTAAAAAATATATATATTATTGAAATACTTTTATTTTAATATTATTATAGTATTTTGACTAAAATATGGAATAGGTTTGGCACAAACTGTGTTAAATAATTTTGTTCAAGTCAACGGAAAGTCAAAAAATGAAATTGACCTCTTTCGAATAATTGGATCATACTTGTTCAAAAAGACTGAGTCTTCGTGATATTATTACTCTCGCTATGATTTAATTTAATCTTCGCTTTCTTGCTATCGTTTTTTTTGTAGAAATTCCTGAACAAGATCAAAAATTTGATCCAAAAATTGCCTTTTTAGTATTAAGAAAAATTCTCACCATGAGAAGTTCTGTTTTAATTTTCTTCTTCTGCGTCGCTCTTTACACCGCCGCCGCCGCCGCCCAACAGTCTCTATACCATAACTGCACCGGAGGCACGTTCGACTGAGATGGAAATTGAGCAGGTGATGTCGGCGTTGGTTGAAGAGGCTCCTTTCCGGCGGCCGCTCATGTTCGCCTCCAACGCCTCCGACCTCTACCCGATCTTCGCCATCGCACAATGCACCTCCGACCTCACCCCCGATAGCTGCCATGGCTGCCTCACCTCGATCTTGAACTTCATGCAGACCTGCTGCCTCCACCAAAGGGGCTGGCGCTACCTCTCACAGAGCTGCTGGATCCGGTACGAGGCCACCCCCTTCTTTTCCGTCCCCAGTAAAACCGAGATCATCCGCAGTCGCTGCTCCGCCGACGACTTCCCCGCCGCCCTTCTCGCTTCCGAGCAGTCGAACCTCCTAACTGTAGTCGCCGAATTGGAATCCAACGCCAATTCGAGCGGCTTCTACAACACCACGATACGCGATCAGAGAGTCGGTGATTTATTTGGCCTCGCGCTGTGCCGGGAAGACCCTGCGGCGCTGCCGAGCAGCGCGTGCGCCGGTTGCCTCCACAGAGCCAGGACCGCCATCGCGGGCGAGTGCACGAAGAAGACGCAGGGGATCATGTGGTACGACGACTGCCTCCTGCGGTACTCGAACCAGACCATTTTCAACGTGGTGGACAGCGAAGGGAGAACCTTTTGCAGCGGGGATAGCGTCTCGTCGGACACCGCCAATATAACTATTACCGGAGCTGGGGCGGTCGTCGAAGCGGCGGTCGGCAATGCGTCGTTGTTCGCTTCCGGCACTTATACGTCACGTAACGCGAATACGAGCTACGTGACGGCGCAGTGCACGAGAGATCTCAGCAGGCACAATTGCCAGAGATGCTTGGGGGACGGGATGAACAGGATCATGACGGATAATTGCACTCAGCGAAGAGGGTGGCAGTTCTTGTCCGGGAGCTGCATGATTAGATACGAGGCGTATCCTTTCTTTACCCAGACGGCTCCGACGACCACAATCCCTCGTGGCGGGCCTGGCGGCGGCGGCGGTGGAAATTCTTCGCCAGGTTTGCGTCTGCTTCTTTACATCATAATTCGAACTCGGAAAATCTGTGAATCTTAATCTTTCGTAGGAGGAGGAGGCAGGAGATCATCAAATGTTAAAGTCATTGCAATTTTTCTTCCAATTGTGGCAGTTTTGTTCCTTGGAAGCTGAGAAAAGAAAAAGGTGACCGAGTAATCGAACCTCCAAAAAGATGAATCTATATGTTATGAACAACTAAAGTTCTCTCTTGAAATGATTGTTAAGATGCAGTAATTTCTTGTTACTTGACTTTACCAAAAGTCGCAACAAGAACAGAAACCTTGAGAAAACCGATGATATCGATTTGGATCCTTCAGGATAATCTCTTTGTTGTAGGTAGCTGATACAAATTTGAAAGTTCTATGGCAATCTGTACACACCCTAAGGTTTTTACCTATTCGAAGTAGATTTCCACCCTTCATCAATGCAAAAGCAAGAGCCAATTTTTCTGTGTGACTACATAAATCTATCACTTTGTCATCTTCCTTCATCTTATGGCTCACACAAGAAGTGTCAGAAACAAAACCTGATACTTTCATGGCCTTTCTAACTGACTCTAAAAGATCATAAATCTGTGGACAAACACCCTTTAGGCTACAATCACCAACAGTGAACCTGTGCACAATGCCTTTAGCCTCCACCCAGCTACAAGCAGTTTCCGGCTTAAGTCCCAACTCTTTCATAACGGATCTCGTCTTAGCAAGACTCTCCCACCTTCCTGCATCAGCATACAGACGCGATAAGTGCAGGTAAACATTTGTGTTATATCGATCTAGCTCTAAGGCTTTCCTAGCCGCATGCTCTCCCAGTTCCAGGTTTCTGTGATTCTTGCACGACGAGAGCAGTGTTAGCCATGTAGCTTTGTCAGGTTCGACAGGCATCATGTTTATAAACTCGTGTGCTTCCTCAAGAAGCCCTGAACGACCATACAGGTCCACCATGCATACAAAGTGCATCATCTCTGGTACAATGCAGTAGTCTCTTTCCATAGAATTGTATATCTCTCGACCTTCATTGACTAGCCCGCCATGGCTACAGGCTGACAAAACAGAAACAAAAGTGACACCATCAGGCCTGACTCCTAATCTTTTCATCTCATCCAGCAACTGCAAAGCTTTTGCACTCATTCCATATTGGCCATAACATGCAATCAATATAGTCCAAGTAACCACATTCTTTCTGGGCATTTTGCCAAACAGAGAAGTTGCATATTCGATGCTCCCTGACTTCACGTACATGTTAAGAATAGAATTGTACACAACCAAGAAGTCCAGATTATTGTTATCATAGACATGTTTAAGTATATACCCATGCATTTCTTTACCTTTACGAAGATCAGTCGTCAAACCACATATATTAAGCACCGTCGCAAGTATGGACAATCTCAACTGATACAAATTGTGCGAAACCATATCCTTGAATAGTCCCAGTGCAGCCTCAAATGACCCATCGAAAAAGTAGCCATTGATGATCGAATTCCACGAGACCAAATTTCTCTCGGTCATTCTGTCAAACACACTCTTTGCACAGGCCATCTTTCGGCATTTTGAATACATATCCACCAATGCAGTCTGCAAAACCACATCAGCAGTGTCAAGAAGACCGCTTGTAAAGCAATACCCATGGAGCATTCTTCCTGACTTAACCTCCTTCAAATGTGCACATGAAGAGAGCAAACTGGCTATAGTTATCCTATTTGGTTCAATTCCCTCTTCCAACATCCTAGAAAAGAAATGCAGTGCTTCAGCATCGCGTCCATTCTGCGAGAACCCACAAATCATCGTGCTAAAAGAAATCACATCCCTCTTGGGAATTTCATCGAACAGGCGGTAGGCTTCGTCGAAACAGCCATACTTCAGGTACATTTCCACAAGGCCTGTGCCGACCACAAGATCACCAACGCAAGAAGACCTGATAGCAAAGCCATGGATTTGCTGTCCATGGAGAGGAGATTCTTTTAACTGGAGGTAGAGCTTAATGAGGGCTGGGATGGTGAATCTATCCGGCCTAAGACCTTCCTTCTGGGATTCTAAGAAGTAGGCCAAGGCCTCTCTCGGCCGTCCTTTGTTGAGGTGCGCTCTCAGAGTAGAATTTAGAGAGAAGGTGGTCATGGAGAAGATGAAATGAGAGTCTAATCTCAGCATAATCTGACTGGCTAAATCCTGCAGGTTACCAAAATAGCCTAAAAATAGAAACTGGGAATCTAATCTCAGTATTCCTATTCAAGAAATAATACGATCTGGTTGACTTGACGAAGTAATTCTTCATACAAATTGGCTTTTTGGCAGGCGAAACTCTCGCCCCTAGCGTCACGCCGTATCCAATCTAAGGTCATCACGAGAGATAAATTGTAGCATCCGAGCAAGCACCTAAGGTCATCACGAGAAAGGTAAATTGTAACATCCGAACAAACATGCGATAGACAGGGTATAGTATGGGGATAACAGATTTATTCTTCAATTATCCCGAGGATCGATCCTGCGACATGATTGTGGCAATACAATTTGGCTTTTACATGGTTCAGTTGGTGGAGGACAGTGTTCTCCTCCTCATCAATCGCATTCTCCTCTCACTCCAATTCCCCTGAAACGATTGACTTGCCAATGTTCTTCCTCCAGATGCAGCGGTGTGTGATGAGCCCTCTCCGTTGTTCCATTCCATCTCGTTGACTCTTTGCGACGGCCCTGCTTCTTCTTCTTCTTCGTTTATCGAAACACTGTCCACTGAAGAAGAAGAAGAAGAAGAAGTGTTGCTGTAAGTGTTAAAGATGGTCACACTCTCGCTTCTTCTCGTGCTGTGGAAGGAGTGGCTCTTGCCCTTTCCATCATACACCGGCAAGATTGATCTCCCATGGCGTCCTGAACCGGTTCTGTCGCTGCCCAGACTGTAAGAAGTAGACAGTTTCCTCTCCACGCCCTTCTTCGCTCTCACAATCTCTCCCAACTGATCGATCGCTTCGTCGTTTGCAGCGCCTTCAGCCGCCTCTTGCTCCAGCTCGGAGATCCTGCTACTCAGTGTTCTTCTCTGGCTATGAAGCGATCGCTGGCATTGGCAATGGAAAGATGGTGCAAAGTGATTTGATTCAGTTTATCATTAAAAAAGGTTCGATTTTTCGGCGAGTTGCCTACCCTCTTGTCGAGGAATCGACCGAGACCATGATCTTGAAGCTTCTTCTTTCTCCATAAGTTACAGCAGAATCGAACAGCTCCAGCTAAAATGAGTAGCATCACAAGCTGGAACAACAGGAAGACAAATAAAGAGCTCGATTCACCGTCACCTTCATCAATCGGTGAACTTTGTTCATTCGGTTGCGAGCAAGTCCAAGCAATCCTTTGTCCTGATCAAAACACACTCTGTTTCAGTTTAAAAAAACATTATAGAAAGAACCAATGATTTGATACCTGCAGAATAAGATGGAAGACTGCTTCCTATCCCTGCAACAAATCAATGCTAAAATGGAATAAATCATGCACATTTCTTCAGCATCGACAAGCAATTTCAGAAGAAACAAACTCACTTATTGCAGAGAGGATCGACAGGAAAATGCTCTCATCCATGTCAAAGCTGTGAAGGTCACTCTTGGGCAACAAGGAAGACATTTCACCTGAAACATACAAATCGAATTCTCGAACAATTTGCCGTAAGCATTGTGTTCTAATTGCGAACATGAACTAGACCCTCACCATGATAGCTCTCACTCCAGTAAACAGTTCCTGTAGCAGGAGCCAACAAAGTAATAACCATGCTTGATGGCTTAAGTGCAGACACAAATGTGTAGTTGCCGGTTGTTCGAGTAGATTTCTCCTCCATGATTGTCTGAGAGACATACACTGCGAACCCCGAGCAGTCGAGGACTGGACTACTCATGATCACTGAATCTTCAGCATTCTTCTGGAGGTACTTCCTAAGCTGCCCGGTTGGAGAAAACGAATACAGAAACCCATCCAATGAGCCAATTGACAGCCAGCCTTGGAAGTTAAACAGACAAACTCTTAAGAAGTTTATTGATCGGTGTAAAGATCTTCAGTTGTTTACCATTAGAGTCGACGACTGGCACGATCGTTTCAGAGCTCAAGAGACCGACATTGCTCTGCCAAGAGACGGTTCCTGTCGATACATCGAGTGACATTACAGTAGCCTTCCTGGGGAAGATTAAATACAGATGGCCATTGTTTCCTGGAACTATGTTGATCATTTTATCTATTGAGCTAAAATCTTGGATCCATCTGAAGTGTGGACTACGAATGAACAAGGAATAGATCTGGCCTTCAGTGTTTGAGACCTGCACAGGGAAGCAAATTATCATTCATCAAATCGTAGAAGAAGTAAGATTTTGGTAGAGTTTCTTACGTAGATGGTTCCTTCACACTGATCGACAACAGGCACTGAATTGAAGAAGCAGTCTGTGGTGTTCTTCTTGCAGCCTTGACGATAACCGAACCGATAAAGCAGAGGACCAGCGCTCCACAGAAGCTGCTCTCCTCCTCTCAGAGAAACAGCGAAAAGGGCACGGTTTCTTACCGCAACAAATAACGACGCATACAAGCAAGATATAGAGATTCCAAGTATTTCCCCCGAGTGCTCGCCGAAGAAGACTTCGACGGTGGACTCCGGACGACCGATGTTGGAAGGGTTTATCCTCAAAACTCGATCTTCGGCGACCAAATATATCTGACAGTGGAAAGTTCATCTGAATATGCTAGTGGAAGTTGTAGTGGAACAATGAATTAGGGTAAAGATCACCTTTCCTCTATCGTCGGCGATGGGTGCTAGATCTGATCTGCATTTGTACTGGAGAGGGATGATCCAAGCAAATGAGCCATTCTTTTCGAAGCAGATCAAATTCATTCCCGAGCAAGAGAGGAACTTTCCATCTTCTGTGAGCATCAATGGGTTCCCCAATCTGTTGCTCTTCCTAATTCGACCTTCAGCTGGAACATAAATAAATGCGTTAGAATTGAAGTAGTGCGATGGAATCGATCGTTTCAGAAAAGAGGGAAAGAAACCGGAGTTTGCGGCGTTTGTAGATGGCGGCGCGAGGAGCAAAAGGAGAAACCGGAGTAGCATCTCGAAAGATTCTAGAACGCAAGATTTGCAGAGAATCTATGAAACAATAGTAGATCTTTGGGAGCGGTTGAGGGGAGTAACCGCCGCCCCACGTTCTTGGGAGTAACCGCCATCAGTTAGATTTCATTTCTCTCACCATAAATTGCCATTTATTAAATTGGCAACTAACTATTTGCAATCATCAGCTTGTTCCAAAATCTATCTATATCTTCCAAATTTAGCCCGCAAAAAGAAACTCCGGCCTTGATTTTTTCTAAATTTGGCATTGCAATTGTGGACACCGGCCACACGTTTCCATGCCTTTTATCCGGTTTTTTAATTTTCCAAATTTATCAACTCCTCTTTTCGATCTCAATCCCGACAGCTTCGAATTCCATCCCTCCGAACAATCAATTTCGATCCAACAAACAAATAACAGTTCTTCCTCTAATTCGATATATTCCATAAATTTTGTTGCTGTGATCGGTCGTTTACTCGTTTGTGTGTCGGTCGGTCGGTCGATCGATCGGGATTATGGTCGGCGGTCGGGGGCTGCAAGGGGAGCAACTCAGGCAACTGCGCAGCATCTTCAACCGCTTCGACATGGACGGCGACGGAAGCCTCACCCTCCTGGAGCTCGCCGCTCTGCTCCGCTCCCTGGGGCTGAAGCCCTCCGGCGACCAGATCCACGCGTTGCTCGCCGGCATGGACGCGAACGGGAACGGCGCGGTGGAGTTCGAGGAGCTCGCCGGCTCCATCGCGCCCATCATGACCGAGCAGGCGCTGCTCAACCAGCAGCAGCTCCTCGCCGTCTTCAACGACTTCGACCGCGATGGCAACGGCTTCATCTCCGCCGCCGAGCTGGCCCGGTCCATGGCCCGCATGGGACAGCCCCTCTCTTTCTCCGAGCTCAACGACATGATGCGCCAGGCCGACACCGACGGCGACGGCGTCATCAGCTTCTCCGAGTTCACCGCCGTCATGGCCAAATCCGCCGTCGAGTTCCTTGGCCTCACCGCCGCTGTCTCGTAGCCCAATTAATTAATTAATGTTGGAATTAGGATTAATAATTGTGCTCAAACCATTTTTCGTGCGTTTAACATATACGTGTAAATTAATAAATATTATATATATATATATATATATATATATATATATATATATATATATATATATATATATATATTGGTTTATTTAAGATTAGAAAAAAAATGATAATATGATTGTATTATCTTAGTTAAAACTATCATTATCCTTCTAATTTGAAAAACAACATTTCTCGATCCCCTCCCTAATAGTTGTTTGATTGTAAACAAGGAACGAAATTAGCTAAGGAATGAATGTCATTGAATAAGAATAGTATTTCTTTACGAATAAATTACAATTCATCAAACATAGAAATATATATTTGGTGATAATTTAGGAGTAGAATAGCTATTTCTATGAACACAACACACCATTAATAAATAAATTGACCTAACAAAGACTTTAGGCAACAAAGACCATGCTTTATAGATGAATTCTATAGATCAATGATAATGAAGCATAAGTGAGGAATAATTAACATTTAAATCATCCTCATCAAGTAAATGCAAATCACATTTAGGTCAAGCTCACATGGCTTCTGTGAGTCCAACCATACCATTTACATTCTCTTCCTACTCACCTTTTCAATGTCAAATAGTATTTATTGGAATACTTAATTTAAGGGACCTAATCATCATTGAGTATTAATGAGACTCTAATATTTTTTTAATTAATACTAGGTATTTAGTTTTTTAAATAGACTACTTCGGTCTCACTAAAATTATAAATTAGAAAATGCTCATTAAAGCTCATGCCAACCTTACCACAATAATTTTATTTTCTTGAAAGATACAAAAAAGCAAAATTAAATGAGATGTATTTTTTTTTGTCTTGCTTTAAGATGCAAGCCACCTAACTTTAGCCACAAAACAAGCGTGATTCGGCAAAAATCCTTTTTTTTTTAAAAAAAAGGTGAAAATACAAATAAATTTAATACAATTTTAATTTAGATTTATTAGGATTTAGTCGCAGTATATATTCATTCGCCAAATCCAAATCCATGGCGGCATCGACGCGGTGGGTGAGTAGATCGAAGGCGTGCGCTGCTTCAATTTTGTGACACAAATCGCTGGAATCGCGACGATGAAGAAGAGGCCGACGCCGCCGTCTTCGTCGTCGTCACCGCAGGCGGCCTTCTCCCCCAGCAGGCTCTGGCTTGGTCTGCAGCTGCTCTTTTGGGCGTCGGTGTTCGCGTGCTCGCTCGCGCTCATCCGCATCGCCGCCAGATCGGCGTCCCCGGATGCGGTCGTCGGCGAGGAGCCGCCCGTGACCGTCGGCCCCTCCAAGATCGCGTTCCTCTTCCTCGCCCGTTCCAATCTCCCGCTCGATTTCGTTTGGCACACCTTCTTCCAGGCATCCCCGTCGATAAAAATCTCGCCTTTTGGGGGGTATTGCTTTCGCTTTCACGGTTAGAATAAGCTCGATTTTGATTTGTTGTGCAGAATGCGGAAGAGGAGAAATTCTCGATTTACGTTCACTCTGAGCCGGGATTTGTGTTCGATAAGACGACGACGAGGTCTCCGTTCTTTTTCGGCCGTCATCTTCGGGATAGCATAAAGGTCTTTTTTATCCTCCTTTTTACCTCTTCTCCTTCATTTGGACTTAATGAAGAACTATATAGATTGAGCGACAGGACTTTTGTGGTAGCAGGTGATTTGGGGCGAGTCCACTATGGTTGAAGCAGAGAGACTGCTGCTTGCTTCAGCCCTCAAGGATCCTTCCAATCAGCGTTTTGCCTTGATCTCTGATAGGTATCATCACTTCCTTGAATATAGTAATGGAAACTAACGATTCTATTTATATATACTTCATATTTGTGATTTTAATCGATCTAATATTTATTTTCCATGTTTAAAATGAAACCTCTTTTGTTGATGGGTTTGTTTCTGATCTAAAAAATGAAGCTCATCAACCTACCATGGCTTGTACCTTGTATTGTAACGACCCGAGCGCCGCTCACTTGGCTACCAGGAGGGGTCGGGTCATTACAATAAAAAGGCGCATTTTTATTGTAACGACCCGACCCTTTGGCCTCTCATGCGGCCCTTGCGGCGGCCCACTGGTGGCCCCTTATATCGTCGGTCCATTTGACGACCTCTAATGTCGTCGACCGACGACCCTTGGCCGTGCCGTTACTCACTAGGACTTTCCACCCCTGGCAGTGGATTTTTACCTTCCCCAGGATTCGAACTCTAGACCTCCAGTCTAAGTAGTAGAGTTTATGAATCCTGGTAGCCAAGTGAGCGCCTCACTTGACTACCAGGATTCATAAACTCTAGTATTTAACCTGGAGATCTAGAGTTTGAAACCTGGGGAAGGCAAAAATCCACTGGCCAGGGGTGGGAAGTCCTTGTGAGTAACGGCACGGCCGAAGGGTCGTCGGTTGATGACATAAGGGGTCGCCAGTTGGGCCGCCATTGTGACCACCCAAGGGACCAAGGTTGGGCCGCTAGTGTGGCCGTCCAAGGGGTCGGGTCGTTACACCTTGGTCACCTTTGCCTCCGGGGCTATGGTGCAGCGGCAAGGCATCCAAGTTGTCACCCAGGCACCCACGGTTCGAGCCCCAGCTATGACGAATTTGTAGGAATTTTTCCTCCAAATGGGGCACGCAACTAAAGGATGTTGGGCTCCTGGACTGCCCGCTGCGAGCGCTTCCCGATTTACCTTGGTGGCCGGTAGGAAACTTCCGTGGGGCCGGACCGGTCATCCCATACTCGACGTTACCTAGCCTGATTAATCTTTTTTTTTTCGGATCACCTTTGCTGCATTTTTGCTACCATTGGTCACCTTTTCTGCAAAGAGCAACTGATACAGACGCTTTCCTTATTTTCTGTGCTAGATAATTGTAAACTGTATGTTGCTTGTGTCAGCAAGTCTTATGTTGAACATTTACTTGTGACTTAGTTGATTCTATTATCTTGAAACATGATTTACATTTGCTTATGTCTATCCAGAATCCCTTTCTTGCTTATCTTATACCATAGCAATTATTGGTTTTCTTTAATGGTTTTTAGGCTATTTTTCATTTTATTTCAATACCTTGCAATTGTATTGGTCTGAATCTGCTTTGATTGACCATGATAAGGCTGGGTCTCTGATTCATTTAGTTTATATTGCAGCTGTGTACCCCTTTACAACTTCAGCTATATATATGACTATGTGATGTCTTCTCCAAAAAGTTTTGTGGATAGGTAAACAAAACGAAGGGTGTTCTAATCTTATTTTCTTACTTTTACATTTTCTTATTGGATGTGGAGATGGCTAAGTTATATTGCCCTCGTTCTAGCTTTCTTGTCAAAAAGGAAGGGCGTTATAGTCCAAAAATGTTTCCCACAATACCAAGGGACAGATGGAGAAAAGGTTCTCAGGTAATTTACTTTTTAGTGTAGAAGATGATCAATGTGTCTACTTTTCACAGTGAAGATTAACGATTGGTGTTTGTTTCTCTTTGAGTTTGTATGACTGTATAATTTTTAAATCCAGTGGATAACCTTGGTTAGAAAGCATGCTAAGATTGTTGTGGACGATACAGTTGTTTTTCCAGCATTCAGGAGATTTTGCAAGGTGAGGACTGGTGAAATTTTTATCATTCTTAGATATTTTGTGAGCTTAAGTTTTTGTCTTCTCTGGAGTTGTTTGCATGCTGAACTGGCACCATTGAGGCATAGCTAATAATGGTTAGAGTATGGTGATCTTTGCTGTGGGTTCTAAAGTCTAAACCACTTGGGATACCTTGATCATGTTTGTCAGTTAAACTATTTAAAGTCTCTTATTGTGGCCCTTGCAGCACCTGACTGGAGAAGCACTCGGAGGAAAACAGAAAAATGTGAGTAGATTTATGATCATTCTAATCAAATCATTGCCTCTTGAAACGAATTCAGATCTTTTGTTTTTTCATTTTTTTTGTATTATATATCGTGTTTCATTGTACTGCTGCTACTTCAGTTAACTTAATTCATATTACCTGCTTAGTTTAGTAGCATGCTTTCTTTCTGTTAACTAAGTTTACCTCTTAGCACATAGAAATGTTTTTTTTCTGCTGATATATCTAGAAAGGATTTGGTTCTTCTTGTTGACTACTGAAACTCTCAGTTGGAACTTCTATTCTCTTTTAAGTTTTTAACATGTTAATGTTCAACAAGAACTCTTTCATAAGTTCTTATTTGAGCTCACAAAAAGTTAGACATTGACACTCGATATTCTTGGATATGTAAAACTGTGGAAACACTAAATCCTGCACTTGGATTTACACCTGTTCAATACTGTTGCCAAAGTTTGAGCAACATAGAATGTGTCAATGTGATACTAGATGAAGTTCAAGTACATAGATCTCAAGGACCAGATAAATGTACATATGGATGCCAAACTTAAAAAAGTAATATAGAAGCTTACTAATGCTGCCTTAATATTATGCTTTTGCAACTAGAGTTGTCTTCCATTTACTATTGCTTTCTGTCTATGCTGTCTAGCATTTACTATCTTGGCTTTTGTGCATTCGAGTTGTTCATTTTTTATAGTTTATAAATGTTTTCTTCTCTGCAGTACCATCAATTGGAAATGAAAATTGCTTTTTGTACTGGTTTTATATCACGAGTCTCTCTTTTCAGTAGTAACTTCTAACCTTTATATTTTATACGTGCAGAAAGAAGCAGCACAGGAAGAACATGATTGCATAACAGATGAACACTATGTCCAAACATTATTCTCTGTAAGAATATGTTATGCTCAGAAAGTTATTTGTTTATCTTGATTCCTGTGTTTGTCATTTGTGTAGTCCTTCTTAATGACGATAGATATGGTTGCGCAGAGCTATGCCAAAGTTAACGTGCAATATTTTGTGCAGAGCCATGTCAAAGTTAAATTAAGGAACTTAATGTGCGTGTTTTTTCATGGTCTGATCATTCTCTCTCTTTCAGATGACTCAACTTGATGATGAGCTGGAGAGAAGAACATTAACATATACTTCATGGAACCAATCTATCGATGTGAAGGACAAAAGAAGTTGGCACCCTAAGACATTTGAATTTGCTGATGCTAGTCCACAAGATATTATCGAAATAAAGGTCACTTACTATCTGCTATTTCTATTAAATAAGCTTGCTTTTCTTCCACATTTTGTGCAATTCACCAACCCCCGTCGCTACTTAAACCATTGAATCACTTTCTCTTAATGCTGTGCTAGGTGGGGAGCTTAGTGAAGTGTTGATGTTATCATACTGTGAATTTCGATAAGTATTCCCCTTTTTATCAAATAGATCATAAAATATACTGTTCAAAGTTAAGGTGTCATTAGCACAGCTGACAGTATGGTTCTTCCTATAAATTTAGATGAAGAGCGATATGTTCCTGTTTGTACTAATTATCTTGATTTCTCAAAAAAAATGTACCCAAGTTCCCTTTACCTTAAGGCTCTCTTCTTTCTTATTTTGCAGAGTATCAATCATATATACTATGAGACAGAGTATCGAACAGAGTGGTGCCAGTGCAATGCTAAGTTTGTTCCATGTTTCTTGTTTGCAAGGAAGTTCTCCAGGAGTGCTGCTATGCGCATTCTCAATGATGATCTCGTGGGCCCATTCGATGCTGGTTCTTTATTTTTTCCAGACTCATAATTTTGCCTCTACAGGTAGCTCAATAGTTTCAGAAACACACACACACATCTAAAAGTTTGATCATTCAATCATATTCATTCAGATGAAATAAGAAGTTAAACTCCATTGGACATCTACGGGAAAGTTGACTGCTAGGCTGTTAGTAGATGAAAATATACATCATTAGAAGATGCAGGTTTGTACATAACCAAATACAACACATTTCGATCGGCAAAGCTTCAACTCAACATATAATTGTTAGCTTACAGAGAGAATTTGTCTACTCATAGTACAATGTTCCACAAATACAAACTCTTTTGTGGCTTACACTTGATACAATGTTGGTAAATCTACAAGTTTCCATATTGTTTACTACTAATTGATGCTTGTTTCAAAAGATATTGTTTCCTGGTAAATGCTAATACTGATGAGTTCTCTAAATGACTATTGGGAAACCTTGTAAAAGTAAAATAAGAGAAGTAGAGAACAAAATAGGAAAAGTAATTGATGCAATCTGGGTAAATCAGGTCGGGTCATCGCCCTATCTAGGCCTCATGAATAGGCCAATGCTTTCCATAACAGTCGGGCCCGTCAAGCATCGACCTCCCCTATCCGCATGGTCATAGTAGTTTCCAGACAATGAAGAATCCTGACTGAGTGAGTTCCCTCTGATCTCATCCTTGACGTGAAACTGATCCTAGTGAGGCTGCCTGCATCGAGAGTAATGTCGAGCTAACGACCAGACAACGTTAGGAGTGTTGGTGCAATTTCCCAATGTCAATATTGATTAGGTTAACTAAACTTGAGTTGACTTGAGCTTAGATTTTGATGTTTGACAATATGAGAGGAATGAGTCAAATAGGTCACGATTGATAAGATATTTGACAATTTATGAAGATTGCTAGTGTAATTGTCTATATGGAATATTGTTAGTCAAAAGTTGATCAGAAGAGTCAAGTAGGTCAAGCTTGTCTAGATACTTGATTGGGAAGTCCTAACTGCAGGTTAGGCAAGGGCAAGACCAACGGGCACCTGGTGTGAGAAAGTCCCGGTGAGTGAAGTCGGGCAGTTGAAAAGTCCTGTGAGTAAAGTCAGGTGAAAACCCCTAGTGAGTGAAGCTAGACGGATGAAAATCTCGGTGAGTAAAACCAGGTGGGAAACTCCTAGTGAGTGAAGTTAGGTGGAGAAAACTCATGGTGAGTGAAGCCAAGCATGTGGAAATCCAAGTGGGTCAAGGTTGACCGGATACTTAGTGTGTGGAAGTCCAAATGGGTCAAGGTTGATTGAACACTTGACACGAGGAGAAAAGTCTAAGTGAATCAAAGAATTGACCGAACATATGGTGATGAAGTCCTAATATGTCACGGTTGACCAGATGTTGGTTAAGGGAATTCTAGACTTGGATTAAGTAAGTTAGGGTTGGAGCAGTCGATTGGGGCAATCGATTGTTCCTAAGTTAGTTGATTAGATAATCGATTATGAGATTTTTGTGAGAATACATAAAAGGTCTGAATCAATTGGTTCAATCAGGCCTAATCGATTGACCAATCAATTAGGATAAGTTGTTGCGAGAATAGAAGGCGACGGAATCGATTGACCAATTGATTCTAGCCATGTTAATCGATTACGCCAATCGATTAGGCATATGTTTTTGTCACGAGAAAGTGAATTGATTGAGGCAATCGATTGGGCTAATTAATTAAGGCCTTTTTGTGAGTGAACAAAGAGTTGCAGAGTCGATTGGGTAATCGATTAAGGCTATCTGAATCGATTGGGATGACTTATCAATCGATTAGGGTTCAAAAAGAGTCATTCTGTAGGTGCGCAAAACAGTCGGATGACGTGACAATCGATTAGAGAAAGCTGAATTGATTTGGAGGCATCGAAGAACCCTAGAAAAAGACATTTGCCGAGATTTGAAAAGGAGAACTCTTCACCTTCCTCTCCGACATTCATCGTCGGTTCTTGGGAGTTTAGGATTGAAGTGTTGTTGCATTTTCAAACTTACAAGAGGATTCTACATCCACAAGAGACTAAGCAAGAAGAGATTTTTCACTTGTAATTTTGCATTTACTTCTTGCATTGTATTGTATTCTTGTTGAGAGTGTTGTACGAGATTTCTTCATCTCTGTATTATTTCGAGAATGAGTATTTTTGATAGTGAAGAGTGCGTTTTTGTGTAGATTCTTAGATTAATCATCTCATTGAGATAGATACCAAATAAATTTTTTGTGTTAGCATTAAGAGGTGTTCGCTTTAAGTATTTTGCTGCAAATCATGATTGACGAGCGAGAGAGCTATTTTCCTCCCTTATAGTGTCGGAGTGTCCCAACAAGGAGTACGATCCGACGATTATCGCCCTTATTGCAATGTCCTACTCATGCGGTTGACCAACATACTTCACTCATGTAGTCATCCACGTGGCTTTCCTAGGGCTCACGTGATAGCTTACGTGTACCTTCCACCTCCATGTCTAAATAAGGTTCAGCGAAGGAAAGTAAATGCATGATTTTCCTTTCCCATGCAAAGACAACTCTCTCTTTCACTTGTGCACGTTTGCGAGACCTTTGCTTCAGCGGAGTGGTCACGCTGACAATGTCAACTCCATATCTTTGGAGGAAGAGGGAGAGAAGCCGAAGTTGGTGAAAATAACACTCAATGAAAAATAAAATATTATGGACTGAAATTCTGCAAAGAATTGAATGGTGAAGGTAAATTTTGCAAGAATTGGATGGTCAAAATGAACCTTTAAATAACTTTACCGATCCGTTTCCAACGGAGGTACGATGTCAAGAAAAACAAGCCTATCGTATTTTACTGTTAATTTCCTTTTTGTTCCATTTCTTTTTTTAAAAAAAAAAAAATTATTTGCTGTGTAATAAGAAGAAGATAAGAACCGTGCTCTTGAAGCAGAGTAACGAAGGAGGTTGCGCCTTCCTCCGAGGCGAGGTTAGGGTTTGGCTTGACGTTGGACGACTCGTCGGAGGGAGAAGCCCTGAAGCGCCAACAAGCCATCCATCCCGTCCCATTACCGCCGAGCCCCACCCCAGGTGCTGGATCGTCAGAGCAGACGAGATGGACGAGGTGTTAACCGCCGCCGACATGGCAGCATCGAACGCGTCGGTCGGGCACGGTCCCCCGCCGACGCTTTCTTCCAATATCCCCCTCCTCTCCGCGGTTCTCGCCTTCTCGGTCGCCCAATTCCTCAAACCCTTCACCACCTTGTTCGTCCCTCACCTCCCCCATTCAAAAATTCCAATTTTTATGATAATTTCGGAAGCTTCTATTTCAGATTTTCCTTGCATATCTATCGAAGTTGCTTTCAATATTTATTCCTTTGTTATCTTTCATACGCTTATATTAGAAATGCAGGTACAAGGAGAAAAGATGGGATTCTAGGAGGTTGCTTGGTTCAGGTGGAATGCCTTCCTCACACTCAGCTACCGTGGCAGCTCTCTCTGTGGCTGTAGGTCTACAAGAAGGGATAGGCAGTACTTCATTTGCGCTTGCCGTAATTTTAGCATCCATTGTATGCACTTCTCTGGATTCTACAAGCTTTCTGTTGGATTAGTTGATCATATCTTGTCTGATTACATGTTTATATTATGATTACTTACATTATCTAGCTCCTGTTTCACAGAACAGTTTGTCCCAGATCTTCCTTTTGCAATCTACATTTCATCTCATGTTGATATTATGATATTTGCAATTTACAATGGTATCTTTGAACTTGATATTGTCAATTTTTCATTCAGTTTCCAATCTTGTTGGATTGTTTCAGGTTATGTACGATGCATCAGGAATCCGATTGCATGCTGGTCGGCAAGCTGAGGTAAGTCTATTAAGATGACTTGCATTCTGTTTGTGGAAACCAAAACGATTTTCTGTTTTTGGGAAAAAAAATTAGAATACTATTTTTGTAAACAAACTAACTGGCACATTTGTTCTATGTTCTTTCATAGGACGCTTAATATTCATGTTTACATTGCGTATAAAATGCTTGTATCTTTCTTCTTGTCAATCTTTGTACCTATACATTTGAACCTTTTTCTAATAAAATATATGGCCATTAACTACACTTGATTTGATGAGGTGTAGAATGAGCTACCTAGTTATTTTATCATTGAAGATTTGTCAAGAATTCAAGATAATATATAGATACTTCAAAGCGTTCTCTGGTTGCCACTTAATAATTGGTGTCGTATACATTTGCAACTTGCAAATTCTTTACGAGAGATTTGTTACTGCCTTATTATCTCAAGTATAAATTGTGCGATAGATTCCTGGATACACAACTCTGTAGCCTCGTCCTTCTCTTATGTATTTCTCATTTATTGAAATATGCTCAATAAATTAGTTAAGGCTAATCTGTCTTTATGTAATTCTCATTTTTGCGGAACCTTGTGAACTTTTTGGTGGTAATCATAAGTTATATCCAGTATATTTCAAGACTATATTGCATTTGAAGTTTTCCCTCTTGCTCTACTACATCCACGCAATCTTATTTTACAAAACTCCAACTATGATGTATACTGTCGTATCTATCCTTATTCTGATACACAACAATGCTTGGCAAAAAATGCGCTGTCATAACTTAAATCTCTGTATGGTTATTTATGCAGTTGCTGAATCATATAGTATGTGAGCTACCACCGGAGCATCCTATATCCAACTTCAGGCCTTTACGTGAACCTCTTGGACATACTCCACTCCAGGTACTCGTCATGCGCATGCATTTGTAATACAAGTAAATGTCTAGAATAATAAGAATCTATTTGCCTGCTTCTGTAATCACACGAGTTATTACGATCACACTATAGCTGGCTTCTGTAATGACACAAGTTCTTGACACAGGTTTGTGCCGGGGCCCTACTAGGCTGTATAGTATCCTATCTCTTGAGAAGCTCTGTTTAGGTTCCCTGATCTAGCACAAGTCGGAACTGGCTTTCTATGAAGTTACCTTTTCCACAGCCACCAGGGCAGATCTTATGAATGCATCTATAGAAAACGTAGGAAGCTTTCTTCACAGGGAGTTTGTCCATAGATATTTGTAGTCAGGAATTCGTTTATATTGCTTATGAAGAGCTAGATTGTTCGGTCAGTTTCCATAAACATTGACTGTTTCCATAAGCATTGACTGTTAGTCCACATTGTCACACTGACTATTAGCGACCAACTGTTCTCCAACTACTCTTCAATCTTCATAATTGACCGTCAACTCAACTGCAAACCCTGTCCCAAAATTCAAGTTGTATGCTGCTCAAGCTTGTCCCTCATCAATGGATCCACCACCAAATTCCTCTGTTCATGTTGTAGCTGATGAAAACACCACTAATCACTTCACAAATCCACTCCTTGATCCGCCTTTTCTCAGGTCACACTCTTCTCCGTCCATCTTCGCTGATTTCCATACTCCATCCCCTGCTTTTGATCTCCAACCATCACCAGACCTCCCACCACACTGTTCTTCATGAATCAAGCTGCCGCCGGCGTCATACTGTGCATCTCCGTTCGTTCTCAACAACCTGCTCGTCCACGCGGTGGACGCCCAGCTCTTCTGTGGACCAAGGTGAGAGGTGGCTGCTTGCGTCTCTGTCGGGACGGTGGCTGCGCGCGCGCTGGAGGGGCTGGGATGGGCGGATAGCTTCGACCTGGCAGTGGCATCGGCGACAACGGTGGGGTACGGGGATACTATGCCTTTGCGTCGGTTAAAGGGGAGGCTGTTCGCCTTGGTGTGGCTGCCGGTGAGCACGCTGGCGGTGGCGAGTGCGTTCTTGTACCTGACAGCGATGAAGGTGATAAGAGGAACTGGAGGGCGGCGGAGTGGGTCCTGGGGAGTACGATGACCGGCTGCGATGTGATGGCGGCGGACCTCGACAATGACGAATCTATAAGGTTACGGGTTTCGGATCTATACAACGATTTCATCAACATTATAATATTTCCAAAAAGCTCCGAACCAAACAAAGCAGTAGTCCACAGAATTAGACAATCAATTCATCGAAAAGTATGGAAAAGTAGAAGTCTAAAACAAAATAATCAGAAATTCTACTATAGATACAAGATAAGCTTAAGCCTCTCATTATATGAATGATTCCAAAAGAGTGTGAAAGTCATACAATTAAATTAAATAATACTGTTATTTATTAGATGATTAGTCAGTCTAGTCGCGCCAATAATAGAGTTGAGGGTCGAATAATTCGGTGGACCCCGGCTGATTGGCCTGTCCAATTAAGATAATAATATAGTTGACTTTGTCACCAATTGAATGGTGAAGTTAAGCCTAGTCATCTAATTTCAATCTTAGGCTATTTTAATCAAAATTATTTTTAAAACAACTCTACTTTATATTTAATTTAATAATTTTAATTAAAACATTATTTTAGAGTGCTTTATACTTTATATAACAGTAAATTATTGAATCACATAGTTTAAGTTTCGTATTATCTAAATTGGATAAGTAACTTTGAAAATATCCAATTCACATACCAGATGCCTATTTTGCCTCTTTCCTCATTCCCTTTTGCTCACTAAATTGATTACTATAGTGTAGATTCAGTATGTTTTTGTGACCAATAACAATAACTATGTTTTATCCCATTAGGTGGAGTCGATTATATGAATTATTTTATGTTATTAAATTTTATCTCCTATTATATCATCATCTATATTTAAATAAATTTTATCTTATTTTATTATTGCTAATTAAGTATTTTTTTGATCTTTTTTTCTCATTTGATATGTGTGTTTGTCATAGTTTTACATCGCTTAATTGGAGCATTTATTAATCTTCTAAATACATATTTATACCATCTTAAACGTGTTTCTCGGAGTTTTTTTTTTAATAAATACAACTCTAACTTTCTCACTAATAATCTTATTTCTTATTTTGTCCATCCTTGTATGTCTACACATTCACCTTAACATCCTCATCTCTGCAACTCTTATCTTCTGCTTATGTGCTCGAGTCATAGTCTAACATTTAGCTTCATATAGTATAGTAGGTCTAACTGTGGTTTTATAAAATTTTTCTTTAAGTTTTAGAGATACTTTACGGTCACATAAAACACCCGACATTCTCCTCTATTTCAACTATCCTGCTTGTATTCTATGTAAGACATCTCTTTTAATCCCTCCATCATTTTGAAAAATGATTTTAAATATTTAAAGCTCTCGGTTCCGGGCAACTTGTCATTTCCTATCTTAACAATTATCTTATTACGTCTAATATTGCTAAATTTAAATTCTATATTTTCTATCTTTAATCTACTAAGCCTAAAACCTTTCCCTTCTAGTGTTTTCCGCCAAGATTCTAGTTTAACATTTACTCATTCACATATTTCATCTACCAAAATAATATCATCTGCAAATAACATGTACCACGATAATATGTTTTGAATGTGTGCAGTAAGCTCGTCTATAATTAATGTAAAAAGATAGAAATTTAGAACTGATCTTTGATGTAATCATATTTTTATTGGAAATGCTTCAGTTACTCCGTCTTATATTTTAGTTGTTACGTCCTAGGACATATCTTTAATTAGTTCAATATATGTTACACTAACATCTCTCGTTTTTTAGAATTTTCCATAAATGCTTTTTCTAAGTCAATAAATATTATATGTAGATCTTGTTTTTGCTCTCGATATTTCTCAATTAATTATATAAGAATATGTATATCTTATATTGCCGACCTTCCAAGCATGAACCTAAATTGATTTTCAGTCACTGTGATCTTATTCCTTAATCTTTTTTTTATTATTTTTTTCTAAAATTTCATGGTATGACTCGTTAGTTTAATATCCTTATAGTTTGTATAATTTTGTATATTTCTCTTATTCCTGAACTAATCCTCCATTGATCAAACATGTTTTTCGTTTTCAATATTATGTTAAATAATTTTGTTAGCCATTCAATATCTTGTTTTCCTAGGCACTTTCATACCTCTATCGGAATATTATCCGGTCCAATGATTTTTCCATTGTGCATTCCATTTAAAGTTTGTTCTACTTCTGAAGTTTGAAATCTACAATAAAAATTTAAATTTCTATACTCATTTGACCTATTTAAATTACCTAAGTTAAGTTGGTCACCTAAACCTTCATTAAAAAGTTGATGAAAATACTTTTTCCACCGTTTTTTTATTTATTCATCATTTACTAGTACCCTATTATATTTATCTTTAATATATTTAATTTAGATAAAATTTCTTGTTTTCCCTTCTCCCACTTTAGTTATTCTATAAATGTCTCTTTTCTTTTTTTTAATCTAATTTTTTATATAATCATTCAAAAGTTTCATTTTCAACTTTTTTTCTCTATTATTGTATATTTTTTTAAGTTTTCTTTATTCTTACAAATATATAATTTCTTATAAGCTATTTATTTTTTCTTCACTTTCTCTTGTACTTTCTCATTCCACCATCAAGATTCCTTATTTAGTGATGCATGTCTCTTTAACTCATCGAGTGTACTTTTAGTTACTATTTTTAACTTTGATACCATCTTATCTCATGCCGTATTAGAGTTACCATTGCCACGCCCCAGAGAAATCCCTGCTAGACAAAAATCCGGCAGCATCTCCCATGTACGAGTAACTATCTGAATCATTACTACATACAAAATATACATCAGCCACATACGGCTGGAATATATACACAACCACGCAGTTTATATCATCAGCCCACTCGGCAGGAATAAAATAAACACAACCATGCAGTTTAATAAGCCTACACGGCTGAAAGTAAACACGCACAGCGGAAAACACAAAACAAAATGAACGTAAGACCAACAATGGCACTAACAAAATACCTGCAATCACTAGACTTGACTCTAAAATTCACATCGACTTATTGAAAAGCAAAATACACAAAATCAACATACCATCCAAACAATAACAAAACCAAACAGAAAACTATCCTCGAGTGTGACGTGGTACTGACAGCCGGGACTCTCCAAGCATCTATGACTCATCTACTTGTTACCTGGCGAAAGAAAATCAAATTGCGAGATGTTGAGTATTGGAACTCAGCGGGTAAAGAAAAGACAGTGCATGAACGTAATATACAAATAGAAAGTGGGCCAAGAGTATACAGTCTCATACAGGAAATAACAGATACTAAAATAGAATTAAAATAAATGCTCATACTTGAAATCATATTCTAGGCTAGGTATAATAGGTCAGAACTGGTACTAATCTGCTATAGTACTGCTCATAACTATAGAATTAATAAGCAAGATATATACAAATTTCCAATGACTAAACATCTGCAATGAGAATATATCTCAACACAAGTAAGCATATCAGCATATGTGAACAACATCAGTAAGTAAGCAATAACAGCATACATAGACAGCAGTAGCCAAAACAAATATAATAACAACAGCGTATGCACGGATGGTCACTCCCGTCCACCTCTCTACACCATGACCCTGTATGGTCGAGAGGTCGGGTCAGTGACAGACTGTACACCACTCCAGCTATCACTCACATGAGTGGCCAAGGGGACAGATGCATAGTAGCTAACTAGCTACATTTGCGACGGGGTCCCTACTGCTCGTACTTTAGCTACCACTACCCATGAGTGGCCGAGTGAGGCACGACAGGACAAGCGACATCAACTCCAGCTACCACCCTCTCGAATGGCCGAGGATGCGGCCCTGGTTGTTAGGATGTATTCTAAAAGTCTAGCTTTTGGTATAAACATTTATCTAGAAATAAGAATCACATTGGTCAAATGTCTACATTTATGATAAATGTAGTTGTTCAATTAATTTATATTGTAGATAACATGGTGTGTGGTGTCACACACAGAGGATCATGTTATCAGTACCTTATAAATTATAAATAGTAGCTCACGACCATGATGGAAAGGAACAAACCATTGGAAGATCGTAGTGTAATTAGGTATTAGTTTATCTTAACTATATAATTACACTAGTACACTTAGAGTGTATTGAGTAGGACCATTAGAGGTCGTTTCTTTTATACTGACTTTATAAAGGAACAAAGATCTCAGTTATTATGGAAGTGTGTGCTCTTAATCCTAATATAATAACAAGCACATATATTTGATATTTATTTCTTTAATTTATCAATGGGTGAGATTTAGTTCGATAAATCAATAATCTCGATAAGTTGGGAAATGATATCACTTATAGTGTGTGTTGTTGATTATAGAAGGAAACTGTGTCCTAGTGATCTAGGTTGAGAATGTCCCCAAGAGGAGCTCATAAGGATTGTCATGTTAAATCCTGCAGGTGGACTTAGTCCGACATGACGATAAGGTTGAGTGGTACTACTCTTGGACTAAGATATTAATTAAATGAGTTGTCAGTAACTCACTTAATTAATGGACATTCGACATCTTAAACATAGGGAGACTAACACACTCATAATAAGAAGGAGCCCAAAATGTAATTTGGGATTGGTGCGGTAGTTCAATAATAGTTCTCTAGTGAAATGAATTATTATTGATAAAATTAAGTTGTGTGTTCGGGGTGAACACGGGATGCTTAATTTTATCGGGAGACCAAAACCAATTTCTCCTCTCGGTCCCTATCGTAGCCTATTAATTATAGAGTACTATACCCACCTATACTCACCTTCTTACTCATCCTATAGGGGCCGGCCAAGTTAGCTTGGAGACCAAGCTAGGGCCGACCATGGTTTGTTTCATGGGTGAATTCATATGGCCGACCCTAGCTTGAACTCAAGCTTAGGTGGCCGGCCCTATTAAAATAAAAAGGAATTTTAATTTTAAAATTTTTTCTTATGTGGATAACATGATTTAAAAGAGAGTTTAAAAATTTAAATCTTTCCTTTTATAAGATTCTACAAAAGATTAAGAGAAGAGCTAAATCTCTTTCCTTATTTGTAAATTAAAAGGTTGATTTTAATTTGGTAAAAACTTTCCTTTTATTCATGTTTTTGATTTAAAAGAAAATTTAAAATTTAAAAATTCTCTTTTATTAGTTTCTACAAAAGATTTAATATCTTTCATTATTTGTAGATTGAAAGGAGATTTTAATTTTTAGAGATAACTTTCCTTTTAGAAATTATCCACATGTTTAAAAGAAAGATTTTTAATTTATAAAATTTCCTTTTTATTAAACAATCATGAAGGGATAAAAATTATTGGAGAAATTTTTATAAATTTCTAGAAACAAATTAGGAAGTTTTAAATTTTGTTTTAATTAAAACTCTCCTTGTTTTGGGGAAAGAGGTGGCCGACCATTGTAATTGAAAAAAGAAAATTATTTTAATTAAAATAATTTTTCTTTTTCATGGCAAAGGAATTAAGGAATTTTTTATTTAAATTTCCTTATTTGCCAAGACCAAGGATTATAAAAGAGGGGGTAGAGGTGCATTCATGGTGAACGACTCTATTCTTTTTCTCCCTCTTTTCTTCCTTGGTGTGGCCGGCCTCTTCCCTTTCTCGTCTCTCCATCGTTGTGGCCGAACCTCTCATCCTCCTTGGAGATCAAGTGGTGGCCGGAATTTAGCTTGGAGAAGAAGGAGAGAAAGCTTGCATCCCTTGGAGCTTGGTTGGTGGAAAAAGATCTTCATCTTTTGGAAGCTTTGTGCTTGGCCGAAACTTGAAGAAAGGAGAAGAAGGTGCTTTGGTGGTTTCTCATCTCGGAAGATCGTTGCCCACACAACGTCCGAGGTTAGAAGAGGAATACGGTAGAAGACCTAGAGGTTTTTGCTTGCAAAAGAAAAGGTATACTAGTATTTAATTTCCGCATCATACTAGTTTTATTTCTTTGTAAAAATACCAAATACAAGAGGAATGTGATTCTAGTATTTCGAATTAGTTTTAGATCTTGTGTTCTTTTATTTTTCTTTTCCTTGTGATTTGATTGTTCTTTTTGGTTGACCTAAAGTTATTTAAGGAAATTAAATATTAACTTTCCTTAAAAGGCTTTGTCTAGGCGGTGGTGGTTGTTCCCATATCCAAGAAGGACATGTGCCTCGCCATGCAGTCCTGGAAGCCAATTTTGGAAATTAATATTTAATGGAATTAATAACTTAGGTGATTTGGATCGAACGTGTTAAGCTCCGCAGGAGATCCAAGTCTAAACCTAAAAGAACAAATAAATTAAACTTTGGATCAAACGTGTTAAGTTCCGCAGGCGATCCAAGTTTAATTTAAAAGAACACATGATAGCTACGAAAAGGTTCAGACCTTTGTACAAAATTTTTGTACAGTGGAACCGTTAAGCTTTCCGAGTAGCAACCAACACTGGTCAACGACTCTCTCGACCGCAAGAGAGAATTGGTATTTGACATGCATGCCATGATATGATGCGCCAAATGCAACAGTCAACATATATATATAAACAAAAATAGGTATGCTACATGACACCAGCATGCTCAATATAGTACATAAATAAACAACAATCAAAGCTTTCAAACATGATATCTAGTGTCTGCTACTTATCATGGACAACAACAAGAGACTGTATAGATATGGAAACGAATATCTCAAAGATCAAGTGGAAGTATCAAGCGCAGGAAGAACAAGAGTGGAGTCAAGATAAAAAACAGTTTCTTATCCAAAATAGTTCATGCACCAAGGTCAAAGTACTAAAAGAAACAAAGCAAGAAATACCCGCCTTTACTAGGTAGTCTGAACCAAATCACGCTTCATCACGTCAAAGTGCTCGTTTCGAAACAACGTCCTGCAATCATGTACTGTACAATTAAGCTAATCTCATAAGAAACAACAAACTAAACTCAAACCCAACTTAAGTTTCTTAAGAAAACATTGTAGACACATCCACCTAACCACACTAAATCCTATCCCTTCGAATCTGTCCAGAACTTCATAGCCAACACCAGTAGTAAAACACAATGACAAACATTTTAAAACACTTCAATTCTATCTAGGATTACAACATCCAACATATGCGGAAACAACACCAAAATAATTCATTTCAAACAATGTCACTTCGGTCCAGAAATAGCTTAGCCCACACCGGAACTGAAACACAACGAAAAACATCTTAGCACACTTCACTCCTGTCCGAGAATCCAAACAACTCACCAAAATCTGATCCCAAAATTCTGAGGTTTACCTGGGAGCAAAGCAACGATGAACTAGAATCAATTCATCCAAAATCTATTCTAATATCCCATGATTATTACAGGGAAGCAATGGAACCTCTAAATCAAATCAATTTCCCAAAATTGGTTTCAAAAGATTTCAGCTAACAAGAACCAGTGAACACAACACCCAAGATAAATTCTTCATCGCTCAAACTCATCTAGAGATCCAGCCCCATCTTAAGGAGCAAAGAACAAGATCGCAACAAGGAAACAAATCACCAACTTCCAATCTATTCAGAACAAAACTCTCATGAAGAAGTAGTGCATGGAAAACAAATAAGGTTTCGAAACTCTCAAATCTGTTCAAGTAATTGAAATCGCTACACAGAAACAAAGCCACATCGAAAACCAATCACATTCCTCCTAAACCTAGAGCAGAAAACTGGACACAAAGAATCATTGAAGAAATAAGGACATCCTTCGGAATCATTCTATACGCCAACTCCCAATCAACCTCCCAAATCCTATACCTAAGGGATTACACTTGCTCATGGTCAGGGAAAGACCTTACAGCGGAAACCACGAAGACAAAATAATCCACAAGACTTCAACACAACACATACCTAAACAATCCGTTGGGCAGCGTGGCATCCGATGGCATCGGCAGCGCTAGGCAGAGGAGGGGAAAGTGGAGGGCCAGTAGGTGCCGGGCGGTGCTCGGGTGCCGGCGAGGAGGAGACGTCGGTGGCGTGTGGCTCGGGAGGTTGCGGCGATCGCACGCTCGACGGTCGCGCGAGGGCAGCGACCGCGAGGAGGCGGCTAGGGCACGGTGGTGGTGAACGAGATCGAGAGAGGAGCAGTGGTCGATGGTCTATCGAGGGAAAAATCACAAGAGGGAAAGGGAGGAGGAGCTTCGGCGAGATTGGGGAAAGAAGAGATCGGCGGAGGAGGCGGGGGTGGCGTCGCGAGGTAAGGGGAGAAGGGATCGGGAATTTGGTTTAATATTTATAACTTAGGTTTTGATTAATTCAACTATACGTTAATCAAATTAATCAACTCCCACCTTTGGGAATTCTAAACAGGTTTTTTTTGAGCCCATAAGCGCATCCCCTTTAAATATACCGTACGAGCTCCGATTAATTCTAGAAAAATTTCTAAAAATTCCGATCAGATTATTTCCTCAAATAACCTTATTTTTAATTATTATTTTGTTGTCGTATTTTACATTCTCCCCCACTAATAAAAATTTGGTCCCCAAATTTACTACTAACTCGGGAATCCTCATCTAAGGATAACAACCAAATAACATACCCATATACTAGTCCATCATAGTGTCATGATCAAATCTTTAACCGAAAAGGATGCTTCTGTGGGTTATGGACTCATCTTGCTTCCACTGCGCCACTTTGATATTCTGCCTTCACTTGTTGACACACAGAGAATCAGACTTCAAAGTTCACAATATCATCCTCTACATTTTCCCTTTCTATAATTGCCATATATATAGGGAGTCTTAGACATATGAAAGAGTAAGTCGGTCTCCTACTGATTAAACTAATAAGAGTAAATCAGTCCTCTACTAACCAAACCAACACGAGTAAATTGATACTCTATACATCGGGTCCATACAAATATCTAGGGCACTGTAAACCTAAATAGCCATATCAAGGACTCCTCATGTCCGTACAACAAACATACCCAAAAATAAGATCAGTGGCACCAAGTCTGTAATCTAATCTTCAACTAAAATCACCAACTCCATAAATATCAAGGCATTATACTCTTTAAGTTACTATTAACCTCAAAGGATAAATAATAGACCATCAAGTCGATTATCCACTAATAAATCATCAAAAGATAACATATCACCATATCTGATCTAACCAATGACTGACACCACAAATCATACATGGTATAAACATATAGTACAAACAACTAAACAAGCACACATGGTATAAACAACTAACCAAATACTAACAAAAGTGTATGATAACGGTATACCACATACCTCCTATAGCTTGGAGATTCCTGCCGCTGCCTGGTCCCACAACTCGAGAGTCACATCGAGAGATCACTTACAAAGGGAAAATAAAACAATCAGAACACCGAAAATCATAAATCGAAATAAGATCGAAATTTCAAAACACAAAACACAGCATTTGACTCGAACCAGCCTCTGATACCATAAAATTGGTATCAGATTAACTCAAAAATTCAGAACATAAAAAACAATAAACATTGTAAACCTGCTCTGATACCAAAATTGGTATCAGATTAACTCAAAAATTCAGAACATAAAAAACAATAAACATTGTAAACCTGCTCTGATACCAAAATTGGTATCAGATTAACTCAAAGAATCCAAAATGAAAAGGGAGTATCGTATACCTTGCTCTGATACCACTAAATTGGTATCAGATTAACTCGACAAATCCTAAATCACAACAAGATCGAAATCCAGAATACGAAAAAAAATATAAACAAACATCGTATACCTGCTCTGATACCATAAATTTGTCACGCCCCAGAGAAATCCCTGCCAGGCAAAAATCCGGCAGCATCTCCCCTGTACGGGTGACAATCTGAAGCATTACTACATACAAAATATAAATCAGTCACATACGGCTGGAATATATACACAACCACGCAGTTTATATCATCAGCCCACTCGGCTGGAATAAAATAAACACAACCACGCAGTTTAATAAGCCTACACGGCTGAAAGTAAACACGCACAGCGGAAAACACAAAACAAAATGAACGTAAGACCTACAATGGCACTAACAAAATACCTGCAATCACTAGACTTGACTCCAAAATTCACATCGACTTATTGAAAAGCAAAATACACAAAATCAACATATCATCCAAACAATAACAAAACCAAACAGAAAACTATCCTCGAGTGTGACGTGGGACTGGCAGCTGGGACTCTCCAAGCACCCGTGACTCATCTACCTGTTACCTGGCGAAAGAAAATCAAATTGCGAGGTGGTGAGTATTGGAACTCAGCGGGTAAAGATAAGATAGTGCATGAACGTAATATACAAATAGAAAGTGGGCCAAGAGTATACAGTCTCATACAGGAAATAGCAGATACTAAAATAGAATTAAAAAAATGCTCATACCTGAAACCATATCCTAGGCTAGATATAGTAGGTCAGAACTGGTACTAATCTGTTACAGTACTGCTCATAACTACAGAGGTAATAAGCAAGATATATACAAATTTCCAATGACTAAACATCTACAATGAGAATATATCTCAACACAAGTAAACATATCAGCATTTGTGAACAACAGCAGTAAGTAAGCAATAACAGCGTACATAGACAGCAGCAGCCAAAGCAAATATAATAACAACAGCGTATGCACGGATGATCACTCCCGCCCACCTCTCTGCACCATGACCCCTGTATGGTCGAGAGGTCGGGTCAGTGACAGACTGTACACCACTCCAGCTACCACTCACACGAGTGGCCGAGGGGACAGTTGCATAGTAGCTAACCAGCTACATCTGCGACGGAGTCCCTGCTGCTCGTACTCCAGCTGCCACTACCCATGAGTGGCCGTGTGCGGCACGACAGGACAAGCGACATCAACTCCAGCTACCACCCTCTCAAGTGCCCGAGGATGCGACCCTGGTCAACGACTCTCTCGACCGCAAGGGAGAATTGGTCGTTGACATGCATGTCATGATATGATACGCCTAATGCAACAGTCATCATATATATATAAACAGAAACAGGTATGCTACATGAAGCCAACATGCTCAATATAGTACATAAATAAAAAACAGTCAAAGTATACAAACATGGTATCTAGTGTCTGCTATTTATCATGGACAACAACAAGAGACTGTATAGATATGGAAACGAATATCTCAAAGATCACGTGGAAGTATCAAGCATAGGAAGAACAAGAGTGGAGTCAAGATAGAAACAGTTTCTTATCCAAAATAGTTCATGCACCAAAGTCAAAGTACAAAAAGAAACAAAGCAAGAAATACCCGCCTTTACTAGGTAGTCTGAACCAAATCACGCTTCGTCATGTCAAAGTGCTCGTTTCGAAACAACGTCCTGCAATCATGTATTGTACAATTAAGCTAATCTCATAAGAAACAACAAACTAAACTCAAACCCAACTTAGGTTTCTTAAGAAAACATTGTAGACACATCCACCTAACCACACTAAATCCTATCCCTTTGAATCTGTCCAGAACTTCACAGCCAACACTAGTAGTAAAACACAATGACAAACATTTTAAAACACTTCAATTCTATCTAGGATTACAACATCCAACATATGCGGAAACAACACCAAAATAATTCATTTCAAACAATGCCACTTCGGTCCAGAAATAGCTTAGCCCACACCGGAACTGAAACACAACGAAAAACATCTTAGCACACTTCACTCCTGTCCGAGAATCCAAACAACTCACCAAAATCTGATCCCAAAATTCTGAGGTTTACCTGGGAGCAAAGCAACGATGAACTTGAATCAATTCATCCAAAATCTATTCTAATATCCCATGATTATTACAGGGAAGCAATGCAACCTCTAAATCAAATCAACTTCCCAAAATTGGTTCCAAAAGATTTCAGCTAACAAGAACCAGTGAACACAACACCCAAGATAAATTCTTCATCGCTCAAACCCATCTAGAGATCCAGCCTCATCTTAAGGAGCAAAGAACAAGATCGCAACAAGGAAACAAATCACCAACTTCCAATCTATTCAGAACAAAACTCTCATGAAGAAGTAGTGCATGGAAAACAAATAAGGTTTCGAAACTCTCAAATCTGTTCAAGTAATTGAAATCGCTACACAGAAACAAAGCCACATCGAAAACCAATCACATTCCTCCTAAACCTAGAGCAGAAAACTGGACACAAAGAATCATTGAAGAAATAAGGACATCCTTCGGAATCATTCTATACGCCAACTCCCAATCAACCTCCGAAATCCTATACCTAAGGGATTACACTTGCTCATGGTCAGGGAAAGACCTTACAGCGGAAACCATGAAGACAAAATAATCCACAAGACTTCAACACAACACATACCTAAACAATCTGTTGGGCAGCGTGGCATCCGATGGCATCGGTAGTGCTAGGCAGAGGAGGGGAAAGTGGAGGGCCAGTAGGTGTCGGGCGGTGCTCGGGTGCCGGCGAGGAGGAGACGTCGGTGGCGTGCGGCTCGGGAGGTTGCGAGGTTGCGGCGATCGCACGCTCGGCGGTCACGCGAGGGCAGCAACTCGCGAGGAGGCGGCTAGGGCATGGTGGTGGCGAACGATATCGAGAGAGGAGCAGTGGTCGATGGTCTACCGAGGGAAAAATCACAAGAGGGAAAGGGAGGAGGAGCTTCGGCGAGATCGGGGAAAGAAGAGATCGGCGGAGGAGGCGGGGGTGGCGTCCCGAGGTAAGGGGAGAAGGGATCGGGAATTAGGGGATGGGGAATTAGGTTTAATATTTATAACTTAGGTTTTGATTAATTCAACTATACGTTAATCAAATTAATCAACTCCCACCTTTGGGAATTCTAAACAGGTTTTTCTCGAGCCCATAAGCGTATCCCCTTTAAATATATCGTATGAGCTCCGATTAATTCTAGAATTTTTTTTAAAATTTTCTAAAAATTCTGATCAGATTATTTCCTCAAATAACCTTATTTTTAATTATTATTTTATTGTCGTATTTTACAACCATATATTTCACATAATGTTTGTACTCTTATATTCTCTTTAAATATATTTTGCTTCCCATTTTTTAACTTCTACCACTTAATTCTATGAGTCATATATATTTTATTTCTATTAATATTATTTTTGAGGCGTATATCCAGCACTACTAACCTATGTTTCACTAGGGATAACTTTACAATTTTTACAAATCTTTCTATCCTTCTTCCTAACCATATAGAAAGTCAATTTGTAATTTATTATTTCCACTTTTGAACGTGACCAAGTGTTTTTCTCTTTTCTTAAAAAATGAATTGGCTAATATAAGCTCATATGCTATTGCAAAATCTAATATAATTTTTCCTTCCTCATTTTTCGTTCGAAACCCGTAACTTCCATGTACCCTCTCATATTCTTCATTTTTCATTTCGACATGTCCATTTAGACTACCTTCTATTAAAATCATTTCATTTAGCGAAATGTTTTATAATATTTCATCTAAATCGTCCCAAAATCTTAATTTGATAGCTTCATCTAATCCTACTTGCAGTGCATATACGCTAATTATATTTATAGTTTCTTTCGTCGCTATTATCGTTGATGATGTAATTATGCCTTGAAAGTTTTAATGTGTTGACAATTATTTAAGTTTAGGTTAATACATTGGATCTAACATGAGTTGCGAGTTTGCAGGAGAAGTTCTTGCAGGTCGGAAGACTGGATGCAAGACAAGGGAAGCCCAAGGAGGTTGAGGACCAGATTATTGACAAGCGAAGTCTTGTAGGTCGAAAGACTGGATGCAAGGCAAGAGAAGTCCAAGAAGGTCAAGGACTAGATTCAATTAAAATAACATTGGACTATATTCTTTAGGTTTCCATTTTTCCCTGGTCCCCACTTTGCTTAATTTCAGATTTGTCTCGCATTGAGTAAATGATACACCATTAAATAAGAGTTAATAAGTGTTATATAGTTTGCCATTAGGCTGGTTCACTTAGGTAGAAAGTTCCATGGCGGAGGGGTAGACTCACCCTTAAGCTTTAAACTAAAGACAAAAAATAAAGATATGATCATCAGCTTGTTCCTTCTTATTCTTCCTCCTTGGATAAGAGCTAAAGCTAAAATCTAACACCCCGTGGTGGAGCGGCTGGGCACTTCTTCCAAGCAGTGAGGGTTTGATTCCCACACAAGGCGCACTTGCGGCAATCAAATTTCTGGTGTGCGTGGGTGCCATGTTAGGAGCTGCCACGTTTCCTGAATTTACTTGGTGGGCAAAATGTGGAGCCAGACTGTCTAGCTTAGGATTAGTCGGATTATAAGATCTAGATACCTGGTATATAAAAAAAGAAGTTAAAATCTAACAAACTTTTAGAAAGAACTATCATCTTGCACCTCGATGATTCTGGTATTTAGTTAATCAGCAAGTGCGTTCTTCCAGTTTTTCTTCCTGAAATTAGCAAGTAGTTCTTTACATCTCAAGTTCTATCTCCTTTTTTAATTTTTTAGACTTGTGACTTATCATTCTATCTCTTTATGCATACTTTTCTACTTATTACTATCTTTTTTTTTTTTTTTTATCTCTTTTGTTCCAGTATCATCTGACTTCTTGTTAACACTTGCTCAAAAAATGTTTCTAGTTCAAATCTAATGTGGATTTATTTAGCTGCATAATTCTGTTGGCTATTTTGCTCCAATAACAATTTCTTCAGCCACCAAATGCTAATTTTTTTTTTCTTCCATATGACTTCGTGCAGTAAATCAGAATATGTGATATACAAACTCAAGGAAATGGGAAAGATCTCTGAGAAGGACATCATGTTGATCTGCAATCAATTTGACAAGCTAGACGCCGGAAACTGTGGAAAGATCACTCTCTCAGATCTTACCGGGAATCATCACTGACAACTCCTAAGAAAAAAGTAACATTACAAGGATGCATGCTTGTGGTTCCTGCGTTTCTCTTATTTATACTTGGGTACCATCTGCAATAGGAACAAAGTTGCAGCCTATACATGTCAAAGAAAAAGTCCCATAAAAAATTGTACAGGTTGTACAAAGGGACATCCTCAGGCTCGATCGCTTGTGCCTGGGAACTTGTACGTAGGTAAGCAGTAGAGTTGTATGTCATAATACATGTAGATTATGTAGCTTGCTCGATGAATGTTTATATCGACATTGATATGCTTCTTCCCAGGAATATACCGCTTAATTGATTCACATATGAGACTTGTGTAGCTTATGATCACATCAGATTCACTCATTCAGCTGTAGAGATTTTCGACTTTGATTGTCCTTTATTTCCTAAGGTAACCAAGCTACCACGTACACAAGATGCGTCATTCGGGGGCTCATGTTGGGCCGAAGTCGGACCATCCGAGCCATGGGCTGTCTGTCAGGTGGGCTCATGAGGCCTCTGTAACTGAACCGGACATGTCGCACCAAGGGAATTATGCGGCGTGTCGCATTAATTTTCTGTTTTTCTCGGTCTGTCGTCTCTTATTAAAGAGGGACGCCGCGGTCGCGACTCGCGTGTTACCGCCGAAAGGAAGAGAAACTGCGGCGGAAGAGATCGTGAGGCGATTCCAACCTTGTGGCGGCATGGTATGGATCATGATTTCTCAATTAATTTTTTTCCGTTTCAATTTTTTTAGGTGTCTTTTGTCGATAGTTTTGCTGTTCCGTTAGGGTTTGCCCGTGATTGTTGTTTCTCTGCGTGACTCTTTCGATCGGGTGCTTGTTTGGTTTCAGTCTTGGAATTCGGTGGTTTTTAAACCGGATTCTTATCTTTTCGTTTTTCTGGAAATTCTCGTAGCTGGAAAAATGCTTTATGCTACCACTTCCGCGTTTGTGAGACTTGCATTGTTCATCCTGGGCGGATTCCGATTGATCGATTAACTTATTCATGTGCTATATGGAGGAAATTGTTTCCAATTTTTTTCGATATTTTTGTTCGGTAAGAATTTTGAGCTGAGATCTGAATTAAGCAAAAAAAAAAAAAAACAAACAAAAAAACTTTGTTGTAGTCATGCCTTGTGAAGCAGCAGATTTCAACGAGATATGCTAGTTGTTATATACTTGAAAAATAGGTTATTTACTTTTTGTTACTGCCAAAGAGGAACATTTACGGTGGATTGAATTTCTTCTTGTTTTGTCTTCCTTTGAGCTTATCTCCTTTCATTGCTTCTTTTTGATTGATTCATCATTTTTTTTACACAATCATGCTTGTAGCTGTATCCACCATTTACTTTTGTTTTCAATAATTTGATAAAGATACATGTCATAGCAGTCGTGTTAATGAGACTGTTATGTTTACTAGCTTATAACTTTAGTTTAATTTGTCAAGGATATCATTGGTTATGTTTAGCAACTAGCAGAAATATATGCATGGTAATCAAGATTGTGATTCTGACCTTATGAAACTAATATAAATAATCCAAATCATAAGTAGGATTTGACTTAGGCTTGGAATTTATGATCTGTTCCTATGCTACCTCATCGTTCCTAACTAGTGTCTCAGTCACTTTAAGAATTATATTGTATTGTTCAACTGTTATCAAATCAATAGTTTTAGTTATGCTTCATGATTCCAGAATGATAAAGTTCAATGTGTTCATCTTAATAATGTATATTGAAAGTTAGTATATATGATAGATTATAAATGTCAAAAAATAATTCTACAATAATTTAATTGTACTGTAGGATCTTAATCTACGTCCAATCCTGTCATCCACTCCAACCCTATGATCTGAACACATTAACCTCTTCTGTTCCTATATAAGATCCCGATGTTGACAATCTTGAATATTTGTATTGTTTTTCCCTAGGATGATCCAGAGCTTGAAGCTATTAGGCAACGGAGAATGCAGGAGTTAATGGGCAAACATGGCGCTGTAAGTTATGTTTATCAATGTCGGGGTGTAAAAATTGCTGAGTTTGTAACTAATATTCTTTGGCCTTTTTGTCAGGGTAATCAACAAAATGGTGAGCAACAGAAAGTACAAGAAGAGGCCAAAAGGTTTGTTAATCTTTCAATTGGAATTTTGTTAAATGGAAGTTTAAAGAACCATCTATCTGTAACTTGAAATGCAGGGAAGCAGAGGAACGTAGGCAGTTGATGCTGAGTCAGATATTGTCCACTGAGGCAAGAGAAAGGCGTAAGTGTTGTATTAGACTACTCTTCATCGTTGTTACTATTGCTTTGTGGTTGTTCCATCATGCCTTTATATATTGCTCTTTTATTTTGTTGGATATAAAATTTATTTTCTCCTCTATAGACTTGTTCCCAGTGATGAAAAATTTCTTAGAACCTTAGCATGCTTATGGCACATTTATACTACAACTCTGTCAAAATCAATGTCTTGATGGTACATCCAGGAGTTTGGCACCTCAAGATTAGATTAATCTTGTTGGATTAGGGATTTGTGTTCAATCTAGTACTCGATTAAAAACAACCTGAAGAAAATGTTATGCTGGCATTTCAAAAATAACATCTTGTTATATATTAAGATTCACTCTGGATCAAGAACTTGTTGATTATCTTGAAAGGTAAGCTACTAGGTTTAGGATTTGGATCTATAAATGTATTATAGTGAGTATGAACATTTGTTTATGAAGTTTGTAGATTGTTAGATTGGTAAGAATAAAATGATTTTAACTGGAAATTACAGTATCTTTTTTGTTTAGGGTTTAGGGTTTATTTTGAGTAAATTGGAGAAAAATCCCCAACCACAATTTAAACTTTACCCTCAGTTCCCATGTTAGAAAATATTTATTCTCACTCCCTAACCAAACATAATGGACATCAATTTACTTAATTGCCCTTCATTTTTTATAGGTACAAAAAATCCAAAAAGAGGTATAATGGTCAATTGATTCAGCCAGTATGATTCCCAATAGATTGATTAGGTGGAAAAAAAGTCATGCTCAATTTGATATAAAATATACTATATTCTAGTTTAAATGTGCTGAATTTAGGAAAAATTATATCTTCTTTTGAACTTTTTGTACCTATAAAAAATGAAGGGCAATTAGGTAAATCAGTATGCATTAGGGAGTTGTATGCAAGAAAAGTTTGTATGCAGGAAGTGGGAACAAACTTTTTCTGATGTAGGGATTGAGGAGGAAGAATAGTTTGTTAGTAGGGAGTTTTGAGCAAGTTTCCCATGTTTTGTTAACAATAGATGTTCAACTATTTACATAATGGTTCACCACTGACAATAATGTTCGTTTTCTGTAGTTGCTCGTATTGCATTAGTGAAGCCTGATAAAGCAAGAGGTGTGGAAGATGTTATACTAAGAGCTGCTCAAATGGGACAGATATCCGAAAAGGTACAAATTAGAACAATCGCAGATCCTGCTTATTACATGATCATGCATTCTTGAAGAGATTCTCATGTTTGGTTTCAGGTTTCTGAAGAAAGACTTATTTCACTTCTGGAGCAGATTAACAGCCAAACAAGTAAACAGACAAAAGTCACCGTAAGTTGCCTCAACTCCTTAACACATACTCAACTATCTTCTTATTCTGGTTTCGGAATCGTATCAATCACGCTACTCTCCCCTTTCCAGATCCAGAGGCGTCGAAGCGTGCTCGAAGATGATGACTAACTAGCCGGGATCATTCACTGAGATGGTTGTGATCTTTTGGTAATTAACTCGCGTAAAATGGTGTTTGCTGGATGATGCATTAACTAGTTTTGAAATAACTTGGTTATGTTCTGGACCTGTTTTTCCTTGGCAAATCAACCATATGCTATCACATGGAACTATGCTTTCATGTATCATTTGTGAGTGTGAATTATCAATTGGGAGTAGTTGAAAACTATTTTTTTTTTTTTTAAGTAATGCTCCAAGTGAATAGATATCTTGATGTTGTGGATTATCAAATCAAATATGATCAAACATGCAAATAAAGATTATCATATACAACAATTGCTCTAGGTGCAATTTTGAAATGGCTTCAAATTATTAAGCATCAATGGAGCAATACTATTGACACTTGCAATTTCAATTAAGTTGGATGATGATATAGTGTTTTCCTCTTCTGTAAGTATAACTATTTTTTACTATTTTTTAAAAATTCAACATTTTCTCTTGAGTTGAATGTTGTGGAAAAAGTTTAATTATAAATGTTCATTGTTGTAACCTAAATATTAAATTTATTTTTCAAAAATAAATAAAAAGAGTTCGATTATTAATAAATGTTAAATCATAGCTTCAATTTTTATTTGGATTTTAAAAAATAATTTATCCTTATTGTCGGTTAGTTTAACTTTAATTTGGTTCAAAAATAACGTTACCTGTTTACCCGATCCGATTAACATCTCAAACAATAGGACAGACGGCCATCGTGCCCGAATCCGCAAGTGCATTAATCCTTCCCCAGCCTCACCTTATCGAACTTGTTATAGGTTCAATTTGGATCCGCTCCGATAACTCACCAATCCCATTAAAATGACATCGACAAAGATCGGAAGGAGTACCATCCGCTTTCTCCTCTAGCCTTGAAGCGATTCGCTTCGCTTCCGCGCAATTACCATCCGAAAACCGAAACCCTAATCGCCCGCACGCCTGCCGCTCGCCCTCTCTCGAGGAGCCTTCGATTCGATCGCCCCTCCTCAAGGGTCGCGCCTGTCTTCCCCCGGAGCTCCGAATAGGACTCCGACAATTTTTACGCTTCGTCACGATCCCGCAAGACTTCGTTTTCGAGTCAATCAACTTATTTCTCTGGATATAAAGGTAGCTTTTTTCCCTGCTCGTCTCGGGGTGCAACCCGTTGTTTGCATTGGGTACTTATTTGATCGTTAATATACCCCCTTTTTACACTTTTGATTTATTTATTTTTTTTTGTTTATGCTCAGTTATTGTTGGTATTTAGATATGGTTTTGATTATACATGTGAAAGCTGGTTGATTTCACATCGTACAATACTTTACTCGATTAAAAATTTGATCTTGCTGTTTGTTCTTACGTGGTAGAAATTGGCCTGCTTATTGATATGATGAGTTTGTGTAGTGGAGGCAGTTGTACTCAGCGAGGCGATCGATTATATCTCATAATCAACTATGATGGATGCGAATGACAACACTGAAATTACTGTCCACAATCCAAGAGCTCGGAAGTTGAGATCCTTAGTTTGGAACGATTTCACCAAGGAGAGAAGACCAGATGGGAGTTATGTTGCTATATGCAATCATTGCAAGAAGCAGCTCACAGCTAGCAGCAGGAGTGGTACTACCCATCTAAAGAACCATCTTGTTATCTGCACGTCAACCAAGCGAGGTAAACGCAAGAAGCTGGTCGTTCGCCGCCTTGTACTTAAGTCTAACGATGCCAAGAATGAAGGTGGTATGAGTTCCGAGCACTCCCAGTTTGATCAGGAACTGAGCCGGCAAGATCTTGCCCGCATGGTCATTCTGCATGGTTACCCATTCAACATTGTTCATCATGTTGGTTTCAGGACCTTTGTTAGGAACCTTCAACCGCTGTTTAAAATGGTGTCTGCTGATATTGTGAAAGCAGATTGCATGAAGATATATGAGAATGAGAGGCTCAGGTTGCATGAAATGCTAGACAAGCTACATTCTCGAGTTAGCATCACAGTCGATATGTGGAAATCCATTGCAGACATGGACTATGTGTGCTTGACCTGCCACTATGTTGATAATGATTGGAGACTTGAGAAGAAAATTCTCAACTTCTTTCCTCTTGAGCCTTCTGAAGTGGGGCAGGATGTGAGCAAAATCATATTGGAGAGATTGCGGGAATGGAGTATTGATGGAAAGCTCTGTGCTGTAGTGCTAGACAATTGTAGCACCAGTGATTTGGTTGCGAATGAGCTTATAGAGTGCCTCCGTATGAAAGGTTTTCTTATTTCAGGTGGTGATCTATTTTCTGCCCGGTCCTGTGGTCATTTGCTGAATCTCATTGCTCACAAAAGTCTAGAAGTAGCGTGTGAAGTCATTGATAGAGTTCGTGTCGGTGTGCAATTTGTAAAAACCTCACCCGAAAGGCTATCCAGATTTCAGAAAGATACAGATCAAATAGGAATCCCAGAAAAGCCATTGGTTCTTGATGCTCCATCTAGTTGGCCGTCGACATATATGATGCTTGAAACTGCATGTCATTATGAGGAGGCTTTCAAACACTTGGCAGAAAGTGATCCGGACAATGCAAGCTTTCTTTCGCCCAAGGATTGGGAAGATGTTAGAGCGATTGTGGAGTGCCTAGATGTTCTTTACCAGGCTTTGGAGAAGTTCTCTTCCACAAGAATTCCTACTGCAAATCTGTACTTCAATGACATGTGTGGTATTCATTTTCTTTTAAAGACCTGGTACAAGAGTCCACAATCTTTTGTTGCATCTATGGCTAAGGAGATGCTTGAGAAATTTGAACGTTATTGGGACTTGAGTAGAATGTTAATGACAATTGCATCTGTTTTAGATCCACGCTACAAGATGAAGTCTGTCGAATACTTCTTTAAGCAAATTTGCGATGATGCATTGGAAGCTAAAACAAGGATTGACAATGTTCGCGACAGCTTTATAAATCTGTACAATGAGTATGTGGGCCACTCTGCAAATTCTTCAAAACTTCAAGCCTTTTATGCCGGGAACAGTGGTGGCTATAATGGGAATGAACATGTAAATGGTGGAGAATATAAGACATCTCGAATAACATTATCTGATACACAGCGTGGATTAGATCAGTATCTTAAAGAGACATCCTCTGGTCATCCAGCAAGATCTGATCTCGATATGTACTTGGAGGAGGCTGTTCATCCTTCAAAAGGTCCTGAAGATAATTTTGATATCCTAGCGTGGTGGAAATATAATGCTGCCAAATATCCAGTGCTTTCTATGATGGCTCGAGATATTATGGGGGTTCCTATATCAGTTGTTCCATTAGATAATGAAGCAAGAACTCTAAATCAGTATTTAAGTTCGACAGATCCAATGATTATAGAATGCTTGATATGCTCTCAGGATTGGATAGGCGATGAAACAGATGGTAGGGGCAAATTTTAGATATCATCCTTCTCTTCTAGTTTGTTATTCCTAACACCTCATCTTTTATTTTGGTTAGCGTCACCTGTGGATGCTCTAGCAGTTGTTCCTTCCACAACTCTGTTGGAGGCTAACGGTGATGAATGCATGCTACCTGCTAGTGGTGACTGAGACTACTAAATTTGGTGTTGATTTCTAGCATCTGTGTTGCCCTTCTGGAGCTGGAGATGCTTGCCCTTTGCATGAACAGCCATTCTGGTACTTAAATTTAGCTTTTTGGAATTATATGTAGCATTTCTTATCCCCTATGATAACATCTTCATTGTATAGAAACTGTGTAATTCACAGTGCATATACAGCAGTGATGTGTCATGATCGTGGGTACAAAATTAATAAAGTAAAAAAAAAAGGACTCGGGACGTGGACTTTCTGCTGTTGCATTATGCACCATCGTGCCATAACCCGCAGAGTGGGCAACTGCAACGTCTCATGTTCTCTATATATTTTTATTTTTTTAATTAAAAAAAGTGTTGTGTGTCATTAACTAATCCACTAATTAATCACTCTCATGTTAATTACCTATTTAATGCGTATCTGTCTCTTTCCTCTGCGTTCTGCTTCGAATCGACGGTTGCTGTCCTGCAACGTAAAAGAGTAGGGAGGGAAGGAATAAGACAAAAAGAAGGAAATCCACCGCCTTCGCGTACGACGACGACGGCCGCGATTGTCGCTGCAGTTCTAGTGGGTGGTAGGGCATCCACCGCCTTCAATCTGCTGCCCTTCTTCTCCTCCAGTCAAATCTCCCGCCCATCCCTTCGAAAATTTTCTATTCAATTTCCCAGATCGCTCCGTTTTCCTACTTTGCCTCGCATTATTGTTTTTGTCGGCCAAAGTTTCGATTTTGACCAGCGATTTCCGATAAAGGACCGGCCTTTGGGATTCTGGGAAGAAGGAGGGTATATATCGTTATTCAGTACTCCGTCATGCCGAAGAAGAGGAAGGCGGCTAAGCGCAAGAAGAAGATGGCCGCCGCCGCCACGGCGGATGTTGCTCCTAATGGTCGCTTCGTCTTCTTTCTCTGCCGTTCGTAGTTCCCTGCTTGAGCTCCTTTTGTTTGTGCATTTGATTCTTCAGATCATGGGCATCACGACGATGGGGTGCTGCCTCCGCCTGAGGAGATCAAGGAACACGATGGCGGATCCACGGCGTCTTCTTCCTCTGCATCATCGTCGCCTCGAGAGCACCATTGTTCTTCATCTGCCGAAGAGTTCCCTGGATCTGAACCCGTTGCCTTTAATGGATCCACTGAAGGAGTGGTCTTAGTCGAGCACGACCTGGTGGAGGAAGACTCTTCTATTGTTGTAGAGGAAACAACTTTTAGCTCTACCACAGAGTTCTTTGCTAAATCCGAGGCTTCCCTTGTCCAAACTACTAAATATAACAAGGAAGACGAGGGATCTGTTGTTCCTGTCGAAAAGATTGCTGTTTTGGCTGAAGAGGAAAGGCAAGGCGATGAGATTGCTTTGGCTGAAGTCCAAGTGAAAGTAGTGCTGCTTACTGATGTACATGAGACGGTTGAAGAACAACTCGATGAGAATCATGGAGACCATTGTTTTGGTGGAAAAGCTAAGGCTTTACCTACTATTGAGGTGCTAAAGTCCTAGTTTTTATGGTGCTAATTTCATCTATCTCCATTAGTATACTGATTAGGAGTGAATGGCCTGTTGTTACATGTAGCTTGCGCCGTCTCCTCTGGTGGTAGTTCGTCCGACGACTTGGTGGAGTTGCTGTGGATTGCTTGACGTCTTTGCAGGTTCAGGGAGATAAACTAAACAAGGTAAATGTGATCTACTACCTTCTCAGTAGAATGCCAAGCTTTGAAGAATTCATCTTGTACTATGTAGATTTGTTTGTCATATTGGTGTAAGCAACGTAGTTGTTCAGTTACTACCATCTGTTCTTGTAAGCTTTGTTGTTTGTCTAAGATAAAGTGAGTAATGAGAACATATTTGGCTTCTGGTTTGTTTGAAGCCATTCTCCATCAGTAGTATACAATTCTATATGTGGTCGCGAATAACTGAACAAAGATGAAACCCTAGGATGTCTAAGTACTACAGCCTAGGATTAATTATTGACACATTAATTTGGCCTAAGAGCAAATACATATTCATGATGTGGCAGTGTTCTTTGTGCTCCCCGAATTGGTTGATGCCCAAACGATAATATAATGGGTGGATCAACATATTAGCTAAAATCTATTTTGCTCTGGCACTTGTTTTGAAGTTACTTTGTTTTAAAAACTAACTGTTGGGTCTGCTTAGTTTATGCATGAGCCATGGAGATTTGCAAGTATGATTTATAGTTCCTTTTTTGGCTGAAATTAAGCATCAATCGCACAAAAAGGAGGGTTCTGTATTTTGGATACACATTGATGTTAGCTTCAGAATTGTTATTCTTGCCATTAATATTGTATGAAATTCTAGGATGACATGGTTTCTGCATAACTAACAAATTTGTCACTAACCACAGAATTAGGGTAAGTGCTTTACGTATAAGATATTGATACTTCTTCAAAATTCTTGTGATTCTATGGGCAAAATTGAGTTGCGTGTGAGAGATAACCCTTTTAACACAAATTCAAGCATTGACACTTCAGTACTCTAGGTTGACATCCAAAATCCCTCCTTTATCATTTCGGTGTTGTTGTTCCTTTTAAGATTATTCTAAAAATCCAGTTTTTTTAGTGTTGTTGTATCTTATGCAACGCATTTTTACTTTTTAGTGATGCAGAACCTTGGGCTTGTTCCTTGAAGACCAACGCTCGATATAGAGTTTGAGACAAGGCTTTTATGCAACTTTTGTTGTATTTCTTGTTTGCTTTGCTGTAGTTAAATTTATGGACATCTCGTTATTATAATAAAACTCTTTGGATTTGTGTATTACGCAAAGGAATAAAGAACTTATTTTCCCATGTCTTAAAACAAAGTCAGTATTCAAATTGAACTCATGTAATAGGACTGGATCTTTTGAAGTCTGGGTTTGATTTGCTGCGTAGATCCAGGGGCGGATCCGGGATGGAATCAGACCAGAAATCTGGGTGAAGAAGCATTGCTATTTGTCATGGTCAGGAATAAATTACTCTTCATGTTTTTTGGGTTGTGCAAATTAATATTGGTTGGTGAAACTGTCATCTTAGCGGCCTCTTCATCTAGAAAGGAAGTAAATTATGAAAGATTTTGTCCAATAACAATAGGACATGCAAAGAGAGATTGAGACAATTAAGAGTATTCACATAAGTTTTTTTATTATTATATTTAAAATTTAAAATAAATAATTTATTTTATTAAATTTAGATAATTATTTTTCATTATATACTACATCAATTATTTTAAAATTTTCATCATTCTTAATTTTTTATTATTTTTTTCTCATTCTTTTATTTTTTTTATTATTATTATATTTATGGAATGAGTGAAAAGGAGAGAAATTGAAAAGATTAAGTGTAAGGAGAGAGATTAAAAAGAAATATTATTTTATTTTTAAAGTAGAGGTTTTATTCTTTAAACTTAGAGAATAATTATTCATTAAATCTAAATTTAGGTATTGAATAGAGTAGTTGATGTAAAATTTTTTTAGTTATCCTATCTAAAATTTAAAATAAAATCTTTGAATAGAATAGTTGATATGAATACTCTAAACGGGTATTCTGCAACTATTAGAAATCAATCTCAAATCTATTGATAATAATAACACACCAACTGTCTCAGGGGTAGATGGTGGTGCACTGCAGAAACCACAATGAAGGAGAAAATGCATGGATCAATTTCAACCATTTGATCTAAACTTAATCTCAGCATGTCCTCTGACCAGACTGTTTTGTTATGTTTTAAGTTCAGTTAGATTTTTTTTTTTAAAATATTTTGTACTATTAACATTTATATTCTTGTGAGAACTAAAATAAATAACTTCACAAGTAATTAGTTAATGACACACCAAACTACTGCATGTATAATACATAATATGTTGCCTGATTATTGATTACCAAAATGACCATTACATAAAGATGTTCAAAATCTTAAATTACATCATAGGATAATATTACCACACTATGTGAGCTTCACCACACTTTCATCGTACACAATAACATTCACAACTCAATATGACCAACTATATTAGGAAGCAATCCCTCCTCTCCTTGAAAATTCAAGGGCTTAAACTCTTTTTTTGCCATTTCAATTTCAGCTTTGTAAACTTCAGCGAGAGTTGCACATACATCCAGTCATACATCTTGTCCACCATCCCAAAGAGAGTAATCCTTGTGGTTTTTTTGATGAATATTATGCCCAAATATGCCCAGAATCCAATTATAAATCCCATGACAATAATAGCATAATCTAGAACTCTGTCAAGTTTCTCATCGTCCTCTTCATCTTCTTCTTGAGATGGTGAATGATGATTGACTTCATCACCCGGACATGTTGGAAGTGGCACACCACAAAGGCCCTCATTGCCAACATACGTTGAGTCATTGAAGGTTGACAATTGACCTCCTGTTGGGATTTTGCCGGACAAGTTGTTGTATGAGAGATTCAAGGAGCCCAGAAAGTTTAAAGTAGATAGGTCAAAAGGAATTTCTCCCATAAGACGGTTCATTGACAAGTCAAGAGACTCCAATTCTATCATGACACCAATATTTCTTGGAATCCTTCCTGACAAATAATTGTTGGATAAGTTGAGGAAGTACAATCCATGTAACTTTGTGATCTCTTGTGGAATCTCACCAGAAAGCTCATTGTTTGATAGGTCTATGCTTGTCACCGCACTAAGAACTTTAGTGTATTCATTAGTTGACCCTTTTGCAGTTATAAGAATGTAATCCTTGAAATGATATTCCCTGTCAAACTCAACATAAGGAGGACCATAACTGTTATTCTCACGATAATAAGAAAAATGATGGTTATCCCTGAAATGAGATTCCGGATCGGGGTCATGATAATAATATTGTCTTGAGAGTGCGGAATAGACAATAGGCGTTAGATAGCTATCCGTAACATTCAATTGATCACTGTAGTTTTGTTTCACAACCATAGAAGTAAAATTTGTGATAGAGGAAGGTACATTGCCAATAAGATTGTTGGACGAAAGATCCAAAACTTGGAGGGAAGTAAGATTTCCAATATTTGTTGGAATAGCATGATCGAATGAGTTTGAGCTCAAACGAAGAAACTTTAGCAACGGGAAGCTCCTTCCCACCCAGTTTGGTATTTCACCAAAAAATTTATTTCCACCAAGATCAAGAGTTACTAATTCTTTATAATTTCTTAAGACAGAAGGAAATGGTCCTGACAAATTGTTTTTGTTCATGTGCAAGGAGTGCAAACTAATTGGATATGAGCCATTGCAATTTGGGACCTCGCCCGACAAGTAATTGTTGGATAGGTGTAGTACCCTTAACATGGTTAAATTGCAAAAGAAGGCAGGCAAACAACCATTGATATAATTATTAGACAACAATAATATGTGAACAGCTTCCGGATTTCTATAATTCAATGGAATCATTCCTTCAAAAGAGTTATTTGATAGATCCATGACGATAGATAGACTACAAGGTAACTGACCACTCAAATTGTTTGAGCTTACATCAAGCTGAATAAGTGAATTTTCCAAAAAGAAATCTGAAAACCAATTTGGAATATTTTCATAAAGTCCCAACTCCAGATAAAATGATAAATATCTCAAAGCTGTTTGTGTTTGAATCCACGAAGGAAATCTAGTTCCCAAATGACAATAGCTCATATCAATCCAGAGAGCATTAAAAGGAGGAATCCAATCATCTGATAAAATATAATTCAAAGAGTTATAAGATGTATTCAAATAGTATAAGTCAGTGAGCTGGGAGAAGTGAGCATCAGTAATGTCGCCCTGCAATGAATTCGATGAGATGTCCAATGTTCTTAGTTGAGCTAATTGCCAGAGATTTGAAGGAGCCAACCCATTCAACTTATTGTCTTGAAGTTGTAAGTACTTTAACTTGGAGCCTTGTGGACATTTCGACAAACCATCAAGTAGGTTTGTTAGTTCTCCACCAATATTATTCAAAGACAAATCCAAATCCGTTAAGTTGCATAGATCACCCAAACTCAATGGTAGTTGTCCCATCAAGTTATTCGCTGATGCATCAAAATGCATCAAGTTGTGAAGTCTGCCAATGCTTTCTGGTATTTGACAAGAAATATTGTTATGAAATAGGCGTAATTCCTCCAAATTGACGAGATTGCCCAAACCACTTGGTATACATCCATAAAATTCATTAGATGACAAATCCAAACGTATCAAGCTAGTCAGGTAGCCCATGCTCGAAGCTATCTCTCCAATAATATGATTCCGAGACAAATCTAAATACTCCAAGCTGATAAGATTGCCAATGCTCAGAGGTACCTCTCCAATAATATTATTATCATGCAAATACAAAGACTCCAAGCAAATAAGATTGCCCATGCTCAAAGGTATCCCTCCAGTAATATAATTCCCAGACAGATCTAAATACTCCAAGCGAATAAGATTGCCCATGCTCGGAGGTATCTCTCCAGAAATATTACTACCATGCAAATCTAAATACTCCAAGTAAATAAGATTACCCATGCTCAAAGGTATCCCTCCTGTTATATGATTCTCAGACAAATCTAGATACTCCAGATGGATAAGACTTCACATAATGAGTAGAATTTTTGTTAAAGAATTACCAGCTAAATCCAAGTGCTTCAATTTTCTAGTGGCATTCACAAAAATATTTCCTTCTATTTGATTGCTTGATGAATTGAGTTGTGTCATACTTGTGCCAGCTCCTGCTGCATCTGGTAGCCAACAATTTGACAAAGAAAGATGTTCTAGGCTATTATAATTAATTTGGTGAAGCCAAGTATTTGCTAAAGAGAGATTGACACAACTCATGTCTAGATATTCTAGAGAAGTTAAGTGGGAAAGCCAACTCAGGTCATTTGACCATTGTGAAGAACGCCAATCACAACAACTAAGGTCGAGGAAGCGTAGGTTAGAAAGATTGCCTAATTGTTGAGGAATTAATCCATCAAACATTGCATTGGAGAGGTTAAGATGTTCCACATGGACAAGCGAGGAAATCATACTAGGTACATGGGATGCGAAGTTGTTGAAGCTTAAATCCAAGTATTTTAAATGCTTCAATTTAAACAAAGAAGGATTTATCTTACTTTTGCTGGGAAGTGAAGCATATTGATACAAAAAGGCGGAATCCGCCGCCCCGACGGCCCCCTACGCCTGCCCCACGGTGATGTAGGAGGAGGGTTAATCAGGGTGAATGCTGGGTTGACAAGTGGCTGGGGGTTCGAGGCTTTAAGCCGGCAGACGGGGATATTATCCCGCATTGCAACCGTCGACACTCGAACCCGTTGCGTCATGATACAACATCCCAGCCACTTACCAACTGATCCAGCCCCTGGGGGCGGGAAGTTAAGCATATTGATCGAATGGATAGTGAAGATCAAGCCTTATGACATGGTTGGTGATGTTATCACAGGCAACTCCTCTCCACTTGCAACAGTCATAGCCGGTCAAGAAGAAAGCCAATGATCCGAGTTGTACAAGTCAGACTTGATTGCAAGTAGAGCTCTCCTTTCACTCTCCAAGCAATTGCTCCCCTTAGATGCATGTGGACGATCATCACAGCTTGCTCTAGTGTTAAACAATAATATGATTAGGAAGAAAGTAGCATGCATTGAGGAATTAGAGTTGCTCTTACAACCACAAGTAATAGCCATAGAGTAGTGATCAAGGAAGAGTAGCTTGACTGAATCATATGTTGGAAGAGACACCGTACTTATAGCTTGTGTATATACTACAAGGTCCCTTCACTTGCCTAAATTAGTTTTTCTTTTTGTTGGAAAATAAGGTGAATGGCTTTGACACTTTGGACACGACATGATGATTATGCCGTGAAGAAGGGGTTTGCTTAACTTCCATAAAATATTTATAATTAATAAATACGTATTAGAAACTTTTAGGTCTTGACTAGGACTGTGATTGCAACTAGGATTAATTTTTGTTTTGTTTTATTATAATTGTTGATTTGATATATAATTTAATACTTCTCATTGAAATTAGCTAAGTTAAATATTTGCTTTATTACTTTTAGAAGTTAGCATTCTATCTAAATTATGTGACATCTAATTATATTATAATAGGGCATGCCTTTGTCTTGTGTTGCCAAACCCACCAGTCATGTGGCCAGAGTAAAGTCAAAGTCTTCTTGAATTAATGCTTTGTTTAATCAAAGTCTTGTGGCACCATAATTCCTGCCAAGTTGGAAATGTAGTACAGCTGCAATCACCCGTTTTCAGAAAATTTTACCCTACCTGTACAGTAATACCCCACATCTGAGATGGTGGGACCCACTGAATTATTTGTATTTTCAAATTCCAAATCAAATTTTAAATATTATATATATATTTTTCAAATTCACAATTAAATATTAATATTTTCATATTATTCGACTCCATCCAATTAGTTTACCTCTCTATTCTCTCCTCTGAAAAAAATTTTACATTCAACTGAACGTAGGAAAGAAAAACATTTAACTGAACATCCTTTAGAAGAAATATTTTTAAAGAGTACTACCAGTTTATCTAATCTCTCTTTCTTGGAGCACTTGAACCTTTCTTACAGCAACTTGTCCGGAAGAATCCCAGATAGTACTCAATTGTCAGCTCTCAATGACTCCATCTAAGCCGGAAATGAAGGCCTACGTCGACCACCATTGCCGGAGTGCCCAAGTCATGCAGCTCGTCAGTGGTCCATCAGCTGAACAAGGCAGGCAGACAGCAAGTTAAAGTTGGTCTATTTCAATTGGTGGACAAGACCTACAATGTGATGCATGTTCAATTGGCAGTGAAGTTACGAAATACTTGAAGTCCTAGTTCAGTAACTTTTGTTTTAAGTGTTCAGGATCTTTGATTTTTTTTTATTTAGCATCTATTCATCCCCTAGCCGGTCATTTCAACCGATCAACTGTCGTGGTTTGCAAATTGATCATTGTAAAAGTTTCATACCTATATTGGCCATACCAAAGTGCAAAGAACAATTCTAGCTGAAACTTCTAGGTGTTCATCAGAAAGTAACCCTCCAATAGATGACCGAGGCTTTCAACTAGGTATTCAGAACTGCCGATGAGATTTGATAGAGCAAGATGTTCTATGCTATTATAATAAATTTGGCGAATCCAGTTATTTGCTAAAGAGAGATTGACACAACTCATATCTAGATATTCTAGAGAAATTTTGTGAGAGAGTCAACTTAGATTATTTGACCATAATGAAGAATAGCAATCGTGACAACTAAGGTCGAGGAGGTGTAGATTAGAAAGATTGTCCAATTGTTGTGGAATTAATCCATCAAAGTTGGCATTGGAAAGGTCAAGATGACCCAAATGAACTAGCGAGGAAATCACACTATGCGTTGAGAAGTTGTTAAAATTTAAATCAAGGTATTTTAAATGCTTCAATTCAAATAAAGAAGGGTTTACCTTTTGTTGGGAAATGAAGCATATTGCACCAAAAGATGATAATTAACCCTCACCCTGAGGGCTCCTCCAAGACTATCCGTGCGATCTAGTGAAGATCAAGCCTAATGACATGGTTAGTGGTGTTGTCATAGGAAACTCCTCTCCACTTACACCAATAATAACCGGTCCAAAAAGAAAGCCAGTGGTCAGAGTTATACAAGTCAAATTTGATGGCAAGGAGATCTCTCCCTTCACTTTCCAAGCAATTGATCCTCTTAGACATACGTGAATGATCCTCACAACATGCTCTAGTGCAAAACAATAAAATCATTAGGAAGATAACATGCTTTGAGAGATTAGAACGCCCCTGGCAACCAAAACTAATAGACACAGAGTGATTAACGAAGATTAGTTAGATTGACTTATAAGTTGAACGAAAGACCATACCTGTGGTGCAAATTTACTATTCGAGTATCAACTATACCATCCTTCACTTACACAGGAAGTAAGTTGGATTCTTTTTTTTTTGTTGGAAAATGAATTGGATGACTTTGTTGCCATGACCACGTTGACTATACCGTGAAGAAGGGTTTTTAACTTCCACATAATTTTTACAATTAATAGATATGCATAAGAAATTTTCAATGCCTGGACTGTGATTATGATGGGGACTAGAAATAATCTGTTTATGCTTTGTTATAATTGTGCAATTGGTTTATAATTTAATATTTCTCTATTAATATTAGTCACATTATTAAATATTTTCCACAATACATTTAAATATGAAAATGACATTCCTTTGTCTTCTTTTACAAAACCCACCAGTGATAGGTTAGAATAAAGTCAAAGTCTCCTGGAATCAATACTTTGTTTAGTCAAAGTCTTGTTTTGTAGAATTATCCTGCAATCGAGCTCATACTGAAAAAGTTTTTCACTCACAAAATTTAGAATGGTGTCAAGCTTGGACCCGGATTATATAATATTATTGCGGTAGAAGTCTCTGCTACTGTTTGATTTATTTTTTTAAAAAAATAACATTTACATTCTTGTAAGAGCGAAAATAAATAAATTTTTACAGTAGTCTACCAAATAACACGCCAAAGTATTCTACGTATACATAATGTGTTGAGTGATTACTTGATTACCAAAATGACAATAACATAAAGATGAGGACAGCAATAAATAATAACAATGAAGTCTTATCCCATGGGTGATGAGATCGGATAGAGCAAATTACATTTATTTTCTTTTTTTGGTAGAGCAAAAATATCATAGAATAACATCATTACACCATGCTATAGCTTAGGCTTTTATTGTTTCAACCTTCACACCACACTTTCTTCATACACAATAACATTCACACCACACTGTCTTCATACACAATAACATTCACAACTAAATAATAAGGAAGTGATCCCTCTTCACTACTTGAAAGTTCAAGGGCTTAAGTTCATTTTTGCCATTTCAACTTCAGCTTTGCAATCTTCAGCCTGAGTTGCACATACATCCAATCATACATCTTGTCCACCAACTGGAAGAGAGTAACCTTCATCGACTTTTTCATGATAAGCATGCCAAAATATGCCCAAAAACCAACTATGAACCCCATCATAATGAAGGTATAATTCAGAATTGTTTCAAGCTTGTCACCTTCTTCATTTTCTCTTATTTGAGATGGTGAATGATTAGCGTCATCAGTAGGACACTCTGGAAGTGGCACACCACAAAGGCCCTCGTTGCCAACATATAAGGTCGAGTCATTGAAGGTTGACAATTGACCTCCTGTTGGGATTTTTCCTGACAAGTTGTTGTAAGAGAGATTCAAGGATTCGAGAAAGTTTAAAGCAGATAGGCTGAAAGGAATTTCTCCTGTGAGACGGTTCATTGACAAGTCAAGAGACTCCAATTCTGACATGACACCAATATTTTCTGGAATTCTTCCCATCAACTGATTTTTGGATAAGTTGAGGAAGCACAATCCATGTAGCTCTGTGATCTCTTTTGGAATTTCACCAGAAAGCTCATTGTTTGACAAGTCTATACTTGCCACTGCACTGAGAGTTGTAGTGTATTCATTGGTTGACCCTTTTGCAGTTATTATAATGTTATCATCGAGCAAATACTCCATGTCACCATTCGAGAAATAGTCACAGGATGGGCATCCAAAAGAAATAGAATAGTTACCACTAAAATGCAAACTAACACCGTAGTTTTGTTTCACAAGCATAGAACTAAAATTTGCAATGGTGGATGGTATACTGCCAGTAAGTTTGTTGGATGAAAGATCCAAAATTTGGAGGAGAGAAAGATTTACTATACTCATTGGAATAGCACCATGGAATGAATTTGAGCTCAAACGAAGAATCTTTAGCAATGGGAAGCTCCTTCCCACCCATTTTGGTATTTCACCAGAAAATCTATTCCCACCAAGATCAAGAACAAATAATACTTTAGAATTTCTTAAGACAAGAGGAAATGGCCCAGACAAATTGTTATTGTTCATGTGCAGGGAATTCAAATTAAATGGATTTAACCCATGGCAGTTTGGGATTTTGCCCGATAAATAATTATTGGATAGTTGTAATATCCTTAAATTAGTGAAATTGCAAAAGAAGGCCGGCAAACTACCACTGATATGATTATTAGACAACTTTAATACTTGAAGGACTTCAAATTTTGTGTAGCTCAATGCAATTGTTCCACCAAAGGAGTTATTTGAAAGATCCATAAAGGTACTTAGACGAGAAGGTATCTGACCATTCAAATTGTTTGAGCTTATGTCAAGATGAAATACTGAATTATTGAAAATGAAATCGAACCAACCTGAAATATTTCCGTAAAGTCCAACTCCAGATAAAACTAATTTTGTCAATTTTTTTTGCGTTTGAATCCAAAAAGGAAATCTAGTTCCCAAACGACAATAGCTCATATCAATCACCTCAGCATGAAAAGGAGGAAGCCAATCATCCGATAAAATCAAATTCAAGTAGTTATCAGATATATCTAAATATATTAAGTTGGTTAGCTTGGAAAAGTGAGCATCTGTCATGTTGTTCCGTAATGAATTTGATGAGATATCCAAGGATCGTAGTTGAGCTAATTGTCCCAAACTGAAAGGAACTGACCCGCTCAACTTATTAGCAAAAATGTTGAAGGTCTGTAACTTGGATCCTCGTGGACATTTAGACAAACCATCAAATAGATTTGTTAATTCTCCACTAATATTATTCTCATACAAATTCAAAGTCTTCAAGTTGCATAGATCACCAAAACTCAATGGTATCTGCCCATTCAAGTTATTCCCTGATGCATCAAAATCCGACAACTTATGAAGTCTGCCAATGTTTTCTGGTATTTGACAAGAAATATTGTTATCAAATAGGTGTAGTTCCTTCAAATTGATGAGATTACCCAAAACATCTGGTATACATTCATAAAATTTATTAGATGACAAATCCAAATGTATCAAGCTAGTGAGGTTGCCCAAAGCATCCGGTATATGTCCAAAAAACCCATTCCATCGCATATTCAAATATACCAAGCTAGTGAGGTTGCCCAAAGCATCTGGTATACGTCCAAAAAATTCATTATCTGACACATCCAAACGTATCAAGCTAGTGAGGTTGCCCAAAGCATCTGGTATGCGTCCAAAAAATCCATTATCTGACACATCCAAACGAATCAAGCTAGTGAAGTTGCCCATGCTCAAAGGTAACTCTCCAGTGATATGATTGTGTTGCAAATCTAAATATTCCAAGCAAATAAGATTGCCCATGCTCAAAGGTATCCCTCCAATTATATCATTGCTCGACAAATCTAGATACTTGAGATGGATAAGACTTCCCACAATGAGTGGAATTTTTGTTAAAAAATTACCAGCTAAATCCAAGTGCTTCAATTTTCTAGTGCCATTCACAAAAATATTTCCTTCTATTTGATTACTTGATGAATTGAATTCTGTCATAGTTGTGCCAGCGCCTGCTGCATCTTGTAGCCAACAATTTGAGAGAGCAAGATGTTTGAGACTATGAAAATTAATTTGGTGAAGCCAACTAGTTGCCATAGAGAGATTGACACAGCTCATGTCTAGATATTCTAGAGAAGTTAGGTGGGAGAGCCAACTTACGTCAATTGACCATAGTGGAGTAGGATCACAATAACAATAGCTAAGGTCAAGGAAGCGTAGGTTAGATAGATTGCCTAATTGTTGAGGAATTAATCCATTCATGGCATGGGAGAGGTCAAGATGTTCCAGATGGACAAGCGTTAAAAAAAAAAAATTAGGTACTTGGGATGCGAAGTAGTTGAAGCTTAAATCCAAGTATTTTAAATTCTTTAGTTTAAGCAAAGAAGAATTTAAATTACTTTCCTCTGAATATGAATTATATTCTGGGTGGTGAAGGTCCCTAATGACATGGCCGGTGGTGTTGTCACAGGTAACTCCTCTCCGCTTGCAATAGTCATAATCGGTCCAAGAGGAAAGGAAACAATTTGAAAGAGCAAGATGTTCTAGGCTATTATAATTAATTTGGTGAATCCAACTATTTGCTAAAGAGAGATTGACACAACTCATGTCTAGATATTCTAGAGAAGTTAAGTGGGAGAGCCAACTTAGGTCATTTGACCATAGTCCAGGATACCAAGGACACAAATTACAACAACTAAGGTCGAGGAACCGTATGTTAGAAAGATTGCCTAATTGCTGGGGAATTAATCCATTAAACATGGCATCGGAGAGGTTAAGATGTTCCAGCTGGATAAGCGAGGAAATCATACTAAGCTCGTGGATTGAGAAGTTGTTGAAGCTTAAATCAAGATATTTTAAATGCTTTAGTTCAAACAAAGAAGGATTTACCTTACTTTTGCTGGGAAATGAAGCATATTGATCAAGTGGGTAATGAAGATCAAGCCTTATGACATGGTTGGTGGTGTTATCACAGGCAACTCCCCTCCACTTGCAACAATCATAATCGATCCAAGAAGATAGCCAGTGCTCAGAGTTATACAAATCAGACTTGATGGCAAGTAGAGCTCTTCTTTCACTCTCCAAGCAGTTGATCCTCTTTGATGCATGTGGATGATCATCAGAGCATGCTTTAGTGCTAAACAATAAGATGATTAAGAAGAGAATAGCATGCTCTGAGAAATTAGAGCAGCCCTTGTAACCACAACCAATAGCCATAGAGTGATTATAGAGAAGAGTAGCTAAAGTGAATCATAAGCTGAAGGAAAGACCATATACTTAGCTTGTATATATATGCGCGCACACAAGGCCCCTTCACTTGCGTATAAGTTTTTTTTTTTTTGAATTTTTTGTTGGAAAACGAAATGGATGACTGTGTTGTTGTGACCATGACACGACGTGAATAAGGGGTTTGCTTAATTTCCACACAAGTTTTACAATTAATAAATATGCATAAGAAACTTACTTTCAGTGCCTTGAATACGATTGTGATTGGGATTAGAAACAATTTCCATTGCGTTGTATTGTAATTGTTGAATAGATTTATAATTCAATATTTCTCTATTTAGATTAGTCACATCATTAAATTTTTTCCACAGTTATTTAAATACGAATAGGACATGTCTTTGTCTTGTTACATAGAACGCAGTCATGTGGTTAGAATAAAGTAAAAGTCTCCTTGAATAAATGTTTTGTTTAGTCAAAGTCTTGTTTTATAGCATTATTCGCTATCAATGTCTTGCAATGTTAAGCGAGCAACCTCATACTCCTTTCAGTGTCTTCTTGTCGCATTATTCGTCTGCCAAAACGTTAGCAAAGTCTTCTTTAGTCAATGCTTTCATGGAGAGCTAACGAAGTAAAATTCAGATAAATCTTTACCCAATTTATAAAATTTCACAAACTATAATGTGGTTATTTTTTAACTGAAAAAGTTTTTCACTCACAGTAAACCACAAACCACTAAAAAAATATTGATTATCAAAAACCTAATAATTGAATAAGAGGTTTTACCAAGAAAAAGTTCAAATGCACTTCACTAAAAAAAATCAGGATTACTGATCAAATATTCCGTCTTAATTCTGATGGTGAAAGTGTTGGTGAAGTAATTTAGGGACAGAATTATGATAAAAAATAGTTTGTCAGAAGTTAATTCATTGGAAATGATTTTACTGACCGAAATTAAGATTTGTCGGTAATCAGCAATAGAATATAGGGTTTGTCGGTAATCACTGACGGAAACAATGTTTCCGTCAGTAAAATTTACTACGGAAATTTATTTTCCGTAGCAAATGTTCTCGACGGAAATATTATTTTCATCGGTTATATGAAAATGGAATCACCGACGGAAATGCTGTTTCCGTTGGTAATATCAAAATGGAATCACTGACGAAATTGTATTTCCGTCAGTAATTCCATTTTCATATTACCGATGGAAACAATATTTCCGTGAGAAAAACAAATGATATTTACCCATGAAACTCTATTTCCGTCGGTCAAATGTATCGATATTTACTAACAGAATAATGATTCCGTCGGTATTCCGTCTGTAATTTTAAAAAAAAATTCAAGAACCATTTATATTTAGGATCTATCCTATTTACAATTTCCATATATATAAGAAACCATCACAGAGGATAACATTTCATACATTTACATTTATACAATCACATTCACACAATACACACATAAAAACACATTTAGTACATCTTAATAATCCATATATACATTTCTTACCATTCATAATATCACAAACACAAATAAACTAACATTCGTACAAACAAACATACTAAATTATGAAAACAAACTAGAAAATATCTAAATATCCACGAATCACAAGCATCTAAAACAAATAAAATCTAAACAAATCACAATAATATAAAAAATAACTAAACTATTCAAATATTCATATCTAAATACAAATACATCCATATATGAGATAGTAATAGAAAATCTTATAGAAAGTCAAATACGAAACTTTATATCAGATTTATATATAATTAAAAATTTTACATATATGTATAACTAATTTTGATACTTGGTAAAAATGAACAGATTATGATAATCATCCATTTGTAAATAGGCTAGGACTTCTGAAATATTTAGTAATACAATAACTAGAAATATGCAAATTAAAATATCAAAACATAATAAATATATTTTGCATGGTTTATGTATGATAAATAAAAAACTAAGTTGTAGTTAAATAAACCTCAGAAAAAACTAATCACTATGGTCTGATGGGTCTTGAGTCTCCTGCGACTCAAACTTAGGCGGTGTCTGAGTCCATGTGAAATTAGCCATGACCGCTTGCATATGGGTCTTCTCTGCTCATCAGCAGCCATCCTCTGCTCCTCAGTGACCATCCACTGATTCATCCTCTGATTCATTGAGACAACTTGGGCTTGTAGTTCTTGATTTTTCCATTATAAAGACTGCACCGCAGTAGAAGAAGAGGAAGAGGAACTATCACAACCCCTAGAAGTCCTCAAATGATTAAATGCAACTTTGGCCTAAGAGCTAAGGTTATAGAGGGTAGAGTTTTTTTATCCGCCCACGAATAATATTATAATAAATCTCATTTAATACCTCAGTGGATAGAGGTTATGACTCCCCCCTTTGCTGGTGGCTAAGATATCTGTGCTACTCTATTTGTCATTTGATCTTGTGTGGGAAAAATATAATATGATTAATATTCAATTTGATCACAATTACTAAAGTTAATTAAAATAGAAATGATTAAATGTAATAAAGTTAATAATTTTACGTGTATGACCTAGGATCGAGGATGAATAAATGTGTCATCCTTCTTCTTGTGGGTCTTGAGAAAGACCTTGATACAAGTGGGTTGGTGGGCTAGTTCATGTTTCTACATACACAAATAATTTGGGACAAAATTATGCAAGTTTGGTAATAAATATAAAATTTACTTATATAGCTTTAAATTAAATTCACCAGATCCATGCTATGCTCAATAATAAATTTGGATCTGGATGTATGCCGAGCGATTCCGGTGCTCGACCCACCTGACTCTATATTCGTATTTACTCGTTCAATTCCTTTTCAACATTTACTTGCCACCTTTCTGTAGCCCAAGTAGTCATCCATGCACTCCATATTTCGACTGACATATATGTCGGCCCTGTGCCATTCTGGCTCATATAATAAAGAAGGTTTCTCTATAAAGTTTGGAATAATAATTATTCCAAGTATTTTTAAATTGTTCCTCGTGGTCTTCCTCCTATGTATATTTTTTCTGCAATTATAAGTTGAATAAAAAATTTAGTGTATTGAAAGATAAATATATTATAGAACACAAAATATAGTAAATTTACTACTATAAATTCATTATAATAAAATGTGTTTGTCTCTTTGTCTACATGCCTCTATGTAATACCAGAAGACATACTCTTTCTTTGAATTTTTCGGTTATACAGGTGGCAACTTGGTGATCATCTAGAGTAAACCTATATAAAAAAATATTAAGATATAAGAAATATATTATAAATAAAGTCATATATGAACTTGACTTATTAATAACAAAAAATACTTACGAGTCATCAATAACTCGTAGCACCTTGTAACCATGGAGTGTTATTGCCTGATGCTGCTTTGCCAACAATTTGACAAAGAAAGATGTCTAGGCTACTATAATTAATTTGGTGAACCCAACTATTTGCTAAAGAGAGATTGACACAACTCATGTCTAGATATTCTAGAGAAGTTAGGTGGGAAAGCCAACTTAGGTCATTTGACCATAGTGAATGATAAGGATGACATCAACTAAGGTCGAGGAAGTGTAGGTTGGAAAGATCGCCCAGTTGTTGAGGAATCAATCCATTAAATCAGGCATTGGAGAGGTTAAGATGTTCCACATGGACAAGCGAGGAAATCATACTAGGCACATGGGTTGAGAAGTAGTTGAAGCTTAAATCCAGATATTTTAAATGCTTCAATTCAAACAAAGAAGGATTTGCCTTACTTTTCTTTGGAAATGAATTATATTGATCGCGTGGGTAGTGATGTTGTCACAGGCAACTCCTCTCCACTTGCAATAGTCATAACCGGTCCAAGAAGAAAGCCAATGATCGGAGTTGTACAAGCCGGACTTGACAGCAAGTAAAGCTTTCCTTTCACTCTCCAAGCAACATGCTCCACTGACAAACAATAAGATGATTAGGAAGAAAGTAGCATGCGTTGAGGAACTAGAGTTGCTCTTGCAACCACAACTATTAGCCATAGAGTAGTGATTAAGGAATAGTATAGTAGCTTGATTGAATTGTAAGTTGGAGAGACACCATGCTTAGCTTGTATATATACTACAAAGGTCCCTTCACTTGCCCACATAGTAAATTAGATTTATTTTTGTTGGAAAATGAGTTGAATGGTTTTGTCGATTTGGGCAGGGGTTCGCTTAACTTTCACAAAATATTCATGCTCAGGAATAAATGATTCTTGTTATCAGGTTGTGCTTGTGCAAGTATGTAAGGGTAAGATGATGGTGCATTGCAGAAACAATAAGCATTTTTCTATAGCGATTGGCGAAAAAAACAAGCTTTACCATGGTGTCAAGCTTGGACTTGGATTGTGTGGCCCCAACGCAATAGAATGATTTTCCAAGATGGAGCCTAGCAAAGTTCATCCCATCAAGAATGGCTCTTCTTATGCTATGCCAACTCTGGATGTACAGATTTATATAAAGAAAAGAAAGCTCAAGCAAATAGATGGATAGAGCCAAGAACTACCTGAAACTGATTACCTACAAAGATCTCTGGCCTGCTAGAAATATTTTGAATTTTTGATCTAACTTAATCACGGCATGCCTCTAAGTAGACCGTTTTGTTATGTTTAAAGTTTAGTTAGTTTTTTTTAAAATTTTTTTTCCTTTCTTTTTACTTGATACTCTGTTTGACTTTTATTTTAAAACATACATTTACATTCTTATGAGAACAAAAATAAATAAAGTTTACGAGTAATATAATTAATTAATGACACGCCTATGTACTCGTAATACCTGTAATACCTAATATGTTCCGTGATTCTTGTTTGCCAAAATCATTGATGCGGCAATAGGTAGGATCTTATTTGGCACGAGTCAATTGTCACGATATAGGTTAAAGTAAAGATGGTCAATATCAGAGCTTAAGCAAGGATCGGCCACACCCGAGCGGAAAGTGATTCATCGACCGATCGGAGGGATCATTGTCCGGTCGGTCATCTGAGTAAACCAGTGTCTGATCTATCCGGTCGTCGGTCGACAAGAGAGCAAGCTAAGCGGGTCAGGAGCCCAAGCCGAGTGAACCACCCGTCCGACTCAAGGTATGGCGTTGGTGTTGTACATATAATGAACCAATAAAATAATAAATAAAAGAGGAAAAGACATATAATTAATAAGGGAAAGAGAAAATAAAAGAGAACACTCCATCTATCATTAAATGAGAAGAAGCCAAGATAAATATGTCTTCTGTCAGTAATTAATATCATTAAACAAGGGAAGATGGAAGAGTCACTAAGAAAGGTATAAGAGAGTATGTCAGGTATGAAGAAAGGAAAGATTAATCTCTGTCCTTAGTACTTTCACTTTCTCTTCTTCTTCTATTTATGATTTGAGTGTCGGAGGGTCAATGTCAGGGACCCCTTCCCTGGTTTGATTTTGTTTTGTAGAGGAGCGAAGTCTTCATCTAGTCAGCGGAACTGCCACATCCCCGGCTTTCCAGCTTCACGCCTTCGCACAAGATCATTTTGGCGTCATTTGTGAGAACGTAGTCTGCATTCGAACGAGAAGATGGAAGACGCTGGATGACTCACAACAGTGGCGTTGATGCAAGAGGATCTCGACGCACTAATACAGGCTCGAGTGACGAAGATATTTGAGCAACAGCAACAACAGTCGCTGGCCGATTAGCAAGCGCAAGAGCCTGCAGCTTCCGCGGTAGGTCGCTAGGATGAGCGAGGGGACCGAACGAAATAGCTTTCCATTCAGGACCCGAACAAGAGGCCGATCGACACCTATGGGGAAGCATCTCATGCGTCAGTCCCCTTACACCGAGCGCTGTTATGGACTCTAGCAGAAGAGAGGGTCCGAGCGGACAGAGACTAGGAATTTTCCTCGGATGAGGCACCCGCTCGAGATACAAGGAAAAGGAAGGCATCCAAAGAGGATAATTCGCCCGAGCGGGTCAATCAACAGTTTTCGGAGGGGATTCTAAATGACCCTCTACCGAAACATTACACCCTACTAACGATCGAGGAATATAATAGAGTGACCGACCCCGATGACCACTTGGCCAAGTTTGATAACACAGCCACACTTCACCAGTACACGGATGGGGTGAAATGTCGAGTCTTCCTCACCACGTTATCTGAATCGGCACAACGCTGGTTCAAGCAGTTGCCAAGCAACTCGATCCACAGCTTCAAGGACTTCCGAGCGATCTTCCTACACCACTTCGCTAGCACTCACCGCCACCAGAAAACGAGTGTGAATATATTCTCGTTGAAGCAGGGGCCCCGAGAGCCATTAAGAGCCTATATCTAGCGCTTCAATTAGACGGCGATGAACATCTCGGCTGTCTCCTCGGACATGTTGGTAAACGCCTTCACCCAAGGGCTCACTGAAGGAGAAATCTTCCGTTCGCCCAATCAGAGACTGCCAAAGGACTTTGGCCACATACAAAAAAAGGCCAACGAATACATCAATGTGGAAGAAACTCAGGCGGCAAGGAAGAAGGAGACGCATGTCGAGCCCGCAAGAGTATTTGAACGGCGGCAGCCGAGCAACCATCAATCTACCAAGGGGCCTTGATCAGGAGGAGCCCCGCCACCCAAGCCCAGGACACATGCTGTGCAGCATATGGCAGCCGCTCGTCTAAAGGCTGCAAAAGGCAAGGTGTGGATGCCGATGTTCTGCTCCTTCCACTAGTCGGTGACGCACAACACCCGGAACTACTATGACTTGGCAGCTAGTAGGCCATCCCAGCGGGGATATCTTCGTCGATCATCATCACCTGATCGCTGACAAAGATGCCGATCAACCATTCGAAGAGAGGGGGGAAAGGACAATGCCCGAACTGTGCCACCATCGGCCTCAGCATGGGAACAATCCAAGTCCCACCCGATGCTTCACCGAGTGGAATGAACCGTTGGCACGGAAGGAAGAGAACCAGAGTAACACTGCTCGGGGGGAGATAGATATGATCACAGGCATGCTGACCGGCGGAGATTCTAACCGAGCAAGAAAGTCGTATGCTCGGTGACTCGAGATCCATGCTGTTGGCTGCAGCAAGGAGAAAGCTGAAGGACCCGAAATCAGCTTCATCCCTAAAGACTTGGAGGGAATAGAGATCCCTCACAACGATGCACTAATCATCCGAGCGGTAATTGTCAATTATACAATTCATCAAACTTTTGTTGATACAGGGAGCTCGGTGAACATCATATACAAAAAGGCATTCGACCAGTTACAAATCGACCGGAGTGAACTGCTGCCGATGACGACCTCGCTCTATGATTTCACGGGCAAAGAAGTGTTGCCGATCGGCCAGACCAATCTAGCCATTTCACTTGGCGAGGAGCCCCTGAAGAGGACAAGGACCACAAACTTCATTGTGGTAGACGCATCGTTAGCATACAATGTTATATTAGGCCGACCGACCCTAAACGAGTTCTGAGTGGTAGTGTCCACCTACTACGAGAAGATTAAGTTCCCGGTGGACGATAAGGTGGGAGAAGTCAAAGGTGATCAATTGGCCGCTCGGCGATGCTACATCTAGATGGTCAGATCAGAAGCAAGGACCGCTTGGAAAAACCCGCGCTTGGAGGTTAACACCATCATTGAGAAGCCTTCGGCGATGGTTTACAAAGAAAAGGAAGAAGTCCAGATTCACCCAAACCGATCAGATGCGACCACCTTTATTGCCGCCCATTTGGAGAGCGAGAAAAAAGTGGAGTTGTCTGCCTGCCTCAAGAGGAATCATGAAGTGTTCGCCTAGTCGACCCACAAGCTCCCCGGAATCTCGCCAAGTGTCGCCCAACATGAGCTTCATATCAGACCGGATGCCCGACCTATAAAGCAGAGGAAAAGGGACTTCAGTGCGAAGCAGAACTTGATAATCCAGGCAGAAATAGAGAAATTACTGGAGGCTAGTCACATCTGGGAAGTCCAGTTTCCGAGTTGGCTTGCTAATGTCATGCTGGTCTCTAAATCGGGCAACAAATGGTGAGTCTGCATCGACTTCAGCGACTTGAATAAGGCGTGCCCAAAGAATTTCTATCCATTGCCCTGAATAAACCAGATGGTGAACTCTACGGTGGATTGTGAGTTAATCTGCATGCTCGACATATATCAGGGTTACCACCAAGTGCCGCTCGCCTGAGAGGATCAAGAAATGATCAGCTTTATCACGACCAACGAAACGTTTTGCTACAACGTCATGCCATTCGGACTGAAGAACGCCGGTACCACCTACCAGAGGCTCACAAACAAGGTGTTTTGAAAATAGATCGATCGCAACTTGGAGGTATACATCGACAATATATTAATAAAGTTAGCCCGAGCTACTGATCTGTGAGCAAATATCGAAGAAACATACCGAACCTTGCGGACATACGGGATGAAGCTGAACCTGAGCAAGAGTCTGTTCGGTGCTAAGAGTGGACACTTCCTTGGATATATCATCACCGAACGGGGTATCAAGATGAATCTTAACAAGATAAAGGCGTTGCAAGACATGCCCCCACCCCGTAGCTTGAAGGAGGCCCAATAGTTGACCAGACAGATCACAACATTGTCCAAATTCATATATAGGTCATCCAATTGGAGTCTACCGTTCTTCAAGGTGTTGCGCCGAGCGACAAGATTCTAGTGGGATGCGGACTACGACCGGGCATTGGAAGAACTCAAGGAGTATCTTAACTCCCTACCCATGTTAGTCAAGCCGAGCACCGGGGAGCCACTTTGGATCTATTTGTCGTCCACCGACTATGCGGTCGGCTTGGCATTAGTCAAGCATAACGACCATGAATAGAAACCCGTGTACTTTTAAAGCCATATATTGAAAGACGTTGAATCCCACTACACTGATCTCGAAAAATAAGCTTACGCTTTGGTGCTTGCCGCTCGGAGACTCCGTACGTACTTCCTCACTCATTTGATCATCGTGATGACCAACAGTACCCTGGGAAAAGTTCTCCTCAACCCAGAGGTGTATGGGTGACTAATCAAATGGACAACCGAACTAAGCGAGTTTGATATTTAATATCAACCTCGAACGGTGATCAAAGCTCAGTCCTTAGCTGATTTCATCACAGAGGTCCAGAACGTCGAGCCAGTAGCAACTTGGAGAGTATATGTCAATGGTTCGCCCACTCGACAAGGCAGCGGGATCGGCATTCTACTCATTTCACCACGGGAAGACCGAATGCAACTTTCCGTTCGGCTAGATTATCGGGCCACGAACAACGAAGCCAAGTATAAAGCCTTGATAGTCGGCTTACATGCAGCACGGCATGTCGAAGCAACAAAAACTCTCATTCACTCCGACTCTCAGGTAGCTGCCTAACAACTATCAGGGAAGTTCGAGATTAGCAGCTTCCGACTTAAGTTATATACAAAAGCTTTCGAGAAACTGAAGGCATATTTTCAAGAGGTAACTATACAGAAGATTGTTAGTACGGGAAGCATCCGACGATCGAACCGTTGTTTTGATAATGACAAAGGAATTCAAAGTTAAGCTTATTTGTGTTCTAACGTGTCTGATTGAGCTCGCAGGAAAGTCCTAAGGGTCCTTAGGCAAAAGCCCTAGCTACGGTTAGGCAAGGTCAAAACCCTAAGGGGTGGTAACCCTAGGTCTTAGGGGGTGGTAACCCTATGTAGAGGAAAATCCTAAGGGGGGATAACCTTAGGTCCTAGGGGGTGGTAACCCTAGGTGGAGAAAAACCCTAGGGGGTGGTAACCCTAGGTTATAGGGGATGGTAACCCTAGGTGGAAAAGTCCAGTTGGTCTGGAGGACCAGACTGACATCAGGTATGCTCTCCTGAGAGGAGTAGGTGAGCACGTGTTCCCCGGAAGAGGGAACAGTAGGCGTCGGTTCGACCTAGGATTTTCGGTCGGAAATCCGAAGTCAGAACCGGACAGTTCGGCGACTGTCAAATATTTGTAATTATGTATTTATATGTGTACTAACTTTGTCTTGCAGGGTATATGTGTATTTTGTAGACTAACACATTTTGCAGGGACAAAAGACTACACTTGGCCTCGGATGAACAGTGTCCGAGACGCCTCCATGGAGCTTGGAGGTGCCTCGGGTGCAAGCCAGAAGGAGTCTGCATAGCAGACTTGGAGGCACCTCGGACAGAGCTGAAGGCGCCTTGGACCAGGGCTTCGAGGCGCCTTGGACTAGCATGGAGGCACCTCCAAGTGGATCAGAGGAGAATTCTTCAGCGCTGATCCACGCATCTGACTCGAGGTATTGGAGGCGCCTTGGATGGTGTTGGAGGCGCCTCCAGCACTGTATAAAAGAGGGGGTTTGAGCAGCACCTTGATTCATGAATTGAAAAAGAGATCTTTCATCAACTTGCTGCGTACGTGACGACCCTGAAGTGCTGTTTCAAGTTCTCGACGGCCCGGAGCTCCAATATTTTGATTCTGTCGTCGGTATATTGCTTTTTAATTGCACTTATTGTAACACATATATGTACTACTTTTTACGTGAAATAGTTGTTGCCCACATAAAGTGATCAACAATCGCGGGCCTTGGAGTAGGAGTCGCCACAGGCTTCGAACCAAGTAACTCCTTGTGTCCTTTTGTGTGATTGCCTTTTTAAGTTCCGCTGCGTTTATTACTCAAGTTTTACGAATCCGAAACGAGTGAAAATCAGGAGCGCTATTCACCCCCCCTCTAGCGCTTCTCGATCCAACAATTGGTATCAGAGCGGGGTAGCATTGATCTGGTGCAACCACCACACACATTTCTTTCGTGGTGTTTTCTATTTTTCAAAGTCAATTGGAATTAACATAATTGCTATTTTCTGATTAAGTTCTCTTCGTTATCGTATTCTTTATCGAAGTCGGTGCAACACCACTCGAGAACGTAATTCATTATTATTTTTCATACCGCACTACTAATCCAGGATCAAGTACTGGGATATTTTTTTTCCTTTCTTCTCTCTGTGTCAAATCTAAATGACCCAACAAGAAGGCTACAACACTGTTCGTCCCCCGCTCTTCACCGGAGAGGACTTCAGTTACTGGAAGGGCAGAATGGAGAACTTCCTGAAGATCCAGTTCGAAACATGGATGATTGTCAAGACTGGATTGGAACTACCAACTGATGGAGACGACAAACCAACACCCTGCGAGAATTGGGATCCAACGTTAATCAAGAAGGTGGAGGCAAATGCCAGAGCAACGTGCATCCTCCAGTGCGGATTGACGAAGGAGGAGCTAAATCGCGTCGGTCCATTCTCGAGCGCCAATGAGCTATGGGAGAAGCTGATCGAGCTTCACGAAGGGACCTCCGATACTAAAGTAAGTAAGCGAGATTTGTTATTCAATAAATTATATAACTTAAAAATGCAGGAAGGTGAGACGGCTAGCCAGCTCCACGCCTGAATTCAAGAACTACTCAACGGACTACATGCGATCGGACAGAAGGTAGATAACCGGGACATCATCAGGTATTCCTTAAACGACTTTCCGAGGAACACCTTGTGGGCATCCATGGTAGATGCCTACAAAGTTTATAAGGACCTCTCTACTATCAAATTAAATGAGTTGTTTTCTGAGTTTGAGCTTCATGAACAGATTAACTCACGTTCGGCCGAGAAAGGGTTGGCTTTGATTGCAGGTACCGGAAGAGCACGCGAGTCAAAATCAAAACGTAGAACCGAACAAGAATCAGAAGAGGAACTATATTCGGACGACGACGACGAGCTCACAACTGAAATCGTCAACTTGGTGAAAAAATACTACAAAAAGAAGGGATTCAACAAAAAGGATGTTAGAAAGGCCATCCAGTCCAAAGAAGCCCAACCAAGCTCAAAGGTCAAATTCGAGGTGACTTGCTACGGGTGCAATCAGAAGGGGTAAATCAAGGCGAACTGCCTGAACCAAAAGGATTCAAAGAAACCAAGAAGAAAGAAGGCTCTGAAAGAAACTTGGGACGAGTCTTCTTCCGAGGAATCCGACGACGAACAAGTCAAGCAGGCAAGCTTTCTCGCATTGACAGCCCAGGACTACACCAACGAATCAGGAAGCGAGGACGAATCAGAAGCCGAGTCCGAGAGAAGCCACGGATCCGCATCCGTTTCCGAAGGGCCAAACCCCTTTGTAAGTAAATGTTGTTTATACAGTTTAATCAATTATTTAATATATAAAGTAGCTAAGTCCAAAGTTCGGATCAAGTCGCTTCTAAAGGAGGTAACACTTCTTAAAGAAGCACTAATACCGAATCCTTGACTGATCTAATTCAGACTGGAACCTCAACTCAAGTTTAAAAACTTGAGAAAGAGAATTCCAACCTGAAAAGTCAAGTCAAGGATTTGAAGACGACCTTGGAACGATTTACACTGGGTTCCAAGAATCTTGACTTGATTCTTGGGACACAAAGAGCCGTTTATAACAGATTTGGATTAGGTTTTAAAACCAAAAAGAAATATCGATCGTACCTATCCTTAGTTAACAGACCAAATAGTAAAATAGTCTAAGCATGGATACCTAAGTCTAACTTGGTTAATCAAGTTGGACTTGGTCAATATTGGGTCCCTAAGGATCAAGTACATTACCTTGATAGACCAGATCGAGGCTATGATCCAGGGGGAGCCAGAAGAAAAACTATATTAATAAAAAGAACATAATTAAAATTAATTAAAAAATTAAGTTAAGTTAAATTAAATTAAATTAAAAACTTAAATCAAATTTATAAATTAAATAAAATTTTTATAAAATCTTAAAAATCCAAGGGAAGGCTCCAGAATAACTGGCACATCCAAAAATTAATCTGCCTGACAAAGGTAACCAAGAGTAGTCTACCCGGCAGGGTAATTAGGGTATTCAACAACTAGTAGGGCATATAGAGTGTATAACAAACATATCCTAAAAGTTGAAGAAACAATAAATGTAATATTTGATGAAGATAATAAAGTAACCACTATAATAAATGAAAATAATATAGAAAATATTAACCCACTAAATACAGAAGATGACGAAATTCAACCTGAACGCAATGAATCTGAAGAACCAATTGTTGGTTGCTACTCGGAAAACCTATAGGTTCCACTGTACAAAAATTTTGTACAAAGGTCTGAACCTTTTCCTAGCTACCATGTGTTCTTTTAAATTAAATTTTGGATCGCCTGCGGAACTTAACACGTTTGATCCAAAACTTAATCTATTTGTTCTTTTAGGTTTTGACTTGGATCTCCTGCGGAACTTTACACGTTCGACCCAAGTCTCCTTAAGTTATTAATTCCATTAAATATTAATTTCTATAATTGGTTCCCAGTACTGACGTGGCGAGGCACATGGCCTTCTTGGATATGGGAGCAACCACCACCGACTAGACAAAACCTTTTATAGAAAGCTAATATTTAATTTCCTAAAATAACTTTAGGTTAACCAAAGAGAACAATCAAATCACAAGGAAAAAAAAAATAAAAGAACACAGCATCGAAAAAACATATTCGAAATTTCTAGAACGTAAGCCTCTTGTATTTGGTATTATTTCCATAAATAACTAACATGATGCGGAAATAAAAATTACTAGTTATACCTTGTAGAAAAACCTCTTGATCTTCTACCGTATTCCTCTTCTAACCTCGGACGTTGTGTGGGCAACGATCTACCGAGATGAGAAACCACCAACCACCTTCTTCTCCTCCAAGCAAGGTTCGGCCACAAAAGGAAAACTTCACCAAAGAGAAAAACCAAAATACTAACCAAGCTCCAAGAGATGCTAGCTTTCTCTCCTTCTTCTTCTTCTTCTCCAAGTAGTATCCGGCCACCACAAGAGCTCCAAGGAAGGGAGAGAGGTTCGGCCACCACAAGAGGAAGAGAGGGAGAGGATGGCCGGCCACACCAAGGAACAAAAGAGGGAGAGGAATAATAGATGTTGTGTCTCATGAAGGCACCCTCACCCCTTCTTTTATATTCCTTGGCCTAGGCAAATTAGGAAATTTAATTACAATAAAATTTCCTCAATTTCCTTGACATGATTTAATTGAGAAAAATAAAATAAAATTTCCCAAATTACAATCTCATGGCCGGCCACATCATTGGAGAACAAATTGGACAAGTTTTAATCAACAATTAAAACTTCCTAATTTGTTTCCGGAAATTTTAAAAAATAAAATTTCTCTTTAAAATCTCTTCATGGTTGATAAAGGAAATTTCTATAATTTTAATTTTATCAACATGTGAATAATTTTTAAAGAGAAAATAAAACATCTCTCTAATCTACAAATAAGGAAAGAGATCTAATCTCTTTCTTTAATCTTTTGTAGATCTTTTACAAGAGAGATATTTTAATTTTAATTCTCTTTAAATTATATCTTCCACATAATAATAAAAATTAAAATTAAAATTCTTTTTTAATTTAATTTGGCCGGCCTCACTAGCTTGGGTTCAAGCTAGGGCCGGCCACCCAATTTTATACCTAGGCCGACCCTAGCTTGGTTCCCAAGCTAGCTTGGCCGACCCCTATTGGGTGGGTATAGAAGGTGGGTATAGGTGGGTATAGAACTCTATAAATAAGAGGCTACGATAGGGACCGAGAGGAGGAATTGGTTTTGGTCTCTCGATAAAATTAAGCATCCCGTGTTCGCCCCGAACACACAACTTAATTTTATCAATGATAATTCATTTCACTAGAGAACTATCATTGAACTACCGCACCAATCCCAAATTATATTTTTTTGGCTCCTTCTTATTATGAGTGTGTTAGTCTCCCTGTGTTTAAGATATCGAATGTCCACTAATTAAGTGAGTTACTGACAACTCATTTAATTAATATCTAAGTCCAAGAGTAGTACCACTCAACTTCATCGTCATGCCGGACTAAGTCCACCTGCAGGATTTAACATGACAATCCTTATGAGCTCCTCTTGGGGACATTCTCAACCTAGTATCTCTAGGACACAGTTTCCTTCTATAATCAACAACACACACTATAAGTGATACCATTTCCCAACTTATCGGGCTTATTGATTCATCGAACTAAATCTCACCCATTGATAAATTAAAGAAATAAATATCAAATATATGTGCTTGTTATTATATCAGGATTAAGAGCACACACTTCCATAATAACCGAGGTCTTTGTTTCTTTATAAAATCAGTATAAAAGAAACGACCTCAAATGGTCCTACTCAATACACTCTAAGTGTACTAGTGTAATTATACAGTCAAGATAAACTGATACCTAATTACACTACGACCTTCTAATGGTTTGTTCCTTTCCATTTTGGTCGTGAGCTACTGTTTATAATTTATAAGGTACTGATAACATGATCCTCTGTGTGTGACACCACACACCATGTTATCTACAATATAAATTAATTGAACAACTACATTTATCACAAATGTAGACATTTGACCAATGTGATTCTTATTTCTAGATAAATGTTTATACCAAAAGCTAGGCTTTTAGTATACACTCTAACACCAATTACTAACCCAAACTTAAGACCAACAAGAACAAACACAAATCACCCATCTGACCAACTTTTGGGTGATCCATCTCTAGGAGTTAGAACTAGGTCATCCTACATAAATAGTAGCCAAATAGCCTTGATTTCTGAAATTGAACCCAAAACTGTAGACGAAACTCTACCCGATCCAGACTGGACACTAGCAATGCAGGAAGAATTAGCCCAATTTGAAAGAAACCAGGTCTGGGAGTTAGTATCCAAACCCACTGATAAAACTATAATTGACACTAAATGAGTTTTTAGAAATAAATTAAATAATCAAGGTGAAATAGTTAGAAACAAAGTAAGATTAGTAGCTAAAGGGTTTAATCTGTTGGTGCAATATCCCTCAGGTCAAGGCTGACCTGGTTGACCAAGGTTGAATCTTGGTTTGAGTTTCGATGTTTGACAATACAAGACTTCGATGATATGGACAAGTGCAGGTGCAGTTGTTCATTTGGGGAGATTGTTTGGTGCAATTCCCCTCTGATCAGGGTCTGATCAGTTTGGTTGGAGAAGAGTCAAGTAGGTCAAGGTTGACCAGATACTTGACTGGGAAGTCCTAACTGGGATGTTAGGCAGAATGGAAATCCTAGTGAGTGAAGCTAGGTGAAAGTCCTGGTGAGTGAAGCCAGGCAGAATAGAAGTCCTAGTGAGTGAAGATAGGTAGAATGGAAGTCCTGGTGAGTGAAGCCAGGCACGGGGGAAATCCAGATGGGTCAAGGTTGATCAGACATCTGGTGAAAGTCTAAGTAGGTCAAAGGATTGACTGGATACTTGGCATGATGAAGAAAAGTCCAAGTGGGTCAAAGGGATTGACCGGACACTTGGTGAGGGAGTCCTAGCAGGTCAAGGGTGACCGGATGCTAGGCATGATGAACCAACAGGTCATGGATTGACCATATGTTGGTTTGGGGGCTTTGGGACTTGGTTTTGGGCAAAAACCAACAGCTGGATCGATCAGCCGATCGATTGGCTGGAGCCCAATCAATCGACCGATCGATTGGGGTGTCCTTGTGAGAAGCCTTCGTCCCAATCGATCAGTGGATCTATTGGGAGGAAGTCGCGAGCGCACAGAACGCCTCTGGATCGATCAGCTGATCGATCCAGAGGTCCCAATCGATCGGTGGATCGATTGGGAAGGTGTGTGTTGTCACGATAAGCCCTGGATCGATCAGTCGATCGATCCAGAAAAATTCCTAGAGCACAGAGGTGCTCTGGATCGATCCGTTGATCGATCCAAAGCCTCCTCGATCGATTGGGAGCAATCCAATCGATCGAGATCCGACCGTTGGCATCGTATTAAGCTGCAGGCGCTCGATTCCTTCAGTAGAATGCTCAGCCATTTCTTCCGATCTTCACCAGCGATCACAGAGCTTCTCCACAGGGTTCTCACCGCCAATTCTTGATGGTTCTTGGAGGTCTTCCAAGTCAAGAGGCGGATCTACAGTTGAAGAAGAAAGCTAGGGTTAGGGTTTTCAGTTGTAAAAACTATAAGCTATTGCTTGTATTTGTTTTCCTTTCTTTTTTCTTGTACTGTGAGCTTGTAGGGCTTCTCCGCCTTCGGTAGTTACCGAAAAGGAGTGATTTCTTAGTGGAGGGTGCGTGAGTATGTGTGGATCCTTGGACTAGTCACCTCTTGTGAGGTGGATACCAAGTAAACCCTCCTTATTAGCGTTGTATGTTTTTGTTTCTTGTATTTCCGCTGCACACCATCGAAGAAACAAGCTACAACGAGCACCTAGCACGCGACAAGCTATTCACCACCCCCCCTCTAGCTACTTTTTGGTCCCAACATAATCAAGTAGAAGGGTTAGACTATGATGAGACCTACACCCCAGTAGCTAGACTTGAATCTATTAGGATGTTGCTGGCCTATGCAGCACATAAAGGATTTAAGCTCTACCAAATGGATGTAAAATCCGTCTTCCTAAATGGATTTATTAAAGAAGAAGTGTATGTTAGCCAACCCCCTAGATTTGAAGACTTAGAGCATCCAAACCATGTCCTTAGACTAAAAAAGACCCTATATGGACTAAAACAAGCACCTAGTGCTTGGTATAAATGACTGTCTAATTATCTTTTAGAAAAAGAGTTCCACCAAGGTCAAGATCCAACCCTTTTTGTGAAAACCTTAGAAAAAGACATTTTCATAGCCCAAATTTATGTAGATGATATAATATTTGGATCAACAAATTCAAAATTTTAAAAAGAATTTACAAACTTAATGGAAAGTGAGTTTAAAATGAGTTTAGTAGGGGGAATTAATTTTTTCTTAGGTCTACAAATTAAGCAAACAAATGATGGAATTTACATATACCAAATCAAATATGCTAAGGAGTTAATTAAAAAATTTGGAATGGAAAATTCAAAAAATATTAATACACCAATAGCCACTAACATTAAAATTGACTCAGACTTAGAAGAAAAATCAGTAGATTCAAAATACTATCAAAATGCAATAGGAAGTCTATTGTACCTAACTGCAAGTCGACCGGACATTATTTTTACAGTAGGTATGTGTGCAAGATATCAATCCTGTGTAAAAGAATCACATTTAACTTATGTTAAAAGGATACTTAGGTATATTAAGGGAACCCTAAATGTAGGACTATGGTACCCTAGAACTTGCACCCTTGATCTAACGGGCTATTCTGATTCAGACTATGCCAGGTGCAGACTAGATAGAAAAAGTACAAGTAGTAGCTGTCAATTTCTAGGTCAGTGCCTAGTAAGTTGGTCAAACAGAAAGCAACACTGTGTTGCTCTATCTACCACTAAAGCTGAATACATAGCCCTAGGAGAATGTGCTGTTAGGACCGAAATGTAGCTAGAGGGGGGGGGGGTGAATAGCTCGTCGTGCGCTCGTGGTCGGCGTTGCTTGTTTCTTCAAAGATGTGCAGCGAAAATACAAGAAACAACTACAACAACGCTAACAAATGGATTTTACTTGGTATCCACCTCACAAGAGGTGACTAGTCCAAGGATCCACGCACACACACACACCTCCACTAATAAACACTCCTTTTCGGTAACTACCGAAGGCGGAGAAGCCCTACAAGACTCTCAATACAGAAATAAAGGAAAGGGAACAAAAGTATAAGCAAAGCTTACAATGAATACAAGAAACCCTAACCCTAGCTTTCTTCTTCTTGCTTTTGGTCTGCCTCTTGACTTGGAAAAGCCTCCAAGAACCTTCAAGAACTGGCAATTTGGAGCTTAGAGAGAGCTGTGGAGTTACTGTCGAGGATCTGGAGTGAACGGTGCAAAGTCTACCGAAGAAGACGCACGCCAACGACCTTTATCTGCTCCAACGGTCGGATCCCGATCGATTGGATTGCTCCCAATCGATCGGGGAGGCTTTGGATCGATCCAGAGCACCTCTGTGCTCTGGGAATTTGCCTGGATCGATCAGTCGATCGATCCAGGGCTTATCGTGACAAATCGCAGCTTCCCAATCGATCCACTGATCGATTGGGACGAAGGCTTCTCGCGGGGACTCCCTAATTGATCGGCCGATCGATTTGGCTTCAGCCAATCGATCGGCTGATCGATCCAGCTGCTGGTTTTTGCCCAAAACCAAGTTCCAAGCCCCCCAAACCAACATCCGGCCAACCTTGACCTGTTGGTACATCATGCCTAGCATCTGGTCACCCTTGACCTGCTAGAACTCGCTCACCAAGTGTCCGGTCAATCATTTGACCCACTTGAACTTCTACTAGATGTTTGGCTAACCTTGACCCATCTGGATTTCTACGTGCCAAGTATCCGGTCAATCCTTTTGACCTACTTGGACTTCCCAACACTAGATGTCTGATCAGACTTGATCCATCTGGATTTCTCGTGCCTGGCTTCACTCACCAGGACTTCCCATTTGCCTGGCTTCACTCACTAGGACTTTCCATTTGTTTGGCTTCACTCACCAGGACTTTCAACTACCTAGCTTCACTCACTAGGTCTTTTAACTGCCTAGCTTCACTCACTAGGTCTTTCACCTGACTTCACTCACCAGGATTTTCCTTCTGCCTGGCTTCACTCACCAGGACTTTTACTTCTGCCTAGCTTCACTCACTAGGACTTTCACCTGGCTTCACTCACCAGGATTTTCCTTCTGTCTGGCTTAACTCACCAGGACTTTCCTTCTGCTTGACTTCACTCACCAGGACTTTCACTTCTGCCTAGCTTCACTCACTAGGACTTTCACCTGGCTTCACTCACCAGGATTTCCCAGTCAAGTATCCAGTCAACCTTGACCTACTTGACTCTTCTTCACAATCTCCACACATGAACAATTGCACCTGCAATCTCCATGTGTTGTCTACATGTATTGTCAAACCATCAAAACATAAACATTAAGACTCGAGCTTGACCCAATTCAAGCTCAATCAAACTAGGTCAACCTTGACCTGGGGAATATTGCATCAACAATCTCCCAATAATCTCCTTATTTTTGATGTTTGACAATACCATATTTAAGTTAGGCTAATCCCATAGCCTCACTCCCTTCATGCCACTAGGTAATGAAGACGTAAGTTAAACCCTACATTCTCCCCCTAAGAGGGCAAACTCCCTCTTAGATAATGAAGGCCTAACTTAAACCCTTTCATTCTCCCCCTATTGGCATACATCAAATCCCTACATGCCTCATCTTTGGGCACACATTAACAAATTTACTTGTTGAAAAACTCTCCCCTTTGATACTCTCCCCCTGAAGAGTTACTCATCGTTGTTCACAACTTCACTCGGTGTGATCAACACGATAATGAAGATCCCATACCCTTCATTATCATCAATGCTCGCCCTTGAGCATTAACAAGGTCCAATAACCCAAATGAAGGTCCCATACCCTTCATTTGTATCGAATGCTCATCCATGAGCATATACCAACTTGAACCACTTGAACAATGAGGATATCCACTCCCCATTAAAGTTCAAACGCTCAACCTTGAGCATGCTCTTAAAAGAAGGTTAACCACCTTCCAAGGTTCATGAAAAATAGTTTTCATGTCTTTAAAGAGTACCTCCCCCTAAAGACATGGTCGTACCTTCTGTCATTGTATCAACAATGACTTGGAATCCCTAAACATTTAGGAAGCCCAAACTTAGAAGTTTTGAGGTTCAAAAATTCAATATTGAAACCAAACCTCAACCTAAACTTCTACTTAGTCTTCCTTAACCAAATCGTCCTTATTTTCATCATGAAAACTCCCCCTAAATGTATACACATGTGTTTTGAGGGGTTAGGAGTGGTTACCTAGACTACATATGGTCCAAAATGCTGAAATCAGACTTCACCAGCCCAAAATCAGCATACTTAATCGATTGGAGTTGGGTTCCAATCAATTGAACCTGCTTGAATCGATCCACTGATCGATTCAGGACGCTTGGATCGATCGGCTGATCGATCCAGTGAGCTTCTGCTCGCGAGAATTTCCTTCTCAATCGATCACCCGATCGATTGAGGCACTCCAATCGATCCACGGATCGATTGAAGCTCTGAAAAAGTTGAAATTCAATTTCAGTCAATTTTAGAAACTCCCCAAAAATTCTATAAAATTTAAAAAATTATAAAAATTTGTGTAGACACTATTTAGGGCATATATTATCATGAAAAAAATAGTTTTCTAAGAAAATACATCATATTTTCAAAGATGGACACAAACTTGAAAACTTATAAAAACTTTAGTGTTTTCTCCAAGTTTGTGTCTAACTCTTCAATGATGATCACTATCAAAAGATAGTCTTCATCAAGGTTTTCCAAAAGCATTTTAAAATAATTTTCAAAAGCCAATATCCCACCATGTTCCTTGGGCTTAATGCACATGACTTGTACATTAACTTTCTCAATGATGGGAAAACACATAACTATGTGTTTTGATGAACTTAAAAACTCAAGAGAATGCACTAAATCAACATCTTGAGCTTTGTTCATCATCCTAACATCTCACTTGTATCTAATGTGCACTAAAACACATACAAGCTACCTTATGGTTCTTTGTGAGATGTAAATTTTGGTTTTGCCCTAATCTAGGGATCATGCATATCTATCTAGGCATTTTGTGGATATTGAACATCCACCTAGGATGTCACTTGTTGATACTTGTTGATAAATGCCATTTGCCCTTAATTTTAAGGAATTAAAATTAATGCATGATATGTTATGACATACATCAAAATGAAATAGCTTTCAAAAGAAAGATTCCTATAACTACATGATGTATGTATGACATGACATGGTATTTTTATATTTTTCATAGTAAGTCATGAATGCAAACTACAAATAACTAAATATGATGTCATGACATATCATGGGCAAACAAAGCATGTCAAATTCGCATAAATAACATACCTAGGTTGTCTACCTAAGTATCCTTAAGCCTTAGCTAAAATAAGATTTAAAACCTAGATTGCCCAATTTCCTCAAGAAAATGCCAAAACCCAACTTGACATTTCTTTAATCTCTTGATTAATTTATGCCACTTGAAATTAAGCTTATTCCTCAAATGTTGGCATATTTCGTTCTTCAACAAGAGTAACACTAAGAAAATACCAAAATCCTAACTTGGTATTTCCTTATGATTTCCCAAATTGTGCCAATTAAGATTAAAATCAATATTGATGGATCGAAAGCGCTAGAGGGGGGGGGGGGGGGGGAATAGCGCTCGTGGCTATTTCATTTTTCGAAATATTGAAATCGTAAAATTAAGTAACGCAGCGGAAAAAGTAAAGCAAGCACAGAACGACGCAGATGTTTTACTTCGTTCGGAGCCTATGGCGACTCCTACTCGAAGGCCCGCGGTCCTTGACCGCTTTCGGTGGGCAACAACTATAATATCGGAAAGATTACAATTTGAAATACAATTAATGTAATAAGTAAACTGATACCGACAACAAAAGATCGAAGAGTCTGAGCTTCGGGTTGTCGACGTCAAGTCGTAGCACTTCAAGGTCGTCTCGTTGGCAGCACTTCACAGAAGAAAGCTTAGAATTTGTTATGCTTTAGCTGCTCCCTCGACCCTCTTTTTATATGACATTCCGGGCGCCTGGATCCCTTCCGGGCGCTTGGAGTTTGACGTGGCCAACCAGCCAGGATGCTCCACGTGGCGAAGTCGCGGCAGGGATAAAACTTGGTCCCGGGCGCCCGGACCTGTTCCGGGCGCCCGGATCCACTGCGATGTTTCGGCATCCGAAGGCAACTTTCCTCTCTCCGCAAAACAAGGTTAGTCCAAATAACTTACAAAACAAAGAAGAACTGACAGTCTTCAGACTGTCCGAGTCTGACTTCGGATTCCCAACCGGAAACCCTAGGTCGACCCGACGCCTACTGTTCCCTCTACGGGGAACGCGTCCTCACCTACTCCACTCAGGAGATTTACCTGATGCCAGTCCGGTCCTCCAGACCGACTGGACTTTCCGCCTAGGGTTGCCACCCCCTAGGACCTAGGGTTACCGCCCCCTAGGGTTTTTCTCCACCTAGGGTTACCACCTCCTAGGACCTAAGGTTGTCGCCCCTTAGGGTTTTCCTCCACCTAGGGTTACCGCCCCCTAGGACCTAAGGTTACCCCCCCTTAGACCTAAGGTTACCCCCCCTTAGGGTTTTTCTCCACCTAGGGTTACCTCCCCCTAGGACCTAAGGTTGCCGCCCCTTAGGGTTTTCCCTCACCTAGGGTTACCGCCCCCTAGGACCTAAGGTTACCACCCCTTAGGATTTTCACTTTGCCTAACCGCAGCTAGGACTTTCCTGAAATACTTATTCAACATGTTAGATCACCACAAACCTTAACTTTGAATCCTTTGCCATTATCAAAACTCAAGTTTGATCGTCGGATGCTTCCCGCACCAACAATCTCCCCCTTTTTTATTATGGCAACCGAAATTCAAAGTTAAGTGATGCAGTAAGGTTTAAGTATAAGGAAAGAAAGAAAAAAATGGCATTACAAACTCCCCCTTAATATAACCTCCCCTTTGGATTTTTGTTCTCTTTGAATTTCTCTACTTGGATTTTTGTTCTCTTTGAATTTCTCTACTCTCCCCCTTTGCCATATATAAAAAATAAGCTAGTTTTGAAAAAACTTAAATTTTCAAGACAAAGCTTAGCAGAATTTGTTTAAAAATCTTAACTTAGGCAAGAGGCAAAAAAAATAAGTGAAAGGCAACATCTTAGAATTGGTTTTAATAGCAACATTTTTGAAAGAAAATTTGGCTAAGGAAAATAGTTTAGAGGATATGTTTCTTTGTGATATATTCAGCTCTTTTTAACTTAGTGAATTTTCTAACAAAATTAAAAAAAAATTTAAATAGAAGAGACTTGAAAGTCGTAAATTTGAAAAAGTTTTTTGAAAAGCTGTTTAAGATAAATGAATTGCAAAGATACTTAAGGTAAAGGAGAAGCGTTAACCTTAGTGTTTAATAGTTTACAAATTTTGTTTTAGTAAGGTATCAGAGCCCTAAGATCCAAGCATGAGTTAAGATTTGTTTTGATCAGGTATCAGATCCCTTAAGTACAAGCATGCTTAATCTTAATATTTCCATTTCCTTAAGTTTGAGAGATACTTTTAGCTAAGATAAGGTTATTTTTGTCTTTAACAAGTAACTAAGCAAATGTTTGTGATATCACAACACTTTAATTTCTTAGTTTTTAAAGAGGGAGTTTAGCAAAAAAATTTGATCAAGACTCAGTTTAGCTAAGAAAAATACTTTTATCAAAGACTTAGCTAAACTTATGAAGATAATAGTTTTGTTAAGTATTTAACCTTAAAAATACTTAGTTTTAAAAAGACTTATGAAGATAATTGTTTTGATGAAATTTTGAGAATGCTTTGGAAAATACTTAGCATTTTCAGCAAAACTTAGCATGTGAAAACAATTGCTTTGAGAGACACTTAGCTAATATTTTTTTTTAACTTTAAAAAATACTTAGCTAAATTTGAAAATACTTAGCTATATATTCAGCTTAAAAATGATTGCCTTGAGAAAACTTCTTGCCAAATAGCTAAGTTTAGAGTATAGTCTAACTAAGCTTAGTTAAAGAAGACTTGATAAAGTACTTAGCTTAAAGAGGTTTTACATAAAGGCTTAGCTTTGAAAACATTCTAGAAGAGTTATAATTTAAAAGCCAGGTCATAAATAATTTCAATTTTAAATTTAAGTTAAGAATAACCTTAATTTTTGAAGATATGTAAAAATTAGTTTTTAATTTTGAGGTCAAGTTAAAATTTTATTTTAACGAAAAACTAATTTTAAAACCAATTTAAAATCACTTCCCCTTAATAAATACCTTAATAAATTCTTTGAGTTCAGGAGTCCAAGCATGAGAGGTTAAAAAATAATTTTCCTATCTTTCCATCTCACTCATTCTAGATAAACAAGCATGTTTAGCATATGAGTGAACGTGAGATGGAGTTAACATTTGCAATCATAATTTTATAATATGATTTGAGAATTAAAAATTTTTAAACCCTTTTAAATTAATTGAATAACATTCTGAAATTAATTGAATAATATTTTGAAATGATTTTAAAAAAAATTTAATGATTTTGAAATGCATTTTCAAAAGATTTTTGAAATGAATTTTCAAAATATTTTTCAAATAATTTTAAATGATTTTTAAAATTCGGTTTTAAAAGATTTTTAAATGATTTAAAAAGATTTTTCAAGTAATTTTTAAATTAAATTTTTAAAGATTTTTAAATAATTTTGAAAAGATTTTTAATGGAATTTTTTAAATGATTTTCAAAATAATTTTTAAAGGACTTTTAAAGGAATTTTAAAATGATTTTCAAAATAATTTTTAAAGGACTTTTAAAGGAATTTTTAAAATGATTTTCAAAATAATTTTTAAAGGACTTTTAAATGAATTTTAAAATGATTTTCAAAATAATTTTAAAAAGATTTTTTAAATGAATTTTAAAATGATTTTCAAAATAATTTTTAAAAGATTTTTTAAATGAATTTTAAAATTAAGTTTTGAAGTAATTTTGAAATTAATTTGAATTTCAATTAATTATCAGTTTGTTTTTAATTACTTAGTCATCTCACCCGATCTGAATTTTCAATCAAGGAATCCTATATTTTTTGTGAGATGAATTGAGGTTCAATTTAAGGGTTTGGTTTAACTTTGTGTTAGATTCAGGTTTAGCTTTGGGTTCAACAAGTAAGTATTCTTTGGATAAACTTATGGGCTATGGTGAGTCACAAGGAACTCATTAAAGTAATCATGCCTTCGAGGTTTTCCAAATAGTCCTACCCATTGAACTTAATACTAAACCTTGGTCTAACTAGTTAGGATCCATTTAAGGGTAGCTTCGGTCAGTTCCACTTGGCCAAATGCACCAGGTCGAAGCCATATCTTCCTAGACATGCGATGCCCAAGCTTCCCTAACTTACTATCATCCAAAAACTTCACCAGTACCGTGGGTCAAGTTAAACCTAGCCCATTTTTTCTAACCTTAATTACCCTGCCGGGTAGTCTACTCTTGTTTACCCATTTCGGGTAGATTAGTTAGGGGTGTCAGCTATTCTGGATCCTCCTTCTAAATTTTTATTTGATTTAAATTAAAATTTTGAATTTTGATTTAAGTTTGAATTTTTAATTTAATTTTGAATTTTGAATTTTAATTTACTTTCAAATTTTGAGATTTAAATTTAATTTAATTTCGAATTTTAAATTTAATTTTGAATTTAATTTAATTTTGAATAATTTTAATGGTTTTTTTGTTAACTCCCCCTGGATCATAGCCTCGATATGGCCTATCGAGGTAGTATATTTGATCCTTCGGGATCCAATATTGACAAAGTCTAACTTGATTAATCAATTTGGACTTGGGGGCCCTTGCTTGAATTATGTTTCTATTATTTCTATTAACTAGAGACAGATATGATTTATATTTTGTTTTGGTCTTAAATCCAAGTCCGGATTTGTTGTAAATGACTCGTTGTTTTCCAAGAATTAGATCCAAATTCTTGGAACCCAAGGTGAACTGTTCCAACGTGTCTTTGAGTTCTTTAATTTGAGTTTTCAAATTAGAAATTTCTTCCTCAAGTTGTTGGACTTGAGTCGAATTTTCAATTTGAACTGGCTCAGTTAAAGCACTCAAGTCAATCGCTTCCTTAAGGGCTATTACCTCCTTTTGGAGCGACTTAACCCGGACGTTGGATTTAGCCAACTTCTTTAATATGTAAGGAATTAAATTTTCTGAATCATCTAAGCTAATACTTGAAATTAGAGCACTTACAATGGTTTTGGGTCCTTCAGAAACGGATACGGATCCGTGGCTTTGCTCGGACTTGGTGTCTGATTCGCTCTCGGTTTCTGAATCAGGCTCGAACTCGGACTCGGTTTCAACAACATGTGCTAGTACTGGTAGAGCGAGAAGGCTCGCTTGCTCTTCTTCGTCCGATTTGGATTCATCTGATGACTTGGACCATGTTGCCTTCAGTGCTTTCTTCGTCTTGCTTGTTCCTGCAAATAACGCAACACCTTCCTCGGCCGGACTAGTATTAGTCTGCTCAAATAATTTATTTATTAAAACATGCTTACCTATTTTTGTATCAGGAATACCTTCGTGTAACTCAATCAGATTCTCCCACAGCTCCTTGGCACTTGAGAATGGGCCGGCGCGATTCAGCTCCTTATTCGTTAAGCCACACTGAAGTGTATACGTTGCTTTTGCGTTTGCTTCTACCTTTTTGATAAGGTTCGCATCCTAGTTCACGTACGATAGTGGCTTGCCGGCGCCGTTAGTTGGCAGTTGAAGCCCGGTTTTGATGATCATCCAGACTTCAAAGTGTGTCTGGAGATACGCCTCCATCCGACCCTTCCAATCTCCAAAATCATCTCCGGAGAAGAGCGGTGGGCGAGCAGTGTTGTAGCCTTCATGATGGGTCATCTTAGAAAGACAATCTTGCAAAATAAACACAATAAAACTTGTTCCAAGACTTAGTCTTGGATTAGTAGTGCGGAAGAGAAATAAAAATAGTAATTCAGGAATTTTGAGAAAAAATAATAAAATATTATTAAAATATTATTAAAATAATATTATTATAAATTTTTGAAAATGCAATATTTCGCTAATTCCAACTAATGGTGAAAAGATGAAAATTAATTTTTCAAAAATAGTTTTGGAGAGAAAAAACGAAAGGTGGTGAATGGTAAAGCGACCCTGCTCTGATACTGATTGATGGATCGAAAGCGCTAGAGGGGGGGGGGGGGGGTGAATAGTGCGCGTGGCTATTTCGTTTTTCGAAATATCAGAATCGTAAAATTAAGTAACGCAGCGGAAAAAGTAAAGCAAGCACAGAACGATGCAGATGTTTTACTTCGTTCGGAGACTATGGCGACTCCTACTCGAAGGCCCGCGGTCCTTGACCGCTTTCGGTGGGCAACAACTATAATATCGGAAAGATTACAATTTGAATTACAATTAATGCAATAAGTAAACTGATACCGACAATAAAAGATCGAAGAGTCTGAGCTTCGGGTTGTCGACGTCAAGTCGTAGCACTTCAAGGTCGTCTCGTTGGCAGAACTTCACAAAAGAAAGCTTAGAATTTGTTATGCTTTAGCTGCTCCCTCGACCCTCTTTTTATATGACATTCCGGGCGCTTGGATCCCTTCCGGGCGCCTGGAGTGTGACGTGGCCAACCAGCCAGGATGCTCCACGTGGCGAAGTCGCGGCAGGGATAAAACTTGGTCCCGGGCGCCCGGACCTGTTCCGGGCGCCTGAACCTCCGAGCGCTCGGATCCATCCCGGGCGCCCGGACCACCTTTTTCCAGCAGGTTCCTCTCCTACAAAACAAGGTTAGTCCGAGCAAATACCCTGCAAGACAGTGTTAGAATCTGATAAAACATAGTAAAGAAGAACTGACAGTCTTCGAACTGTCCGAGTCTGACTTCGGATTCCCAACCGGAAACCCTAGGTCGACCCGACGCCTACTGTTCCCTCTACGGGGAACGCGTCCTCACCTACTCCACTCAGGAGATTTACCTGATGTCAATCCGGTCCTCCAGACCGACTGGACTTTCCGCCTAGGGTTGCCACCCCCTAGGACCTAGGGTTACCGCCCCCTAGGGTTTTTCTCCACCTAGGGTTACCACCCCCTAGGACCTAAGGTTGCTGCCCCTTAGGGTTTTCCTCCACCTAGGGTTACCGCCCCCTAGGACCTAAGGTTACCCTCCCTTAGGGTTTTTCTCCACCTAGGGTTACCTCCCCCTAGGACCTAAGGTTGCCGCCCCTTAGGGTTTTCCCTCACCTAGGGTTACCGCCCCCTAGGACCTAAGGTTACCACCCCTTAGGATTTTCCCTTTGCCTAACCGCAGCTAGGACTTTCCCGAAACACTTATTCAACATGTTAGATCACCACAAACCTTAACTTTGAATCCTTTGCCATTATCAAAACTCAGGTTTGATCGTCGGATGCTTCCCGCACCAACAAATATCTCCGGAATTAGGCACATTTTACTCTTCCAAAGAGTAAATGATAAATCTATTTCATTTTCAAAGGTTAATAATAACCTTGAAAATGCTCCTTGAGTGTCAATTTCTTCAAAGTTGGGTTAACTACCCTTCTTCTTAGAGTTGACACTCTCTAACCCATTTATGGGGTAGAGAAAATGCTCCTAGGAACTCAAAACCTATTGGTGCTTCTTGGATGCTCTAGGTATTCACTAGGGATAACTTCCCTAGATACCTTCCTAGTGACCTTGTTTGGCTTCTTAGAAGCCTTGGTCACATTTTCTATGTCAACTCTAGGGATTTCTTCCCTTGTGACTTTCCTAATGACTTTGTTAGACTTCTTAGAAGTCTTAGTCACTTTAGTTGCAAAAATACTCCTAGGGATAACTTCCCTTGTACTTTTGACTTGACCCTCAGATCTAGGGTTGGTTCCATAACTATATGGAACCTTATGGTAAGATATTTCACCCTTCTTAGCCGTAGGTTTGTATCCCAAACCTCTATGGCCATTGGATGCCCCTTGTTGTACTCCGAGACCTAGATTTTTACCCTTAGACCCTTGTGTTTTATTTTTGATTTTTCTAAGGGTCTTCTCTAATTTATTAAGTCTTGACTTCAAGACTTGATTTTCCTTCCATAATCCCTCAACTATAGATTTTTCACTAAAATTATGATTTTTCTTTTTCGTAGACAAATACCTAGAATCCTTAGGGTTCTTGCTTAACTTCCTATCTACCTTTCTAAACCTAGGTTGAGAGGTTTTAGCATGAAAAGCTACATTATTTTCTTTAACTTTATCATGCCTCCTATTTTCATGGTAAATAGCATTGAAATGATATAAATTAGAACTATCATGCTTTTTACCATTATTTAAGGGGATAGACTCAATGAATGATACCTTCCTTTTTACCTTGGAGACTCCCCCTTGAGTTGAGCTTCCTTCTTGAGCCTTGACCGCTTTTTTCCCCTTGGGACATTGACTTCGATAATGTCCCTTTTGATTGCAAGAGAAGCACACAATGTGCTCCTTGCTCTTCTTTGTTCCGAGAGCGATCTCCTTGAGCTTCTCTTTACCCTTTGGTGCCACTTGGCCCTTCTTCTTGGCCAATTTGGGGCACTTGCTCTTGTAGTGTCCTTTTTCCTTACATTCAAAACATATGATATGATTTTTATTAACAATTGACACAATTATACCTTCTTGTGTAGGGGTGACACTTGCTCCTCCATTTAACTTGGAAGTAGAGGCTTCCTATTGATCCGAAGATGATACTCCTCCATTTAATTTTGCTTGACTTGTGGAGGTGGAAGCTTCTTCATCCTCTTCTTCTTTTGACCCGGATGTGGAGGCTTCTTCTTCTCCTTGATCCGGTGTCACCAAAATTTGCTCCCCCTCAATCCTAGAGGTGGAGGCTTCTTCTTCTTCTTCTTCTTCATCCTCTTGCACATTAAACAAGGAATATGCTCCTTCCTTGTTCTTTCGATTGTACTCCTTTGAGGATGAGGCTTCTTGGACTTCTTCTTCTTCGGAAGTTGAGCATCTCTCAACTTCGGAGTCCTCTTCCTCTTCCTTTTGATTTTGCTCCAATGAGTCACCCTCTTTGGATTCTTCTTGGATTGGTGCAGTGGAGGGGATCTCATGAATTGATGCCAATTTGCTCCATATCTCCTTGGCATCCTCGACTCTCCAATTTGAGCCAAAATATGACTAGGCAATAAGTTGATCAAAAGCTTGGTCACTTTATCATTTGTCTCGCTCCTTTGAATTTGCTTTTTGCTCCATTTGCTTTTCTTGAGGACTTTTCCCTTGGAGTTCTTTGGAGCTTCGAAACCTTCCATGAGAGCAAACCATTGCTCTATCTCCACCATTAAGAAATTCTCGATCCTTGATTTCCAAAGATCGAAGCTTGTTGAAGCGTATGGTGGAGCCACCCTTGTATCAAATCCAAGTCCATCTTAGAATTGCATCTTGAAGTTGAGCTTCTTGAATTCTTTGACTTTGATGAAATTGCTCCAACTTCTTCACCCTCTAGCTTTGCTTGTTTTCTTGCCCCTTCTGGCGATGATTCCGGTGAAGAGCGACCTCGCTCTGATACCACTTGTTAGGACCAAAATGTAGCTAGAGGGGGGGGGTGAATATCTCGTCGCGTGCTCATGGTCGGCGTTGCTTGTTTCTTCAAAGATGTGCAGCAGAAATACAAGAAACAACTACAACAACGCTAACAAATGGATTTTACTTGGTATCCACCTCACAAGAGGTGACTAGTCCAAAGATCCACGCACACACACACACCTCCATTAATAAACACTCCTTTTCGGTAACTACCGAAGGCAGAGAAACCCTACAAGACTCTCAATACAGAAAGAAAGAAAAGGGAACAAAAGTATAAGCAAAGCTTACAATGAATACAAGAAACCCTAACCCTAGCTTTCTTCTTCTTACTTTTGGCCTGCCTCTTGACTTGGAAGAGCCTCCAAGAACCTTCAAGAACTGGTGATCTGGAGCTTAGAGAGAGCTGTGGAGTTGTTGTCGAGGATCTGGAGTGAACAATGCAAAGTCTACCGAAGAAGACGCACGCCAACGGCCTTTATCTGCGCCAACGGTCGGATCCCGATCGATTGGATTGCTCCCAATCGATCGGGGAGGCTTTGGATTGATCAACCGATCGATCCAGAACGCTTCTGTGCTCTGGGAATTTGCCTAGATAGATCAGTCGATCGATCCAGGGCCTATCGCGACAAATCGCAGCTTCCCAATCGATCCACTGATCGATTGACACCTCTGGATCGATCACCCGATCGACCCAGCAGGCTTCTGTGCGCTCGCGACTACCTCCTAATCGATCCACTGATCGATTGGGACGAAGGCTTCTCGCGGGGACTCCCTAATTGATCGGCCGATCGATTTAGCTTCAGCCAATCGATCGGCTGATCGATCCAGCTGCTGGTTTTTGCCCAAAACCAAGTACCAAGCCCCCCAAACCAACATCCGACCAACCTTGACCTGTTGGTACATCATGCTTAGCATCTGGTCACCCTTGACCTGCTAGAACTCGCTCACCAACTGTCCGGTCAATCATTTGACCCACTTGAACTTCTACTAGATGTCTGGTCAACCTTGACCCATCTGGATTTCTACGTGCCAAGTATCTGGTCAATTCCTTTGACCTACTTGGACTTCCCAACACCAGATGTCTGATCAGCCTTGATCCATCTGGATTTCTCGTGCCTGGCTTCACTCACCAGGACTTCCCATTTGCCTAGCTTCACTCACCAGGACTTTCCATTTGCCTGGCTTCACTCACCAGGACTTTCAACTGCCTAGCTTCACTTACTAGGTCTTTCAACTGTATAGCTTCACTCACTAGGTCTTTCACCAGGCTTCACTCATGACCAGGATTTTCCTTCTGCCTGGCTTCACTCACCAGGACTTTCACTTCTGCCTAGCTTCACTCACTAGGACTTTCACCTAGCTTCACTCACTAGGATTTTCCTTCTGCCTGGTTTCACTCACCAGGACTTTCCTTCTGTCTGGCTTCACTCACCAGGACTTTCACTTTTACCTAGCTTCACTCACTAGGACTTTCACCTGGCTTCACTCACTAGGATTTCCCAGTCAAGTATCCAGTCAACCTTGACCTACTTGACTCTTTTTCACAATCTCCACACATGAACAATTGCACCTGCAATCTCCATGTGTTGTCTACATGTATTGTCAACATGTATTGTCAAACCATCAAAACATAAACATTAAGACTCGAGCTTGACCCAATTCAAGCTCAGTCAAACTAGGTCAACCTTGACCTGGGGAATATTGCACCAACAATCTCCCAACATGTGCATCTCAATTATTATAGATGATGCATACCCTAAAAGACTACCAATTAGAATATCATAAAACTAAAATTTTAATTGACAACATAAGTTCAATCAATCTAACCAAAAACCCAATTCACCATTCAACGACTAAGCATATAGAAGTAAAACACCATTTTGTAAGGGATCATGTGGCTAAGGGTGATATTGTACTTAATTATGTTGAGTCCAAATCAAACCTGGCTGACATATTTACAAAGCCCTTACCTGAACTTGAGTTTAGTGCACTTAGAAGACAAATAGGAATGTGCTTAGTAGAATAGAATTCACTTCTGCTTAAAACCCTGTCTTTCAATCAGTTTTTTTTCTTTAAATTGTTTTCAAAATTCTAGAAAAAATGTTTTCAAAATCCCAATTTTTCTTAGAGCTTCAAAAATCTAGACTTAGCCTAGGCACTTACCCTAGAAAACATGTTCTCCTAGTTTAAGCCAGAGCATCTCACAAGCACCCTAGGCTTAACTTGCGTGTGTTTGAAAAACTTAGAATGGTGTGAGATGCATAGGATATTGCTGGACTTAACAATGCTTATGTCTGTTCATCGACATGAATCTGGGCATTAAAAACCAAACTTACATTAATCAAATTAAGTCATCCAACCCTAGTCAAATATAACTGGATCTTAGACTTAACTTGGCTAACCAAGTGAAAATTGTTACCCTCTAGGCAAGCAGTTAGTAGCAAATGGTTAGACATTTGGCCCACGAGATTAAGTGCTTAATTTTAAATTTTTAAGTTACTCATACTTGGACTTTAGGACATATAATCTTTAAAAAGTGAAAATGGCCTTTGCTTTTCTTAAAAGTTTTTTTTGGTATTTTTCAAAGTCTTTTGGAAATTCAATATTTTTCAAAAACCTTCTATTCAATTAATTTTTTTCCCAAAGTTATTGTTCAAAAAACTTTTTCCAAATTAAGAAAATAATTATCAACAAAGCTTTTCGAATTATCTAAGTATTTCAAAGCTCTTCAAAATTTATCTAAGTATTATAAGTCTTTTACTACAAATTTTAGAAATTCAGTTCTTTTGCAAAAAACTTTCTTTCAAAATTTAGCCAAATATTCTCTCTTTAAGCTAAGTATTTTCCAAAAAGGCTTTTTCAAACTTAATTCAATATTATTTAAAAAGATTTTTGAAATTAAGAAAATGTCTTTTAAAAGGCTTTAAGAGTTTAATGAAATATCTTTCAATAAAGTCTTTTCGAATTTAACTAAGTTGGTTAAAAGCTTTTTAAAGATTTCCCTAAATATTGCTTCAAATTTTAGCTAAGTTACATTTCAAAAGTCAAAATTATTTTCCTTAGCTAAAGTTACTTTTCAGACCTAACCTTTTACATCACTTAGCTTTTTTATTAATTTTCATTTTAGCTAAGTGTTATCAAAGTATTTTTATGCCTCTTTAAAAGCCTAATGTTTGTTTGATTCTCTATTTTAGCTAAGGCCATTGATCATTATTCCTATTTACTCCCTTTTTTATTTTTGATAAATGGCAAAGGGGGAGAGTAGGGAATTTCAAAAGCAAAATTTATAAAGAGAGCCTTTATATATTAAGGGGGAGTCTTACAAAGTTTAAGTTTTAGCTTAAGTTATGCTTGCATTTAAATTTATTTACTTAAGCTTACTTACATTTCTTACTTAAACTTTGAAGATCATTTATGTATCTATTTTACTTAACTTTGAATTTCAATTGTCATAATCAAAAAGGGGGAGATTGTTGGTGCAGGAAGCATCCGACGATCGAACCGTTGTTTTGATAATGGCAAAGGAATTCAAAGTTAAGCTTATTTGTGTTCTAACGTGTCTGATTGAGCTTGAAGGAAAGTCCTAAGGGTCCTTAGGCAAAAGTCCTAGCTGTAGTTAAGCACGGTCAAAATCTTAGGGGGTGATAACCCTAGGTCCTAGGAGATGGTAACCCTAGGCAGAGGAAAATCCTAAGGGGGGTAACCTTAGATCCTAGGGGGTGGTAACCCTAGGTGGAGAAAAACCCTAGGGGGTGGTAACCCTAGGTCCTAAGGGGGGTAACCTTAGGCCGAAAAGTCCAGTTGGTCTGGAGGACCAGACTGGCATCAGGTATGCTCTCCTGAGAGGAGTAGGTGAGGACTCGTTCCCCGGAAGAGGGAACAGTAGGCGTCGGTTCGACCTAGGGTTTCTGGTCGAAAATTCGAAGTCAGAACCGGACAGTCCGACGACTGTCAAATATTTGTAATTAAGTATTTATATGTGTACTAACTTTGTCTTGCAGGGTATATGTGTATTTTGTAGACTAACACATTTTGCAAGGACAAAAGAGTACACTTGGCCTCGGATGAACAATGTCCGAGGCGCCTCCATGGAGCTTAGAGGTGTCTCGGGTGCAAGCCAGAAGGAGTCTGCGCAGCAGACTTGGAGGCGCCTCAGACAGAGCTGGAGGCGCCTTTGACCAGGGCTTGGAGGCGCCTTGGACTAGCATGGAGGCGCCTCCAAGTGGATCAGAGGAGAATTCTTCAGCGCTGATCCACGCATCTGACTCAGGGTATTGGAGGCGCCTTGGATGGTGTTGGAGGCCCCTCCAGCACTGTATAAAAGAGGGGTTCGAGCAGCACCTTGATTCATCAATTGAAAAAGAGATCTTTCATCAACTTGCTGTGTACATGACAACCCTGAAGTGCTGTTTCAAGTTCCCGACGACCCAGAGTTCCGATATTTTGATTCTGTCGTCGGTATATTGCTTTTTAATTGCACTTATTGTAACACATATCTGTACTACTTTTTATGCGATATAGTTGTTTCCCACAGAAAGTGATCAACAATCACAGACCTTGGAGTAGGAGTCGCCACAGGCTCCGAACCAAGTAACTCCTTGTGTCCTTTTGTGTGATTGTCTTTTTTAAGTTCCGCTGTGTTTATTACTCGAATTTTACGAATCTGAAATGAGTGAAAGCCACGAGCGCTATTCACCCCTCCCTCTCTAGCGCTTCTCGATCCAACAAAGATCTCCTGATCGGATAATCAAGCAGCGGATGAATGGGCTAAGTTAGCTAGTTCATTATCACCAGTTGTCATCAGCCAGCCGATCGAATAGGTTTCATTGGTGGCGCACATCGACTGGATGGAGGGAGTGGTCTTCTTGATCGACTAGAGAACACCGCTGATTGAGTTCCTCCGATCAGGTAGCACGTCGACCGACCAGGAGGCAGCGCGACTATTAAGAAAGAGGGTCGGACGAGTCACCTTGTTCAGAGATCAGCTGTATAAGAGAACCTTCTCTAGGCCCCTGCTCAAGTGCGTTAGATTAGAGGATTCAGAGTACATCCTATAGGAAGTGCACCAAGGCTCCTGTGGAAACCATCCGGGCAATCGTTCTCTGGTTCAAAAGATTCTCCTAGCCGGATACTTTTGGCCAACTCTTCAAGAGGATGTCGCTCGGATAGTAACCACATGCATGTCCTGCCAAAGGTATTACAACATCCCGCGCCAACCGACCAAGGAGATGAAGACATCCACAGTGTCTTGCCCATTCGACCAATGAGGCATGGACATCGTGGGACCGTTTCCTATGGCGACTGGTCAGTAGAGGTTCCTGCCAATCGCAGTGGACTACTTCTTAAAATGAGTGCAAGATGAGCTACTGGCAAGGATAAGTGAGCAGATGGTCATCAAATTCATCTGGCAGAACATCTTGTGTCGGTTTGGCATCCCCCATCAGCTTATCTCAGATAAAGAGAGGTAGTTCGCGGGACGGAGACTCAAGGAGTGGTGAGAAGGCTATGTCATTCAGCAGGCATTCACCTTAGTGGCCTACCCCCAAAGCAATAGCAAGGAGGAAGTCACACATCGGGAGATCCTTAGAGCTTACGAGCTCAGCTCGACCACGACGGGGGTAGCTGGGTCGACGAGCTCCCAAGTGTCTTATGAGCACTTCGTACAACCCCAAAAGAGGCGACCGACGTAACACCATTCCAGCTGGTGTATGGAGGAGAAGTGGTGGTCCCTGTGGAGGTTGGAGCAGAATACGATCGGGTGAGACTCTACGACGAGGGAAACACCTAGCGGAGGTTAATGGAGCTCGACTTGGTGGATGAAGCATGGGATAAAGCTGTTGTGCGGCTAACGACATACCGACAGTGGATGAAGCAGAACTACAACTGAAGGGTGATCCCGAGGTCTTTTTTAGGTCGACGATCTGGTCTGGAAAAGAGTCAAGCCGATTGGGGACGTCACCAAACTCGAGGCGCCATGGGTGGGACCTTACAAGGTCATACAGAAACTCTGCTCGAGGGCTTACTACTTAGAAGATAAAAATGGAAGACAGCTCGAGCGGTCATGGAGCGCGAAGCACCTCCAACCCTATAGGGTCGGATGAGAGGTGTGTGAGTAAATATAGATGTACTTGCGAATCATCTTCATCAGCGTTCGAGCGGCGACCTTAAACCCTTGTCTCCGTCTGCTCATAAACCTTGTCTCCATCAACGGTCGAGCGACGACCTTAAAATCTTGTCTCCATCAACAGTCGAGCGGCGACCTTAAACCCATATCTCCGTCAGCGGTCGAATGACGACCTTAAACCCTTGTCCCCGTCAGCGGTCGAGTGGTGCTTAAACCCTTGTCTCCGTCAACAGTCGAGATGCGACCTTAAACCCTTGTCCCCATCAACGGTCGACGGTGACCTTAAAACCTTATCCCCGTCAATGATCGAGCGGCGACCTTAAACTCTTATCTCCGTCAGCGGTCGAGCGACGATCTTAAACCCTTGTCCCCATCAACGGTCGAGTGACGACCTTAAACCCCTTGTCTTCGTCAGCGGTCGAGCGATGACCATATACCCTTGTCTCCGTCAGCGGTCGAGCGACGACCATATGCCCTTGTCTCCATCAGCGGTCGAGCGGCGACCTTAAACCCTTGTATCTGTCAACGGTTGAGCGGTGACCTTAAAACGCTTGTCTCCGTCAGTGGTAGAGCGGTGACCTTAAACTCTTGTCTCCGTCAATGGTCGAGCGACAACCTTAAAACCCTTATCACCATCAATGGTCGAGCGGCGACCTTGAACCCTGGTCTTTATCAACAGTCGAGCGGTGACCTTAAATCCATGTTTACACCAATAAACAGTCAAGCGGTGACCTTAAACCCCGAATTAATCGATCGACTACGAAAACAAATAGCCTGTTGCCGATCGGAAGAGCACGAGGCCACATGGGCATAAGCAACTCAGTTTCGATCAAGTTTGCCTGACAACACGTAAACTAAATGAAAGTCAAAAACCGAAAATGGTGAACGATGAGAAGGGATATAAGGGTTTGTCAGACGAACGAGTATTCATTGATACTTCAAAAAATTAAAGAAGTAAAACTCACACGAATTGGCTCACTCCAAAAAATCCAAAACATCGTCGGGCAGCGACTCAGTCAGCTTGTCCTAACTGATGACCTTACTTGTCAGAGCAGAGGGGAGGTAGCCACCTTCCTTTAGTTGAGCGAGCGTCCCGTCGATAGCAAGGTCGAATAGACGGAGTGCCCGATCGACGACCATGTCATTAAAAGCGACCGAGCGGATGTAGGCCTGCTTCATGAGATCGAACCTGCTCAACTCAGCTCCATGATAAGTCTATAAGGCCGCTCGGGTGGCCTTCAGCTCTTCCTTCAATTTGGCCAACTCTTCATCTTTGGCGTCGAGCTGGGTCTTCTCTGCGGTCTACTCGGCCGATCGTCCATCCCGTTTGGCATTCAATGTGGCCTCAACCTCTTTTAGGTTTTGTACCAACACCTGAGACTCTTTATTTTTGATCTCCAAGTCCTCGATGGCCCAGAGCTTCTTGGTGTTGGCCAAATTGAACTTGGACTCGAAGGAGCTGACTTGTTTGTCAAGACAAGCCAATTGCGCAGCCTGCTCGACACCTTTGCTCTTCTCTGCCTCCAGCTGCTTGGAGCTCTTATTCAGATCAGCTCGTAACTGGGCCATCTCAACATTCATCTGCTCTAGTTGTGCTCGAGAAGCAGATGATTAGCCACTCGGAGCACAGAGCCGTTGGACTTCATGTTCCAGGTAAGCAAGCCTGTGGCACATGGCTAGGCTTTCCATCCAATACTGCAAAAAATGCTAAGCATTGTACAAACCGAGCGAACGAGAGAAAGGGGAAAAGGTTTACATACCCTAGTAGACATCTGGGTATGGCTATTAGCTAGTTCCCTTGGAGCTATAATCGCTGCACGGGCTCGGACATCAACCCATATCTATGTGAGGGACCCTTGTATTCTTATTTAATGCTCAGGGATGAGGGATGTTGGGTTGTCCGAATGGCGGTACTCATCGGTCGACAAGTGGATGATTGTTGTTATTGATCTCTGACCGCTCGGGTCAAAAGGTACAAAAGTTTCCCAGTCGGTGGGCTGTGAAGAGACTGACCGGATGCGGGACACCTGTGCCACCAGTAGAGGAGGGGCATGAAGGTGGTCGGTGGTGCGCAGATCGTCCCTTAAGGCAACCCGGATAATGAAGGTGTCCAGTTGGAGGATATAGATGTAGGGAGTTCTCTCCTCCTCGCCGAGCGGATCCTCATGGGAACCGACTGTTGAATCGAGAAGTGTTGGGTTTTTCGGGCCGCGAAAACCATTTTTTCGCGTCGCGAAAACCCCGAAACTCCCTAGCCAATGGATCCGTGCGAAGAGTATAGAACAAAAATTTTACATGTACGAGTTTACTAACTAGATCTACTCTTAGATCTATATGTTTAGAAAATTACCCTTGATGCGTGCCCTTTTCGAATCCCGCTCGTCCAAGGAAGTGCCGGATCTCAAGATTGTCAACGTAGACAATCCTCTAGAAGTATCCACACGAACAAGATGTGTTCTCTAACACACAAGGATGGAGAAGAGAACACCACAAGTGTGCTAGCACTTCTTGATGCTCTCGGATGGGATTGGAAGAAGAAGAAAAGAAAAGAAGAGAACACACTCCTCTAAAAATCTCTATGTGACTTTCACTAACCTTTCTTCTTGGATTAGACTCACTCTCCTTTCTTCTCCCTTGCTTGAAACCCACGACCAAGAGAAGAGAAGGAGCAAAAAGAGAGCTTGAGGAAGAAGATGATGTGAATGTGAGTGAATGAAAAATTCATTCTTATTCAAAACCAAAAAGGTAACCCCCATTCTCATTAAATGTGGCCATTAAAGAGAATATATTTGTAACCCCCATGAGGTGGCACACTTTGATGATGTGGCACATTATCATTAGTCCTCCTAATGCCAAATCACTAATGATGTGGAAAATAGTCAAGTCAAACTTGACTCTTCCTCTTCCTCTCAAGTCAAGTCAAACTTGACTTAATCTCTCTCATGGTTGATCTAATCCAACCATTTAATTCAAGCCAATTTAATATAATGAATCTAATTCATTTAACTAAATTGATTCAATGAGTCATAATCTAAATTAGACTCATTGAACACATGAATCAACTTGAGTCCAACTCAATTAGCCCAATTAGGTTTACTCTTAATCCAATTTGATTCATCACATGAATCTAATCCTCTTGGTTCATCATATGAACCTAATCTCCATCCACTTGTTCTTTGTGTGTGACCCAATAGGTTCTTGTAACGTTGGCAATGCCCCTAAACTCATTTAGGACCATAAGTAATGAGCGGTATCTAGCAATACATCATTACTACCCAAGTTACAAGAATGTTGAGATCTAACATCACCTTGTGACTACTAATTGTGACTCCTCACAATATATGACAAGTGCCCTTCTATCCTAGACATCTAAATTGATCAATGTGAGGCATAGACCGTGTCATCCTCTGATCAATCTAAATCTTGAACTCCAAGTAGACTCACTAAATCAAATGAGCTCAATATCTTATATTGACTCATTTGGGCATGGCCATGCACTTCGTGGTCTCACTCTATCAAGAATATCGATGTCTCTCCCGTCATATAGGAGGGATAGATCCCATCTACATCACTCACATCCCTCCGCATAATTTGTTACATACCCATTAATCACCTTTATAGTCCACCCAGTTACGGGTGACGTTTGACGAAACCAAAGTACATAACTCCTTATGTAGGGAACCATGCTGACTTCAGGTCTAAGGACTAGTAGTCATACTAATAGCCACATTAGAAAGTATATGACACTCATATAACGATCCATGATACTTTCTCATGGTGGGTCATTCAGTATACATTCTCTAATGCATACCCATGTGTCAACTTGATATCTCTATATCCATGACTTGTGAGATCAAGTCATCGAGTTGACCTAAATGTTAGTCTTATTGCATTAACATTGTCCCTGAATGTTAATACTCGACTAGGAATGATTAAGAGTAGTGTTCCCTATATCATCTCACTATCGATTCAACCAATCGATTGATATAGGTAAGAACCTTCTACTCAAGGACGTTATTATACTTAGTTAATTTGGCACCAATACAAGTAAGTATAATAACCAAAAACCAAATACCTTTATTTATATAGAATATGATACAACAAGTCCATAATACAATCATCAAATGATTGGCTCTAGGGCTCTAGCTAACAAGAAGCACTAGAGGGGGGGTGAATAGCGCTCGTGACTTTCACTTTTCGTATTCAGAAAATGATCGAGAGTTAAGCAGCGGAATAAGAAAACAAACACACAGAAAGACCCAAGTATTTACTTGGTTCAGAGCCTTGGGCGACTCCTACTCCAAAGCTCACGCTCGTTGAGCGTTTACTTTGGGCAATCACTATAATATCGCAAAGAGTACAAGTATGAAATAAGTACAACAATAATTTAAATAATACCGACAACAAAATTATAGAAATTAAAGCGCCGGGTCGTCGGGGTGTTGCTACAGCACGTCTGGAACGTCTCTTGAGCAGTGCACAGCTGAGAGATCACTTGAGAATTGTTGATTTAAAGCTGCTGGTCGAGACCCCTTATAAAGCTCACTAAGGGCTCCTTCAATCCCCTTGAGGGCGCCCTCATCCACGCCAAAATCGCCGCATGGATGAGATCAGAAGTGGTCGCAGCTCATCCTCTTGAAGGCGCCTTCATTCTCCTCGAGGGCGCCTTCAAGCCTGTCCGAGGCGGCTCAAACTCCTTTGAGGGCACCTCCAGCCTTGCTGCGCGCGCTTCTTCTTCCTTGCACCCGAGGCACCTCCAAGCTCCATGAGGGCGCCTGATCAGGTACTGTTCATCCGAGGCTTAAGCTTGCTCCTTTGTACCTGTAAGATATGTTAGTCCCAAAAATACCCTGCAAAATAACATTAGCACATATAACACTAAATATGAAAGTCTGACAATCACGGACTATTCAGTTTTGACTTCGAATTTTCGATCGGAAACCCTAGGTCCAACCGACGCCTACTGTTCCCTCCGTGGGGAATGCGTCCTCACCTACTCTATTTAGGAGAGTATACCTGATGCCAATCCGGTCCTCCAGACTGACTAGACTTTCCGCCTAGGGTTACCACCGCTAGGACCTAGGGTTACCACCCCCTAGGACCTAAGGTTACCCCCCCCCCCCCCTCCTTAGGATTTTTATCATTTAGGGTTACCACCCCCTAGGACCTAAAGTTGCCGCCCCTTAGGGTTTTCCTCCACCTAGGGTTACCACCCCCTAGGGTTTTCCACCTACCTAACCGCTGTTTGGACTTTCCTGCAACCTCATTCGCACATGTTAGATAACAAATAATCTTAACTTTGAATCCTTTGCCATTATAAAAAAACTTGGGTTCGATCGTTGGATGCTTCCCACCAATAATATCCCCCTTTTTGATTTTGACAACTGAAATTCAAAGTTAAGCAAAAAGACAAAATGAAGAAATACTATAAAGACAATAGTGCAAGCATAACTGAATAATAATAGCACAAGCAAAAATACAAAGCTCCCCCTTAATAGAAGATAAATTTCTAAATTTGGTACAAAACTCCCCCTTAATAGAAGCTCCCTTGAATTTTCTTAAATTTTTTAATTTTCTTCTTTGAATTTGCTTATACTCTCCCCCTTTTCCATATATCAAAATAAACAAGAAGGTAAAGAAAAGTTGAGTGTAGACCTTAGCTTGTTTTGAGAAATAATTTTTATCTATATTAACTTTAAAAAGATAGATGAAAATTTTAGCTTGAGAAAGAATATAAAAAAAAACTTTGATAACACTTAGCTTTTTTTAGAATAAATATTCTTGTAAAATTTTAGCTAAGTAAAAAGATTCATCATAACTTGAAAAAATTGCTTAAAAAACTAAGTTCAAAAAATATTTTAGCTAAGAAAAAGTTATTTTGACTTTGATAAGTAACTTAGCTAAAAAAAATTTAGTTAAGTTTGAAAAGCTATTTGAAAGAGTACTTAATTGAATTTGAAAAGCTTTTTGAAAAATACTTAGTTAAATTTGAAAAGCTTTTTGAAAGAATAATTAGTTAAATTTGAAAAACTTTTGAAAAATACTTAGTTAAATTTGAAAGATACTTAGTTAAATTTGAAAAACTTTTGAAAGACACTTACCTTTATAGAGGAAATTTCCTTGTAAGATTTTTTAGCCAAGTGAAATCAAAATCTCAAAAATTAATTTTAGAAATAAATTTAGCTAAGGGAAAGTTTTGACTTGAAAGGTAACTTAGCTAAAAAGTTAGTAAAAATAGATGTTAAAACTTTAAAGTATTTTTCAAATAAGACTTTTTAGAAGAAAAATATTTGATAAAATGTTTTAAAAAATTTCTAAAAAGAATTCTTTTATGGTATAAAAAGTTGATTTAAATTTAGTTTAAATTTTAAAAACACTTGATTTAAATAATTTTAGCTAAGGCCACCCTAAAAAGAATTTATTCAAAAGTCCTACAGTCCAAACATGAATAAAATACTTAATTTCCTTAGCCAAATGTCTAACCATTACCTACTAGCTATTTACCTAGAGGGCAACAACTTTCACTTGGTTAGTCAAGTTAAGTCAGTGATCCAGTTAGATTTGACTAAGACAGGATAACTTAACTTGATTACTGTATTTTTGGTGTTTATTACCTAGACTTATGTCGATGCACAGACATAAGCATTCTTAAGTCCAGGCAGTACCCTATGCATCTCACACCATTCTAAGTGTATTCAAACACAAGCAAGTTAGACCTAGAGTGCTTGTGAGATGCTCTGGCTGAAATTAGGGGTACATGATTTCTAGGGGGAAATTTCTAAGCTAAACCAGATTTTTGAAAGACTAACAAAAGCTAGAATTTTAAAAAATATTTTTCATAGAATTTTAAAACCAATTTAAAAACAAGCTGATTTTATAAACACTATAGTAAGCAGAAATGAGTTCTAATTTATTAAGCATAAAAACAAGCTAGAAGATAGTCATCCATACATGAAGTAAGTATATGTCTAATAGATATAATACAAGTCTGAAAGAGGGTCAAATCGGAGGGTCGTTAGTTGTAGGAGTGATGGAGGTCGCTCGGGTATGTGCAATGCTCGACGAATCTCCTCTCGGAGAGTAGTGAACCTGGAAGTCATCTCAGCCCGAAGTGTTTGGAACCCGCCCGTGACCAGCTATCGTGTCAGCGCGGAGGACTCCTCAAGATGAGCAAGTCTGTCCTCGATGGATAAGGAAGTAGAAGGTTGGGCTGATGTCGAGGGCTAGGCGAAAGTCGATAGCTGTGATGGATCGAGAGGTACCCCGAACATCTCAGTGAGTTCTAGCCACTCATCTACGACTCCCTTGGCTGGAGCAGCAACATCCTCGGCCGGAGCAAAGAGCTGCTCGTCCTCGGCTGGATCTGTTGGTGGTGGCCCACCCCTCCAAGCGAGGACCCCCTGAGCGGTGATATCTATATGCGCTAACCTAAGATGACACTGGCCAATCTTGTTGTAAGGTCTGAGGGAGATGACCGTCCCCCGAGTCGTATCGATCCTCAAGGTCGAGAAGATGTAAGTCAAAACATGACAGTAGGGCATGTGGACTACGCGGGCGTGACAAGACTAGCCGCATGAATGATGTTATGAAATATATGCAATGCTATGTCTATGTCTAAGTGCTGACATAATGCATACAAAAAGAAGGAATGAGAGGGTTGCATCTTCGGGACATCCCGAAATGTGATGGACAAAATGCATACGGTCAGGACCCTATACATAATGTAGTCCTGGACGCTAAGAGAAAGCGACCTGAATTCAGAGACTCCAAGTGGTCTCTCTCCCTCATAAAAATACTCATAGAGTGTATCTAGTGTAATGTGGGAGTAGGGCTCGCCAAATGGTAGATCCCTACTAGGGTAGCACAGGAAGGGGCATGCTGAATGTCTAAGCTCTAAACTGGTACGAATCATGGTAGGGGTAAACTGAAGATCCTGTCCACCAACTCTGGTAGAATAGGTCAGATAATCAACCATCTTAAGGTTGTTGTAAAACTAGGCACATAAGTCTTGATTTACTACAGTACTGCAGTAAACCAACTTATCGAGCTGAAAGTGCTCGATCATTTGGACGAGTTGCTGACAATAACTAGCAAAAAATGACCTACTTAAATATCTACATTTTATCGGAGAATATATATGCTCAATGAAATCGATCCTATGCCGCTCAGTGGGGAATCTCATATCAGTGGACGGGGCAGTGCCCGAAGTGGATGCAATATTGCATCCTTTCCTAATTTTAACCATATACACATAAAATAGCAAAACAAGCACAACAAACATGTATAAGATTATTTAGGATGGATTAGGGTATACCTAGGCATTGTTGGGTTTAGATGAAGGAAACTTGGGTTGAAGGCGCCTCGGTTGGGAGACATCGTCGATTTTGAGAGTGGAATTCGTGAATAGAAGACGAACAGAAATGATTCTGTTCATGGTAAAATTTCATGTTGAGGGCGCCTTCAACGACCTTGAAGGCGCCCTAAAGGCGTTATTAGAGGCGCCTCAGAGATGGTCCGAGGTACCCTAAGATAAGTCGGTGGGACTTTTCCTGCCGCTCTCAAGGGCGCCTCCCTTGTGTAGGAGGCGCCTCTGAGGGGTGCTCACGTGTCCTCCTTTTTAATTATTAGGTAGAATTTAGTTTAAATAATAAAGTTTAATTAATAGATTCATTAAGTTGATTAATTAATTTAATTTATGTGATTAAGTTAAATTAATTATGTTGATTATTAAGTGGTTGATTATTAAGTTAATTCTTTAGATTAATTTGATTTAAGCTAATTATAATTAAGTTAATTAATTAGATTTTGGTTAATTATTAGGATAATTAAGTTGTTAAGTTAATTAATTAGATTTTGGTTAATTACTAAGATAGTTAAGTTAATTATTTATTAAATTAAATTTAATTAAGTTGATTAAATTGAATTAATTATTAAGTGATTAATTATTAAGTTAATTATTTAAAAAATTGAATTTAATTAAGTTGATTAAATTGAATTAATTATTAAGTGATTAATTATTAAGTTAATTATTTAAAATTTTAAATTTAATTAAGTTGATTAAATTGAATTAATTATTAATTGATTAATTATTAAGTTAATTATTAAATTGAATTTAATTAAGTTGATTAAATTGAATTAATTTAGTTTTAAATTGAATTAGATTTAGTTAAATTTGACTAAGTTTAATCTAGATCCATCTCACCCGATTCTAAGTAATCAATCAGGGAACCTTAATTAGTTTTGTGAGATAGTTATCTTTAATTTAGATTATTTCTAAGGATTAATTTACATTTGAGTTAGACTTACGTTTTCCAATTAGTCAATTAAATACACATTTCAAAGATTGACTCCCAGGCAGTGGCGAGGCACTATGTCTTCTTGGGTATGAGATCATCCACCACTTTCTAGACAGAGTCTTTCAAAGAAATTATATATTTAATTTTCTTTTTGAAACCCCTAGGTTTAACTAACAGGTGTAAATTATGCCTAGGTCCTTAATCTATCCTAATCTAAACATGCATATTACAAGGAAAAGAAAATAAACAATCATCAAGCAATTTTATATATTTATTAAGATAGTTTTTCTATTGGCTCCCCCTGGATAATAACCTCGATATGGTCTATCAAGGTAATGGATTTGATCCTTAGGGACCCAATATTGACCAAGTCCAACTTGATTTATCAAGTTGGACTTAGGCACCCATGCTTGGACTATCTTTCTATTCGGTCTGTTAACAAGCGACAAATAGGACCGGTATTTTCTTTTAGCTTTAAATCCTAGTTTGGATCAATTGTATACGACTTTCTATTTTCCAAGAATCAAGTCAAGGTTCTTGGAAGCCAGTGTAAACCATTCCAATGTTAACTTCAAATCCTTGACTTGAGTTTTCAGGCTGGAATTCTCTTCCTCAAGTTTTTGGACTTGAGTTGAGGTTCTAGTTTGAACAGGGTCAGCCAAGGATTCGGTATTAGTCACGTCTTTAAGGAATGTTACCTCCTTTAGAAGTGACTTGATCTGTACATTAGACTTAGCTAGTTTATGCATCAAATAGTTAATTAAATTATACAAACGTGTGGTACTTACAGAGGGGTTAGGCCCTTTGGAAACGGATATGGATCCGTGGCTTCTCTCGGACTCGACTTTCGATTCGTCCTCGCTTCCGGATTCGTTGATTTGGTCTCGGGTCGTCATTGCGAGAAAACTCGTCTGCTCGAGTTCTTCATCGTCGGACTCCTCTGAAGAAGACTCGTCCCAAGTCGCCTTCAGGGCCTTCTTCCTTCTTGGTTTCTTCGCATGTTTCTGGTTCGAGTAGTTGGCCTTGATGTGTCCCTTTTGGTTGCATTCGTAGCACGTCACCTTGACTTTTAGCTTTGAGTTTGGTTGGGTCTCCTTGGACTGGATCACCTTTCTGACATCCTTCTTATTGAAGACCTTCTTCTTTCTATAGAGCTTCCTCACCAGGTTGACAAGTTCGGTCGTGAGCTCATCATCATCATCGTCGTCCGAATCCGGTTCTTCTTCTGACTTCGATTCGGTTCTGCGCTTTGTCTTAGCTTCCCGGGTTCTGCTTGTACCTGCAACCAAAGCTATACCCTTCTCGGCCGGACATGAGTTAATCTGTTCATGCAATTCAAATTATGCAAATAACTCATCTAACTTAATTGAAGAAAGATCCTTAGAAACCTTGTAAGCATCTACCATGGATGCCCATAAGGTATTCCTCGGAAAAGTGTTTAGAGAATACCTGATTATATCTCTATTTTCTACCTTCTGTCCGATTGCATGTAGACCGTTGAGGAGATCTTGAATGCGGGCGTGCAACTGGCTCGCTGTTTGACCTTCCTACAATTTTATATTATATAATTTATTAAGAATTAAATCTCTCGCTTACCTTGGTGTCGGACATTCCTTTATGAAGCTCGATCAGCTTCTCCCACAGTTCTTTAGCGCTCGAGAATGGGCTGACACGGTTCAATTCCTCCTTCGTCAATCCGCATTGGAGGGTGCAGGTTGCCTTGGCGTTGGCTTCTACTTTCTTTATCAGGGTTGCGTCCCAGTTCTGGTATGGTATTGGCTTGCCGACGCCATCAGTTGGTATTTCCACCCCGATTTTGATGATTATCCATACTTCAAAGTGAGTCTGGAGATACACCTCCATCCGGCCTTTCCAGTAACCGAAGTCATCTCCAGTGAAGAGCGGTGGACGGGTGGTGCTATAACCTTCTTGAAGAGCCATTGAAGATCTAACATGAAAAAAAATGAACAAGAAACTTGTCCCAAGACTTAATCCTAGATTAGTAGTGCGGTTTAAAAAGAATTTTACGCGATCTCGAGTGGTGTTGCACCAACTTCGAGACAAATCCGATTATGAAAGAAAACTAGATCAGAAGACGTCAAGAATACCGATTTCGATCGACTCCGAAAAAACTGTAAAATCACCATGAAAGAATGCTTGACTGGTGGTTGCACTAAATCGAAGCGACCCCGCTTGATACCAATTGTTGGATCGAGAAGCGCTAGAGGGAGGGTGAATAGCGCTCGTGGCTTTCACTTTTCATATTCGAAAAATAATCGAGAGTTAAGCAGCGGAATAAGAAAACAAACACACAGAAAGACCCAAGTATTTACTTGGTTCAGAGCCTTGAGTGACTCCTACTCCAAGGCCCACGCTCGTTGAGCGTTTAGTTTGGGCAATCACTATAATATTGCAAAGAGTACAAGTATGAAATAAGTACAGCAGTAATTTAAATAATACTGACAACAAAATTACAGAAATTGAAGCGTCGGGTCTTCGGGGTGTTGCTACAGCATGTCTGGAACGTCTCTTGAGCAGTGCACAGCTGAGAGATCACTTGAGAATTGTTGATTTAAAACTGCTGGTTGAGACCCCTTATAAAGCTCACTGAGGGCTCCCTCAATCCCCTTGAGGGTGCCCTCATCTGCGCCAAAATTGCCGCGCGGATGAGATCAGAAGTGGTCACAGCTCATCCTCTTGAAGGCGCCTTCATTCTCCTCGAGGGCGCCTTCAAGCATGTTCTAGGCGCCTTAAGCTCCTTTGAGGGTGCCTCCAGCCTTGCTGTGTGCGCTTCTTCTGCCTTGCACCCGAGGCGCCTCCAAGCTCCATGAGGGCGCCTCGGGTACTGTTCATCTGAAGCTTAAGCTTACTCCTTTGTACCTGTAAGATACGTTAGTCCCAAAAATACCCTACAAAACAACGTTAGCACATAATAACACTAAATATGAAAGTCTGACAGTCACGGACTGTCCGGTTCTGACTTCGGATTTCCGACCGGAAACCCTAGGCCGAACCGACGCCTATTGTTCCCTCCGTGGGGAACACATCCTCACCTACTCCACTCAGGAGAGCATACCTGATGCTAGTCCGGTCCTCCAGACCGACTGGACTTTCCGCCTAGGGTTACCACCCCCTAGGGTTTTTTTGCCACATACGGTTACCACCCCCTAGGACTAAGGTTGCCGCCCCTTAGGGTTTTCCTCCACCTAGGGTTACCACCCCCTAGGGTTTTCCACCTGCCTAACCGTTGTTTGAACTTTCTTGCAACCTCATTCGCATATGTTAGATACCAAATAATCTTAACTTTGAATCCTTTGCCATTATAAAAACTTGGGTTCGATCGTCGGATGCTTCCCGCACCAACACCGATCGGCTGCAGACCGCGGCTCTCCAGTTCGACCACGACCACGACGTTGATGTTTGAGTTCGCAAACTTATTCTTGCCGGCCAGACGTGCTCGTAATATGATTCGAGCTGCACAAAAGGAAGAAAAATCAATTAGATTCAAAGGTTGGGGAAAAGAAAGAGCATACATAGGCTGGACGGAAGCCTTGTGTAGATCGAGCTCAGGCCGAACACGTAGTGAACACTCTGTAGCAACAACTCGTGTATATGGTATTTCTGACCGGCCAAGCTGGAAGCTGCATGAAGGTAGTCCGATCGGCTCTTGTATTTCTTGAGTTCGGGAGGGTTTGACACCTCTAATTGCCACTTGGTCAGAAAATCTGGCCGCTTGGGAAAGCGAACAAAGAAGTAGTAGTCCTTCTAATGATTGTTGGAGGACAACATCTTATCAAAGAAAACTAGGCCCACTTAGGCTTGGAAGAGAAAAGTCCCCCAGCTCGGACAATTTGGGATAATAGAAATAGTAGAAGAGCCGAATAAGAGGAATGTCGTGCAGGTGGAACAGAATAGAGCCGTCAATTTGGGTTACACCCGTCAGGTAGGCCCACCCCGCCAAACCAATTAAGCGGGTTGGGTTGGAATTTTATCAACCCAAGTCCGCCGTGGGCCGACCCGCCTAGGCCCGCGACCCGCGCGGGTCGGCCCGCGACCCGCGCGGGTCGGCCCGCGATGGGCTTGGGTTAGCCCGCGGGTTGAGAAACACATGTAAGCAATTTATATCGGTAGTCAATGCTGCAACTGCGAGAGTACCATGTTGGTGCAACATCCCTCAGGTCAAGGTTGACCTGGTTGACCAAGCTTGAGTCTTGGTTTGGGTTTCGATGTTTGACAATGCAAGGTTGATTGAAGAAGAGTCAAGTAGGTCAAGGATGACCGGATACTTGACTGGGAAATCCTGGTGAGTGAAGCTAGGTGAAAGACCTAGTGAGTGAAGCTAGGCAGGAGGAAAATCCTGGTGAGTGAAGCTAGGCAATTGGGAAGTCCTAGTGAGTGGAGCTAGGCAGGAGAAAATCCTGGTGAGTGAAGCTAGGTGAAAGACCTAGTGAGTGAAGCTAGGCAATTGGGAAAGTCCTAGTGAGTGAAGCTAGGCAAGAGAAATCCAGATGGGTTAAGGTTGACCAGACATCTGGTGAGAGTCCAAGTAGGTCAAAGGAATTGACCGGATACTTGGCACGAGGAAGAAAAGTCCAAGTAGGTCTTAGGGAGTGACCGGATACTTGGCAAGAAGAGAAAAGTCCAAGTGGGTCAAAGGGATTGACCAGACACTTAGTGAGAGAGTCCTAGCTGGTCAAGGGTGACCGGATGCTAGGTCTTATGTACCAACAAGTCATGGTTGACTAGATGTTGGTTTAGGGGGCTTTGGACTTGGTTTTGGGCAAAAACCAAGATCTGGATTGATCAGCCGATTGATCCAGCAGGTTTGGATTGATCCGTGGATCAATCCAGCAGATCTGGATCGATCAGTGGATCAATCCAGAAGATCTGGATCGATCGGGCGATCGATCCGGTGAGTCCCCGCGAACAGAACCCCTCTGGATCGATCGGTGGATCGATCCAGAGGTCCCAATCGATCAGTGGATCGATTGGGACGCTGCTGCTTCGCGCGATAAGCGCTGGATCGATCCGTGGATCGATCCAGGTGTTTTTCCAGAGCACAGAGGCACTCTGGATCGATCCGTGGATCGATCCAAAGCCTCCCCGATCGATTGGGAGCATTCCAATCGATCGGGATTCGACCGTTAGCATCGATTTAAGCCGCAGGCGTTCATTTCCTTCGGCATCTCTTCACCAATTCATTCCAGATTCATCACAGCTCCTCCCCAGCACTCTCTAAGCTCCTCACCGCCAGTTCTTGAAGGTTCTTGGAGGTTCATCCAAGTCAAGAGGTGAGTTGCAACGAGAAGAAGAAGAAGCTAGGGTTTTTACTGCATCTCTTGTAAGCTTTTGCTTATTCTTTACTACCCTTTCTTCTACTTGTATTGAGAGTCTTGTAGGGCTTCTCCGCCTTTGGTAGTTACCGAAAAGGAGTGTTTATTAGTGGAGGTGTGTGTGTGTGCGTGGATCCTTGGACTAGTCACCTCTTGTGAGGTGGATACCAAGTAAAATCCTATTGTTAGCATTGTTGTAGTTTGTTTCTTTGTATTCTACTGCGCATCACTTTGAAGAAACAAGCAACGAAGCACGACGAGCACACGCGAAGCTATTCCCCCCCCCCCCCCCCTCTAGCCACTTTTCGCTCCCAACAAGTGGTATCAGAGCAAGGTTGCTCTTCACCGGAATCACCGCCAGAAGGGGCAAATATAACAAGCAAAGCTAGAGGGTGAAGAAGTTGGAGCAAATTCATCAAAGTCAAAGAATTCAAGAAGCTCAACTTCAAGATGCAATTCCAAGATGGACTTGGATTTGATACAAGGGTGGCTCCACCATACACATCCACAAGCTTCGATTCTTGGAGATCAAGAATTGAAAATTTCTTGATGATGGAGATAGAGCAATGGTTTGCTCTAATGGAAGGTTTTAAGGCTCCAAGGAATTTAAAGGGAAAAGTTCTCAAAAGGAGCAAATGGAGCCAAGAACAAATCCAAAGATGTGAGGCCAATGACAAAGTGACCAAGCTTTTGGTCAATCTATTGCCGAGCAACATCTTGGAGAAAATTGGAGAAGTTGAAGATGCCAAAGAGCTATGGAGCAAATTGGAAAAGGCTCATGAGATCCCCTCCACTGTACCTAACCAAGAAGAATCCAAAGAGGGTGACTCAATTGAGCAAGATCAAGAGGAGGACTCCGAAGTTGAGAGATGCTCAACTTCCGAAGAAGAGGAAATCCAAGAAGCTTCATTCTCAAGGGAGTGTAATCAAAAGAGCAAGGAAGGAGCATATTCCTTGTTTCATGTACAAGAGGATGAAGAAGAAGGTGAAGCCTCCACCTCTAGGATTGAGGGGGAGCAACTCTTGGTGACACCGGATCAAGAAGAAGGAGAATCCTCCACATCCGGGTCAAGAGAAGAAGAGGATGAAGAAGCTTCCACCTCCACAAGTCAAGATAAATCAATTGGAGGGAAATCGATTTCGGATCAAGAGGAAGCCTCTACATTCATATCAAATGGAGGAGCAAGTGCCACCCCTACACAAGAAGGTATAAATAGTTCAATTAATAATAAGAATCATATTATATGTTTTGAATGTAGGGAACATGGGCACTACAAAAGCAAGTGCCCTAAATTGGCCAAGAAGAAGGGCCAAGTGGCACCTAAGGGCAAGGAGAAGTCAAAGGAGACCATCCCCGGAACAAAGAAGAGCAAGAAGCACATTGTGTGCTTCTCTTGCAATCAAAAGGGGCATTACCGGAGTCAATGCCCTAAGGGGAAGAAGATGGTCAAGGCTCAAGGAGGAAGCTCAAGTCAAGGGGGAGCCTCTAAGGTAAAAAGGAAGGTAACTTTTATTGAGCCTACCCCTTTACATTATGGTAAAAAGCATGCTAGTTCAAATTTTTATCATTTTAATGCAATTTACCATAAGAATAGAAAGCATGAGGGCATTAAGGAAAAGCATGTGACCCTACATGCCAAGACTACCCAACCTAAGGTTAGGAAGGTAGATAGACATTTGGGCAAGAACACTAAGGAAAATAGATACAAGCCCAAGAATAAAAATGCTCATGGATCAAATGAAAAATCAAATACTAAGGACTTAGTGAGGGAAAATCAAGTCTTGAGGTCAAGGCTTGATAAAATGGAAAAGACCCTAAAAAGGATGGAAAATATCCTAAAAGGGCAAAATGAGCATAGCCTAGGTCTAGGAGCACAAAGGTCATCTAATGGCCATAGGGGTTTGGGATACAAACCAAAGGCTAAGAAGGATGTAATCTCTTACCATAGGGTTCCATATAGTTATGGAACCAACCCTACGTCTAGTGGTCAAGCCAAAAATACAAGGGAAATTATCCCTAAGAGTATTTTTGCAACAAATGTGACTAAGACTTCTAAGAAGTCTAAGAAAGTCACAAAGAAGGTTACAAGGGAAGCAATCCCTAGAGTTGACCTAGAAAAAGTGACAAAGACTTCTAAGAAGCCAAACAAGGTCACTAGGAAGGTATCTAGGGAAGTTATCCCTAGTGAATACCTAGAGCATCCAAGGAGCACCAATAGGTTTTGGGTTCCTAGGAGCATTTTCTCTATCCCATAGATGGGTTAGAGAGTGTCAACTCTGAGAAGAAGGGTAGTTAACCCAACTTTGAAGAAATTGACACTCAAGGAGCATTTTCAAGGTTTTGTTAACCTTTGAAAATGAAATGGATTTATTGCTACTCTTGGAAAGAGTAAAATGTGCTATAAAGGAAGAAATTTGAGATGACTTTAAATGGCATAAAAAATCAAGTGTTAAGAAATACCAAATTGGGACTTTGGTATTGTCTTAGGAATTTAAGGCAAATCTAAGCCTTAATTTAAAGTGATTACTTTTATGGGAAAATGAAATATGCCAACATTTGAGGAATGTTTTAAATTTTTAAATTGGCATAATTAATTCAAGAGATTAAAGAAATGTCAAGTTGGGTTTTGGTATTTTCTTAAGGAAATTGGGCAATCTAGGGTTTATGCTTTAGGATTAGCTAAGGGTTAAGGATACTTAGATAGATAATCTAAGTATATTTTAATTATGCTAAATCTTGTCATGTTTGGTTGCCCATTATATGCCATGACATCATGGTTTATTTGTGCATTCATGACTTATTATGAAAAACTCAAAAATACCATGTCATGACATACATACATCATGTAGTTATAGGAAATTTTCTTCTGAAAATTATTTCTTTTTGATGTATGCCATAACAATATCATGCATTATGTTATTTCCTTAAAATTAAGGACAAATGGCAGTTATCATCAAGTGGTATACCAAATGACATCCTAGGTGGATGGTCAATATCCACAAGATGTCTAAATAGAGATGCATGATCCCTAGATTAGGGCAAAACCAAATTTACATCTCACAGAGGCATATAAGATGACTTTTATGTGTTTTAGTGCACATTAGATACAAGTGAGATGTTAGGATGATGAACAAAACTCAAGATGTTGATTTAGTGCATTCTTTAGAGTTTTAGGTTCATCAAAACACATAGTTATGTGTTTTCCCATCATTGGGAAAGCTAATGTACAAGTCATGTGCATTAAGCCCAAGGAACATGGTGGGATATTGGTTTTGAAAATGTTGTTTAAAATGATTTTGGAAAACCTTGGTGAAGGCTATCTTTTGATAGTAATCACCATTGAATAGTTAGACACAAACTTGAAGAAAATACTAAAGTTTTTGCAAGTTCTCAAGTTTGTGTCAATCTTTGAAAATATGATGTATTTTCATATAAAACTATTTTTCCATGATAAATTATACCCTAAATAATGTCTACACAAATTTTTACGATTTTTGGAATTTTGTAGAATTTTCTAGGGGTTTCTGAAATTGGCTGAAATTGAATTTCAGCAATTTTAGGCCTTCAATCGATCAGTGGATCGATTGGAATGCCTAAATCGATCAGCCGATCGATTGAGAAGGCATTTCTAGTGAGCAGAAGCTCGCTGGATCGATCAGCCGATCGATCCAAGAAAACTGAATCGATCAGTGGATCGATTCAGCAGGGTTCAATCGATTGGAACTCAACTCCAATCGATCGAAGATGCTGATTTTGGCTGGGAAAGCTTATTTTCAGCATTTTGAACCTATTTTAGTCTAGGTAACCATTCCAAACCACTGAAAATACATTTGTATACATAAAAAGGGTGTTTTCGTGTGGAAAACAAGGATGGATTGGTTAAGGAAGGCTAAGTTGAAGTTTAGGTTGAGGTTTGTGTCAAATTTTGAATATTTGAACCTCAAAACTTCTAAAATTGGGTTTCCTAAAGTTTTGGGGATTCCAAGTCATTTTTGGTGCAATGACAGAAGTTACCACCATGTCTTTATGGGGAGGGACTCTTTAAAGACATAAAAATTATTTTTCATGAACCTTGGAAGGTGGTTAACCTTCCATTAAGAACATGCTCAAGGTTGAGCGTTTGAACTTTAATGGGGAGTGGATATCCTCATTGTTCAAGTGGTTTCAAGTGGATAATGCTCAAGGATGGGCATTTGCCTACATTGGGGGAGAATGTAGGGTTAAGGTTAATGAAGGGTATGAGACCTTCATTATCGTGCTGATCACAACGAGTGAAGTTGTGAACGACGATGAGCAACTCTTCAGGGGGAGAGTTTTCAACAAGTGAATTTGTTGATGTGTGCCTAAAAATGGGGCATGGTTTGATGTGTGCCAATAGGGGGAGAATGAAAGGGAGTAAGTTAGGCTTTTATCACCTAGAGGGAGTTTGCCCTCTTAGGGGGAGAATGAAGGGCTTAACTTATGTATTCATTAGCTAGTGGCATGAAGAAGGTTTAGGCTATGGGATTAGCCTAACTTACATGTGGTATTGTAAGTGATAGTGTTGGTATTGTCAAACATCAAAAAGGGGGAGATTGTTGGTGCAACATCCCTCAGGTCAAGGTTGACCTGGTTGACCAAGCTTGAGTCTTGGTTTGGGTTTCGATGTTTGACAATGCAAGGTTGATTGAAGAAGAGTCAAGTAGGTCAAGGATGACCGGATACTTGACTGGGAAATCCTGGTGAGTGAAGCCAGGTGAAAGACCTAGTGAGTGAAGGTAGGCAGGAGGAAAATCCTGGTGAGTGAAGCTAGGCAATTGGGAAGTCCTAGTGAGTGAAGCTAGGCAGGAGAAAAATCCTGGTGAGTGAAGCCAGGTGAAAGACCTAGTGAGTGAAGCTAGGCAATTGGGAAAGTCCTGGTGAGTGAAGCCAGGCAAGAGAAATCAAGATGGGTTAAGGTTGACCAGACATCTTGTGAGAGTCCAAGTAGGTCAAAGGGATTGACCGTATACTTGGCACGAGGAAGAAAAGTCCAAGTAGGTCTTAGGGAGTGACCGGATACTTGGCAAGAAGAGAAAAGTCCAAGTGGGTCAAAGGGATTGACCAGACACTTGGTGAGAGAGTCCTAGCTGGTCAAGGGTGACCGGATGCTAGGTCTTATGTACCAACAAGTCATGGTTGACTAGATGTTGGTTTAGGGGGCTTTGGACTTGGTTTTGGGCAAAAACCAAGATCTGGATTGATCAGCCGATTGATCCAGCAGGTTTGGATTGATCAGTGGATCGATCCAGAAGATCTGGATCGATCAGGCGATCGATCCGGTGAGTCCCCGCGAACAGAACCCCTCTGGATCGATCAGTGGATCGATCCAGAGGTCCCAATCGATCAGTGGATCGATTGGGACGCTGCTGCTTCGCGCGATAAGCGCTGGATCGATCCGTGGATCGATCCAGGCATTTTTCCAGAGCACATAGGCGCTCTGGATCGATCCGTGGATCGATCCAAAGCCTCCCCGATCGATTGGGAGCATTCCAATCGATCGGGATTCGACCGTTAGCATCGATTTAAGCCGCAGGCGTTCATTTCCTTCGGCATCTCTTCACCGATTCATTCCAGATTCATCACAGCTCCTCCCCAGCACTCTCTAAGCTCCTCACCGCCAGTTCTTGAAGGTTCTTGGAGGTTCATCCAAGTCAAGAGGCGAGTTGCAACGAGAAGAAGAAGAAGCTAGGGTTTTTACTGCATCTCTTGTAAGCTTTTGCTTATTCTTTACTACCCTTTCTTCTACTTGTATTGAGAGTCTTGTAGGGCTTCTCCACCTTCGGTAGTTACCGAAAAGGAGTGTTTATTAGTGGAGGTGTGTGTGTGTGCGTGGATCCTTGGACTAGTCACCTCTTGTGAGGTGGATACCAAGTAAAATCCTATTGTTAGCATTGTTGTAGTTTGTTTCTTTGTATTCCGCTGCGCATCACTTTGAAGAAACAAGCAACGAAGCACGACGAGCACACGCGAAGCTATTCACCCCCCCCCCTCTAGCAACTTTTCGGTCCCAACATACCAGAGGTTAAATTGTAGCATTTCATTATCTTTTTCGTTGAGAGGAATACTAATTAGGAAAAGCCCATACTTGTGAAGTTGAGTGTGATAGACAAAAGTTACATAAATATAAATGCACACAAAGTCGATTAATCTTAAAAGTAGATGACATTCTTATTTGATTCATTTATGGGATAAATCTGAAACATACATTATGCACAATGAAGAGCTTGGTGTGTGTACCCAAACTAGATGACCTTAAAAGTAGATGACCTTCTTATTTGATTCGTTTACACACGCACAGTTAGGGTACTACTGATCTAAACTGCTTGACGCACAACCAAGAGGCATAATTACTATTCCTCTTCGTTGCACAATTTTATGTCAGTTTATTATCTTTCTTTGTTATAATTTTAAAATAAAAATAGTACTTTTGACCCAACATAAGTACTTGTTTATGTCCATTTATATTTAAAATACTTGTTTATGAATACATTTGATTGATAAAATATTTACAAAGTAAAACATTGAAGATATGAACTCTTTTTTTTTAAAATCTTTTTAAAAAATTTGATAGGCCCGCGGGTTGGCCCGCCAAACCCGCGACCCCGCCTTGGATTGAGTTGGGTTGGAAATATCCCAACTCGCCAAGTTGACGGCCCGCCACGGGCCGACCCGCCCCGCCATGGGTTGGCCCGTCTGACAGCTCTAGAACAGAACGACGACCCCGCATAGCAGCTGAAAGGAATTCTACATTAGTTGATGGAGAGAAATATAAAAATATTTACAAACGGTAGAGTTGATGAAGAGAAATATGAAAATATTTACAAACGGCAGAACAGAAAGGGTAGATTGGGAATCGCAGACCTACTGTAAAGAAGCATACAAAACCCAGAGGCAGTTCATTCGGACGGTCAAAGGCCGAAGGAAGACCGATTTGATAATCAGAAGGAATTTCAAAGGCAACTCTCAAACTTTCAGCATCACCTCCGTCGAATTTGGACTCGATGGACATGTACCAGAGTCCATGGATTGAGACAGGAGGTTGAGAGGAGCTTGCCATCAGAAATAAATGTCGACAAGAAACAACGAAGTTGTTCGATTGAACGAAAGGACCCTAATAACAACGAACAGATCCGGGTGAACGGTATATAAAGCTTACTAGAGAGATCGTTACAATCGCTGGAAAGGAAGAAGAACACAGTGTCGCTGGAAAGCTCAATGACGAGGACGCAGAGTGAGGAAGACGACGACACACGATAGGTTTATAAACCTCGCGGCCGATCGACCTCAGTCGTCCAATCTAAAGCTACGGAAACCTAGAAGCAGATCCCATCGTTGATTTTGAAAGGGCGCACGCCTTGTTGCAAGACAATATCCGCCTGTCACATCGAGCTTGCGGCGGCAGTGAGGGACACGTGTCCTTTGGTCACTGGAGAGAATTTAATGAGCTTAATTAAAAAGGTATGGCCGCGTGCTCCACCTTGACTATCAGGAATTTACACGGTCTTCAAGAAATCTAGATGACGTAAGCCAAGAGCAAGCTCACCCGAGGGTGCGTAAGGAAAATGTAGGAAAACATGTGCCAAGTGTTGTTGCTCATCGTCCTAATTGCCGCAAAGAACGGGTCACAGGGCTAAACCTGGCAACGACAAAATGAAGCTGAGCGGCATTGGCTTGTGGGCCGATCAGTGTTTATAGACCGAGAATAGCCCAATCAGACACTGTAGCATTTGGGTCGAACGGATCTCAGTGTCATCGAAGATAGATCTTGTCCAGTCATTCGAACTTGCAACCTCCTTCGACTAGACTTGAAGGGGAGGCTTATGTGATATGGTGATAGGGAGGAGCCTACCTAACATGAGTCAATAGCCACGGTGTGGGTCAAAGTCAATGAGGTCAACGCCAGGGCTTAAGCAAGGTTAACTGCACCTGAGCGGGAAGTGGTTCATCGGCCGATCGGAGGGATCATTGTCTGGTCAGCCATCTGAGTAACCAGTGTTTGGTCAACCCGGTCGACAGGAGAGCAAGCTGAGTGGGCTAGGAGCCCAAGTCGAGCAGGCCAGGAGCCCGAGCCAAGCGGACCACCCGTCCGACTCAAGGTATGATGTTGACATTGTACACATAATGAATCGATAAAATAATAAATAAAAGAGGAAAAGACAGATAATTAATAAGAGAAAGAGAAAATAAAAGTGAACACTCCATCTATCATTAAATGAGAAGAAGTCAAGACAAAGATGCCTTCTGTTAGTAATTAATATCATTAAACAGAGGAAGATGGAGGGTCACTAAGAAAGGTATAAGAGAGTATATCAGGTATGAAGAAAGAAAGATGAATCTTTGTCCCTAGAACTTTCACTTTATCTTCTTCTTCTATTTCTGACTTGAGCATCGGAGGACTAATGCCAGGGACCCCTTCCCTGATTTGATTTTGTTTTACAGAGGAGCAAGGTCTTCATCCAGTCAGTGAAACAATCACATCTCTAACTTTCTAACTTCACGTCTTCGGACAGGATCAATTACTATTAGATAAAGATGTTTAAAATATTAAAATTACATCTAATTTTCTCTTTTTGGTAGAGCAAGAATACATCATAATTCATAGGATAGCATCACCACACCGTGTGAGCTTCACCTTTTTTTCAACTTTCACCTCATTGTCATTATACAGTAATATTTATAAGCCGGATAGAATAATAATTATTCCACGAGCCGACAAGAAGAATGATTTATAAAGAAAACAACAAGAAAAATCAATGTTCTTAAGATTTTTCAGAAAAAAAAAATATTTTATAAAAGAGAATAATATCGCAAATAATTAAACATTTAGAATCAAAATCTATAGCTTGTAAATAAGTGATGAAATCTTATAAAAAAGAAAAAAAATCTTAATAAATTCAAAATAATAAAAATTCTAAACAGACTCAAAATTTAAAATTATAAAAAATATAAATTATTAAAAATATTTTAAATATCAAAATAAATCCAAAAATTATAAAAAAAAAATAAAAGTGACCAAAAATATAATAAAAACTTCATGTCCACCTATATCAATCTGGTTAAAAAACTCATCGTCAACGTCAAATTTAGAATAGTATCAAGTGGTAGTCTAGGAGGAAGATCCTCTCAAATTGGCAAAATCTACTAATAGCTGTTAGACCTTGACAATGTAGTCCAAATACAATTTCATTTTTAAATTTGAGAAGCTGAAAATCAATTTCGCACACATCAATTTCATCAGCGGACTGTATTTGAACCAAGTTAATTACTCCATCAACTTCAATCTTTTGATCATTAAACTTGTTATACTCATCAACATAAAATTGATCACGAGTTAATACAACACAAATAAAATCCCGAACATCAAAAAGAATTGTATGCTTCATATTTCTTGGATCATAGGAACGTACAGCACCTGAGTAAAACTGATTATCCAATGGCCACCATATTTTTATTCTAGAACCAGCAAACGTACACTTTTCTAACCGGGCAATGCTTCTTCCTTTGTGCCTTTTGGTTGAACTAGCTAGTTCTAGATTGATCATTATTGTCTTCTGCTAAAGTTAATTTCTCTTCTAGTTCAGTTTCGGTTTGCGCTCCAACCTGAAAAACAGCAACACCACCAAAAAGCTTTGCTATTCTCTCGTTAAGTTTTTCCTTCCAGTATTCTTGCTCTGCAGCCTCGATTTGATTCCTAATCTGTGCTACTCTTCTATTTATTTCCTTCTAATAACTATTAGAAATAATTATTAATAGAAAATATTTATTTATTTATTTCTTAATATTTTTATATGTTTTCCTAATTTATTTATTTTCTATTTTCTATTATAATATATTATCATTAATAAGAGAGTATTCTATCATTACCATCACCAATGGTTGAATCTTTGGTAAGTACAACCTTGACGGCAGTACCCAAGACATCCTCGTCAGCTAGACAACCTCTTCTTTGGTCACAGCAGCTCCTGTCAGTATTGCCATGCCATGCAGTGCTGACTTTTGCGCTCCCCAAAACCAGGGGCTTCCAGTGCGGCGATATTCAATGTCCCTCTTAATTTATTCACAACAAGAGTTCCCGAACTTCTTACTCAATATTTTCAGCAATTATGCAGGATTCCCACCTCTCATAGCATCTTCCGAAATATTAATTTGGTCCCAGGGGCTCTAATATCATGATAGAATATTTAAAATATTATCTAAATACCTACGATTTAAACTCCAACTATGATATTTTTATAAAAAAAAATTCTTCCAAATTCGAGGAGGAGGGGGGAGACATAACCAAAAGATGTTGGATTTCTGGACTGATCGTCGCGTGCGCTTCCCGATTTACCCTGATGACCGATGGAAAATTTCCATGGGACCGAGTCGGTCACTCAGTGAGGCTAATTGAGATTATCATATTTTTCCAAAACATTGATGTACTTCTGTGGAACCAGACCGATCACCCCAAGCTCAACGTTACCCGGTCTGATTAATTATTTTTCTCCAAAATATTAATTTGTCTCCGGGGCCATGATGTCTCAGTAGGATAGCCAGATTATCACCTAGGCATCAGCGGTTTGAACCCCAGTTATGACGTATTTGTAAGAATTTTTTCTCCAAATAGGGGGTGTAACTAAAGGATATTGGGCTTCTTGGTTGACCACTGCATGCACTTCCTGATTTATCCTGACGACCGGTAAAAAATTTTATGGGACCAGACCGATAACCTCGAAATAATCAATGAGGATAAGTATGATTACCATTTTTTTTTTCCAAAACATTGATTTATTCAACGCTCCTCTTAATTTATTCACAACAAGAGTTCTAGAGCTTCTTACTCAATATCTTCAGCAATTATACCGGATACCTAACTCTTATAGCATCTTCAAAGGATGCTGAACTTCTAGATTGATCATCGCGTGTGCTTCTCGATTTATCCTGATGACCGGTAGAAAATTTCTATGAGACCGGATTGGTAATCTCAAAGATAGTTAATAAGACTAATCGAGATTATATGTTTTTTCAAAAAACATTGATAAATCCTCAAAATTACGGATTATTTTCTTTCAAATAACTTAAGGATGACTGTGGAAGACGTCTGGTAAACGAATTACCTTTTAATTACAATTCCAAAACATTGATAAGATCTCTTGCGTTTGTGATCTTCTTGTCGACAAGAAGCAACTTGCAATTCACATATTCAACTGTCATCTTTTCACTGTCGGTAACAAAGTATGGGGAAATGTATCCACGATCAAATTGCATTCCCTACACGACATAAAGATTGTTTTCAGCACTTTTCTCTTCTTCAAGGGTAACCTCACCCTTCCTTTCGACCTTGCTCAATGCCTCGACTATCATGTTTCCTATTTCATAATTGTTACAAGCACTAGTTGCAACTACCTTAACACCTTCTGCAATCATGCCTTGAGCAAGAACAACAGATATAGTAGTTCCTTCCCCTGCCAAATCATTGGTCTTAACAACAGCTTGTCTGACTAGTTCGGCACCAATGTTCTCAACTAGGTCTTCTAGTCTGAAGCCTCTTTTGCTACTGTAACCCATCATTCACAATCTTACGTGATCCATACTTGCTTTCCAAGACAACATTTCTTCTGTAATTCTGATCTGTAACTATTGCTTATGTGTCTTGTGTTTGTTTAAAACTCCCCAAATTTATTTCTCTTACCAGATGACCCTGGAAAGCAGTCTGGATCTTGACTGCTGCAATCACTTCTCTTGTCTTGTTGGGGAACTTTGTTGCAGCTGTGAAGTGGGTGACGTCCCTTGCGGAAGTAACTGTAGGTTCTGGAGGATCAAGAGCAGTGAGCGGCACAGAGTTAGCATAGTTGCTTTACTCAATCTCAAACTCCACCACTTTATCCTCATCTGGATGAGGCAGAAACGAAGGAACTCCCTCTCCACCACCAACCTCTACCTCCAAGAGGCAGATACATCTCGGAGTTGGCCAGTCGGGACACATCCCAGATCCCAATTTCTTTTTCCATTTGTCTCTCTTCTCCTTCAGGTAATCATCGACCTCTATCTTGCATCCTGCCTCAACGCATAAAGTTTTTGAAACAAGGTTTGAGTGTAACCGAATGAAAGAAAGTGACTCTTTATCATCTTCTATTAGACTTGAAATACATCATATATGAACTAAAGGATGTATCTATAACATGATTTAGCTTTTATCAATCTCTAAAGCTCAATATAAATCGAAACAATAGCACATGAATGATTGCCTTGAATTCATCGCAAAGGTTAATGCTTCTTATTTATCTTCGGAGTTCTTGCTATTGCGGAAAAGTCTTTTACAGAAGTGGGTGGCGGCAATCCTTAGCTTTCTCTTGATAAAGGAGAGAAGAGGTTGAAGAGGCTCATAAAACCATGCCCTAATTCATGAGTCTCATCTTTTATGCCAAGTTCATCCTGTAGAGACTATCCTCCTTAAAGCTCATCCATCATTAACAGCCCATCAATATTAATGAACCGGATTTTGAATCTACACATTGAATCCACATCTATTTAATCCAAACCCTCCTTATATGCATTGAAGCATTAGATCATTTAATCGAGTTTAGACACTTTAATGACAATTAGTTGTGTGTGTGTGTTAATCAAGTATGAGCCCAACCTTATGGAGATTAAGTCCGCCCATGTGGACTCAATTGGATCTAGTCTACTCATGTGGACTTAATTCTACAATCTCCCACTTGAGCTATACTTGATTCCTAATACACCACACAACCCCTAAGTTGAGCTCAACATGTCAAACTTTATGGGTTAAATATCCTTTTAAACAATCTCGTCAATTAAATCAATTAGTACAAGACTAAAGAAGTCGTAGCTACTATAACTGTAACAAGACCCAACAGTAATTACAGTACTAATATCATTAATGACATAGATCAAATGTGGATATGTACGTAGTACAAGAATGACACAAATGTGATCTACAAGTGTCCATTCGCAATAAGTCATCTTTATGACCCGAACCAGATCTGAATCATATTTACCAAAACTTTATGCTAAACTGCAGTGGTAAATCATGATTCAACTTTATAACATCAAATAGAGTCCATATCATATTTATCACAACCAAATGTAAAATCGCAATAGTAAATATGATATCCATATATCAAAGAAAAGTCAAAATCATGCACACATATAGAAAAAACTCCAGTATATACAATGAACTAAAGAATATGTATTCATGAACATAGATCATCACACAAAATATAGATTCCTACATAATGGGTACTTCATTAAAAGGAATAACCCCCATATTCACCACATGCTGATGAAACACCTTGGGTGACAAACCCTTGGTGAGTGGATCCGCTAACATGGAATCTATCCTTACATGCTCTATCATTATTTGATCATTCTGAACTCTTTCTTTAACCGCTAAAAACTTTATGTCGATGTGTTTAGACTTCGACGAACTACGGTTGTTCTTGGAATATAATTCTGCAGCTTTATTATCACAGTTGATCTTCAATGGTCTGTCAATGCCCCTAATGATCTGTAACCCTGTGATAAGATTCCGCATCTATATCCCGTGGTTGGAAGCTTCATAGCAAGTTATGAACTTTGCCTCCATAGTGGAAGTGTCTATTAACGTCTATTTGACGTTTTTCCATGATATAGCCCCTTCCGCCAACATGAAGACATAACCTGAGGTGGACCTCCTGCTATCCAAGCATCTTACAAAATCAGAGTTTGAATATCCAATGATCTCCAGATGACCTAATCTCTGATATGTGAGCAACTTTTCAATATAGGCCTTTTGTGATAGTCCAAGTGTACCATGAATGATCACAAACAATCTGTATGCCTAAGATAAAAGATGCTTCACCAAGATCTTTTATTTCAAATTCACCGGATAAAAATGATTTGGTTTCTAGCTGTCACGCCCCGGAGGAGTCCCTGTCTGAAGAAATTTCGGCAGCATTTCCCTTGTACGGCGGACAATCTGAAACTTTCTACATCTCCATATACCTCAGCCACATGCGGCTGGAATAATAACAGAAATAAAATACAACCCACAGACATTCCACGCAATTTAATAAGAAATGATAAGAAGACTCAAAATCCACCCTACTCAACTACACTCATAAAACACAAATCCGACGATAAGATCAATTTACCTCTTCTGCCGTCTAGGCAGGCATGTAGTAAAAGCAAAACCAAACCAAATCCATCGACATCACAAAATCCATACCATATCCATACCATCAAACAAAATAAATTTAGCATAGTCCATGTAAGAAAACCAAAAGACCAATAATATCCTCGAGGTCTGCAGGGACTAGCAACTGGAACTCTCTCCTGACAGCATCAACCTGAAAAATAACAACAATGGAGGCGGGGTGAGTCCAACACTCAGCAGGTACAACTGATATACAAAGTAGGGAAATAACACCTAGCACTAATCATGCGTACAGTCTCCTGATATAAGAAAGATAAAAATGCATCTGAAGTAAATAGGAGAGAAACTGTACTAACCAGAACCTGGGTATAAGGACAAATAGTCTGAGTGGTATAGAAATCCTGTATGCATGTCAAACATAGGTATCCAAACAATATGCATCATATAAATGCAGCAAACACAAACACAAGCAATAAATGCATCATGCATATGATGCCAATGATGCGTCCTGGTCACCCCTGACGTCAGTCGTGTTGGTTGCTACTCGGAAAACCTATAGGTTCCACTGTACAAAAATTTTGTACAAAGGTCTGAACCTTTTCCTAGCTACCATGTGTTATTTTAAATTAAATTTTGGATCGCCTGCGGAACTTAACACGTTTGATCCAAAACTTAATCTATTTGTTCTTTTAGGTTTTGACTTGGATCTCCTGCGGAACTTTACACGTTCGACCCAAGTCTCCTTAAGTTATTAATTCCATTAAATATTAATTTCCATAATTGGTTCCCAGTACTGACGTGGCGAGGCACATGGCCTTCTTGGATATGGGAGCAACCACCACCGACTAGACAAAACCTTTTATAGAAAGCTAATATTTAATTTCCTAAAATAACTTTAGGTTAACCGAAGAGAACAATCAAATCACAAGGAAAATAAAAAACAAAAGAACACAGCATCGAAAAAACATATTCGAAATTCTAGAACGTAAGCCTCTTGTATTTGGTATTATTTCCATAAATAACTAGCATGATGCGGAAATAAAAATTACTATTTATACCTTGTAGAAAAACCTCTTGATCTTCTACCGTATTTGTAAAATACCGAAAATGGCGAATATTGATAAGAGAATTTTCCGGAATTTTTAGAAATTTTTCGGGAATTTTTCGGAGCTCGTATGGACGAGTTAACGGGGATATAAATGGGGCCCGGGAAAGCCTGTTTAGGCTACCCAATTTAAGTGAGGAAAAGTTGAAATTATTTATTTATTTCTTTTTCTTTTTCTTTCCCTGTTTTCGCCGAAACCTCTCCCCCCCCGTGCGTGCCATTTCTCTTCTCCCCTCCGATTGAACGCCGGCCAAGCTTCTTCTTCCCCTCTCTTCCGAGCTGTGCCGCCCGATTCTGTCTCTTCCTGTGCCGCAGACGTTTCTTCTCGCCGACACTTAAGCACCGCCCTTTCCCCTTCTCGGATCTGTGCGCCGACGCCGCCCAGCCCCTGTAGCCAGGTGATCATCCCGCCAGTGCTATCGGCTGTGCCCTAGATCGTCGGAATCCAAAAGCTTGCGTTGGTTGGTCCTCGATTTGGAGCAGCAACCCAAGCATTTGTGTCCCCTTCCGTGCCCTAATTCCATTGTTAGGTCTACTTCAGCCACGTTGTGCCCTAGCTTTGGCCAGGCAGCCACTACCTTGCGGTCGTGTTGGAGATCAGTAAGTGAAGAATTTTCCCTACTATGGATTAGAAATCACAGCTGTGAGGGAGAGTTTCTAGCCAAGTATTATGTGTTGTGGGGAAGACTTTAGCAAGGAGGTCTTGCTGTGGTATACCTTGTTTACAGTAGCAATTAGTTCACCTTGTTCGGTGATCAGCAGCGGTTGAGCTTGAGGTACGATGTAGGGATCTTGATACGTTTTATAATTTATGTGATCTATGAATTAGCATCTTTGCTTATTTCTTGATCTTATGGTTGATTTTTTTGACCAGAAGGGGAGAATCCAGCAAGGTGGTTTCGCGCTGAGGTGTTCTTGTCCAGCATACCGTTGCAGCTCTTTAATTTTGGATCAACAGCAATTCATCTGTTGAGGTGAGTTTTTGTACTGAGGATTAGGGTTGCAGCAAATCTTTTGCTGTATGATTGGAGTTTAGTTACAGATTTAGATTCATTAGTAATCATTTACTTGAGGAATTGTTAAGGTGGATTAAATCAACAGAAAATGATTATCAAGTGTTGGATGGATTTTGGAAGAAAAGGATGAGATTGTTAGATTGGATTTATTGAGATTTTGGCTTGCATTGTCCGATCTACGATAAACCTAAGTGATTGATTGTATATTTATTTCAGGGTTCTGATTTGAGACAAGAGTTCTGATTGGAGGACATACGATCTACATTGGAGGTGGGTACCTCTTGACTTATCTTTTATGATATTGTCTTTGGATATGCATAGTATTTTATAACTACAAGCAATGAATATGTTTGTCTTTGGTATGTCACTGTTTGATATCCATAGCATGTTAGGTTTATCGCATGTGACGTATCCGTGCTTATATCATGTGATTTATTGCCATGAGTACTGTATTACCATGAGTATCTTAGTTTCTAGAATGAGTGACATACCATGTTTTACTGAGGTTAGGACTAGGTTCTGGATGTGTATCGAGATTATCTGATACTTAGGTTTTATGCCATGACTGGCTTGTGTATCTCTATTTGTATATCATATATGATTCGTGTACCTAGACCTTGATTCTTGATATGTGTATATTGTTGGTACATATATTATGGAAGGAGATATGTTTAGGATCTAGGTTGCTATACCATAGAGGACCTGTATGCCCTAGATCCGTGGATTGACCTACTGATATTCCATACTTATTATGTTCAGGACATAGGTTTTTGATATTCTATCTGACCTGTGTACTATAGATTTTGGTATGTGACCATCACTTTTACAGTACCCATTTTGTTTATATGGATATGGTTATGTTGATCAGTTTTTGTTATGCATAGTGACATGCATCATGATTGCATGCTGTGCGATTTTCGGCTCCACTATGGTTGAGCCCATCGACATGTCTGCACACACCCCACTCATGGTTTAGTGGTATATCGGTGTGTGGCGTCATTGCTTAGCTCCTGGTCACATGACCCCGAGGTAGCCGTGATCGCTTCTGTTTGGCTTCCGGCATTTAGTGTAGCAGTAGTAGCCGCAGACGGTGGACTGCTTGGCTCCTGGTCGGTGACTCGGCGTGGTAGTCGGGAGACCTCCCGCTCTGTACGGAGATGAGAGCATTGAGCTCCCCATTTATGATTTGGGGTCACAGGATGAGTACTCCGACAACATCCGTCCACTCGGTCACTCATCCGAGTAGTGACGACAGAGTGCACGGTTGTCACCTACCCACTCGGTCTCACCATTTGTGTGAGATGATCGACTGGCGTCGGGGTGACCAAGACGCATCATTAGCATCATATGCATTGATGCATTTATATTTTTATGATTGTGTTTCTGCATTTGGTTGCGATTTTGTTGGATACATACTTTGACCGCATGTGATTATTGACACTTCGGTTTGACGACCCTTTTTTCGGATAGGAGTTCCTGAGTATAGCTTCCTCGTTACCTTTCAGTTTTACGTATTCCTATATATGATTAGGAAGTCGTATTCCATGTTTGTTGCTGTTAGATATATCTTACTACTCATGTCCATTGGTATTCGCTGAGTTGTTGAACTCACCCCGGTTGATACTATTTTTTTCAGGTATCAGGTTGGTTTTGGTGTCGCTTGGAGTATCCTGTCTGCTGGTCCCCACGTCACATCAGAGGACTTATCGATTTCACGTATGTTTTGTTTGTTTATGTATCAGTTTGTTTAGCTCTGTACTCCGGTTTTGTTTTTGGAGTGTTGATGTCGTTGTGTGGTGTTTTGTATTTGTTATTGGTTGTGTAAGCCTAGCCGGCTAGCAGTTTTGTGTTTTGGTTTTGGTACAGCCGAGTAGGCTGAATTTGATATTAACTGCGTGGTGTTTGTTTTTTTTTTGTTATTATTCCAGCCGCATGTGGCTGAGGTATATAGTGCTTGTAGAAAAGTTTCAGATTGTCCGCTGTACAGGGGAGATGCTGCCGAAATTTCTTCGGACAAAGACTCCTCTGGGGCGTGACAGTATTCCTCTTCTAACCTCGGACGTTGTGTGGGCAACGATCTACCGAGATGAGAAACCACCAACCACCTTCTTCTCCTCCAAGCAAGGTTCGGCCACAAAGGAAAACTTCACCAAGGAGAAAAACCAAAATACTAACCAAGCTCCAAGAGATGCTAGCTTTCTCTCCTTCTTCTTCTTCTTCTCCAAGTAGTATCCGACCACCACAAGAGCTCCAAGGGAGAGAGAGAGGTTCGGCCACCACAAGAGGAAGAGAGGGAGAGGATGGCCGGCCACACCAAGGAACAAAAGAGGGAGAGAAATAATAGATGTTGTGTCTCTTGAAGGCACCCTCACCCCTTCTTTTATATTCCTTGGCCTAGGCAAATTAGGAAATTTAATTACAATAAAATTTCCTTAATTTCCTTGACATGATTTAATTGAGAAAAATAAAATAAAATTTCCCCAATTAAAATCAAGTGGCCGGCCACATCAATGAAAACAAAATTGGACAAGTTTTAATCAACAATTAAAACTTCCTAATTTGTTTCCGGAAATTTAAAAAAAATAAAATTTCTCTTCAAATCTCTTCATGGTTGATAAAAAGGAAATTTCTATAATTTTAATTTTACAACATGTGAATAATTTTTAAAGGGAAAATAAAATATCTCACCAATCTACAAATAAGGAAAGAGATCTAATCTCTTTCTTTAATCTTTTGTAGATCTTTTACAAGAGAGATATTTTAATTTTAATTCTCTTTAATAAATTATATCTTCCATATAATAAAAATTAAAATTAAATTTCTTTTTTAATTTAATTTGGCCGACCCCCACTAGCTTGGGTTCAAGCTAGGGCCGGCCACCCAATCTTATACCTAGGCCGGCCCTAGCTTGGTTCCCAAGCTAGCTTGGCCGGCCCCTTATTGGTGGGTATAGAAGGTGGGTATAGTACTCTATAAATAAGAGGCTACGATAGGGACCGAGAGGAGGAATTGATTTTGGTCTCCCGATAAAATTAAGCATCTCATGTTCGCCCCGAACACACAACTTAATTTTATCAATAATAATTCATTCCACTAGAGAACTATTATTGAACTACCGCACCAATCCCAAATTACATTTTTGGGCTCCTTCTTATTATGAGTGTGTTAGTCTCCCTGTGTTTAAGATATCGAATGTCCACTAATTAAGTGAGTTACTGACAACTCATTTAATTAATATCTTAGTCCAAGAGTAGTACCACTCAACCTTATTGTCATGTCGGACTAAGTCCACCTGCAGGGTTTAACATGACAATCCTTATGAGCTCCTCTTGGGGACATTATCAACCTAGTATCTCTAGGACACAGTTTTCTTCTATAATCAACAACACACACTATAAGTGATACCATTTCCCAACTTATCGGGCTTATTGATTCATCGAACTAAATCTCACCCATTAATAAACTAAAGAAATAAATATCAAATATATGTGCTTGTTATTATATTAGGATTAAGAGCACACACTTCCATAATAACTGAGGTCTTTGTTTCTTTATAAAATCAGTATAAAAGAAATGACCTCAAATGGTCCTACTCAATACACTCTAAGTGTACTAGTGTAATTATACAGTCAAGATAAACTGATACCTAATTACACTACGACCTTCTAATGGTTTGTTCCTTTCCATTTTGATCGTGAGCTACTGTTTATAATTTATAAGGTACTGATAACATTATCTTCTGCATATGACACCACATGCTATGTTATCTATAATATAAATTAATTGAACAACTACAAATAAATGTAGATAATTTGACCAAATGTGATTCTTTATTCAAGACAAATGTTTACAAAAGCTTAGGCTTTCAGTATACACTCCAACAAGTCAATCATTTCACACCCAATAGTGAGGCCGAGTGGGTAGGGATGTGACAACCGTGCACTCTGTCGTCACTACTCCTGATGAGTGACCGAGTGGATGGGATGCTGTCGGAGTACACCTATCCTCCTACCCAAAATCATAAATGGGGGAGCGCAATGCTCTCAACTCCCGGTACACGATGACGGGGAGGAATCCCTGTCGGCTAACACGTTGCATCACGCTACCCATGAGCGGACCAACGGAGCCAAACAAAGTCCCTGCTGCAACACACACTGCCTGAATCGACCACTAATCCATGAGTGGTGGTGTGTGTAGATCCATGTAACTGGCAATGTGCTCAACAATAATGGAGCGGACTATCGCACAGCATGCAATCATGCAAATGGTGCATGACACTAACCACAAAAAATATCCTGAGTTAAACCATGTATATATATAGAAAGTTCACCATAAGTCAATGAATCAAAATAACGGTACACCGATCAGATAAGGTATACAATCTAGGTCCTGAACATGGTGAAGCATGGTATATCACTACCCCTACAAGCATGTATAAACAGGTAAAGTATACATGAGATGCAAACCAAGCAATCAATCAAGCATGTAACAAGTTTTGGGTAGTGATTAACCGAAACAGAATGAGGAACATAATTAATGTAATTTGTTAAATCCACTACTATGCATATCAAAGACATAAAGTCAAAAGTACCCTCCTCCAATAGAATGGTCCAAATCCGACACTGAGATACTCGTCTCGCGTCAAAGTCCTGTATCCAATAGATATACGATTATTTAGCTAAATTCCTATAAATAGCTAAATAAATTCTTTAACCCTAAATTTGGGCAAAAACCCAAATCTCAAAAACACATAAACCTAATCAACATACACATGATCGTCTAACCAAATCCTCCAATTCAGAACATGATCTACAACAAGTATTCAAATACACCTAATCCTTACCCTAATTCACAATCCAAGTGATTGTGGTGAAAGGTTGCTTGCTGCTGAAATTTGAACAAGCAATTGTTTGTTGATCCACAGCACACAAAAACCCGCTGTAATTCTTCCTTCAATTCACAGCCCTCACTTCTGTGGACTAAGGTCTTCTGGTGCTGATCAAATAACGCCACAACCCCACTTCCTCACCAATCCGTGACCTAGAATAGTAGCAAGGAGAAGATCACGAATAAAGATTGGAGATTCCTGCCAAGAATTAACCAAATTTCAAACTAACTTACCTCCCAAGATCGACTAGGGCACGCGACTGGTGTCCGAGGAGAATCGGCAGTAAGGGCTCGGCAAGCAACTGTTGCCGGCTGTGGCGACCCGAGGGCGAAGTGAGTAGAGGAAGAGAAGGCTCTGTCGGAAATGGCTAAGTTCCAGGGTGGTGCGGCGCTGCTCCGTGCGTCGCCGGCGGCTAGGGCACAGAGACGGGCGTCGCTGTGGTGGCGGCACGAGAAGAGAAACCTAGGGCACAGCCGCGACTGGTGCCGGACCTGGTGGCCGGCGGTGTGCGGCTCGGGAGAGAAGATGAAGAGAAAGAAACCGCTCGGCAGTTAGGGCTCGGAGGAATCTCGTCGGCGCGCGGAGGAGAAGCTGCGGCTCGGGTGCGTTAGGGAGAGAAGAAAAACGAAGAAAAAAAATGAGAAAAAGAAAATAAATAAAGAAAATCAACTTTTTCTCACTTAATTGTGTAGCCTAAACAGGCTTTTCCGGGCTCCGTTTTTTTATCCCCATTAACTCGTCTATACGAGCTCCGAAAAATTTCCGAAAAATTTCCAAAAATTCCTGAAAAATTCCCTTATCAATATTTGCCTATTTTCGATATTTTACATTCTCCCCCACTAATAAAAATTTGGTCCCCAAATTTCGTTATCTACCATCAGCAAATACTAACAACAGGTAAAGAGTATAAATGCTGAACGATAAATAACTCACATACCTCAAGTGAAAAGATGGGGGTATCGAGCTCGGATAGTATCCTCGAGCTCCCAAGTAGCCTCCTCATCCGAATGCTGCTGCCATCCGACTTTAACCAGCTGGATAGTCTTGTTCCGCAACTGACGCTCCTTCCGGTCCAAAATCCGTATCGGAATCTCCTCATAGGAGACGTCAGGCTGAACTGGAACTGTGACATCTGTCAGCACATACGTCGGGTCAGGTACGTATCTCCTCAGCATAGATACGTAGAATACATCATAGACGCCTGCTAGGGACGGTGGTAGTGCTAGCCAGTAAGCAACCGCCCCAATCCTCTCCAAGATCTGGAAAGGTCCAATGTATCGCGGAGCTGGCTTACCTCTGAGGCCAATCTCTTCACCCCTTTCGTGGGTGAAACTTGCAGAAATACATGGTCGCAAATGGAGAACTCTAAGAGTCTCCGACTCCGGTCAGCATAACTCTCTTCTGGCAGTCCTGTGCCTCTGACACTCTCCGTCTAATAGTACGGACCAACTCTGCCTCATGCTGAGCTCTATGAGGTCCCAACAACTGGGCCTCCCCAACCTCATCCAGAGGGTGAGTGTCTGACAAGGCCTACCTTACAACGCTTTAACGGTGGCCTTTGGATAGCCGAATGCAAACCGTTGTTGTAGACGAACTCTCCAATGGCAAATGGTCCTCCCAACTGCCCCTAAAATCCAATACACAAGACCTCAACAAGTCCTCTAGAGTCTAAATGGTCCACTCTACTGTCCATATGTCTGCGGATGGAAAGCTGTACTAAATCGGAGCTGCATGCCCAAGGCCTGCTGCAGACTTTGCCAGAAACGAGACGTGAACCGGGGGTCTCTATCCGAAATAATAGTCAAAGGGACACCACGTGATATGATGATCTCCCCGGCAAAACAGATCTACCAATCGATCTAGGAAATCAGTCTTCCGGATCGCTAATGAGTGCGCGAATTTGGTTAATCGATCAACGATTACCCAAATCGCGTCACGACCTCGTCGTGTCCTCGGCAAACCCACCACAAAGTCCATAGTAATATGTTCTCATTTCCACTCAGGATTAGGAATCTGCTGAAGTAAGCCGGCAGATCTCTGGTGCTCGACCTTCACTTGCTGACAGACAAGACATCTAGCTACAAAATCCGCGATGTCTTCCTTCATGTCGTTCCACCAATAGAAACACCTCAAATCTTGGTACATACGGGTACCGCCTGGGTGGACAGCAAATCATGAGCGATGAGCCTCCGGAAGTAACTCCTATAAGACCGGATGAGACAGAAGTACGTAAAATCTGCCTCGGAAGTGTATAACACCCTCCTCGTCTCGTGTGAACTCGGTCTGCTGCCCGGAAGCTATCTGGCTGCAAATAAACTGCAAATACTGATCAGCAGCCTAGGCTCTCGTATCCTCGTCCTGATCAACGACTGAGCAACCATGGTAACCAGAGTACCCTGCTCTGTCTGTCCTTACCCCTCAAGGCCCAAATCGGAGGAACCTTAAATCAAGTCTGTGACCACAACTCGGTGGCAAGCTAAAATCCCTCCGGACTTCTTGCTAAGCGCATCGGCAACCACATTAGCTCTTCCCGGGTGATAGCTAATGGTACAATCATAATCCTTCAGGAACTCCATCCATCTCCTCTGTTGGAGATTAAATTCCTTCTAAGTAAACAAATATTCGAGACTCTTATGGTCAGTGAGAATCTCAAATGTAACGCCATATAAATAATGTCGCCAAATTTGCATGGCAAAAATAATGGCGACTTGCTCCATATCATGTACAGGTAGTTCTTCTCATGATCCTTCAACCGACAAGAAGCATAGGAGACTACCATATCGTGCTGCATTAGAACAACGCTCAAACCCTGAATAGATGCGTCGGTGTAGAGGACATATCCGTCCTCTCCAGAAGGTAAAACCAAAATCGGAGCCGACACTAGTCTCCACTTCAGCTCCTAGAAGCTTATCTCATAATCCTCAGTCCAAGTGAACTTCACGCCTTTCCTGGTCAAGTGTGTAATTGGCATAGCAATCCGAGAGAAACCCTAAACGTATCTCCGGAAATATCGAGCCAAACCAAGGAAGTTGCGAGCCTTCTCTATAGACTCTGTCTACTTCCAACGGTAACAACCTCTATCTCCTGTGGAACCACGATATACTCCTACTGGTGACCGTGTGTCTCAAACATCTCACAAAAGACAACCAAAATACGCACTACTGATCTTCACATATAGACGTTTCAGTCAAAACATCTCTAGAACTATGCGAAGATAGTGTACGTCATACACCTCAGATCAGGAATAAAACACCACGTCGTCAATAACGATAATGAATTCTGATCCAATATTCTAGGGATACCCAAATCATCGAGTCCATGAAAACATCTAAGGCTCCGCAAGCCCTAATGGTAAAACCAAGACACATAATGTCCGTATCACAACATTCCTAACCATAAGATCCTCGACAATAAACAGATCTGATCACCAACGATATAAATCACCAAAGAATAGATCCTCCAGTGTGAGAGCAACGCTCCATCACACGAAATACCACATATGTGGGAGCAACGCTCTACCACAAGAAATCCTCAATATGTGGGAGCAACACTCCACCACAACTAAATCCGTAATATGTATCTACAATATATATATGGGGGCAATACTCCGCTACAAGAAATCCACAATAGGTGGGAGCAATACTCCACTACAAACAATACATAACATGTGTGGGAGCAACGCTCTACCACAAACAATACATAAGTGCCCAAGGCACCTAACTATCCGGCTAGAGACTGCACGAGATCTCTCTGCCACATATCACTCTGAGTAGCCTAGGGTATAACAACCTAGTAAGCAAATCAAATCCATAGTCAACTCTATCATCATCCTAGTGGATCAGTCACCCACTAATAGGAGAATTAGTTGACAGGGTAATATAACCAATAACATAATGTAGACACTTACATTCTACATTCAACATAGGTAGAATCATCATGATGCTACCAACAATTCACCTGGCACACGTGCACACACAACATAGGTATGATCGACATAATCATCCAATTAGTACACACCAAACACACTCATAGCACAGGTATAAATCAGTGTGATACCTCCAACAATACCTACCGAACCCGTGTGCATATATCAACATAGGTATAATCGACAATACACCTCAAACAATCTCACATGACATATATACACCTATGCCAAGAGTATAATCAATGTAATACTTCCAACAAATCATATTCGACACGAGTATACAGTCAGAACAATCATATAATAAACAAGATACCTCAAATATTACACCGAACACATCTGCACATATCACAACTCAGATTAAATCGACAAGATACCTCCATCAAAACACCACAGATGTACTTATACTACAACTCGGATTTAATCGACAAGATATCTTTAATAATACAATCAGACACGTACATCTAACTACATAGCTAAAAATTCACAAGGAACCTACAATAACCATATCAGAACATGTATACAAATACTACTCGCAAATGGGCAGTCTATCACAGGACTCCTACAACACATGACAATCATACGAATAATCAACATACTTAATCCAATCATCCTGGCATTCCCTATGTTACCTTCTAAGTTATCCAACTAGGTACATACAGTCAAAAATTAAAGTACCCTATGGAATAAGATACATCGATCTTCTATAAACTATCCAAGCTGACAATGGTATATGACTAAATCAGTCCTTTCCATGTCAGTACCAAACATGTACTCAAAGGTGCTCTAGATACATAACTAAGCACAAATAACCTAAAGGTACGAACCTCTAAAAATAGAGTATGGCAATCCTCTACTGATCAACCAACAAAACTAAATCATTCATCTACTAACTAATCAAGAATACCTTAATCCTCCACAAGCAACTAAGGTATATCAAACCACGACTACCCAACTCGACAAACATAAATCAGTCTTCTACTGACTGATCTAACAAGAGTAAATCAATATTCACTAATGAAAATTAACTAAGATAAAATGGTATACTACATTATCAAATAACTAAATCAGTTCATGGGTCAATTCAACACTAATTATATCAACTCAAACTAGAAAATGTCAACCCACATAATATCATATGTATAAATGTGTACGACCCAAAAGAAAAAGTCAGAATTCAAGAACATCAAGACACCCTCATTTTTATCCTCAAAAATATCAATCCACATAATATCAAATAAATAAGTCTCTACTCCCCATGAAAGCAAGTTAGCATTCAAAACATCAATCATTATTTATCCACATAGTCCAATATCAGAGGAAGCAAGTATCAATTTTTATCATCCTGTTAACTAACCACAACTAACCAGGTTTATTAAAATCTCATAGGCACACTCAACCGTATCTCTCTAGCACCCGATTTATAATCTGATCACCAACTATAATCATCAAACCTGTGAATATCATACATGACACTCACTATGTCACCATCAACGACAACCCAAATAATAGATCATCAAAATAGTTATCCACTAATAGATCATCAAAACAAATACCTAGTAATAGATCATCAGGCAACCACATAACATTTACTCTCATAAATCAATAGAAATCAACATATCACAATATCTGATCTCACAATATCCCTCAACCTCAAACCATTCTCAACAATGATCAAACATGATAACTCCCAAATGACCAATTTTCATCATATCGGGTACCCTAATATCCAAAAGATATGAGTATAAAAAAAAACTCTACTGGCTAAGTCAACAGGAATATGTAGGTATCATCCATTAGCCAGCTAATAATAGCAGAGGCTGGTATATGCCTCCATCTCCTACTAGTAGTAATAGAAGCTAAAACTACTGATAGTATGATATGAAAAATCACCAGAGACTATAATCTTTGATCTCTATTAAGGTCAACCATGCTCAATGGCTAACCCATCACATGAAATATGTGCTACAACAACCAGACAGGTACTAAATAAAGATTGCTAATACACGTCATAAACTATAAAATTAAACATCATACCTATATGCTGTCTGGAGATGTTCCATCGCTGTTCAATCCCCAACTTCTAATCTCAAAATTCCGAACATGAAAATCACCGGAAATCCATATAAATCTGAAACGGAGTCTATAACATATACATAATGGAAAATCCGTGAAATCCAAAATAACTACCCAGTTTGACTCGCAAACTTGGGTTAACCCAAAAATCTAGAATACCAAAAGCAGGTATCATAACCTGCTCTGATACCAAATAAATTGGTATCAGATAAATCTCGAAAATTCAACACACGGAAATCAACAAGTATCGCCAAACTTTGGCGCTCTGATACCATAACAATTGGTATCAGGTTATACCAACTATCCAAAACACGAAAACAAAGATCGTAAAACTTAAGCTCTGATACCACTAAATTGTCACGTCCCGGAGGAGTCCCTGTCCGAAGAAATTTCGGCAGCATCTCCCTTGTACGGCGAAAAATCTGAAACTTTCTACATCTCCATATACCTCAGCCACATGCGGCTGGAATAATAACAGAAATAAAATACAACCCACAGACATTCCACGCAATATAATAAGCAATGATAAGAAGACACAAAATCCACCCTACTCAACTACACTCATAAAACACAAATCCGACGATAAGATCAATTTACCTCTTCTGCCGTCTAGGCAGGCATGTAGTAAAAGCAAAACCAAACCAAATCCATCGACATCACAAAATCCATACCATATCCATACCATCAAACAAAATAAATTTAGCATAGTCTATGTAAGAAAACCAAAAGACCAATAATATCCTCGAGGTCTGCAGGGACTAGCAACTGGAACTCTCTCCTGACAACATCAACCTGAAAAATAACAACAATGGAGGCGGGGTGAGTCCAACACTCAGCAGGTACAACTGATATACAAAGTAGGGAAATAACACCTAGCACTAATCATGCGTATAGTCTCCTGATATAAGAAAGATAAAAATGCATCTGAAGTAAACAGGAGAGAAACTGTACTAACCAGAACCTGGGTATAAGGACAAACAGTCCGAGTGGTATAGAAATCCTGTATGCAAGTCAAACATAGGTATCTAAATAATATGCATCATATAAATGCAGCAAACACAAACACAAGCAATAAATGCATCATGCATATGATGCCAATGATGTGTCCTGGTCACCCCTGACGTCAGTCGATCTTCTCACACCCAATAGTGAGGCCGAGTGGGTAGGGATGTGACAACCGTGCACTCTGTCGTCACTACTCCTGATGAGTGACCGAGTAGACGGGATGCTGTCGGAGTACACCTAACCTCCTACCCCAAATCATAAATGGGGGAGCGTAATGCTCTCAACTCCCGATACACGATGACGGGGAGGAATCCCTGCCGGCTAACAAGTTGTATCACGCTACCCATGAGCGGATCAACGGAGCCAAACAAAGTCCCTGCTGCAACACACACTGCCTGAATCGACCACTAACCCATGAGTGGTGGTGTGTGCAGATCCATGTAACTGGCGATGTGCTCAACAATAATGGAGCGGACTATCGCACAGCATGCAATCATGCAAATGGTGCATGGCACTAACCACAAAAAATATCCTGAGCTAAACCATGTATATATATAGAAAGTGCACCATAAGTCAATGAATCAAAATAACAGTACACCGATCAGATAAGGTATACAATCTAGGTCCTGAACATGGTGAAGCATGGTATATCACTACCCCTACAAGCATGTATAAACAGGTAAAGTATACATGAGATGCAAACCAAGCAATCAATCAAGCATGTAACAAGTTTTGGGTAGTGATTAACCGAAACAGAATGAGGAACATAATTAATGTAATTTGTTAAATTCACTACTATGCATATCAAAGACATAAAGTCAAAAGTACCCGCCTCCAATAGAATGGTCCAAATCCGACACTGAGATACTCGTCTCGCGTCAAAGTCCTGTATCTAATAGATATACGATTATTTAGCTAAATTCCTATAAATAGCTAGATAAATTCTTTAACCCTAAATTAGGGCAAAAACCCAAATCTCAAAAACACATAAACCTAATCAACATACACATGATCGTCTAACCAAATCCTCCAATTCAGAACATGATCTACAACAAGTATTCAAATACACCTAATCCTTACCCTAATTCACAATCCAAGTGATTGCGGTGAAAGGTTGCTTGCTGCTGAAATTTGAACAAGCAATTGTTTGTTGATCCACAACACACAAAAACCCGTTGTAATTCTTCCTTCAATTCACAGCCCTCACTTCTGTGGACTAAGGTCTTCTGGTGCTGATCAAATAACGCCACAACCCCACTTCCTCACCAATCCGTGACCTAGAATAGTAGCAAGGAGAAGATCACGAATAAAGATTGGAGATTCCTGCCAAGAATTAACCAAATTTCAAACTAACTTACCTCCCAAGATCGACTAGGGCACGCGACTGGTGGCTAGGGCAGAGGCGTCCGAGGAGAATCGGCAGTAAGGGCTCGGCAAGCAACTGTTGTCGGCTGTGGCGACCCGAGGGCGTCGCCGGCGGCTAGGGAACAGAGACGGCGTCGCTGTGGTGGCGGCACGAGAAGAGAAACCTAGGGCACAGCCGCGACTGGTGCCGGACCTGGTGGCCGGCGGTGTGCGGCTCGGGAGAGAAGATGAAGAGAAAGAAATCGCTCGGCGGTTAGGGCTCGGAGGAATCCCGTCGGCGCGCGGAGGAGAAGCTACCGCTCGGGTGCATGAGGGAGAGAAGAAAAACGAAGAAAAGAAATGAGAAAAAGGAAATAAATAAAGAAAATCAACTTTTTCTCACTTAATTGTGTAGCCTAAACAGGCTTTTTCGGGCTCCGTTTTTTTATCCCCATTAACTCGTCTATACGAGCTCCGAAAAATTTCGGAAAAATTCCCTTATCAATATTTGCCTATTTTCGGTATTTTACACTAGCAACAGACTCATATCATTGCTTGCAAGCAATATATCATCCACGTAAAGCACAAATATAATAAACTTATCCCACTAAACTTGATATACAAATATTGATCAACTGGATTTTCCTTAAAACTGTATGAAGAAACCACTTGATCAAACTTCCGGTACCATTGGCAAGATGTCTGTTTTAAACCTATTCTAGATGGTCGAGATCACTCAAGCGAGTGGAGCTGGAGCAGAAGATTCTGACCGAGGCGAGCTAAACCTGAGCAGAGGGTCTGGACTGAAAAAGTCAACGGGGTTGACTTTGAGGGTCTGGGCGCCATGACCATTCCGAGCGCCCGGAGTCCGAGCGCTCGAAACCCTTCCGAGCGCCCGAAACCGAGTTTTTATTAATTTCGACGTGGATGTTGACCGTTGCATCGGGGAAAAGATTTTATCCCATTCCAGACACCTAGAACACTTCCAGTTGCCCCGACCAAGGCTATAAATACAGCCTTGATCCAGAAGCTAGAGAAGAACAAGCATTTCTTGCATACAACACTTGTGTGCTTTCCTGTTTCATTTAGCTTCTCATTTTCTGTACTTGAATGCTGTAAAAAGGCTTCTCCGCCTGAAGGAGAATTTAGCGCGATCAGCTTCCTTGGATTAACAATCTCCCCAGTTGTAACCAAGTAAACTCCGGTGCCTCGTCTTTTAGTTTATGTTCTTTATTTTCATATTATGCAAGTGTTCATTTAAGCTTTAAGTTCGAGAATGGTCTTTCTATTTTGTACAGGGTTATTCAATCCCCCTTCTAGCCGGCTAACGGTCCCAACAATTATAATACTATCATTGAGGAAATATAAAATGTCACCATTCTCAGAAGAGTAACAGGATTTGCATCTATGAAAACCAGGATACTTGCCAGTAAAATGCAATGCCTAAGTGTAGTCTTGTCTCATACTCATAAAATTAAAATATGTAATGGTGGATGGTATACTGCCAATAAGATTGTTAGATGAAAGATCCAAAACTTGGAGGAAAGTAAGATTTCCTTTACTCATTGGAATAGCACCATGTAATGAATTTAATCTCAAATGAAAAAACCTTAGCATCAGGAAGCTCCTTCCCAACCACTTTGGTATTGCACTAGAAAATTTATTTCCACCAAGAGCAAGAACAATTAATTCATTACAATGTTTTAAGATAGAAGGAAATGATCCGGATAAATTGTTATTATTCATGTGCAAGGAGTTTAAACTAATTGGATATGAGCCTGGGCAATTTGGGATTTCGCCCGATAAGTAATTGTTGGATAGGTGTAGATGCATGTAATATATGTAAATTTGTGAAATTACAAAAGAAGGCCGGCAAACTACCGTGGATATGGTTATCAAGCAACCTTAATACTTGAACGCCTTCAAAATTTGTGTAGCTCAATGGAATTGTTCCTTCAAAAGAGTTATTTGATAGATTCATAATGACAGATAAACTAGAAGGTAACTGGCTATTCAAATTGTTTGAACTTATGTCAAGGCAAAATACTGAACTATTGAAAATGAAATATGAGAATCAACCTGGAATATTTCCATAAAGTCCCACTCCAGATAAATCGAGTCCTAACAAAGTTGTTTGTGTTTGAATCCAAGAAGAAAATCTAGTTCCCAAATGACGATAGCTCATATGAATCCCTGAAACATGGAAAGGAGGAAGTCGATCATCTAATAAAACCAAATTCAAGGAGTTATAAGATATATATTCAAACTCATTAAGTTGGTGAGCTGGGACAAGTGAGCATTTGCCATGTTGCCTTGTAATGAATTGAATGAGATATCCAAGGATTGCAGTTGAGTTAATTGTCCCAAATTGGAAGGGACTGGCCCGCTCAAATCATTGTCATGAATGCATAAGATCTGTAACTTGGATCCTTGTGGACATTTACACAAACCATCAAGTAGATTTGTTAGTTCTCCACCAATATTATTCTCGAAAAAATCATGAAATTCCAAGTTGCATAGATCACCCAAACTCAATGGTATCTGCCCCCATTAAGTAATTATAGGGATGGTAATGGGCTGGGTTTAAACTAGGCCCGGTATTAAACCTGTCCCATTTGGGGCAAATTTAAATCAGGTCAAATGGGTTACTGGACCGGTATAAACCCGTTAATCGGATTTAGAAGCAGGTTCAGGGTAGGTTACTGGTTTCAATGGACTCACCCTAAATCTGCCCCGTATAATAATAAAAATAATAATATTTTATATTTATATTATATAATATAAAATATACAATAAAAATAACTTATTGTTAATTTATATTTTTTTAAGCTTGGTGGGTTGGCGGGTCCAACCCGCCGGGTTTTGAGCCGGGTCGGGATGGGACGAGTTAAAAATTTAGGCAGGACGAGTCTAGGTTCGGGTCTATTTTTTTCTGGCAGGGCGGGTTCTAGGATTGGGCAAACCTAGTCTGAACCCACCCCGTTGTCATCCCTACTTATTCCTTGATCCATAAGAATACTTTAGGTTGTGAAGTCTACCAACGTTTCTAGGTATTTGATAAGAAATATGTTGTCTCACCACAAGTGCATGATTATGTCATCAAGTAAAAAAAAATATTAGACTGTGGATTAATTAAGCACTAGCTGAGTCTACAAAGTCAATTATCTAGACTATCGAATGTTGTTTGAAAGCTTAAGAATTAGAGATTATATTAAGAGAGAGAGAGAGAGAGAGAGAGAGTTGAGAGAGAGGGGCCCGGAGAATTTGAAATTGGAAAGTTGGTTGGAAAAATAATTCTAGAATTTTTGTTTCATTATAATGCTAGTTGATATACTATGAATTGTTCATATCCTATCCTCTATATTTATGCTTTTGTAGGGATTTTAGCTAAATACTGATACAACCCTGTAACAGTTACATCGGTATGTTTGTCCCGTTGTATTTCAATGTCATTAAATGGAAAAGGTAACTTAGAAAGTCTGGTTAAAGGGATGCCCCTATCACATGAGGACCACCGGTTTGCACTAGTCATTATTCGGACTAGTAGCTCCCGTGATTTACCTCCTCCGTGTTGGCCTAGGGACGGGTTGGCGAAGGTGCTAGGGATGACCGAATCGCCTTTTACCACCGTAAATTTCACAGATCACTTCCTAACATGGAATAGGGGTAAACTCATTAAACTCTAATTAGACAACCTTTTGAATAGAATTGATCTCTATTTTAAGGCAATGCTCTAGAAGGTCCAATTAAAGAGATACTCTATGTTACTAAGGCCCCCCCCCCCCCCCACCCCCAGTTATACGATTTAGAGGATCTCCTCTATGTGGGAAACAATCTTTATATTTATTCAATCAAACAATATATATAAGCAATCAATCACCACACACACATTCAATTAAACAAGAACAAGATATAAACATGTCATTGAACGAGGAAATTGGAAAATCCATAAAGTTTACATCAACATCACATTACCATTATTCCCTATATCCTAGAATTCATAAATCTACTCCATGACAAGAGACTTTCAACCTAAAGCCATTAAACGAAGCAATTTACAACTCAAAACAAGAAGAGAATAGAAGAGAAAGCTTAGTTGGATGAAATTAGAGTCTTCGAGAACCAATCCTTGTTGTAGAGATGGACGGGATGATGAATTCGACTTCGGATCATCGATAAATCACCGAAATTTGTCGTAGATCAAGACCTCGTGAGTTTCCCTAAGGGGAAAAACCCTTCTCCCCTTTAAAAGGGGAAGAAGATCCCTTTTTATAGGCAGGGGATATGACCCCTGCCTTTCATGCCACATGTTCGTGCTTGGAGGTACGACTGTGGCGTGGAATCCACTCCAAAAGGAGAATGATCATGCTGTGGGACGTTTGGAAAATGAGGCATGATCGTTCCTTTGGGGCATGGTCGTGCCTCTAGGGTATGACATACCTATGTGAAGCTCTGGAAGTGAGGCATGAGTCGTGTCAAAAGACACAACCTCGACATTGGCCCTACTGGAGTGAGACACAACCATGCCTTTGGGCATGATCGTATTGTGTACACTTCTGGAATGCTCTGGCTAGCTCCTAGGAAGGCACAGCCATGCTGGTTGGAAGAACACGGTCATGCCAAGGGGCATGGTCATGTTTGCTGTTTTCCCTTCAAAGTTATTCCAATGTTCTTTTTTACTCTATTTTTTTCTCCAAAATACATTTTGTCGATGAAAATAAGAAAACAACATATCTCCAAATAAAAAGAGTAATTATGTTAATACAATGATGAAATATGGTGTAATAATGTAAATTATGCTAAAGAAATACAAGTATATGTGCATTCAACAATGCATAAAGTATATATAATGTACGCACATCATACCTATAGATTTAAACATTTGCTCGTCCTCAAGTAAAAACCTACCATCTTGACTCATGTGTTGATAAGTGCATCATAATTCTCAGTGAATCAATCTAACTCAATCAAATAGTTTAATTAATGAGCATGAACAAAATATAAGTATGACCTAAGTAAAAGTCCTTCGTGCTTAGTGCAATGACTGACCTAAATTTCTCAAGTTTTATTCTCTAATCCTAGCCAAGTCATCATTTAACTATATTCCTTATGCTCTCAGCAATTGACACTTACTTACCACACGCTTGATTCATCCCTTTCAAACTACACAAGCTCTAAAAGTGCTCAGAATCAAGAGAAATATAGCAGTTATTTTTTCAGTAACCTAGTTCGGTCTCAAAAAAAAATCTTTCTAGTTTCCACTCACGATGACTCTATTTTATATCCCTTATTCAAATGATTTTTTTTTTGTACTTTAAAGAAGTAGCACTAACACAAATGCAACTGTACAAATGCAAATGTAGGGATACCGATTTTTCCAAATGAGTTGACATGATTTATATCCAGTAACCAAAATGTAGTTGCGAGATCACCATGAAAATACGAGTACTAATCAAGTTCTATGAATCATGACTATTTTGTGAGCTATCTGTTGGTACAGATTGTACTAATAATAGTCTTGATGTATGACAAATAGGTTAAAGTTAGATGTGTTATTAACCTTTCTACCAAGTGTGCAGGAGTTGACTGGTCTAAAAGACCTGACACTAGGCTGAAATCCAGCTAGGTCTACTGAACCCGATAGTTGGTGCGAAGTTCAGATAAGTTCGTGAGACTCGATATCTGGTGAGAAGTTCGGTTGGGTCCGCGGGACCTGACAACCTGTTGAAGTCCAGTTGGGTATGCTGACCTGACAACTGGCAAAAACACCTGGTGGATTAAAGGTAAGTCAAGTGACTGTAGTTGGTAAGTGGAGGTAAGCAACCACTACAAGAAAAACGTCATTTAACAACACTCAAACGACAACGGTTTTATACCAAACCGTTGTCTTTTTGCCTTTTAACAACAGTTTTAACAAAAACTGTTGTCTTTTAGTAATTTTTTTGGCCTATGACAACGGTTTTTAAAAATCGTTGTCAATTTATGTTTTTTTGAGGATACGACAACGGTTTTTAAATGGAACGACAATAGTTTTTTAAAACTGTTGTCTATGTGCGCTTTTTTGGGATTACGACAACAGGTTTTAAAAACCGTTGTCTATTAAGTGTTGTTGAATGCGATTGTTTTTTCTTTCGCCACTTTTTCTCCTTCGTCATTTGTCTGTTTTACGCTTTGTTTTTTTCTGTCTTTTTCCCAAAACCCTACTCTTCGCCGCCTCCTCCTCACCACCCTCTTCGTCACCTCCCTCCTCACCACCCTCTTCGCCGCCTCCCTCCTCACCGCCCTCTTCGCTGCCTCCTTCCTCGCCGCCCTCTTCGTCGCCTCAACTTTCGGCCTTGCCACCTCCTCCTCGCGGCCTCTACTTTCAGCCATCTTCACCGCCTCCTCCTGGTCGCCTCGACTTTCAGCCAGTTCCAACACAAGAAGGAAGAAGAAGGAAGGAGGAGGAGGAAGATGGAAATCCTTCTCCTGATTGTCTCACTGATCTTTCTCTGCTTCTTTTCCTCTGCTCTCTCATCTTCTGTGGTCACCTATTTACCTGGATTCCAAGGCCCCCTTCCCTTCTACTTAGAGACAGGGTCCGGATGTTGTTTCCCCCAACCTTAACTTTGCTCTGACCCCCATGAACCTCTGCTCTCGTTGGTGCAGGTACGTGGAGGTGGACCAGGACCACGACGGTGAGTTTTTCTACTACTTCATCGAGTCGGAGAACAATCCGGCAGAGGACCCCCTGCTCCTTTGGCTGACCGGGGGAGGGCGGAGCCACATTCAACCTTATCCGGGCTGTAGCCCGGGGTCCATTTTGTCAAAACTTTATTAGCTCTTTTAAATCGTAGCCCAGGGTCCATTATTTTTTAATACTTAGCCCGGGGACTGAAAGAGCTATCCCTAAATCTCCCATATCTATCGTCCCTGACGGGGCTTGAACGCCGAACATCAAGTTTTGGAGCTACCCACCTCTAGTCGCAGCCTTCGGAAGATCTCTTTTTCCTCGTCCTCCTCCAGTCCTCCCGCGGATCGACTTCACCAGATTAATTCTCTGAGCTAGGGCAACGGCTTACGGTCCAACTCTTGATTTGGCTTCCGATCTTCAGAAGTTAAGGGTTGTTGTTCTACAGAGTGCCCTCCTTTCTGGACTTAGGATATTGTATCCAGTTAAGCACACATTTTGGTTTGACATTTTCAAGGTAGCTCTTTTTGTTCTTTGATCTGTTTATTATATTTACATCTGGTGCTCTACTGTCTATTTTATCAACAAAATAAATAGCTTGGCTTTCTACATATATCTGCAAGTTATATCGTCTAGATATTGTTTAGGTTCTCATTAGCCTTTTCTATACAATAAATTGGATTGAAGAAATTTTAGTCCGTGAGTTTTTGATCAACTTAATGGCCTACATGCTGGATGCCTAAATGTCACAATAAATCAATTTAGCTTTTGAGCCACAACAAGATAAAAGCAAACAATTAAGAGGGAAACATATCACTTGTAATTCAGGAAGATTTGCAAGTCTTCATGATACCACTTAATAAGAATATTGTCAAACTTATTTAATTAAATGCATTGGTTTGGAGAAAGCAACAACACATATGCAATTAATGTGTAGCAGAAATTTAGATTTAATGTTGTAATAGATTTTCAGTTGGTAGAGTTAAACTCTAGATTCAGTAATAAGATAGTAGAACTTTTTATACTTAGTTCTACTTTGGATCTAAAAGATAATTTTAAAAGGTTCGACATTGATAAGATTTGTATTCTCATTGAGAAGTATTATATTGAGGACTTCACTATCCAGGAAATGCATAATTTGTGACTCTTAGCTGCAAATAAGATTTTGCCATGATATCATGATTAATGTAATTTTTAAATTAAGATGAATTTATTAATTTTTTCCCTAATGCCTAGTATGAATTTTATAGTAAGATCATCATAAATATTTGATGATGCTTGTGTAAGTTTCTGGTTTCAAGATAATTCACTCACTCATTATCAACTTTAGTTATTTAAGATGTTCTCTTTGCATGAGTAAGACTTCTCAAACTATCTTACTATGCATTTAAGTAAATTTGTATAATTTTTCTATGTTTCTAATGTAAAATCATGTTCCATACTCTTGATTATGAGTATTTTTTATGCATTTCTTTGGTATGTTGTAGTTTTTTTGTTGTAAGAGAGTATGCGAGAGAAATCCTTTCTTTGAGATGGAGATCTTGGATGATAAGTTATTACATGCAACACTATTTTAATAACCAGACATTCTACAAGATCCAATCTCAATCAATTATTTATAATTCAAACCAACAGATTGTAGCTGATCTAAGTTCTTTTACTGGGACTGCTCTTTCATTTTCTTTGACTCCGTTCAATGCAACCATTGACCTCATATCATTCAACAACATTCTATATGGAATTTATCCACCATTATTTGGTGTACTTATTGTTTACTCTCTTGGCAGTACAACTTTTAAGTGTTCTTGGTCAGGTAATTAAATTTTCTCGGTTGCTTCCTATGTTTGGTTTGACACTTTGCACTTTTATTGTATACACTATGTTCTCCTAACACACACTGCCATTTCTACTTAGGGCATAGTCACTTTGAATTTCATACAAGAGAAGAAAGAAGCAGATTTCCAATATGGACTCATGAGAGTTCGTGAAAATGCTGAGTCAATTGCCTTTTATGGAGGTGAGGAAAATGAAATATGATTTCTACTGCAACGTTTTAAAAGTGCTTTTGAAAATTTAACTATAGGTTTCTCTATGCTTCTCGTGTATAGGTTTCTCTATATATTAACAGAAACTCCAAGTTTGTTTATGTCAAGAGTATTAGAGAATTATTAGAGGTCATTCTGCTAGGTGTCTCAAATGTTAAAGGCTTCAGCTCTTATTGTTATTTTTGATTAAATTTTTCTAGCCCGGGTTGAATTAAATTCCTGGCTCCGCCATTGTGACCGGCGGGCCCAGGTGCTCTGCCTTCAGCGGATTAGTCTTCGAAATCGGTGGGTGAAATTTCCATGTTTGCTATGATTAGCTACTCTTGTTTCATAGTAGAAATCCATTCGCAGGCCCCTGAAATTTGTGACAGCCGAGTACAACGGGAGCTTGCCAAGCTTGGTCTACCATCCTTATTCCTGGACCAAGGTAACTTCTTCTTCTTGATCAGTAATTGAGGAAGCAATATGATACATGCTTTTGTCCTGTCTGCGTGAAAACATTCGTGCAGGTAGCCAACATTATCTTTGTAGATTCCCCGTTGGGTTCTGGATTCTCATACTCAAGAAAATATGAAGGGTATGATGCCAACGATACTATTTGGTCAGAATAGGCTTCTAAGTTTCTTTTACAGGTGGGAAAGATCATATATATTCCTGATGTAATTACTGTAAGTGCCTTAAAGATGTAATATTTCACTTTTGCAGTGGCTTGTTAAGCACCCACAGTTCATCTCCAATCCCCTCTACATTGCTGGGGATTCATATGCTGGAAAAATTGTACCTATGGTGGCCAAAAGAATATTGGATGGTAACTCTACTTTTAATGTAAACTATTGATGAGGGTGTTAATTTACATGCCATTTTCATTTACTGTAATTCAGGTATTGATGAAGGGAAAGAACCATTACTTAACCTCCAGGTAAATTGCTTGAATTGATGGGCATGGGTTACTTGATTGGCAATCCATCCACGGGTGGAAAAGTCGATACCAATTCTAAAATACCTTATGCTCACAGCATGGGAATCATATCAGATGACTTCTTTGGGGTAATCTTAGTAGATCAACTAGGACGAATTTCTCAAAATGATCTTTGGTATCACTTCACGAATTGTTATTTAGTTATTATTTTTTTCCAATTAATTATATTTTGTTCTTTAAGATCATATAATTTATGTGTGTTCACAGTTCACAAAAGCGGAGTACTCTCAAGAAGAAATTGATGAAGTGCGCTCTGAGATAGCCGAATGCATACAAGATCATATCTATGAATAGGTATATACATGAGTTCATCTTATTGCATTTGACAATAATAATATTCAGTTAAATTGAATACATGCTGCTTATACTTGATTGCACTTGATTTGGAGATATCTGTCTATGAGTCCATTTACCAAATCCAATCGGCATGACTAAACTGCACACTTGATGCACCAACATCAAATACAAACCAATAACTTAATCCTTTGTCAAATATAAAAAATGATTAACCTTAATCTTTTGTCAAATATTTATACTGTATTTTGGTTTACATAACAAACTTTCTGGGGTTCTCAATTTTATAATGTAGATGTCTTTGTTTAGAAGGGTAATAATCTTGTTACTGCAGCATCTTTATGCTTTAGTTTTTTTTCGAGATATTGAAATATCATTCAATTGAGCAGGGGCATCTATTGTTGGTTTGGTCGGTAATGTATTCCAAGCTAATTACAGTCCTGCAAAGGCAGGAGTGATTGGTCTCACCAAGACTGTTGCAAAAGAATACGCAAGCAGAAATATCAACGCAAGTGTGTTTTTTTTTTGTTGATTCCCTAACTACAACTTAATGTATGTCTAACGGGGCTTTTACCATGTATAGTAACTAACAGAGAAATTTAATGTTTGAGGTCCAAACTTTGATTGCATATATCACCCTGTAACATAAGTAATTCAATATTGGTAGGAAGAATCCATTTTTTAGATGCCTCCATTATTAATAGTGACAAAGGCGATATTTTACATCAAATTGAGATGATTATGGCCAATTTTTTCTGGGTTCTATCAGTTCCAATAGGAAGATTCACTGGATCTCTTGGAAAGATATTTGTAAACCTAAGCTAGAAGGAGGATTGGGAGTGAGAAGTTTATCTGAGGTGCCTAATGCATTTTCAGGGAAGATGTGGTGCAGATTCCGGGAGCAGAGAACACACTTGTCGAAATTTCTGTCTAGCATATACTGTGGGTCAGTCTCTCCTGTGGTGGTTTTACTCAAAAACAAAGCTTCACATTGTTGGAAAAGGATGTTACAGATGAGAAACGTAGCAGAAGAGCAGATTAGATGGCGTTTAGGTGAAGGTCATATTAATTTCTGGTTTGATACATTGTTAGATGCAGGTCCTTTGTTTAAGCTTTGTAATATGGTTGGAGATCCTGGTAGGTCTGTGTCTTCTATGTGGGATGAGCAGGGATGGTTTCTTCTCAAATTAAGAGAGGTGCTTACGCCTGATTTGGTTGTAAAAGCTCTTGATGTTTATATTCTGAGGGGAGAGCCTGACTTGCAGGTCTGGAAATTATCTTTGGATGGAGCTTTCTCATCCAAGTCTGCATGGAGGTTAATTAGACAGACTCATCAAGTTGACGGGATTTGGTTAGTTGTGTGGAGCAAGTTACTGTCTCCAAAAATTTCAGTTTTTAGTTGCTGGCGGATTATCTCGCTAACAAAGCAGTTGAACCCATAGTAGATGGAGTTTCGCTAGACTTCAAATTGGATAGAATTTTTTTTGGTATATGTAAAGTTGATAGGTTTGGTTTACCATACTTAAGAGTTACTTGTAAAGCCATATAGCTGGTCTTTTAAGACATACTACTCTGAGTTTTTGTAAAACTGTAATAAGGTCAGGTGTGAAATTTCCAAGAGATCCATTTTTTATGCCATTTACTCCTGGGAAATGAATTAACTTGCAATCATATGCTGCAGTTTCTGTGAAAGGAGAAGAAAAGAGAAGCTAGGAGGGAGGAGAAACCAGAAAAGGCTGTAGTTTAGAAGATGCACAGGCTGTTTAGAAGATGCACAGGTAGAGAAGACGTGCTCCAACAAAACATGATATTTTGGACTATATGTGTGATATATATAAACTTTTGGCTGTGTAAACTTTTGTGATGTTTGAATGTTGATGTTTGGTACTTTAATGATATTTGGATGATGATGTTTGGTACTTTAACGATATTTGCATTGTAAATATTGATTATGTAGGTTTTTTATCAATGAAATTTGCACTGGATGTTTTTTATAAACCATTGAGTAGGAAAAGATTAAAAGTTTTTTATTTATTGTCAAAATGTTGTATATTGTACCCAAAGACATCAGTTTAAATATGTCAAACTGTTGTCAATGGCGTTAAAAGACAATAGTGACAAACTGATGTTATTTAACATCGTTGCCTAAAAAGACAACGATTTTTAACCGTTGTCAAACCGATGTCATTGGCTAAAAAGACAACGCTTTTTAGCCGTTGTCGTAGACAGTTCAAAACTGTTGTTGAAGAGCCTAGGCATACGCTCAAAGACAACGGTGAAAAACTGTTGTCTTTGTAGGAAAAGACAACAGTTTTTCACCATTGTTAAAATGTTGTCTTTGCCTTCAAAGACAACGGTTAAAAACTGTTGTCGTTTGCCACCCCTTTTAACAACACAGCCTTTAACAACAGTTAAAAATGGCCTACGACAACGGTGAAAAACCGTTGTTGTATGTCTTTTTTCTTGTAGTGAACTAGAGGAGAGATCCAGTGAGGACGCGTTCCTGGTTGAGAGAACTATAGACGCCGGTCCAACTTAGGTCCATTTAGGAAACTTAAGTTGAGACCTTGACTAGATCCTGGTCTCGGGGAGACAAGATCCAATTACTACTACTCTTGTCGTAATTGTGCTAACTTTGTTTTGTAGGATAAATATATTTTTATTTGCTTGGGCTAACCCTTTTTTAGGAAAAATTGGTTAAAGAAAAGGGAGTCCGGGTGCCCGGAGTTAGTTCAAGTGCTCGAATCAGTGTCGCCCGGGCGGGTGCAACAGGCACCCAGCCCGGGCGGGTGCAACAGGCACCCAGGAGGTCCGGGCGCTCGGAGTTGGTTCTGGCGCCCGGACCAGAAAAATTATCTTGAAGCTGGTTGGAGCGCAACGACTGGTCGAATCCACGTCAACGGTCTAGACGCTCGGAAGTGGATAAACTTGACGGATCAAGTTTCGACGAGAGATCACCACATCAGCAGTGGTCCAGGCATCTCGAGGGGATCCCAAAAACAAAACAAAACCAAGTTTGATCCACAAAAATTATAGATCGAACTAACAGTTCTTCAATTAAATTATTAAAAAACATAAAGATGAAAGTTCTAATACCATGTAGAAATTGACACCATAGAAATGGTTGCCGTCTTGATTTGATGAATTCTAAAAGTAATTAAGAAATAAAGAGTATAAAGTCTTATATAGTTAATTATAAGAAAAAAATTAAATCCTAAATTGAAAAGATAAAAGACTAAATTGTCCTCAAAACTATAAATAAATAATTCTACTAAATTATATAATATAACAGTGATAACCAACTCGGCTTTATCGGGATTCAATCATAGGAGCAAACTAGAGCTGCTCTTGCAATGACAACTAATAGCCATAGAGTAGTAGTGATTAAAGAAGAGTAGCTTCATTGAATCGTAAGATCGAGGAGGCACCATACTTAGCTTGTATATATACTACAAGGTCCCTTCACTTGCCAATAAGTAAATTAGATTTATGTTTGTTGGAATTTGGACAAGACATGATGATTATGCCGTGAAGAAGGGGTTAGTTTAACTTCCACAAAATATTCATAATTAATAACTGCTTATTAGAATCTCCTAGGACTGTGATTGCAACTAGGATTAATCTTTGTTATGTTTTATTTTAATTGTTGATTTGATATATTATTTAATACTTCTTGATTGAAATTAGCCAAGTTAAATATTTTCTTTAATACTTTTAGAAATTAGTAATATTTTGTTATGTTTTTAATACTTTTTAATGTCATTTTAATACTTTGTTATGTTTTTAATACTTTTTAGAAATCTTCTTGGCAACAAAGGACCAATCATTAGTAATTTTCTTTCAACTAATGAATATTTCTTTCAAAAGATAATGCTCTACGAATAAAAATACATTTTAACCCAATCAATAAATTTTTATAAATTATCACAAGCTGATCTTTGGTTGAGATTTCATATATAAAAAATTTCACCTTTTTCTGAAAATGAAAATAAAAGACTAATAAAAACATAAATTATTAAGAACTTAAAGAGTGAAGAATGAAGAATGATACCGTACCTTTTTTTTTTCATTTTAACTATGAGATACTGTATTCTTTTTCATTTTAACTATATGTTTATATATACAGAGTGAAGGGGTTTGCTTTACTTCCACAGAATAATTATAATTATTAGTTGATTTGATTTATAATTTAATATTCCTCGATTAAGATTAGCCAAGTAAAAATTTGCTTTCCTACTTTTAGAAATTAACATTCTATATTAATTATTTGGCACCAAATTATGATTAGGACATGCCTTTGTCTTGTTTTCAAAACTCACCGGTCATGTAGCTTGCGTAAAGTCAAAGTTTCTTTGAATTCTTTTTTAGTCCCATCTTGTAACATTATCAATTTTTTTATCTAAAATATATAATTAATAAAAGTTATTTTAGTAAATTTAGATATTTATTTTACACATATTATATATCAATTTCTTTATTTCTTCTTTCTTCTATAATATTTAAAGAATAAAATCTATTTTTTAAATTTAAATAATTACTATTTATAAATACTAAATTTAAAAATAATAGAATAACAGTTGTAAATACATTTTAATTATCCTTTAATTTTAAGTAAAATCTATAAATAAAATAAATACTCTTAAAAACATAAAAATAGACACATTTGCCTTAATAGATTCTTTATTTCTTCTCTCTTCTATAATATTATAATATTTTAGGAATAAAATCTATTTTTTAAATTTAATTAAGTACTATTTATAAATGCTAAATTTAAAAATAATAGAATAATTGTTGTAAATACATTTTAATTATCCTTTAATTTTAAGTAAAATCTATAAATAAAATAAATACTTTTAAAAACAAACAAATAGACACATTTGCCTTAGCAGATGTAGCAATACTAAAACACTCATAGGAAGCAGAGTTCAAATTCCTACAAACTTATATCAAATCACTCTTTCTTAAAGTCGGATCCTCTAGATCATTTTTTGTGATCCAGGGGATGATTCCTTTGCATGGATTGGTAGGGATAGATGATCCCACTTATTTTATAAGTAGATATTATTCATCCCATCAATTCATAAAAAACGATCATCCTCTAAATTAAGTACATACAATAATCAAAATAAATATTTGTCTTTATTAATCAACATAGAACAATAAATACAAATTCCTAATAGATGAGTTCTTCTTCCAAAAGAAGGATTCCCATATCCACAACATGCACATGAAACACCTTAGGCACTAAGCCTTTGGTGAGTGGATCGACCAACATAGAATCTGTGCTGATGTGCTCTACCATAATCTGACAACTCTGAACTCTTTCTTTAACCGCTAGAAACTTGATGTTGATGTGTTTAGCCTTCGATGAACTGCGGTTGTTCTTGGTATAAAGTTTTGCGACTTTATTATCATAGTAAATCCTCAATGGCTTGTTAATGTCATCAATAATCTGCAATGCTGTGATGAAGTTCTGTAGCCAAATCTTGTGATTGGATGCTTCATAGCATGCTATCAACTCTGCCTCCATAGTAGAAGTGGCTATTAGCGTCTGCTTGACACTCTTCTAAGATATAGCCCCTCTAGTAAGTATGAAGATATTGCCCGAAGTGAACCTCCTACTATCCAAGCATCTAGCAAAATCAGAGTTTGAATATCCAATCACCTCCAAGTGATCTAATCTCCGATACGTGAGCATATGTCCTTTAGTTCTTTGCAAATACCTCATCACTCTCTTTACCACTTTCTAGTGTGACGGTCCTAGGTTACTAACATATCTACCTAACATTTCCACTATAAATGTTACATCTGTTTGAGTATAAACTTGTGCATATATGAGACTTCCCACTGCCGACGCATATGGAAATTGTTCCATCTCCTTTATATCAAGTTCAAGTCATGAACACTGCTGCATGCTGAACTTGTTACCTCTTGACACAGGTGTGTCACTAAGTGTATAGTTCTGCATATTATACCTTATAAGCACATTTTCAATATAGGTCTGTTGTGAAAGTCCAAGAATGTCTCTTGAACTATCACGATATATCTGTATGCCTATAACAAAGGATGATTCACCAAGATTTTTTATTTCAAAATTACCAGAAAGAAATGACTTGGTTTGATGCAGCATACCCTTATTATTGCTCCAAGCAATATATTGTCCACATACAAAATAAGTATAATAAACTTACTCCCACTAAACTTGACATATATGCACTGATTAACAAGGTTCTCTTTAAATCCAAATGAGGTAACTATTTGATCAAATTTTCGGTACCACTGATGGGATGTCTATTTTAAACCATAAATGGACTTCTTTAATCTATATACCAGATGTTTTGAGTCTTTAGACTCAAAGTTCTCTAGTTGCACCACATATATAGACTCCTCTATATCTCCATTGAGGAATGCAATCTTTACGTTCATTTGATGTAGTTCCAAATCATAATGAGCTACAAGTTCCATGATTACCCTAAGGGAATCTTTCGTTGACACAGGTGAGAAAGTCTCCTTGTAGACAATGTCTTCTTTCTAAGTGAATCCCTTGGCAATAAGACGAGCCTTATACTTTTTGACATTTCCTGTTGAATCCCGCTTGATTTTAAATATCCATTTATAGCCAACGGGCTTCTTTCCTTTAAGAATTTCGACAAGTTCCCAAACATCATTATCCGTCATAGACTTCAACTCTTCTTGCATGGCGTTTGATCCTGTCTGAGAGCTTACGGGATAAAGCGCTGGGCGACGATGGGCGATGGCGAATAATGACACTGATGCCGACGAACAAGAGAGGATCCGAGAAAACCACAACGGACCTTACGAGAGACTAAAGGCGAAACAATATACCTGAGAAAACAAAAGCAGATCTATGAAGAATACCTCTCCAAAGTGAACTCCGACGAGTGTTGACGTTCCGCAAGTGTACGGAAATGTCATAAGTAATAATAAAAGATATCGTATCCACAGGGACTGGAATATCCACTAAAGACGTCTCAACACGAGTTAGCTAAGCAACTAATCAATGGATTAACAAAAGCTAGGTATAACTATGCAAAGTAAAACATAGAAACATAAAGAATAAGAAACAAGAATAAGGGCTATGATAAAGGTATGTTCTAGGAGTTTCAATTTCTTTGTAAGATTATTCAATGTAAATGATCTACCAAATCTTATTCCTCAATTGTCCATCATTTGTAGGAGGTTGCCGGTTCCCTCTTGCAATAGACAACCGGCCTAGGACTGAAATCTATACCTAAATGTGATCAATTAAGAATGAATCTACGTTGTCCTTACACAGGCTTGCCTGTCACATGCATCCCTCAGATAATCAACATAAGAATTCATCACTCCTCAACCGCATCAAGATATAAGATATGAACACATACAATCTATCCTACCCCCTTGAATAACCCTATTTCACCCTCAAGATCATCTCTCAAACGTCCTTACACGGGCTTGTTCCTGTCACGAACGTCCCTCGGAAAATTGAATGAGAAATAATCTCTATAAGATCCACAAGGTATTCAAACATTCAATCAAAAATAGGCATTAGGTCCAAATCACAACATTCCACACAAGATCAAAGAGATACAAAACAGGACAAAATCATTGAAATAGGAAATTGGCAAATCCATAAGAGTTTTACATCAAATCTTCATTACAAATACTCCCTCCATCCTAGAACAAGAGATCTAATCCATAGAACGAGGAAAGAAATCCGAAAACAAGAAGATTACAAGCATCTTGATTCCCAAATCCAAGAAAGAAAGGGAAGAAAGACTTATCTACGATGAAGAATGATCTTCGAATCCAATCCTTGCTCCCGGAGTCGAAACGTTGAAGATCTGCCCTTGAATCGTCAGAAAATCCCTCCAAGAAGGTGGAGGAACACCCAAATCTTGATTTCCCCTAAAGAGGAGAAGATCCCCTTTCAAATTTTGAAGAAGGCTTTATATAGAGGAGGGGTTTAGGCACCACACGACCCCGAGACACGGCCGTGTGAAGCTCACATGACCTATGCTACTCCCTTCTCTGCCTGTCTCACACGGCCGTGTGTGAGACACGGCCATGGCCTGCTCTGCCACTGCTCCCCTTGCACGACCGTGTAGATCTACACGGTTTGCACTGCCTTCGACTCTGGAGCTCCGACACGACCGTGTGGTGCACACAGCCAGGGTGTTTTTGGCCTCTGAAAATGTTGCACGACCGTGTGTGTCTACACGGCCGTGCACTGCTTCATCTCTAGAGTGCTTGCAAGGCCGTGTGGTGTACACGACTTAGCTTTATTGGCTTCACAACTTAGCACGGCCGTGTGAAGATCACACGACCATGACCAATCCCCTTCCTGCTGCAACCACACGGGTGGTGATCCTCAAACGTCCTGGGCAACCCCCCATGGCAGGACCGTGTGGCACTCAAGTATGGTGCCTTCCTCCTTTGTAATTTTTGCCTCGGACATCATTTCTTCTCCAAAATCGACTCCTATGTACAAAAAATGTACAAAAGTAGATCTCCGAACAAAAAGAGTAAATATGCTAAAAGTAAAGATAAAGCACGTGTAAAGTATGTGAATGTGCATCAAAACATGCTAAACAAGAGTATACAATCTACGCACATCACACCCCTAGACTTAAACCTTTGCTTGTCCTCAAGCAAAATGTTGCAATCTAAATTCATATGTTCTACAATGCACTCATATCCCTAATGCATTTTCCTAACTCTATCAAAAAGTTTCATTAACAAGCATGATCATGGAAACAAGTCAAGAATGGCTCAAGCATAAGTATCTTGTGCATAGTGCATTAAGTAACTCAAAACCCTTCAAGTTTCAATCTTCGTCCTAGTCAAGTCGTCATCAAATTTGAGTTCCTAATGTTTCCGGTGATAGGCACTTACATGCCACACACTTGGTTCATATTTCTCAATCAACCCAAGGTCTCAAAGGCGTGCTCAATCTCAAGAGAAGCTAAGCAGTCATTTCCACAATAACCTAACTCGGTCTCAAAAGGATGACTTGTTAGATTCCACTCATGACAACTGTTTTTTATATCCCTTATTCATTTTTTTTCTATTTTTATTTATTTTTTTTCATAAGTATTTGCATTGTGCAAATCTTATTCACAAATGTACTTTTAGCACAAATGTTGGGATATTTTGATTTTTCTAAATGAGCTTACATGACTTAAGCCTCATCCAGCAACCAAAATGAAGTTTGAGAAATCACCATGGAAACCAAGTACTAAACAAACAAGATGAATCATGACTATTTCAATGATATCAACAATCCAAGCTCAAGTATAGTGAAGTGAAGGTAAGATCTTTAAGGTCAAGCCAAATCTCAAACTTATCTCCACATGATACTTAGCTTATTTCATGCTACCCAAGATAGAGAAAAGAGGTACACTAAGCATACTACTAGCATCACTTAAAACATCATGAATCTAGATAATGAACGTGCTAACATTTTTACTAAAAGACAAGAAATATATAAGTGAAGTTTGATGTTCTCAAGATGTATGCCACGAAAAATCAAAACAAAATGCAAGACATAAGCAAAAAAACAAAAACAAACAAAGCAAATCAAATACATCTAATGCATCCCCCCAGACTTAAACTTTTCATTGTCCCAATGAAAATTAGAAATGATATATGGAGGAGATTTATGATGTTTAGAGAAGTTACCAAGTGATGAGCTCCAAATGGTTGGCATTCATGTTTTTAAAGATACTCCTCTATCCAATGCTCACATTCCTCCACAACTTTAAAATCTACAAAAATAAGATAGACAAGAAAAATTAAGTAGAAGATACAAATTTATTATGAGGAAAGAAATGAAATTAAAAAGAAACTAGAAAATGAAAACAAGATTGAACTTGGGTTGCCTCCCAAGAAGCGCTTGTTTAAGGTCATTAGCTTGACCACCTCATTAGATTCATCTAAATCTTGCTCTTGGAGGGGTAAGATATTTTATCACCCTCCTACCAAGGGTTCTTATTTTGGTGGGAGCTTTCAACATTTGCATTAAAAAGTGAAGTAACACTCTCTCCATCTTCGTCTTCTTTAAAGTTCTTTCAGGTGGTCGAAGACGGTTCAGATTGAGCTTTCAATCATTAGCCCAAGTAAAATCTGCACATGCAAAGAAAGTACAAATCTCCCACAAGCATATTAGATAATATAGAGCCATAACCATATTAAGATAAGCAGAATAAGAAATAAAAACTGAATCACATCCAACAAAGTCAATAATATGTACCTCTATAAAATTTCCTAAAAGATCACAAGAAGTACTAACCTTACTTTGCTGAGAGATACCTGAAATTTCTAAACATGTAGAAGTGAATTCCTCTGAATCAAATGATAGTTCTGACTCTGGCTCAGGTGTTAGTGATATCAAAGATGGTGATTCTTGAGACTCAACCATATCTACATGAGTCCCTACACATTGTTCCACAACATGATCAATTCTTACAACCTCTAAGGGTTGTATGAACAAAGGAAGTGATCCTTGAGATGCTGCTTCTACAACACAACTCCCTACACATTCTTCCATATCATCATCATCAACACAAACATTAAAAAATAAACCAACATCTATTACCTCAATAGGAGAATCAATAACTTCACTTGCAGTTTTAAGTTGATCTACCACATCACATTTATCATCTGAAAGTTCAATGTCACTATAACACCCTATAAAATTTGGAGGTAGATCTGAAAACTTATTTACTACTACATTATCAATAAAATCCTCATCTGAAGAGTCTTCATCTTCATATACATTCAAAAATCTGTACTCAACCATATTAGTGTCGCAGGATTTGTCGAAGTCTTTATTTTCATTGACCCCCATTAACCTTTGTGGAAAAGGAACCCTTAGTGAAGGTCCTGGGAAAGATTGAACTTCCTTTTTCCCAAATTCCCTTTGAGCTTTTGGAGGAGGACCAACTTGCTTATATAGTGTTGGTGTGATCAATCATTGAGGGAAAGATACTTGTGACCTTTGGGAACTTCCTGGAGAAATGGAACTGAGTTCTTGTGATCTTCTATTATTCTTCTACTCAATTTTAAACATGTCCTTATTCATAAGTTCTTCATGATTTTTTTTCAATTCTCAACCCAACATCATCACACTTTTCACTAGATCTTGTCTGCGAAGGAGGGGGATCTTCTTTAAACCATTTTCAAACAATACTTTCAATCTTTGCCCCCAAATGTTTGAACTACCCGTTCTGTGACTTATGATTTTCAAAACTCATAGATGGTTGAGTTACAATTTGCTTGACAGGCTCTATAATATTTATGACTTGTACTTCTTGAATGTTTGAGGGAGATTTCATCCAACCTATGTTCGACCATTCATGGAGGTTCAATGTCACTTGATCAATTAACATATATGCTTCATTTACACTTTTGTCCATAAAAGAACCTCCCACTGATGAATCCAATAAACTCTTATCTGAGAAAGAAATTCCCCCATAGAAATGTGCAGAATCAACCATTTTTCAAAACCATGATGAGGGCACTATCTTTGAAGACTCTTGAATCTATCCCATGCTTCAAATAATGATTCTCCATATGTCTGAGCAAAGTTTGTTATGCAATTCCTCATATACACTGTTCTGCTTGGAGGGAAAAATGATTCAGAAATTGCTTCTCCAATTGCCCCCAACTTGTGATGCTTTGAGGACGGAGAGAATATAACCAAGTCCTTGCTTTATCCTTGATACTGAAAAGAAATGTCATCAATTGAACTGCATTTGCTGACACTCCTTCACATTTCACCATATCACAAATCTCTAAAAATGTTTCAAGATGCAGATAAGGACTTTCTGATACTTCTCCTCCAAATTTTTGACCTTGTATCATGAAAATTAACTCTGAGTCTAGTTGGAAACTTTCTGCTTCAATTTGAGGTTGCACAATGGGAGATAAAAATCTTGCAGAACCCGCTTGACATGTTAATACTCATGAATATTCAAGAATCAAAAACAAGAAATAAAACGCAATATGAAAAGCAAGAAAGAAAATGCAGAATTTAAATTGCAAGAAAGAAAGTGCATAATGAAAACAAGAAAGAAAAGACAAAAGGAACAAGAAAAATATCTAGAATAATTCATATGCCAAGAACAAGATTGCAAGATATGTTTACAAAAGAAAAGAAGAAAGAAACTAAATCAAATGAGAGAAAAGTTAGACTAGAATGTTAGAAATTAAAAATAAAGAATTATAATTGCAACAAAAAGGAATTGACAAGAAGTAGAAAGATATACAAGAAAAATATAATTTTAAAGATTAGTTACAATTATGCTAATGAAAAGAAAAGAAAAGTTATGTTTAGTCTAACTCAATTGATAACCTCTAATGTTATAGCGCAGTCCCCGGCAACGGCGCCAAAAACTTGTTGACGTTCCGCAAGTGTACGAAAATATCATAAGTAATAATAAAAGATATCATATCCACAGGGACTGGAATAACCACTAAAGACGTCTCAACACGATTTAGCTAAGCAACTAATCAATGGATTAACAAAAGCTAAGTACAACTATGCAAAGTAAAACATAGAAACATAAAGAATATGAAACAAGAATAAGGGCTATGATAAAGGTATGTTCTAAGAGTTTCAGGTTCTTTGTAAGATTATTCAATGTAAATGATCTACCAAATCTTATTCCTCAATTGTCCATCATTTGTAGGAGGTTGTCGGTTCGCTCTTGCAATAGACAACCGGCCTGAGACTGAAATCCATACCTAAATGTGATCAATTAGGAATGAATCTATGTTGTCCTTACACAAGCTTGCCTGTCACGTGTGTCCCTCGGATAATCAACATAAGAATTCATCACTCCACAACCACATCAATATATAAGATATGAACACATACAATCTATCCTACCCCGATGAATAACACTATTTCACCCTCAAGATCATCTCTCAAATGTCCTTACACGGGCTTGTTCCTGTCATGAACGTCCCTCAAAAAATCGAATGAGAAATAATCTCTACAAGATCCACAAGGTATTCAAACATTCAATCAAGAATGGGCATTAGGTCCAAATCACAACATTTCACACAAGATCAAAGAGATACAAAACAGGGCAAAATCATTGAAATAGAAAATTGGCAAATCCACAAGAGTTGTACATCAAATCTTCATTACAAATACTCCCTCCATCCTAGAACAAGAGATCTAATCCAGAGAACGAGGAAAGAAATCCAAAAACAAGAAGATTACAAGCATCTTGATTCCCAAATCCAAGAAAGAAAGGGAAGAAAGGCTTATCTACGATGAAGAATGGTTTTTGGATCCAATCCTTGCTCCCGGAGTCGAAACGTTGAAGATCTGCCCTCGAATCGCTGGAAAATCCCTCCAAGAAGGTGGAGGAACGCCCAAATCTTGATTTCCCCAAAAGGGGAGAAGATCCCCTTTCAAATCTTGAAGAAGGCTTTATATAGAGGAGGGGTTTGGGCGCCACACGACTCGAGACACGGTCGTGTGAAGGTCACACGACCTGTGCTACTCCCTTCTCTGCCTGTCTCACACGGCCGTGTGTGAGACACGGCCATGGCCTACTCTACCACTGCTCCCCTTGCACGGCTGTGTAGATCTACACGACCTGCACTGCCTCCAGCTCTGGAGCTCCTACATGGCCGTGTGGTGCACACGACCAGGGTGTTTTTGGCCTCTGAAAATATTGCACGACCGTGTGTGTCTACACGACCGTGCACTGCTTCATCTCTGGAGTGCTTGCAAGGCCGTGTGGTGTACACGGCTTAACTCTATTAGCTTCACAACTTGGCACGACCGTGTGAAGATCACACGACCATGACCAGTCTCCTTCCTGCTGCAGCCACACGGGTGGTGATCCTCACACGACCTAGGCATCCCCCCATGGCATGGCCATGTGGCACTCAAGGATGGTGCCTTCCTCCTTTGTAATTTTTGCCTTGGACATCATTTCTTCTCCAAAATCGACTCCTGTGTACAAAAAATGCACAAAAGTAGATCTGCGAACAAAAAGAGTAAATATGCTAAAAGAAAAGCTGGAAGTATGAAAATGCATAGATAAAACACGTGCAAAGTATGTGAATATGCGTCAAAACATGCTAAACAAGAGTATACAATCTACTCACATCAACGAGGTGCCTCCATGGATCAGTGAAGACTCAGCAATCCAATGGATGATCTCCTATTCCTGCGTACAATCAGATCAACCAACAAAGCATTAGCGACCTAAGACCGGGGTGGGAATCCCTGGCTAGGCCCTCTAACGCTCAAGTTAGTCTCCGGTGAGAAGAAGTAGTGTGAAAGAAGATGAAAATTAAGGTTTTATTTCTGATGCAATGCGTATGCTTGTGTACCTGACCAGTGGAGAGGATTCCTCTTTTTATTCCACCTCATCTAGGGATGACAATTTCACCCGAACCCGAGGGAGGATCCGATACCTGACCCGAATGGAGGAGGGTATGGAGGGACTATCAATACCTGATACCCGACCTAAATACTCGATTAAATAATATATATACATATATTAAAGAAAATTACCTTTTTCCAAAATTAACTTGCTATTTTTGTTGATATTAGGAGGAGACTATATAGATGTTTAATCTATTTTTTTTAATTATATATATATTTTTAAATAGGATGTTAATTTTAATATATTTTTGTTGAATGATAATAGTTGGATAGAAAGAAGAAAAATTAAAACTATAGAAGATATCCGATCCTTTAATGGGTATGAGTATACCCATCGGAGATCCTATACTCGATGGATATGGGGACGGAGGATATAGAATCCGACCCGAACTCGACCCATTGCGATCCCTCCTCATCTAACCTCCACAGTCATGAGGTGGACCCCGATTTGTTGAAGTTTATTAAGAGGTGACGTAAACCGAAACTGCAACAATAGTTTAAGGAATCTTTTTCTTACCCCAGATATACCTTCTTTGTCGTTTAGCATACCTGTGGAGACTTCTAGAAGCTATTTGCCACCAAATTAATTAAGCTGCCATATGATCACATATTGTTATGATTCACCTGTTACATACACTTGGTTAGTCACATAAGCCCATTCTGTATATACGAGGAATATCTTCTATTTGTACTAGTCTCGACCGGTATTCTCAACTCAATTGGTTATTTATATCCGACTAGGACTTTACTATTATAGATATGCCAGAAACCGTGCAAGGTTGAAGATCTTTATGCTCCATCTACTTTTCATACTCGGCCAGTCTGTTGAGCCCGGCCAGTTACACCTTATCGACCGAAATTAACCAGTCAGGCGTATAAAAGCACTATTGCCTGGTAGTCCTTCCTTCAGTCGGTCGTATGCTACTAAATGTCTTTGTGCTCGGCCGGTCTATTGAGCACAACCGATCCTAACTTATCGACCAAGATTTAACTAGTCGGGCGTGTATAGGCCTTCAAGATAGCTTAATGCTAAGTGCTTATACGTTCGATCGGTCTCTTACACTCGGCCAGTCCTTACCTACCGAACTCATATGCTTGGTCGGTCTATTATGTTCGTCCGATCTTTGTCTGTTGTGCGCAAGGTTAAGAACTTCTACTCTCGGCCAACTCTCTATGCTCGGTCGATTATTTATGCCGGACCGAGCATTCGTGTTCGATCGGTCTTTGCTTATCAAACTCATATGCTCAAATGACCCTACCATGCCTCGGACCACCTAAGGTTAAATTTTCTTTACACTGGGTCGATCCTTTATACTCGACCGACCATATATACTCGGTTAGTCTTATATATTCGGTCGGACTCCGTCTGCCGGTCTCATATGCTCCGCAGATATACTATGCTTGACCGTTCTAGGGAGCTCACCCGGTCATGCCTTATCACCCAAAGTTAATCAGTCGGGCCTATATAAGCCTTCTCGCCCAGCCGACCCTCCCTCGGTCGGCCTTTGCTTGCCGAACTTATATGCTCGGTCAGTCTATTACGTTCGATCGATCTTTATCTGTCATACGTGTAGCGACCCCCTTACTTGGTCAGACTTTTTCCAGACGTCCCCTCATCTCGCCCTTTTCAGCCTTCCCTGTCCTTATCATCCCCTTTCCTTCTCTTACAAAAGGTCTACTTATCATAACCCATATCACTAGCCTCCCCTTCAAGTCTAGTCGAAGGAGGTGTAGCCGACTAACTAGACCTAAGTCTATTTCTGACCTCTTGATACCTTCTGTGCCAACTCTGCGATAACTTTTACGATAATCTTGTAACATTTTTACAGTGATCCCGTGATTTCTCCTACAGTGATCTCGTGACTCCTTTTGGCAAGTTAAATAGAGTTGTGCTCTTGCTTCCTTCCATACCCATCCTCGTTCCTCTTTACTCTATTTTACTCTACATATTTGTTGAGACTCATGGCCTCAGACCCTTCCCTCTGGGATCCAATATTGTGAGAGAAGGAGAAAGTTTTAAGGGAGGCCATGCAAGCCCTAGATTCACATCGTTCCCCTCAACAGGAACTAGAGGTGCAGCTGCTCTTATCTCAATCACAGGTTCAATCAGAAGTGGCTCTGAGGAATAAGGCTTACTCGGAGTTACAACAAAAGACTGATGAGCTGGATAATCTAAGATTCTAGCATACCTCATAGGTAGCCGCTCTGAACAGGAAAACCCATGCGGATGGTTTACTAATATCCCGGCAGCAACGAGCTCTGGATCGGTAGAAAACTAAGGTGGATTTTCTACAAGCCGAGCTGGCTCAGATTAGGTCAGAGAGGGCTCTTCAGTTACTTATTTGTGAGGGGGAACCTCACAAATGGCAGAGGACAGGGTCAACTTCTCCTCCTTGCCCAAGCTGCCATTCTACTTCCTGTTCCCATTTAGGTGCGAAAGCACAATCTGACGTCTATAAACGACAGTGAGATTCTGTTGGATGCCAGATCTCTCTCTCCTTATCACAGTACCGGGCAAAATATTCCCTTCCTCCTACTTGATCTGGAATAGTTCAAATGGGGTTGTGACACAATTGCGAGAAGGAGGGCTCTTGCCTCAGGAACCTCCTCCCCGATTCATAGACCATCGGCGACTTAACAAGGAGCTACCCAAACACCTTATTAGTAGTTTCAAGTGAGCCTTGTGTGGGTGAACTGGTTGTATGACAAACTATGTGTGCTTGCTCCCCATCATTCGGCGAGCCTTGTACCACAAAAAACATTAATGACTTGCGACTTGGTACATATATGTATATATTTTAGATCATGGTGAGTTCACTTGCAAATCTCTAAAGCGAGTATGTGTTAATCATAGCATGTTATATCTATTCATAGGCTTTTAAAGCAGACATGTGATGATTATGGTATCAGAAATGAATATGCAAGGTAGTTATTTGCACGTATGTATGACAGGTGGACATCCGAGAGGTGATACTTACTTGGTCGTCTACTTGTCTTTAAGGTTGTTAATCTTTAGAGTCACCCTTGCTTTACGGTCCATTGCGTTCTGACACTTTTGCCTCCTTAAGTCTGTTCCTGTTTTACTCATAAGAGACAAGAGGCAAAGAATAGGTGTTCTATCGAAGTGGTCGTGAAACAACATAACCCCATAAGTGGGTGTGTAACGGGATAAACGATTAAACATGAGCATTTTTCCCTTATCGTCTTTACCTAAAAATATATTGGTAGAAATCAGCACTTACTTATTTTTTGCAAACTTTGTACTCTCTTAGAGTGAACCATGTTGGTATAAAGGATTCCTTCCACTTTTGTACTTTGGTCAAGTTTCATAGAAATCAAAGGGCTATGATATCTCGATCAATATGCTCCCGAGCGAATATGAAATTAATATATTTCGACCGAGAAAATACTCCCGAATGAATCTGACATAATACTTGAAATCCCAAAGATTGATATATTGCAGTTAGGAATGTACTTCCGAGTGAATATGAAAGAGTGCTTGAAATCCAAAAGATTGATATATTTCGGTCGGAAATGTACTTCCGAGCGAATATGAAATAGTACTCGAAATCTAGAAGATTGATATATTTCAGTCAGGGATGTACCTCTGAGCGAATATGAAATAGTGTCTGAAATCCATAAAGTTGATATATTTCGATCAGGAATATACTTCCGAGTGAATATGAAATAGTACTTGAAATCCAGAAGATTGATATATTTCGGTCGGGAATATATTTCCAAGCGAATATGAAATAGTGCCTGAAATCCAGAAGATTGATATATTTCGATCGAATGTACTCTTGAGCGAGTTCAAATGAATATGGGAAGGCCAGAATATTATCACATTTCGATTAGGCATGTATTCCCGAGCGAGTTCAAATGAATATGGGAAGGCTAGAATATTATCACATTTCAGTCGGGCATGTATTACCGAGCGAGTTCAAATGAATATGGGAAGGCCAGAATATTATCACATTTCAGTCAGGCATGTATTCCCGAGCGAGTTCAAATGAATATGGGAAGACTAGAATATTATCACATTTTAGTCGGGGAATATCCTCCCGAGCGAGTTCAAATGAATATGGGAAGGCCAGAATATTATCACATTTCAGTTGGGCATGTATTCCCGAGCGAGTTCAAATGAATATGGGAAGGCCAGAATATTATCACATTTCAGTCGGGGAATATCCTCCCAAGCGAGTTCAAATGAATATGGGAAGACCAAAATATTATCACATTTTGATCGGGCATGTATTCTCGAGTGAGTTCAAATGAATATGGGAAGACCAGAATATTATCACATTTCGATCGGACATGTATTCTCGAGTGAGTTCAAATGAATATGGGAATGCCAGAATATTATCACATTTCAGTCGGGAAATATCCTCCCGAGTGAGTTAGCCTATGATAATGATATATTGAGGAAGTTTAAATCTGATATGTACTAGTTACAGGCTTAAGGTTTCCGCTCATCCTCAAAGAGACGCGGCCGAATTTTCCTTAGGATTTCTTGATTGATTGGTGCCGAGCGGGGGAAGCCTGCTCAAACTTTGAGGGTTTAAAGTCTCCGATTCTCCTTAAGGAGGTTAGGTCGATCATTCCTTAAGGTCCATGATCGACGGTTGCCGAGCGGAGGAAGCACACTCGAATAGCAATGAGCGGAGGAGGCACGCTCGACTATCAAGGGTTTAAAGTCTCCGGTTCCCCTCAAGGAAGCCAGACCGGTCACTTCTTAAGGTCCCTGATCGACTGTTGCTGAGCAGAGAAGCACACTCGAATAGTAATGAGCGGAGGAGGCACGCTCGACTATCAAGGGTTTAAAGTCTCCGATTCCCCTCAAGGAAGCCAGACCAGTCACTCCTTAAGGTCTCCGATCGACTGTTGTCGAGCAGAGGAAGCACACTCGAATAACAATGAGCGAAGGAGGCATGCTCGACTATCAAGGGTTTAAAGTTTTTGGTTCCCCTCAAGGAAGCCAGACCGGTCATTCCTTAAAGTCCCCAATCGACTATTGCCGAGCGGAGGAAGCACGCTCGAATAGCAATGAGAGGAGGAGGCACGCTCGACTATCAAGGGTTTAAAGTCTCCGGTTCCCCTCAAGGAAGCTAGACCGGTCACTCCTTAAGGTCCCTGATCGATTGATGCCGAGCGGAGGAAGCACGCTCGAAAAGAATCGATCTGTCTATTCTAGCAAATATATGTATTAATTAGAGAGCAGGCGCCTGCATTTTTTCATTATATCTCATAAATTAAATGAAATACATGGATGAATTACATGCATATTTGTTAGACTCTGTATGGTTGTAAGTGATTTGCACTCCAAGGCCTCTCGAGATTTCTCCCTTTTGAGTCTTGAAGGTAATAAGAACCAGAAGCAATCTTCTGTATAACTTTTTATGGTCCTCCCTATTGGGGCGCTAATTTAGTAACATCTCCCACAGGTTTAACACGCTTCCACACTAAATCCCCTACATCTCCCACAGGTTTAACATGCTTCCACACTAAATCCCCTACTTGAAAGAATCGGGGGATAACTCTTTGGTTGTAGTTCTGTCTCATTCGTTGTCGATAAGATACAAGACGAGTTGCTGCCTTGTCTCGAGCTTCTTTAGTCCAAAAGGCATAACCCTATAACAATAAGTACCTTCAGCCGTAATAAAACTAACCTTTTCCTGGTCGTCTTTAGTGAGAGGTACTTGATGATAGCCCTGGTAGACATCCAGCATACAAATGTACTCGCATCCAGCGGTAGAGTCCACCACTTGGTCGATGCGCGACAGAGGATAGTAATCTTTTGGGCAAGCCTTGTTGAGGTCCCGAAAGTTAATACACACTCTCCACTTATTCCCTAGTTTAGGTATGAGGACGACATTAGCTAACTAGCTAGGGAATTGTACCTCCCGAATATATCCCACCTCTAGTAGCTTATCCATTTCTTCCTTGATGATCTGGTTCTAGTCGGCTCCAAAGTCTCTTTTCTTTTGCTTGACAGGCCTAGCATCAGGATAAACATGTAATGAATGTTCATTACTAGGGGAGAAATACCTGTGACCTCCTTGGGAGTCTATGCGAACACGTTGCTATTCCGGCTCAAACACTGTATCAGCTCAGTTTTGAGTGGAAGGTCTAAATCGACCGCCACATAAGTTACAACTTCTGGTCGCTCGGCCTGTTTTTGTACTTCCTCCTTTTCTTCGTATATCAAACTGGGTGATTTCTCTTGGATAGCGTTAACTTCCATCCTCTGAGCTTTGCGAGCGACATTAGCTTCCATTCGGATGATCTCCACATAGCATTTCCATGCGAGTAATTGATCTCCATGGACTTCTCCCACTTGGTCGTCAATGGGGAACTTCACCTTCTGGCAGAAAGTAGAAATGACCGCCCGAAACTTGTTCAAGGCCGGTCGACCCAGTATAACGTTATATGTAGAAGGCGCATCCACTACCATGAAATATGATCTCCTGGTTCTCATTAGGGGCTCCTCCCCTAAAGAAATGACTAGTTTTATCTGACAGAGCGGTTGCACTTCATTGCCCATGAAATCGTAAAGAGGGGTCACCATGGGTTGGAGCTCACTCAGATCTATCTATAACTGGTCAAAAGCTTTTTGAAAATAATATTAACAGAGCTACTAGTATCAATGAAAGTACAGGAAATATTGTAGTTAGCTATGACAACTTTTATTATCAGAGCATCATCATGGGGTACTTCTACCCCCTCTAGGTCTTTAGGACCAAACTAATCTCTGGTCCTGCTACTTTTTCTGTACTGCATCCTACTTCATGGATCTGCAATCGCCGGGCGTGTGCCTACCTCGCTTGATTAGAATCGCCATCGGTAGGTCTGCCCATTATCATATTAATATTTCCTCGGGCGGCATTGCGCCGGTTTTCCTCCTGTCGAGCAATCGCTATTTCGGGTTGTGCTGGTTCGGGCGCCCAAGTTAGCCCACCCATTAATTGCAATACCCCCTGTTGTATCTTAGTCACCTAATATTCCCGCTTAAGCATGCTATTATGCCTTTGGTAAGGTTGTCGGTTGGGAGATCGCCGGCGATAACGATTGTTATTTATTCTCTGGTTCCTCAAGGCAAAGTAATCTTCAGTGTAATGAGTACTCGACATATGATAGATACAGCACCTTCAGGGGACTTCTTGTGGCATCTCCACATGCTAGACTGCGTGAGGTCTTCGATCAGACTGACGGTGGGGAGGGGGAGCTCCTCAAGGCCCCCTTGGCGGATGAAGAGGAGCTGCGGATCCATCGTGAACTGTGGCGGAGACAGGCACGACATTTTCCTTCTTGTGAGCTGCTTGAGCTTTTTCGACATTAATGAATTCAGTAGCTCACTCAATCAATAAATCAAAATTGGTTGGGGGGGTTACGCACTAAATCTTTGAAAAAATCGTTATCGTTGAGTGCTTGAGAGAAAGCACTCACTAGGATTTCAGTAGTAGCATTAGGGACATCGATAGCTACCTGATTAAACCTCTTAATATATGCCCGGATGCTTTCTTTGGGCCCCTGTTTGATAGAGAACAGACTCCAAGGAGTTTTATGATACCTTCAGTTGCTAGAGAAATGATGCAGAAATACTTTGCGAAAATCCTTGAAACGCCGAATAGAGCCTTCGGGTAATCGTTTAAACCAGCTTTGGGTTGTTCCACCAAGGGTGGTAAGGAACATTCGACATTTAACCCCATCGAAAAATTGCTGTAACAGAGCAGCGTTCTCAAATTTAGCGAGATGATCTTCTGGATTGGTAGTTCCAGAGTACTCCCTAACATTCATATTCTGATAACGCTTGGGCAATGGATCATCAAGAACCCTCTAAGAGAATGGAGTAACAATTCTCTTAGGAGAACCATCACTAGTCACCATTTTCCCCTTGCGTTTTTCTTTCATTGGTGCTTCATCGGAAGATTCTTGTAGTACCGGCCTTCGTCTTCCTTGTTCCACAGGGGTGCGAAAGAATGTTCGAGGGTGTCGAGTGGCAGAAACAGGAGCAGGAGTTATATAAGCTACATCATCCTCCCCCATATCTCTGTTCTTGCGGTGATCTGTAGTCAAGATCGTCGGATTTATCGCTACCGGTAAGGTACCTCCAGTGTTTGCCTATTGTTGCTGTTGCTGTTGCAATGCCTTTTGAATCTTGAAGTTGATGAGCAACTCCAAGTCTTCTTGGGTCAGAGTAATAGTGTTAGGCTTTCCAGCTTCCTCCATCATGTAGTCTCAGATTCAGGTGAGAGTTCCCACAGACGACGCTATATTTGATGCTGTCTGAGAGCTTGCGAGATGAAGCGCTGGGCGACGATGAGCGATGGCGAATAATGACACTGATGCCGATGAACAAGAGAGGATCCGAGAAAACCACAGTGGACCTTACGAGAGACTAAAGGCGAAATAATAGACCCGAGAAAACCAAAGTGGATCTATGAAGAATACCTCTCCAAAGTGAACTCCGATGAGGTGCCTCCGTGGATCAGTGAAGACTCAGCAATCCAATGGACTATCTCCTATTCCTGCGAACAATGAAATCAACCAACAAAGCGTTAGCGACTTAAGACCGGGGTGGGAATCCCTGGCTAGGCCCTCCGACACTCAAGTTAGTCTCTGGTGAGAAGAGGAAGTAGTGTGAAAGAAGATGAAAATTAGGATTTGATTCTGATGCAATGCGTATGCTTGCGTACCTGGCCAGTGGAGAGGATGCCCTTTTTATTCCACCTCATCTAACCTCTACAGTCATGAGGTGGACCCCGATTTGTTGAAGTTTGTTAAGAGGTGACGTAAATCGAAACTGCAACAATAGTTTAAGGAATCCTTTTCTTACCCCAGATGTATATTCTTTGTCGTTTAGTACACCTGTAGAGTCTTCTAGAAGCTATTTGCCACCAAATTAATTATGCTATCATATGATCACATATTGTTATGGTTCACCTATTACATACACTTGATTAGTCACATAAGCCCATTCTGTATATATGATGAATATCTTCTATTTGTACTAGTCTTGATTGGTATTCTCTACTCGATTGGTTATTTGTACCCGACCAGGACTTTACTATTATTGATATGCCAGAAACCGTGCAAGGTTGAAGATCTTTATGCTCCATCTACTTTTCATACTCGGCTAATCTGTTGAGTCCGGCCGGTTACACCTTATCGACCGAGATTAACTAGTCGAGCATATAAAAGTACTATTGCCTGGTAGTCCTTCCTTCAGTCGGTCGCATGCTACTAAATGCCTCTGTGCTCGGCCGGTCTGTTGAGCATGATCGATCCTAACTTATCGACCGAGATTTAACCAGTCAGGTGTGTATAGGCCTTCAAGACAGCTTAATGCTAAGTGCTTCTACGTTCGATCGGTCTTTGCCTACCGAACTCATATGTTTGGTCGATCTATTACGTTCATTCGATCTTTGTCTGTTGTGCTCAAGGTTAAGAAGTTCTACGCTCGGCCGACTCTCTATGCTCGGTCGGTTATTTATGCTCGACCGAGCATTCATGTTTGATCGGTCTTTCCTTATCAAACTCATATGCTCAAATGACCCTACCATGTCTCGGACCGCCTAAGGTTAAACTTTCTTTATACTGGGTTGATCCTTTATACCCGACCAACCATACATACTCAGTCGGTCTTATATATTCGGTCGGACTCCGTCTGTCGGTCTCATATGCTCTACAGATCCACTATGCTCGACCGGTCTAGGGAGCTCGACCGGTCATGCCTTATCGGCCGATGTTAATCAGTCGGGAGTATATTAGCCTTCTCGCCTGATCGACCCTCCCTCGGTCGGCTTTTGCCTGCCGAACTTATCTGCCCGATTGGTCTATTATGTTCGACTGATCTTTGTCTGTCATATGTGTAGCGACCCCCTTACTTGGTCAGACTTTTTCCAGGCGGCCCCTCATCTCGCCCTTTTCAGCCTTCCCTGTCCTTATCATCCCCTTTCCTTCTCTTACAAAGGGTCCACTTATCATAACCCATACCAACGTTAATCCACCTTTCAAGTTCGAGCATTGTTTGACTTCTTAGAAAGATGTAGGATCACTCTCCAACCCTATGTCAAAATCATGTTCTTGGAGATAAACATAATTATGAGAATTCATGGTTCTCCGTTCCCATGTGGATCACCTTAAAGGTACTTGTGTTTGAGGTGGTTGAGGTACTTACTCATCAATATGAGGTAATACTTCAATTTCAGTGGCAGGTTCCTTCAAATGCATTAGAAATGTGATGGGAATATCTTGGTTCACTACGTTCACTAATATGTGATACCCATAATGTGCGGTATGGTAACCATACTACTACTGATCACACTAGTAACCACAAGAGGATCATCAATGCTTTTCTCAAAAGATACTTCCCTGATTTTATTACTCCTACTGTCCTCAATGAACTTGACATTTCCTGTTTTGAAAAAGGATCTATTAGAGGGATAATAAAATTTATACCCTCTTGACTTCTAAGAGTATCTTACAAAATTACAGCTAATCGTTCTTGAGTCCAGTTTCCTTTCATTAGGCTTGTAAGGCCTAGCTTTAGTTGGATAACCCCAGACGTGTAAGTGCCTAATGCTAGGCTTGTTACCCGCCCACATCTCAATTGGGGTTTTAGTTACTGTCTTACTAGGTACTTTATTGAGTAGGTAAACTGCAATCTTGAGTGTTCCACCCCATAAGGACTCTGGTAGAAAAGTGAAAGTGATAATTGTTGGGACCAATGTGCCCGCTAGAGGGGGTGAATAGCGGCTCGTCGCGCGCTCGTCGGTTGCATCTTGATGATGATATGCAGCGGAAATAAAATACAAGACTCACACAATGCTAACAAGTAGATTTACTTGGTATCCACCTCAAGAAGAGGTGACTAATCCAAGGATCCACACACGACACGCTATCTCCACTAAGAACAACTCCTTCTCGATCGCAGCTGGAGGCAGAGAAGCCTCGTACAAACTCACACAACAACACAAACAAAAATTACAAGAAGAGAATAGAAGATGCAAATGAAAACACTACTTCTTCTTGCTTACTTGTTGCTTGTTGTTGCCTCTTGAAACTTGGAGAAACACCTCTAAGTGCCTGCAAGACTGGCAGTGAATGCTGGAGACTATCGCTGAAAATCGCAGAGAAATCGCAGGAATAAATCGCAAAGATCTGGCAAAGAAAACACTCCGTCCAGGCTATATACAGTGCCTCCAATCGATTGAAATCAACCCCAATCGATTGCCACGTCAGCATCGCTCCATCGCAGTCGTCCATCACCTGCATCCTGCTCAACTGTCACTTCTCAATCGATCGACCGATCGATTGGGACTGCCTGAATCGATCGCTCGATCGATTCAGCACCTCTCTGTGCTCTCGTGTTTGCGTACGTGAGAGCTTTTGCTGCCCAATCGATCGACCGATCGATTGGGAGAGCCTCTGTGCTCGCGATTTCACATCCTAATCGATCGGCCGATCGATTAGGCCTTCCCACGATCACAGCACAGTCCAAATCGATCGATCGATCGAATTGGACCCTGTTCAATCGATCGCCCGATCAATTGAACACTCTGAATTTGACTCAAACTCAAGTCCAAATTCCCAAACCCAACTTCCGGTCAACTGTGACCTATTGGGTCTCTATGCCTAGCATTTGGCCACACCTGACCAACCTCGAACTAGCCTTCTAGCTTCCTCCATCAGCCTTGCGTCCCTCAGATATCTCCCCATCCTTCACGCCTTGCCTTCAGGAGCTTCCTTCGGCCTCATCCTAGTTGTCGGGTCTTCTTTGCCAAGTCATACTAGGACTTATCTTGCCAAGACAACATGCTTGGACTTACACCCTTTGCCAAGATCACACTTGGACTTTCCAGTTGCCTGGCTCCTCACCAGGACTTTCTCCTTTACCAAGATCACAATTGGACTTTCCAACTGCTTAGCTCCTCACCAGGACTTTCCACTTTCCTGACTCCTCACAAGGACTTTCCAATTGCTTGGCAGGATACCAGGACTTTCTCCTACCTAGCTCCTCACTAGGACTTTCCAAATGCCTAACATCCAGTTAGGACTTTCCCATTCAAGTCTCCTGTCAACCTTGACCTGCTTGACTTGTATTCTCATCAACGTGGTCAACCCTTTGACCATCTCCATAATCGGACGATTGCTCCAGCAATCTCCTTATATTATCGAACATCAAAACTCAAATCCTGACTCAAGCTTGACTCAACTCAAGCTTAGTCAAACTGGTCAACCTTAACTTAAGGAAATTGCCCCAACAATAATACTTCTTACCATGTCTTTTAGGGTTCGATTGTGATGTTCAGCTACATCATTCTGACTGGGTGTACCAGACATAGTATACTGAGGCATAATTCCATACTCAGTAAGGTAATTCGCAAAAGGTCCTGGACATTGTTTACCTGATCCATCATATCGACCGTAATATTCATCTCTACGGTCGGATCAGACAACTTTAATTTTCTTACCTAGTTGAAGTTTAACTTCGGCTTTGAAAATTTTGAACATATCTAAAGATTACGATTTCTCATGAATAAGGTATAGATTGCCAAGTCTGGAATAGTTGTCTATGAAGCTAATAAAATATGTGCGTCCATTCCAAGATGCCTTAGGAAATGATCCACAAATATCCGTATATATTAGCTCCAAAATATCACTACAACCGCTAGCCCCTTATTCCTTTTGTTAGTGGTCTTTCCCTTGATACACTATATGCAGACATCAAAGTCTGACATGTCAAGGGAATCGAGAATTCTATGTGACATTAACCTTTCTAGGCATTGTTTGGATATATGTCCTAAATGTCTATACCACAATATGAAAGAATTCTCGTTAGTTAATTTACGTTTCGTACCTATACTATACATTATCATGTTGTCAATTGTAGGAGTAAAGATGTTCAATTTATAAAGCTTATCAACCAAGGAACAATTGCCAACCAATACTGAATTAAAGAAAATATTGAAAATTCTATTTCTAAATGAACAAGAATAACCTGATTTGTCCAAACAAGAAATTGAAATTAAATTTCATAGAAAAGATGGTACAATAAATGTATTTTTTAAATCGAGAAAGACATTGGTTCCTAAATAAAGCCTAAAAACACCAATCGACTCGACTTTAGCCTTCTTTCCATTTCCTGTATAGATGCATCTTTCACCATCAAGTGAAAGTAGGCTCTTGAGACAATCCTACATAGTGACACTTATGTGAGTAGTAGCACCAGTATCTATCCACCAAGTGTCAGTGGGTATAATAGCTAAATTGACTTCCGAACTAACAAAGTTGAGAAGTTTATTTTTCTTTACACGCCAGTTGGCGTACTTGAGGCAGTCTTTTTTCATATGACCTTTTTTCTTTTTGCAAAAGAAACAAGTAGATTCCTTATCCTGCTTCTTATGCTCCTTATGACCATTACCTCCAGAATCTACAATTTGTTTTGTTTTTTTGCCTTTGTTATTGATCCTCTTTCATTTCTTACTCACACTTTGAGAACTAGATGCTAAGTGAGTACTCTCAGATATCTCAATCTTTAGTCTCCCTTCCTCTTGCACGCATTGAGTAATGAGCTCATTCAATGCCCACTTTTCCTTTTGAGTATTATACGATATCTTAAAAGGAGTGAACCGTGCAAGCAGAGACATCAAGACGAAATGCACTAACATACTCTCAGACATATCGAGTTTTAGTGTTTTCAGACTTGTCTCTATATTGGACATCTCCATAATGTAATCCCTTATGTTTCCTTTACCATTGTACCGCATGGTTACCAACTTCGTAAGAAGTGCGGTAGTATCGACCTTTTCATTTGAGATGAATCGGTCTGCTAATTGGTCCAGGAAACTCCTAAAATCTCCTCTCTTTGTTATTGAGCCCTTTATTGGTGCCGGTATAGAAAGCTTCATGATACTCAGACACATGCTATTTGATTTCTCCTACAGGTGAAATTCAGCCCCCTGCTCCATAGTGCTACCACTGGTCAGAGGTGCGAGACGATCATTCCTTAATGCATAGTCTAAGTCTATGCAGCCTAAGACAACGGTCACGTATTCTTTCCATTTAACAAAATTCGAACAGTTAGTGTTGAGATGTTATTAATGCTGGCAGTTACAGATTACATTGAAATTAAAGAGAGATATTTATTTAAGCTCATTATTTAATTAAAGCCAAAAACATATAAATAATATATAAAATTATGCAAATAAAATAAAAATTTTAAATGTATATAAATGAGTTCTTTATGAGATACCAAGTACAACATAATGTGTCTTCCTTTGGGCCGACATATTATTTGTTAGCGATACTCTCTAATATAACTCAAACTTTAATTGACTACACAATGTGCCTTCCTTTGGGCCAATCCATTGTACATATAATATGATACTTTATATGAATTATATTTTGGTTCATAACTCACAACAACCTTAATCAGCCACATAATATGTCTTCCTTTGGGCCGACATATTTTGTGCATGATTTGAACAAAATAATATTTTGTTTCATAGTTGTAAGCTACCTTATGCATATATCTCGCATAAAAGTAATTTTCCTTTGGGCCAATTACTTTTAGTATAGATATACATCTACCAACACAAAATGCACTAAATCTACCTAAGGTGTATTCTTTTGGACCGACACATTAATTTAACTTAGTACACGTTGTGTGGATAGACTCAAAAAAATCCTAAAAATTTTATTCGAACAGAAATTAATTAATCAATTTTAACAACATAAAATTAGACTTATTAATCGATTGATACTTTATGATAATCAATTGATATAATTTAATCGATTATCTTAATTAATTTGAAAGTATAATTATATACAGAAACTTTTATTAAAAATCTTCCTTTAAATTCTTTAATTAAATAATATTAATTAATACTATTTAACCTCTGCATGAACACTTTTAATACTCTTTCAACGTGGACATTAAAAAAAAACTAATGGTTTTTTTAAACAGTGGTACCATTTTTCTTGAAACATTTCATCATGTTGAAACAATATTTTTTTTATGTAACAGAAATTGTTTCTTTTTATGTAACAGTAATATTATTTTATGAAATCATGCCATCATTAAATTCAGCGATTAAAAATAACATTCAATCGATTAAGAAAAAATTATAATCGATTAAAAATAAATTTAATCAATTACTAATGAATTTCGTCGCGAGTTTAGACTGAAAATTGATTAAAAAAAAATTTCAGACTTAGTAATTAATTAATAATCGATTGACCAATCATATCAATTAATTAAATTATCACTACATGCAAGATCAGATTTTTCTTAATTTTCTATACAAACGATTTCGACGATCAAATATTATTTATACTAATAAAATCTAATCTAGCATAAAACTCAAAAATCGATAAAACATTAAACTTTAAATCATGAAATTAATGAAATAAAGTCGTGGCTTTGATACCAATTGATAATTCTTATAAAACCTAAGCCACATAGATTCTAAGAACCGTATAAGAATTCATATATAGAAAATATAAAAAATATATGAGCATGGATCTTTGTTTCATTAATTAAATATATCATAAGAAAAATAAATACATAAACACAATAGACAAGGAACCTGATGAGGAACAAGAAACTATGTCAAGATTATTATCCTAAGTCTTTGGGGACTAACATTATATATAGTGGACTTCTATTATCAACCCATAGATGATGATAGATGTGGGATTATAAGTCCATATATATACTGAACATCTATTATCATTATATAAATAATAATAGACACGGGACTAAAAGTTTTATACATATAAGGTTTACATCCAATAACCGAACCCAATAAATTTAAATTAGATCACTTTAATAAATTTAGATCATATTCACATATACAACTTATAAATAAATCATCTAATGGAATAATTATATCCAATAAAAATCTCATTATTGCTTTGTTTAGTCCAAGTCTTGTGGCACCATAATTCCAACGTGCCTACTATCACAGTTGACCGACAACATATTCTTGGTAACAGAGAACCAATCAGTAGTAATTTTTCTTTCAACTAATTATATTTCTTTCAAAATATAATCCTCTACGAATAAAAATACAGTTTAGCTCAATCAATAAAATTTTATAAATTATCACAAACTTGATCTTTAGTTGAAATTTCATTTATAAAATTTTTCACCTTTTTCTGAAAATGAAAACGACTAACAAAAACATAAATTATTAAGAACTTAAAGAGTGAAGAATGATACCGTATCTTTAACTATGTGATACTCTATTCTTTTTCATTTTAACTATATGTTTATACATACAGAGAGATGAAAGAATTTCATATTACAATATTATTTTACTTATACATTCATTGACCGATGTCTCTTGTAGTTCCATTATTAATATCTTGTCTTTTGTATTTTTACAAATGTTATTTAAATACTCTGATAGTTTACCCAATTTTTTTTAAAGTCAAAAGCTCGAGTTCTTTTCCATTTCACTTTTGGGACATCGAAATTAAATTTTATAAAAAATATTATATCAAAATCAATTCGAAAAAATACCTCTATTTTTCATTTCCAGAATGAAAATTTCCCCTCAAATATTAATAGATAGATATTAGTTCCGGCTATTTCTTATGTTTCGGTCGACGGTTGATCTATCTGAAGCGGTTGGGCTCTGATACCACTTATTGGTCTTTTGACGATCGACAAAAGGAGAGTGAATTGCCTGTACAATAAAAACAAACAAAAAAACCTATCGCAATCTTATAGCTTGATTAAAATAAATATTTGCATAAAATAATTAAGAAGTTAATTAAAAGGAAGAACACAAAAAGAGTTACTTGGTTTGTAATCAGATTACTAATCCAAGGAAATTAAAGCTCACTAAAATTCTTCTTCAAGTGGAAAAGCCTCTTACAGCAATTAAAGCACTCAATTACAAAGCTAAACACAAAGAGAATCGTTTGCTAGTGTTATATTTAGCTACCGGGATCATGGTTGTATCTATAGCCATAATCGAGGCTCTTGGAAGGGTTCCGAGTGTCTGGGTGTGGATAAAGGAAGATCACATCGGTTAAACTTGGAGTAAAAATGTTAAGTATCGTTTCCAATCCATGTTTAACTTCTGAAGGACAATTTGGATTAATAATTTTAAGCATCGTTTGCAATCCAAATTTAACTTCAGTAGAGCACATGAGTAGCTAGGATAGTTCTATGCTTGTACAAATTTCTGTATAGGGGAACTAGGATGATATTCCGAGTAGCAACTAACAGTCTTTACATCCATTTGATGTATTTCGAGATTACATAGAGCGGCAATAGTCAATAATACTCTAATGGAAGTTATTCTCGACACCGGAGAGTATGTATCAAAGTAATCAAAACCTTCTTGTTGTCGGTATCCTTTGATTACCAATCTGGCCTTGTATTTATCGATTATGCCATCTGATTGCATTTTCTTCTTGAAGATCCACTTGCAACCTAGTGGTTTACTTCCCGGAGGAAGATCCACGAGTTCCCAAGTGTGATTTTGTAAGATAGATTCTATCTCAGATGTAATTGCCTCTCTCCAGTGAGGTCCATCAGATGAGCTTATTGCTTCTAAGTAACTCCGGGGCTCACTTTCCAACATGAAAGTGATAAAATCTGATCCGTAGGATTTTTCTACCCGAGCTCTTTTACTCCGTCTAAGCTCAACCTCAACTGGTTCATCTTCATCATCATCATCTTCTTCTTCGTCGTGTGTTTCATTTGCCCGTTTTTAGGAGCTAGCATCCTCTCGAGTCTTATACGGAAACACATGCTCGAAGAACGAGACATTTCTTGATTTGATTATCGAGTTCTTGTGCATCTCCGGTATGTGTGACTCATACACACAAAATTGATAAGCACTGTTGTATGTGCATATCCAATAAATATGCAATCAACAGTCTTTGGTCCTATCTTAATCATTTTCGGATCAGACACCAACACTTTGGCAAGACACCCCCCACCTTCGTAAATATTTATAGGACGGTTGTCTTCCATTCCATAACTCATAAGGGCTCTTATCTATTTTCTTCCGGGGCACCTTATTTAAAACAGATTCCCCCCATGGACTTTGGCAATCCAGAGCTCAATAGAAGAGCATTGATCATTTCCTTTAGAGTTCAATTCTTTCACTCAGCAACTCTATTTTGCTGAGGAGTATAAGGAGCTATTGTTTCGTGTCTGATGCCATGTTCAACACACAACTCAGTAAACAATGATACATATTCACCGCCTCAGTCACTTCGAACCACCTTAATTTTCCTATTAAGTTAGTTTTCAACCTCAGTCTTATAGAAAGTAAATTTCTCTATAGCTTCATCCTTACTTTTGAGAAGATACACATAACAGTATTTTGTATTAATCATCTACAAAAGTGATGAAGTATTTATTACCACCACGTGTTGGCATACCTTTTAGGTCACACACATTTGTGTGGATTAGGTCAAGTGGTTCGTTACTTCTTTCAATATGTTGAAAGGATGACCTTGTCATTTTGCTTCAACACAAATCTCACACTTATGTTTTGGGTAAAGGTGGAATGTAGGTATGCTTTGCATATTAATTAATCTATGCAACACATCGTAATTAACATGTTCTAGTCTACCATGCCACAAACACGAAGACTCAAGCATATAAGTGGAAGAGCTTTTAGTTTTATTTATCTTAGGTCTAATCGCCATTACATTGAGCTTAAACAACCCATTAGATACATAGCCCCTTCCTACAAACACTCCATTTTTGGACAATACAACTCTGTCCGACTCAAAAATAATGCGAAAGTCATGCTTGCTTAGCAGTGATCCGGACACTAGATTCTTCTGAATCTCCGGAACATACAACACATTGTTCAGAGTAAGGTTCTTGCCCGAGGTCATCTTCAGCACCACCTTTCCTTGGCCCATGATGCCCGAGGTTGTTGAGTTCCCCATGAACAGTTTGTGTCTAGTGACTTTTTCGAAGTTGTGGAGTAGCTCCTTGTTGCAGCACACATATCCGGTGGCTCCAGTATTGATCCTCTATTGCCGTGGGTTTGAATCGATCAGGTTCAACTCAGAGACCACAGCGCAGAGGTCGTCCATTTCTGGTCCCTCGTTTAGGTTGGCCTCTTACTTCTTCTTCGACTTTCTACACTCCGAAGATTTGTGACCCACTTTGTCATAGTTGAGGCACTTCCCAGAGAACTTCTTCTTGCTGATGCCTTCTCTGGGTCCCATCTTGGAAGATTTGGGGTTCTTCCGTTTCGAGCTTTGACCATGCTCGACGATATTGGCTTTCACAGTAGCTTGAGAGAACAACTTTCTCTCTGAACTCTTGTTGTCTTCTTCGATGCGAAGTTGAACAATAAGTTCTTCCACATTCATCTCCTTCCGCTTATGCTTTAGGTAGTTCTTGAAGTCCTTCCAACCGGGAGGCAGCTTTTCAATGATAACAGTCACTTGAAAGGTTTCACTCAGAACCATCCCTTTTGAGTGGATCTCGTGCAAGAACACCTGAAGCTCCTGAACTTGGTTGATCACCATCTTGGAGTCAACCATATTGTAGTCCAAGAATCGGCCCACAATGAACTTCTTTGCCCCTGCATCCTTCGTCTTGTATTTTTTGTCCAGGGACTCCCACAACTCCTTAGTCGTTCTCTTCATGCTATACACAGTGTACAACAAGTCGACAAGACAGTTGAGGATATAGTTTCAGCAGAGGAACTCAGAATGAGTTAATGCCTCCACTGTACTGATGGTCTGCGCATCAGCATCCTCAGCACGCTTGGGAGGGACCTTGGTCAAGAACCGAGCCAAGTTGAGCGTGGTCAGGTAGAAAAGCATCTTCTGCTGCCACCTCTTGAAGTTCAGTCCACTGAACTTCTCTGGCTTTTCCCCGTGGTTGATTGGCACAATTCCAATCGGGGTGGAGGGGGTCTGCACGTGTTGAGTCTGTTGTACCTCAACATTTCATTCCGTGGCCATCTCAACAGAAGCGACTCTGTTTCAAGATTGTTGGACACAAATAATCTGTTGTCAGAGATATACAGGGTATTAGCTAAATTTAAATACTCGAATTAAATTCAACTTACAACTGAGATAACCTGAGCTGATAATCTCAGGTTGCCAGTAAGTGCTGGTTTCCACCAAGTGATGAAGGCAGGTTGCACCGTGTTGATAGAGCGGACTGAGCGACCGGGCGGGCAGAGCAGACAGTTTGTGCAGGAAGATCAACCGAGTGGGTAGAGTGGCTGATCAGGATTTAAAGTCGAGCGGTCGAGCAGACTGACCGAGCGATGCAGACATGTCTGGCTGTCAGAGAGGTCTGTCGGGTCGAGCATACAGACCGGGCGACAAACAGGTTGGGTTGTCAAAGAGGTCGGCCGGGTCGAGCAGACAGACCGGACGGTAGATAGGTCAGGCTGTTAGAGAGGCCGACCGAGTCGAGCAGACAGACCGGGCGACAGATAGGTCGGGCTATCAGAGAGGTTGACGGGGTCGAGCAGACAGGTCGGGCTGTTAAAGAGACTGGCCGACCAGGCGAGCTAGCAGGCCGGGCAGAGAAGTCTGTCGGTCTGACAAAGAGATCGACCGGGCGAGCTGACCGAGGCCTGCGAGTTGCAGTTTCCTTGAAACAGATTTGCCCACCTCCGGCTGTGTTTCAAGGCTTACAAGGGTCGTCTGTTTCCCAGGATACAACGATCGACCGTGAATCCGACCAAGCACTGGTGGTCACGACGAGCTGAGTGGTACCTGAATGCTACACTGGCACTCTGCCGAGTAGGAGATGCACGACAGAGGAGGAGGAAGAAAAATAGAGAGCCTTTGCTTTGCTGTCTGTGTCTTCTCTGCTTATGATCAGAGTCTCCTTATATAGGAGCTTGAATCAATGGCCAGAGTTAATGATCTTAATGATCATTATTAGCCAAGCAAACAACCACCGTTTCACTTATTATTACTCGGTCGATTTTATTCTGCATTAATCTGGAATTTAATGCATCCGTTTCATAGTAGCAAAAGATATACGTGGCAAAACGTTGGTTGTTCCACTTGGGCAAATTTTGCCCCGACCGGTCCGACATTCATGTGTGCAGGTCGCGCTCGCACACGAGTCAACTTGGTTCAGTACAATCTGGGCCCTGGATTTGCACCCCCCCTACGCACCACGCGTGAAAGAGAGCTTCTCCCTATGCATTTGTTCACATCCTCAATGTATGTGAATCAATATAAACTAACAAAAATGCCTTGAAACTTCCAATGTGGGACTAAAGTCCCATTCACAATGGAGCATATTTCCTCTTCCATTTTTTCTCCATTCACTTATTTAACAGTCTCTAGTATTATGGGTGGTCGAACGGTGATACGAGTAGAAGAGCGGGGTCCATGGTCGGGGCTCTGTATGCTTGGGCCGATCGACCTCCACATGCTGGATGGCATGTGTGCGAGCCTCTTGGTGTTGCTGTGATTGTCCAGCTTAAGGCCCCTTTGGTGGTTGGTGTACATGGGCCGCTCGACGCTCCAAGACATTCGCTAGCTCAGGAATCACTTCCTTCTTTCTAGCTACTTGGGCCTCCTCGATGTTGATGTACTCAATGGTCTGCTCGAGTAGATGGTCGAAGTCTCTAGAGGACCTATGGATGAGTGAGCAAAAGAACTCTCCCTCCGCCAGTCCTTGGGTAAAGGAGCTTACCAAGATTTCCGGAGTGGACGAAGGGACCTCCATGGCCACTTAATTAAACCTCATAATATAGGCTCACAATGCTTCCTTGAGCCTTTGTTTGACTGTGAACAGGTTAGCGTTCGTCTTCTGATAGCGGTGTTTGCTTGCAAAGTGTTGGAGGAACGTTAAAGTTGCTTATGGACCCGATCGACAATCGCCTAAACCACCTCTACGCCGATCCAGAGAGCGTGGTGAGAAATACCCAGCACTTTACTCCCTTGGTGCACTGATGGAGAGTGACCATGTTATCAAATTTGATGAGATAATCTTCCGGGGCGGTCGCCCCTGTGTACTCTTCGATTGTCAAAGGCCTGTAATGAAGAGGCAGTTGATCATCTAGAATTTCTTGGGAGAACTACCGTTGATCCACTCAGGAGAGTCGTCCAGTCTGGGCGCTTTGCCTTTTCACTCGTCCTGGACGAGTACGTCCTCTTCCGAGGGTATGTAGAATAATGAGTGATGGTAGGGGATGGGTGTGTTTGGTGCTTCTCGTGAGGCGTCGGCCGCCCTATTGTTTGTCTTGCCAATGACGGGGTTTTCCGCTCTGACTTTGGGATCAACTTGTTGTCCAATCATCGACGCTACGGGGTCGTTTGCTTTGCAGTCGACTGTTATTTGCTGCTGCTCCACAATCTTCGCAGCTCGGGCTTGTATTAGCATCTCCAAGTCTTTTTGTGTTAGCGTTACCGTGGTAAATCGTCCAATGCCCTCCATCTTCACGTTCCAGATTCAGGTAGAGATCCCATAGACATCGCCAATATGATCCAATCCAGAAGCGGAGAAGACAGTTGGCTGGGGATATGGCTCTGCGGTTGACTAAGCGAAGACTCCTCGCTATCCTGCACAAGCAAGAACGTCAATGTCGGTCCAGGAAGGGGTTCCCGGCATTGGTCCTCTGACGCTCAAGTCAGCTATCGATCCAAAGTATAGTGAAAATGATGTAGCTAAGAGCATGTAGAATAACAAAGTTGCGCATACCTCCGCTGGTGAATGAAACTCCTCCTTTTATAGTGTAATTGTAGCGACTATGCACGCATCTCCAAGTATGTGCATGCTTCCCAAGCATCTTAGAAAAGAAAAGTCAAAAAGTGTTTTTGATACCTTTCCTTAAGCGGACATGTAAATGTCTATGTGACAGCTGAAATCTTTCAAAGTATGATTTGCGTACTTGACATGTTCTGTTGTCAGTGGCACAAACTCCTACAAGAATGTATTGAGATGTGTAGGTGGGTCCCACTGTAGACCGACCGGCGTCCGCTCAGCTGGGGCACCCCGCTAGGTCCTCCTGACCGGAGTTGCTCTCCCTCAATTGGCCTCCGTCAATCCTTGGGTAAAGGAGCTTACCAAGATTTCCGGAGTGGCCGAAGGGACCTTCATGGCCACTTGATTAAACCTCATAATATAGGCTCGCAATGCTTCCTTGGGCCTTTGTTTGACTGTGAACAGATTAACATTCGTCTTCTGATAGCGGTGTTTGCTTGCAAAGTGTTGGAGGAATGTCGTTCGGAAGTCCTTAAAGTTGCTTATGGACCTGATCGGCAATCGCCTAAACCACCTCTACGTCGATCCGGAGAGTGTGGTGAGGAATACCCAGCACTTTACTCCCTTGGTGTAATGATGGAGAGTGACCATGTTATCAAATTTGATGAGATAATCTTCCGGGTCTGTCACCCCTGTGTACTCTTCGATTGTTAAAGGCTTGTAATGAAGAGGCAGTTGATCATCTAGAATTTCTTGGGAGAACTACCTGTTGATCCACTCAGGAGAGTCATCCAGTCTGGGCGCTTTGTCTTTTCACTCGTCCAGGACGACCACGCCCTCTTCCGAGGGTATGTGGAATAATGAGTGATGGTAGGAGATGGGTGTGTTTGGTGCTTCTCGTGAGGCGTCGGCCGCCCCGTTGTTTGTCTTGCCAATGACAAGGTTTTCCGCTCAGACTTTGGGATCAACTTGTTGTCCAATCATCGACGCTACGAGGTCGGTTGCTTTGCAGTCGACTGCTATTTGCTGTTACTCCACCATCTTCACAGGTCGGGCTTGTATTAGCATCTCCAAGTCTTTTTGTGTTAGTGTTACCGTGGTAAATCATCCAGCGTCCTCCATCTTCACGTTCCAGATTCAGGTAGAGTTCCCATAGACGGTGCCAATATGATCCTATCCAGAAGCGGAGAAGACGGTTGGCTGGGGATATGGCTCTAGTGTTGACTAAGAGAAGACTCCTCGCTGTCCTGCACAAGTAAGAACGTCAATGTCGAGTCGGGAAGGAGTTCCTGGCATTGGTCCTCTGACGCTCAAGTCAGCTATCGATCCAAAGAATAGTGAAAATGATGTAGCTAAGAGCATGTAGAATAGAAAAGTTGCACATATCTCCACTGGTGAATGAAACTCCTCCTTTTATAGTGTAATTGTAACGACTATGCACGCATCTCCAAGTATGTGCATGCTTCCCAAAGCATCCTAGAAAAGAAAAGTCAAAAAATATTTCTGATACCTTTCCTTAAGCGGATATGTAAATATCTAATGTGATAGCTGAAATCTTTCAAAGTACGATTTGCCTACTAGACATGTTCTGATGTCAGCGGCACAAACTCCTACAAGAATGTATTGAGATACGTAGATGGGTCCCACTGTAGACCAATCGACATCCGCTTGGCTGGGGCACCCGTTAGGTCCTCCTGACCGAAGTTGCTCTCCCTCACTTGGCCGTATGACTGTCGGAGAGCTGCTTCTCGTCTGATTGGTCATGATGTCTGATCGGACAGGACCCGGGATGGTAGTCTGAGCTCTTTGCTTTTGTCTCTAATCCTCAGTGCAAGCTCCTCAGAAGATGGTCATCCGGACAACTGTGTCCGCCCGACCTCATAGGCTTGCTCGGCTGACTCCACTCGATCTATCATCTGGATCCTTTGACTATTTTGACCTTAACCTCTACGTCAACCGTTCTTAGCTATCTTTAGTTGTCCCCTCATTACCGTATCAGTAACTGACCATTCAAATTATTTGAGCTTATGTTAAGTTGAAATTGTGAATTATTGAAAATGAAATCCAAGCACCAACTTGGAATATTTCCATAAAGTCCAACTTCAGAGAAAGATAAGTCTCTCAAAGTTGTTTGTGTTTAAATCCAAGAATGATTTAGTTCCCAAATGACAAAAGCTCATATGGATCATCTCAGCATGCAAAGGAGGAAGCCAATCGTATGATAAAATCAAATTCAAGGAGTTATAAGATGTATCCAAATCACTTAAATCAGTGAGCTAGAGAAGTGAGCGTCAGTCATGATGCCCTGTAATAAATTCCATGAGCTAAAGAATTGCAGTAGAGATATGCCCAAGACTGAAAGGTATTGACCCACTGGACATTTTTAAAATATTTTTTTTAAATTTATTTGGTTCAATTTAAATTGAAATATCATCAGCTACTGCTTAATATATCTAAGACAATAACTACCCAGCTCAATTCATATACTTAATATTAATCAATTGATGGTATTAATCAACCGAATTAATCGATTTTATTCTGTTTGGTTTATTTGATTTTGATGAGAAAGTTCAGTCAATTTGGTTTTTCTAACACAATTCGATTTAATTATTTTTGATTTCTTTAGTTTGATTTTTAAACGATTGCTTATCCTTATAAATGAATAATGCAAATAAGTAAATAAATAATTAAAGGAAAAAAATAGAATGATTCATGGATATGTAATAAAAAATTAAGAATAGAAAATATTAAAGACGAAGCCATCTATTAATAATCTTATCTAATAAAAATAAGCTATCTTTATCTTTAATTGTCTAACTAAAGATAAGAAATTTATGGATAATGATTTACATAAGATAAAAACATTAGCAAAAAGATAATCTATAAGCTATTTCCAAAGATAAAATTATGAAAAAGTCAATGATACATTTATCTATATATACGTTGTATGCTCCCCTTCCCTCTATTTATACCACACGAATTGTATTCCAATTAACTCAATTTTCTTCTCCTTCTTCTCCATGGCTTCTAGCTGCCTCCAATGGCTCCTTCTTGTCCAAGCCTTTCTCACCGTAGCTGCCTCCTCTGATTCTTGTCACTTCCCAGCCATTTTTAACTTCGGCGACTCCAACTCTGACACTGGTGGGCTATCAGCCGCCTTCGGGGCGGCCCCGTCACCCTACGGCGAGTCCTTTTTTGGCAAGCCGGTCGGCCGGTACTCTGACGGTCGTCTCATTGTCGACTTCATAGGTATATTCGTTCATTATTTCAATCTCAATTATGGCAATTGATAGTCTTCCATCATCTCACTTGTAAAATCATATTATTATTGCAGCAAGTAGCTTGGGCCTCCCGTTCCTCAGCGCTTATCTCAACTCTATTGGCACCAACTTCTCTCACGGTGCAAACTTTGCCACGGCCGGGTCAACGATCAGGCAACCTTATGCCACACTAAGTCAGTCTGGCTTCAGCCCCATATCCATGGATGTCCAGACTTGGGAGTTCTCCCAGTTCAAGTCTCGCTCCCAAGAACTCATACAGCAAGGTACACAATAATACTAAAAAGCACTCATACAGCAAGGTACACAATAATACTAAAAACTCTTTATTTATTCGTTATAATATAACTTAATCACTTATTCACTTCATAATACAATTCATATATTGTACTTAACTTTTTTTTAATGAAATTGATGGCTTCTCTTGCATTGCAGATCTAAAATCTACTAGCTAATATATGAATTCATAATATAGAAATTAAATTATCGTTTGTGTGTAGGATTGTTCAAGGATCAACTGCCGAAGGAAGAGTACTTCTCTCAAGCCCTATACACGATCGACATTGGCCAGAACGACCTCACGGAGAGTTATTTTAGAAACTGGACCACCGACGAAGTCAAATCGGCCATTCCTGATATCTTGGATAAGTTTGTTCTCGCCATTCAGGTGGATTTAATTTCTTAATCTTTTGTAGTTTGTTCGTTTTTGAGATATCAATGTTAATGCTAGGGAGTGTTTTGTTTTGTCTATTTTTGTTTGGGTATTTGCAGAGTATTTATTCGGAGGGAGGGAGGTACTTTTGGATTCATAACACTGGGCCTTTTGGCTGCCTCCCTTATGTTTTAGACCGACTCACCCTTAAAGCGCCAGAGGTGGACCGTTTTGGCTGTGGGGCCCCCTTCAACTACGTAGCCCAGCTATTCAACCAAAAGCTAAATCAGACTTTGAGTCGATTGAGAAAGGATCTCCCACTCGGTGTCTTCACCTACGTGGATATTTTCTCGGTCAAGCGCGAGCTCCTAAGCCATCCGCACCAGCATGGTTCGTAAGAATTACAATTAAACCTTAAATTTTAACTTTTAAATTCTTATAAATATGATTTTTTTTTTAGGATTTGAGTTGCCACTTGTAGCATGTTGTGGGCATGGAGGAAAGTACAACTACAATATGAATATAGGATGCGGATCGACAGTGACAAGAAATGGAAAAGAGGTGATTGTTGGGAAGGCATGCCAGAATCCATCGAAGAGGATCATTTGGGATGGAGTTCACTACACTGACGCCGCCAACAAATGGATCTTTCAACAAATTGTGGATGGAAAATTCTCAGATCCACCGGTTCCTCTACGGTTGGCTTGCAAAACGAAGGCATAATGAGTCGTTGATGCATTAGGTTTTAGTTTATTGATTTTGAATTTTAGTCGATCTTGTTAGGAAGCTTGATTATTAATAAATTGTCAATTATATTTATTTTTATTAGAAGTGAAGTTTGATTCCATTTACTAGTTCCAAGTATTTTAATGGGTCTAGTTGCCCGAGACCGCAAGGGATTGACTCACTCAACTTATTGTCATTAATGCTCAAGGAGATTTGTTAGTTCTCCACCAATATTATTCAAAGACAAATCGAGTCTCAAAGTTGCATAATCACCCAAACTCAATGGTACTTGCCCCATCAAGTTATTCATTGATGCATAAGATTGCCAATGTTTTATGGTATTTGACCAGAAATATTATTATCAGATAGTAATAACTCCTCCAAATAGATAAGATTGCACAAAGCATCTGGTATGCGTCCAGAAAATTCATTAGATGACAAATCCAAAAGTAACAAGCTAGAGAGGTTGCCCAAAAAATCTGGTATGCGTCCAAAATATCCATTAGATGACAAATCCAAATGTAAGAAGCGGTTGCCCATGCTCGGAGGTATCTCTCCAGTGATATGATTCCGAGACAAATCTAAATGCATCAAGTGGATAAGATTGCTCATGCTCAAAGGTATCTCTCCAATTATATAATTCCAAGATAAATCTAGATACTCCAAATGGATAAAACTTTCCATATAAATTGGAACTTATGTTAAAGAATTACAAGCAAAATCCAAATGCTTCAGCTTCTTATTTACCTTCATCGAAATATTACTTAACGAATTTTTAAGTTTTATCGTTGATCCTATCGGGAATATGATAAAACAAAATTATTAGTGATGATGTGACTAGAGTGCTGACTAAGTCATCATGTACTGGAGGAAGAGTGTAATGAGTTGTCTTTTATGTTGATTAAATCATCGAAAGATCTCTGGTCAATGCTACCTGCAAGCAAGGTCCGGGTTGCCCTGGTCCCTGGCACCCCGATGCTCGAGGCAGATCCCACGAATATATAAGGAACAAACTAAATAGTAGAACAATGAAATGAATAAACAATGAGTATGATGATATACCCTGGCCCAGGGGGTGCCCTCTGGTAGATCGGTGAGCTGATCATAAGGATGATCGAGTCGTCGTGATCCGGAAGGGTAGGTGAATGTGAGCCGGATGAGGAGCTGGATCCGAAAGTGACGACACAGAGTCGATTACAGCATGGATCCGAAAGTCAGCATAGTCGGAATACAACAACGACACGTAGGTCAAATATAACAGTGGCACACATACCAGAATATGAAAGCGACACGCAACCCGGATAATACCAATAACTCGCAATCATAATAATAGTGTGAAGACCGAAACATAACAACTCAATAGTCGGAACACAGCATGTAGGGCAGAACACAGATCACAGAGGCAGAGTACAGCAGCAGTGGACTGAAGGCCGAATCAGTAGTGGCCCGAGGGCCGGATCAACGCCGAAACCATACATCGACATGGATCGAATATCGAATCGGCGTCGGAAGTGTATGACCGCATAGATCGAGGGCTGGGCAGGCGCCGTGAACATGGCATCGTCGCTAGATGGTCGGATCTGGCAATAGGGGTGCCAACAGCGATGATGGCGTTGTGCAGTTGGTGAAAGCCATGGGTCGGCCAATGGCTGCCAGTAGAAGCGGTGGCCGAAAGGGGGCAGAGTTAGCGCAAAGCACCACAAGGGGTGCATGGCTGTAGCACCTCGGAGGCCTAAGGTGGTGGCGAGATTTGACTGCTACGGCTTGTAGCGCCAGCGACCCACATACGGGGGAGGAAAGGTGCATCATCGGCCGACGGTGGAGCCCTCGCTTGAGGGTGTCGGCGTAGTCGGCGACGGAGGTGTGCATGAGCTCATATCCCTATGCGTGAGGCAGTCAGCTGTGGCGCAAAGGAGGTGGTCAGTCCGGCACGAAAGCTGCTGCCCTGGAGTGCGATGGCGACGCCCTTGGCGCTGGAGTGGGTTGAGGGTGGCCTGCGGTGGCACTGAGGGGCAGCTATCGAACTGCTGTGGAGCAAGGAGGATGCTCGTGAGAGAGAAAAGAGGAGGAATGGAGATGTCGTTGCCGGCAACATGGTGGACAGCCTCCAAAACCCCTCCTCTAGTGGTGGCTCGTCCAAATCCAAAACAAACCCCTAATCCTCTCCTCCCGCTGGCGGCAGCCTCCTCCCAAGAAGAAGAAATGCCCCCACTCTTCTCTCTTTACATGCGATGCACAGTAGCCGTTAAAAACCAAAACCCTTCCTCTATCAAAAGACTGAAATACCCTTCTTCTTCTCCATAATTCCCCTTGGGCTCCATAAATATATCCGCATCACAAGTCTCCCCTTCAAGTCTAGTCAAAGGAGGTGCGAGTTCGACTGACTAGAGTGCATGTTGCAAAGGCTGAATCGCTCTCGAGTACAGAGTCAGATCACTAGGTTTGTCATGTAATGTCAAACCAGTATCTATGATGATGTTGATTGAGCAACAGAAGCGGCGTTGAACAAGTGACAAGAGCGATGCCAATCGAACAACGATAGCGATGATGAGCGAATGGTAAAAGATAGCGCTGCTTGAGTGTCGAATGAGACAGGTACCGACAGAGCAATGAGCGAGGCTAAGAAGGCGACTGAGTGAATGGCAAGTGATGTCGAGCATACGAATGCTAAACAGTGATTGGGCAACGAAAGTGAAAGTCATGGTTCAAGCGGGCGTAGAGCCTGAGAACTTAACGGGAGCATAGCTCGTGAGATCAAAGATGTACGAAAGCGAAAGTCGTGAGCTAAATAGGCGTAGAGCCCAACAACTGAACTGGAGCGTAGCCCGTAAAATCGAAGGCGCACAAAAGCGAAAGTTGTGAGCCGAGCATGCGTAGAGCTTGACAACTAAACTGGAAAGTAGCCCGTGAAATCGAAGGCGCACGAAAGAGAAAGTCGCGAGCCGAGCGATGTAGAGCCTAACAATTAAACGGGAGTGTAGCCCGTGAAATCGAAGGCGCACGAAAGCGAAAGTCATGAATCAAGCGGGCGTTGAGCCCGACAACTAAATGGGAAATAGCCCGTGAAATCAAAGGCGCATGAAAGCGAAAGTCATGAGCCGAGCGGGCGTAGAGCCCGACAATTGAACGAGAGCGTAGCCCGTGAAATCGAAGGCGCATTAAAGCGAAAGTTGTGAGATCAGCAGGCGTAGAGCCTGTGAGATACTCTGGTTCGAGACTAGTAGAGACAGCTCGATCCCGAACGGGGGAGATAAATACCACAATAAGCTAGTCCGAGACCAGTGGCGGCTACTCGACCTCGAACGGGGGAGATAAGGGATCCGATAAGCTGGTCCGAGACCAGTGAAGACTGCTCGACCTAGAACGGGAAAGATAAGGGATCTGATATGCTGGTCCGAGACCAGTGAAGACCGCTTGACCCCGAACGGGGGAGATAAGGAATCGGATATGCTGGTTCGAGAACAGTGATGACCACTCGACCCCGAACAGGGGAGATAAGTTATCCGATATGCTGGTCCGAGACCAATGACGACCGCTCGACCCCGAATGCGGGAGATAAAGGATCCGATATGATGGTTTGAGACCAATGATGACTGATATACCCCGAACGAGGGAGATAAAGGATCCGATAAGTTGGTCCGAGACCAGTGACCACTACTCAACCCCAAACGGGGGAGATAAAGGATCTGATATGCTGGTATGAGACCAGTGACGATTGCTAGACCCCGAATGGGGGAGATAAAGGATCCGATAAGCTGACCCGAGACCAGTAACGACCACTTGACCCCGAACGGGGGAGATAAAGGATCCGATATACTAGTTCGAGACCAGTGATGACCGCTAGACCCTGAACGGGGGGGGGGGGATAGAGGATCCGATAAGCTGATTTGAGACCAGTGAAGACTGTTCGACTTCTAAAGCCCGTGGCTCTAATATAACTCAAATCCGACTGATCGGCATGGGAGTCTCTGACTCGAGGGTTTATAGTCCCCACTCGACTTCTATAGCCCATGTCTCTAATATAACTCAAACCCGGCTGATCGACACGGGAGTCTCTGACTCGAGGGTTTAAAGTCGTTGTTCAACTTCTAGTCTATGATCAGAGAGCTAGGCCCCAAGATCCTAATCGGAGACTTGTACCGCTCATTTCTGATCACGGAGTTGTGACAGATCCTACGACCGAAGGAAAAAATATAATAAAAAAACTGACCTATCAACCAGCTGAGGATTTGACTCAGTTCATCGACTCCCGAATATCCATGGAGTGAGGAGAATATGATATGTTCGTCAAAAACCACCAGGATGATGATGATGATAGTGTTTTTCAGCGTCGTTCATCTTCACATTGCAGATCAGGTGTAGTTCCCACAGACGGCGCCAATATGATCCTGTCGGGAATATGAGAAGACGGAAGTGCTGGTGATGATGTCGCTGGAGTGTTGACCAACTCGTCATGTCCCGAAGGGGAGTGTGATGAGTTGTCTTTTATGTTGACCAAGCCGTCAAAAGATATCTGGTCAACGCTACCTACAAGTAGGGTCCGGGTTTCCTTGGTCCCTGGCACCCCGATGCTTGAGCCAGATAGCATGAATATATAAGGAACATGATAAATAGTAGAGCAATGAAATGAATAAACAATGAGTACGATGACGTATCATGGCCCAGGGGGGCGTCCTCTAGTAGATCAGTGAGTTGATCATAAGGATGATCGATTCGTCGTGATCCAGAAGGGTAGGTGAATGTGAGCCAGATGAGGAGCTAGATCCAGAGGTGATGGCACGAAGCCAAATGCAGCATGGATCCAGAAGTCAGCACAGTCGAAATACAACAGCGGCACGTAGGCCAAAATATGACAGTGGCACGTAGATCGGAATATGAAAGCGACACGTAGACTGGATAATACCAATAGCTCATAATCATAATAATAGTGTGAAAGCTGAAACATAATGTCTTGATAGTCGGAACACAACATGCAGGGTAGAACACAGATCACGGAGGCAGAGTACAACAGCAGTGGCCCGAAGGCCGAATCAGTAGTGGTCCGAGGGCCGGATTATCACCGAAACCGTACATTGACATGGATCGAATATTAGATCGGCGTCGGAAGTGTATGACTGCACAGATCGAGGGCTGGGTAGGCGTCGCGAACATGGAAGCGGCGTTGGATAGTCAGATCTGGCGATAGGGGTGCCAATAGCGGCGATGGCGCTGTGCGGTCGGTGAAAGTTGTGGGTCAGCCAATGGCTGTAGCTAGAAGTGGTGGCCGGAAGATGGCGGAGTTAGCGCAAAGCATCGTAGGGGGTGCATGGATGCAACACCCCAGAGGCCTAAGGCGATGGTGAGATCTGACTGCTACAACTTGTAGTGCAGGCTGCCCGCATACGAGGGAGGAAAGGAGCGTCATTGACCGACGAAGGTGCCCTCGCTTGAGGGTGTCGGCATAGTTGACGATGACAGTGTACGTGAGCTCAGATCCCTGTGTGTGAGGCAGTCAACTATGGCACGAAGGCGGAGGCCAGTCGTGCCACAAAACCTATTGCCCTAGAGTGCGATGGCGGCACCCTTGGCGCTGGAGTGGGTCGAGGGTCACCTGCAGCGACGCTGAGGGGCTGGTATCAAACTGCCGTGGAGCAAGGAGGACACTCATGAGAGAGAAGAGAGGAGTGGAGATGTCGTTGCCGACTATCGTCAACATGGTGGACAACCTCCAAAACCCCTCCTCTAGCGATGGCCTCGTCCAAATCCAGAAAACCCCCCTAATCCTCTCCTCCCACTAGCGGCGGCCTCCTCCTCCCAGAAGAAGCAGTAGCCCCTCTTCCTATATCAAAAGATCGAAATACCCCTCTTCTTCTCCATAATTCCCTTGGGCCCCATAAATATATCCGCATCAATCGTATTTTCATTAGCTCCTACTTCATCTTATAGCAAACAATTTGACAAAGCAAGATGCTCTAGGATATTGTAATTAATTTGGTGAATCCAATTATTTGTTGAAGAGAGATTGACACAACTCATATCTAGATATTTTAGAGAAGTCAGGTGGGAGAGCCAACCTAGATTATTTGACCATTGTGAAGAATAGCAATCGTAACAACTAAGGTCAAGGAAGCGTAGATTAGAAAGATTGCCCAATTGTTGAGGAATTAATCCATCAAAGTTTACACAAGATAGATTAAGATGTTCCAAATGGACAAACGAGGAAATCATATTAGGCACCAAGGATGAGAAGTTTTTGAAGCTTAAGTCAAGATATTTTAAATGCTTTAGTTCAAACAAAGAAGGATTTACCTTACTTTTAGAAAGATCAAGATATTGATCAAGTGGGTAGTGAAGATAAAGCCTAATGATGGTTGGTGGTGCTGTTGTTGATTCTAAAGTATGAAATATAGAAATATGAAATCTGTAAAACTCACAGTGATCTCTCGTAGTAGATCTTGATCTTCGTTTGTCCTCGGAAGAGCGATCACGAATGAATCAGAAAGCTCTTCAAGATTCCATGAACCAAATCCCAAGCCTTCTCTTGTATTCTTCCTTCACTCTTATGATCAACTTCTTTAGATTGCTTTGGATGACCTTATATAGGTGTAGAAGGTCTCTTGTAACGACCCAATTTTCCCTATTTCAAGTTCTAAAAGTCCATAAAAATATTTGGAAATACTTTTAAAATATTCTAGAGATTTTTAGGAATTTTTAGAGTATTTTTACGTAATTTTTGGAGGTCGTTTAGTAGGGTTACAAAAAGAAAGAAGTTTTAAAAAAAAATGTTGAAGGTGAGATTCGAACCCACGATCTCGGGTCGGACTGACCCAAGCAAAACCGGCCCAACCAGCTGAGCTACACGGTTTTTGTTAATCATATACGGAGCGAAATGTATATATGCAGTAGTTGGAACGTTTAAGATAATTGGAATTAAAAGTGCGCGGCTGAGGGATTGAAGCCGAGACTCGTTGATTTGGTAAAAGGTCGGCCAACCAACTGTGCTAGCGGGCATTTGTTATTAAAGAAGGAGAAAAATTCCACTTAAGCTATAGTTGGAAATGAAAATAACTTTAAGTATAAGTTTTAAATCCTTTTCCTAAAACCTAAAAAATTTCTCTCATAATTCCTCCTCTCCCTCACGAATGGCGTCGACGCCGATTCTGCCCGAGCGAAGGAAAACGAAGACGACTTAGGGCACGTCTCCGGCGGCCGACGAGCATCGTTTTCCGGCCGGTCTTCACCCGTACGTGACCACCTTGATGAGAGGAGCTCGGAAACGCAAAGAAGCCGCTGGGATTCTCATCTATCCGAAACCCTAGATCTCCCTTTTCCGGTTGTAAGTTAAAGAACAAGGGTGAGTTGCTTCTCACCTGCAGTAGGAGTAGTTCCGAGCTTCGATTTGTTTTCCTTGCTTTCGGATTTGTTTGAAGTTTCCTTGTGTTTACTGCCGTGTACTTCCAAGAGGGGAAACTAATAGTATGAATTAGGCATGTTTGTTCTTTTTGATATAGGGCAACTGATCTGGAACAAGGGAAGAGCTGTGGTTTCGGTTGCTTGTAGTGGTTGCTGCCATGACCATTAAATCCGAATTTGTTAGGTTGATTATGGTATTATCTTATTGTTGAGTAATTTGGATTTGGGTTTGTGCCATGCAATGGGTGTGGATAACTCTAATTTGGGAGTTCTGTTGGATTTTTAATGGCTTGGTTTCCTTGCTTTAGTTTTGTACAGCATTAGGATGAATAGAAAGGTAAAAGAAGTAAGTGTTTCCTGTTTTCTGTTGTTGTTGCTGGACATCAGATCTGTTTTAGAAGGGAATCACGATTCTTGCTGGGTGTCAGGAATTTGGAAGGATAGTAAGGTTGTTAAGAGTTTAATAGGAGTCTTTCTTTTAATCGCTAGAGAAATTATAGGTTTCACTTGCTATTGGTATTGCTGGATTTAATTTAGTTGCCTTTCCTATTAGCAAGTGCAGAACCAGCAGTTTTCCTGGCCAAAACGGGGCACGAACAGCTATATATAAAGTGTATTTTGTGACATGATTAGTAAGATTAGATGTGCTTTCTTTTCCTTTGTTTTACAGCATGTATAGGAAGCTCAAAGTTGCATTCTTTTACTCTATTTTACAGCATGTTTAGAAAGTCCAAGTTAGCTTTCTTTTGCTCTATTTTACAGCATGTTTAGAAAGTCCAAGTTGTTTTCTTTTGCTCTATTTTATAGCATGATTAGTAAGTTCAAAGTTGCTTTCTTTTGCTCTATTTTATAGCATGATTAGTAAGTTCAAAGTTGATTTCTTTTGCTCTATTTTATAGCATGATTAGTAAGTTCAAAGTTGTTTTCATTTGCTATTTTAAGAAGCATGAACAGCCATGTATTCCAGTGGAAAAATAAGAATCCTATTAAATAATTTTAGAAGTATTAACAAGTAAAAGAAAGAAAAAGAAAAGAAAGAGAAAGGCCAAGGCCTTAAGTAAATTCCAAAGTCCAGACTTTAGGGATTTTTGCACACAAGGTGTCTATTAAAATGCCAAGGCATTTAAAGAAGAAGTAATTAAGATTATAAGTATTTTACTTTTAAAGGGCATGTACCGGACACAAGGTCCAAGGGATGGGCTCCAAGTTGCCCCTAGGCACAAGGCCTAGAAGTATCTTAGTAGTTTCGGGATTAGCTACCTCGATTCTTATTAAGAATGCACGGTAAATGCCGGGCCCAAAAGAAGTTTATTATTATTTTGAAGTATTAAAGTATAAGTTTTGAAACAAATGAAACAAGCTTCAAATATGTTTAGAATTAGGAAGTTTAGTTCTTGATGTTTGAAGCATTCAGTAGTAGTTTTATTTGTTTCTTGCTATTAGATTATTCAGCATGTTTAGTTTTATTTGCTTTTAGCATGCTGTTATAGTTTTATTCTTATGAGCATGTTTAGTTTTACATGTTTAGTAGTTTTACATGTTTAGTAGCTTTACATGTTTAGTATGCTTCTTTTATTGGTTTATGAGCATGATGAGCTACACATGTTTAGTATTTCAGTTAGCATGATTCCTTTGCTATATATGAGCATGAGTAGTTTTATATGTTAGCATTCAGTTTTAGCATGTTTTTATTTATATACATGCATATCGAGTTTTTGTGAGTAGATAGCGCTCACTAAGCTTTATGCTTATAGGCTGCATTTACTGCAGATAAAGGAAAGGAAAAGATTTAGCAAGGAAGGCGACAAGGTGGTGGTGATGAAGGTGTGTGATGGCTGGACTATGGGGAGATCAAGAGTTTGCTAAGGAATTATTAAGACATTTTTGTTTAGAGTTCTTTAGTTTTCTTTTAATGCTATTATGAGTCAATATTGTATTTAAATTTATTCCGCGTTTGTAGTTGGGTTCTATTGATGGAGTGATATTGATGTTTGCTATTGATAGGGTAGTTTCTTTCTTTTATTTGTGATATTATACTGCGTGGTTGTGAAGATATATGTTCCAGCCGTCTGTAGCTGAGTATATTATGCTTGTATTATGGGAAATGGTCATCGGTACAAGGGAGACTCTGTCGAAATTTTTCGGTAGGGTTTTCCTAGAGATTTTTAATAAACCGGTTAAGTAGAGTAGTAGATAAGTAACGGTCATTCTTAGAGAGTAGTAGTAGTAGTAAGAAGGGTGGTCGTTACAGTTGGTATCAGAGCAGTTCCCATTCTCCAGCATCACACTCACATCAGCATCATCTTTGCCGTCTCCAAGTAAGAAAGTATTTAAATTCTTTCTTTATTCTGCTTTCCTAATTATTAACTGCAGTACAGAGTAATTGCTTATGAGTACTTAAGTAAGATAGAAGTTATTGTTTCTCCTTTCTTGATCCATATATATGTATGTTTAGGAAGGATAGAGAAGATAGCAAGTCTCTTTCTTTGCATAATTAGATGGCAAGAAGAGAACAACCCCGTACTGTTCATACTGAGGACCGAGTTCAGGAGAACGAAGAGCCCAGAACCCCTGGGCCTATTCTCTCTGAAGTTGTTGCTCAACTTCAGAGATCAGAAGCCAGCTCCCCCACTCCCCTAACCATTAATGTGGAGACCCTGACTGAAGTCCCATCAGCTGCCCTGGAAGTCGCCACAGCATCTAAAAGACAAGAAGCATATCTCATCCAGCGGCTGAAGCTGAAACCAGAAAGCTTCTCAGGAACGACTGAGCCTTGGGATGCCCAAGCCTGGTTCAAGGCATTTGAGAGCACAATGGAGCTTCTTGACTGACCAGAAGTCGAGAAGGTTGATACCATTAAGTGTGCCTCTTTCTGCCTATTTGGAGGTGCTGGTATGTGGTGGGAGCGAGTTAGGAGTAAGAGAGCAGTCAACCAGATGAACTGGGTTGACTTTGAGATAGAGTTTTACTAAGAGTTCTTCCGCCAACGGATCACCAATAAACATTATGAGGAGTTTATAAAATTTAGACCAGGTGACCTACCAGTAGAAGAAGCGGTTAAAAGATTTAACAGGCTAGCTCACCTTTGCTTAGAGTTAATAAGTACAGAGAAAGAACGAGTCAGACGAATGCTGAGACCAGAAAGGACACTTAATGTGAGTAATGAAACTCACCGACCATAAATTGGTGAAGAGCTGGTCAGCAAGGCATTAGTGAGCACTATCTGAACCGCAATAAGACACAACAAACGCAACACAAGCCAGTCAAGATAGAAGACAAGACAGTGGGGAAACAGAGACCCCAGTCAAGTAATTAGAACTGGAAGGACAAAGATAACAAGAAAGACCCAAGCAGGAAGATGTTCGGGTAGTCTGTGAGTATCCAGAAGGGCTACTTGGACTACCTCCCAACAGAGAAGTGGAGCCAATTTCTAAAGCTTTGTACCAAATTTCTCTAGCAGAGCTAAAAGAGTTATAAGAACAATTTCAAGAGTTCCTTGACAAGGGTTTCATCCGCCCTAGTCACTCACCTTGGGGAGCTCCTGTGTTGTTTGTCAAGAAGAAGGATGGATCTATACAGATGTGCATAGATTATAGAGCTCTGAATCAAGTGACAATCAAGAACAAGTACCCCCTTCCCAGGATCGACGACTTATTTGATCAGTTGAGAGGGGCGACAGTATTCTCAAAGATAGACCTGCGCTTTGGGTACCATCAGCTAAAAGTGAAGGAAAGAGACATACCCAGAACGACTTTTAGGACCAGATACGGACACTACGAGTTCGTAGTCATGCCTTTTGGTGTGACTAATGCACCTGCAATTTTCATGGACCTGATGAACAGAGTGTTTAGAGAATACCTTGACAAATTTGTCTTTGTGTTCATCGACGACATTCTAATCTATTCCAGAACCCTAGAGGAGCATGACACGCACTTGAGAATAGTTCTGCAGACCCTTCAACAAAAGCAGTTCTATGCTAAATTCTCAAAGTGCGAATTCTGGTTGGAGCAGGTGGCGTTTCTAGATCACATCGTTTCTAGAGAAGGCATTCAAGTGGATCTAGCCAAAGTAGAAGCGGTCAGCAAATGGAAGGGACCCAAGAATGCTAGGGAGATCAGAAGCTTCCTTGGTTTAGCTGGGTACTACAGGAAATTCGTGGAAGACTTTTCCAGAATAGCCTCTCCACTTATAACCCTGACTAGAAAGAACAAGAAGTTTGAATGGTCAGACAAATATGAGTAGAGTTTCCAAGAGCTGAAAAAGAGACTGACGAGTGCTCTCATTCTGACTGTTCCAGAAAGTGATAAGAGTTTTGACATCTACAGTGATGCTTCCAAGATGGGCCTAGGAGCTGTACTCATGCAAGAAGGAAAAGTTATAGCTTATGCTTCCAGGCAACTCAAAGACTACGAGAAGAACTATCCCACTCATGATCTTGAGCTGGCAGCTGTGGTCTTTGCACTGAAACTCTGGCGACATTACCTGTATGGAGTCCAGTGCAGAATCTTCACAGACCATCAAAGTCTTAAGTACTTCTTCACTCAGAAGGACTTAAACATGAGACAGCGTAGGTGGCTAGAGTTGGTCAAAGATTATGACTGTGAAATCCTCTACCACCCAGGTAAAGCTAATAAAGTGGCAGATGCACTAAGCAGAAAATCCAGTGCATTCCTGATGTCCTTGTCATCATTAGCCCTGCCGCTGCAGAAGGAGTTGTCAGGTTTCAGACTTGAAATTATATATGGGTAACTCTCTGCATTGACTCTAGAGTCAACCCTGCTTGAGGATATACAGAAGAAGCAAAGTGAAGATCTTGATATCCAAAAGATCAAGCAAGGGATACAAGAAGAAGAGAATTCATAATTTCGAGTATCAGACAGTGGAATTCTTTATCAGGGAAGTCGCCTTTGTGTTCCCAATGACGAAGAGCTGAGGAAGAAAATTTTAGAAGAAGCTCATAGTACACCTTATTCCATGCATCCTGGTTCTACCAAGATGTATCAAGACGTGAAACAGAGATTCTGGTGGTCTGGACTCAAAAGAGATGTAACTAAATATGTCAGTACCTGCCTGACATGTCAGAGGGTCAAAGCAGAACACCAGAGACCAGGAGGAGTTCTTCAGCCTCTTCCAATATCAGAATGGAAATGGGAAGACATATCCATGGACTTCATAACATGTCTCCCAAGAACCACAAATGGATATGATGCGATATGGGTTATAGTGGACAGATTGACCAAGTCTGCTCATTTTCTAGCCATCAGGGTGTCTCACTGTATAGAGCAGTTGGCACAGCTGTATGTTAAAGAGGCGATCAGACTTCACGGGGTTCCTAAATCTATTGTTTCTGGTAGAGATGGGCGCTTCACCTCTCACTTTTGGGAGTGTGTTCAGACTGCACTAGGCACCAAACTCAAGTTCAGCACAACCTTCCATCCTCAGACTGATGGACAGACAGAGCGAGTAAACCAGATCCTAGAAGATATGCTCATGGCTTGTGCACTAGATTTTAAAGGCAATTGGTGCAAGTATCTGTGCTTAGCTGAGTTTGCCTACAACAACAGCTACCAAGCCACCATCAGGATGGCACCATATGAAGCATTGTATGGCAGGAAGTGCAGATCACCCATTTGCTGGCAAGAAGCAGGTGAAAGAAGAGAAATGGAAGTGGAGCTGGGCATTCAGACAGAACTGATAGATGAGACTACTCAGGCTATCCAGAAGATCAGACAGAGAATTGAGACTGCCCAGAGTAGACAGAAGAGTTATGCTGACACACGCATTTGAGTAGGGATTCAGTCTTTCTCAAGGTCGCTCCTATGAAGGGAGTGATGAGATTTGGCAAGAAGGGCAAATTAAGTCCTCGCTATGTAGGACCTTACCTGATTACAGACAGGATTGGGAAGGTAGCTTACCAGCTGGACTTACCACAAGACATGTCAGCCATACACAATGTATTTCATGTCTCCATGCTAAAGAAGTGTCTCCATGACCCGAGCCAAGTGATTCGGCCTCAGTCAGTGCAGATCCAAGAGGATCTTAGTTATGAGAGCAGACCTACACAGATAGTGGACAGAGCGGTCAAGAGACTAAGAAATAAAGAAGTGCCACTAGTGAAAGTTATCTGGCAGAACCAGAAGCACAAGGAAGTCACTTGGGAGCGGGAGGACAGTATGAGACAGAAGTATCCAGAGCTATTCTAAGTTCGAGGACGAACTTTTTATAAGGTATGGGGAATTGTAACGACCCAATTTTCCCTATTTTAAGTTCTAAAAGTCCATAAAAATATTTGGAAATACTTTTAAAATATTCTAGAGATTTTTAGAAATTTTTAGAGTATTTTTACGTAATTTTTGGAGGTCGTTTAGTAGGGTTACAAAAAGAAAGAAGTTTTAAAAAAAAAATGTTGAAGGTGAGATTCGAACCCACGATCTCGGGTCGGACTGGCCCAAGCAAAACCGACCCAACCAGCTGAGTTACACAGTTTTTGTTAATCATATACGGAGTGAAATGTATATATGCAGTAGTTGGAACGTTTAAGATAATTGGAATTAAAAGTGCGCGGCTGAGGGATTGAAGCCGAGACTCGTTGATTCGGTAAAAGGTCGGCCAACCAACTGTGCTAGCGGGCATTTGTTATTAAAGAAGGAGAAAAATTCCACTTAAGCTATAGTTGGAAACGAAAATAACCTTGAGTATAAGTTTTAAATCCTTTTCCTAAAACCTAAAAAATTTCTCTCATAATTCCTCCTCTCCCTCACGAACGGCGTCGGCGCCGATTCTGCCCAAGCGAAGGAAAACGAAGACGACTTAGGGCACGTCTCCGGCGGCCGACGAGCATCGTTTTCCGGCCGGTCTTCACCCGTACGTGACCACCTTGACGAGAGGTGCTCGGAAACGCAAAGAAGCCGCTGGGATTCTCATCTATCCGAAACCCTAGATCTCCCTTTTCCGGTTGTAAGTTAAAGAACAAGGGTGAGTTGCTTCTCACCTGCAGTAGGAGTAGTTCCGAGCTTCGATTTGTTTTCCTTGCTTTCGGATTTGTTTGAAGTTTCCTTGTGTTTACTGCCGTGTACTTCAAAGAGGGGAAACTAATAGTATGAATTAGGCATGTTTGTTCTTTTTGATATAGGGCAACTGATCTGGAACAAGGGAAGAGCTGTGGTTTCGGTTGCTTGTAGTGGTTGCTGCCATGACCATTAAATCCGAATTTGTTAGGTTGATTATGGTATCATCTTATTGTTGAGTAATTTGGATTTGGGTTTGTGCCATGCAATGGGTGTGGATAACTCTAATTTGGGAGTTCTGTTGGATTTTTAATGGCTTGGTTTCCTTGCTTTAGTTTTGTACAGCATTAGGATGAATAGAAAGGTAAAAGAAGTAAGTGTTTCCTGTTTTCTGTTGCTGTTGCTGGACATCAGATCTGTTTTAGAAGGGAATCACGATTCCTGCTGGGTGTCAGGAATTTGGAAGGATAGTAAGGTTGTTAAGAGTTTAATAGGAGTCTTTCTTTTAATCGCTAGAGAAATTATAGGTTTCACTTGCTATTGGTATTGCTGGATTTAATTTAGTTGCCTTTCCTATTAGCAAGTGCAGAACCAGCAGTTTTCCTGGCCAAAACGGGGCACGAACAGCTATATATAAAGTGTATTTTGTGACATGATTAGTAAGATTAGATGTGCTTTCTTTTCCTTTGTTTTACAGCATGTATAGGAAGCTCAAAGTTGCATTCTTTTGCTCTAATTTACAGCATGTTTAGAAAGTCCAAGTTAGCTTTCTTTTGCTCTATTTTACAGCATGTTTAGAAAGTCCAAGTTGCTTTCTTTTGCTCTATTTTATAGCATGATTAGTAAGTTCAAAGTTGCTTTCTTTTGCTCTATTTTATAGCATGATTAGTAAGTTCAAAGTTGCTTTCTTTTGCTCTATTTTATAGCATGATTAGTAAGTTCAAAGTTGCTTTCTTTTGCTCTATTTTATAGCATGATTAGTAAATTCAAAGTTGTTTTCATTTGCTATTTTAAGAAGCATGAACAGCTATGTATTCCAGTGGAAAAATAAGAATCCTATTAAATACTTTTAGAAGTATTAACAAGTAAAAGAAAGAAAAAGAAAAGAAAGAGAAAGGCCAAGGCCTTAAGTAAATTCCAAAGTCCAGACTTTAGGGATTTTTGCACACAAGGTGTCTATTAAAATGCCAAGGCATTTAAAGAAGAAGTAATTAAGATTATAAGTATTTTACTTTTAAAGGGCATGTACCGGACACAAGGTCCAAGGGATGGGCTCCAAGTTACCCCTAGGCACAAGGCCTAGAAGTATCTTAGTAGTTTCGGGATTAGCTACCTCGATTCTTATTAAGAATGCGCGTTGGTACAATGCCGGGCCCAAAAGAAGTTTATTATTATTTTGAAGTATTAAAGTATAAGTTTTGAAACAAATGAAACAAGCTTCAAATATGTTTAGAATTAGGAAGTTTAGTTCTTGATGTTTGAAGCATTCAGTAGTAGTTTTATTTGTTTCTTGCTATTAGATTATTCAGCATGTTTAGTTTTATTTGCTTTCAGCATGCTGTTATAGTTTTATTCTTATGAGCATGTTTAGTTTTACATGTTTAGTAGTTTTACATGTTTAGTAGCTTTACATGTTTAGTATGCTTCTTTTATTGGTTTATGAGCATGATGAGCTACACATGTTTAGTATTTCAGTTAGCATGATTCCTTTGCTATATATGAGCATGAGTAGTTTTATATGTTAGCATTCAGTTTTAGCATGTTTTTATTTATATACATGCATATCGAGTTTTTGTGAGTAGATAGCGCTCACTAAGCTTTATGCTTATAGACTGCACTTCCTCCTACTGCAGATAAAGGAAAGGAAAAGATTTAGCAAGGAAGGCGACAAGGTGGTGGTGATGAAGGTGTGTGATGGCTGGACTATGGGGAGATCAAGAGTTTGCTAAGGAATTATTAAGACATTTCTATTTAGAGTTCTTTAGTTTTCTTTTAATGCTATTATGAGTCAATATTGTATTTAAGTTTATTCCGCGTTTGTAGTTGGGTTCTATTGATGGAGTGATATTGATGTTTGCTATTGATAGGGTAGTTTCTTTCTTTTATTTGTGATATTATACTGCGTGGTTGTGAAGATATATGTTCCAGCCGCCTGTGGCTGAGTATATTATGCTTGTATTATGGGAAATGGTCATCGGTACAGGGGAGACTCTGTCTAAATTTTTCGGTAGGGTTTTCCTAGAGATTTTTAATAAACCGGTTAAGTAGAGTAGTAGATAAGTAACGGTCACTCTTAGAGAGTAGTAGTAGTAGTAAGAAGGGTGGTCGTTACATCTCTTCCCCTTTCTTCATTGATGGAGGAAGGTGAATGGATTGGAAGAGTAAGGGGAAGGAGTGCCTTCTTACCTTCCGAACTCTAACATCTCACACTCGTCCAAGTCAATCCATAAATGTTAACTAGTCACAAAGACCATGTAAGTCACATTGACTATATTATAATCAAGTCATAAAGAGCAGAGCAAAACACTAATTAGTTACAAAGACTAAATAAGAACATCTTATCCATACTTTAGGGAAAATGGTTTGTGCGACAACAAACATAGTGAGCAATTATTGCTAAAAAGATTGTTACACCTTACATAGTTGCTCTATAGAATAAATCAGAGACATTAATAACTTGTCTTTAGCTAGATTAAATTATTTTTCATTTGCATCAATATAAATATATCTAATTATTCATAATGACTATTATGTCAAGAACATATTCCATATTTAAATATTTACAAATATTTCTATACACAACAGAAATAGGTCGACTAATGAATAATATTAAAAGATATAAATCTATTTAATTTTCCTTTTTAGTTAGAATCTATTCATTCTAATCAGTCACTTTCCTAGTTATGTTCTATAGGCCAAATCACCCATAGCCAATAGTAAACATGTTAAAGTAGTAAACACTGATTAGAACTTCAAGTAGATAGCTAAATAGTCACTTAATATAAGATTGAGATTAACTTATAATCTCAAGGGTCTCACATAGTAGAGGAGTAGGGATCCATTCTCCTACTACCCTTATTATCAGTATAACATATGTGCTATGAATCACATGCTACAATGTTATTCTCTTTACTAAGTGACGTTTAGTTCTTTCTTAGGAATGGGAATGAGAATAAGAATCATAGTATTGTAGAATAGAAATGAGTATGAGCATAGATATCACTCTTAAAAATAATATTTGGTTAGTTGAATATTTGCTATCAGAATAAACTAAAATTTTCTTTTTTACCCTTAAAAGAAAATAAGAGAGAAAAAAATTAGATGTGAGAGAAAGTTAAATGTGAGAGAAAAATATGATGAGAATGTATGATGAGAGAGAAAATGTGATAGCAAAGAATAAAAAGAGGAAAAATGTGATGAGACAAAATGAGAATAGAGACCGTGATGGGAGAGAGCATGATGAAAGAGGATGAGAGAGAAAATATGATGAGAGTGAAAGTGTGATGGGAGTGAATAAAGAGAGAGAAAGTATGATGAGAGAAAATGAGGAGAGTGTGTGTGATGAGAGAAATTGAGGAGAGAGAGAGTATGATGAGAGAGAAAGTGTGATGAGAAAAAAATGAGAAAAGGGAGTGTGATCGAAGAGAAAGTATGGTGAGAGAGGATAAGGAGAGAGATGTTGGTGCAATATCCCTCTTGTCAAGGTTGACCAAGCTGAAGTTGGCTTAAGTTTGAGTTGTGATGTTTGGATTTCGATTTTTGGTAATACATGGAGATGATATGATCAATATTGGAGATTGCAAGAGCGATCGTTTGAACTGGAGGTTAGGCAAAGGCAAGTCCAGCAGGAAGGTTAACAGAAGTTAAAAATCTAAGTGGGTCAGTGTTGACCAGACACTTGGTGGTGGAAGTCCTATTGAGTGAAGCCAGACAGTTAAGGAAAATCTTGGTGAGTGAAGCCAGGTGAAAGCCCTAGTAAGTGAAGATAGGCCGAAGGAAAATCATGGTGAGTGAAGCCAGGTGAAAGTCCTAGTGAGTGAAGCTAAGCAGATGGAAGGACCTGGTGAGTAAAGCCAGGTAGTTGGAAGTCTTGGTGAGTGAAGCCAGGTAGTTAAGGAAAATTTTGGTGAGTGAAGCCAGGTGAAAGTCTTAGTGAGTGAAGCTAGACAGATGGAAAGACCTGGTGAGTGAAGCCAAGAACATGGAAATCCAGATGAGTCAAGGATGATCGAATACCTAGTGTTGGAAAGTCCAAGTAGGTCAAAGGATTGACTGGATATTTGGCACAAGGTGAAAAGTCCAAGTGGGTCAAAGGTTTGACCGGACACTTGGTAAAGAAGTCCCAGCAGGTCCAGGTTGACTGGATGCTAGGAATGAGGAGTCCCAACAGATCACGGGTGACTAGATGTTGGGTTTAGGAACCTTGGACTTGAATTAGGCAAGTCAAAGGTTTGTCAATCGATCAAACGATCGATTGAACTGATGCCCAATCGATCAATCGATCGATTGAACTGATGCCCAATCGATCAATCGATCGATTGGGAGTGTGCTGCGAGTGGAGGTTGGCCCACTCGATCAGCCGATCAATAGGGAAGCAATGTCGCGAGCACAGAGGGGTTCCCAATCAATCAACTGATTGATTGGCCATCCCCAATCAATCAGCCGATCGATTGGGGCTGGATTTCTTGTTTGGGCGTGAGGAAGGCTGAATCGATAGATCAATCGATTCAGGCATTTTCCAGCAAGAGCACAGAGGCACTCTGAATCGATCAGTCGATCGATTCAAGCCTCCCCAATTGATTGGTCAATCGATTGGGATATGACTATTGCACAAGAAGCGACCGATGGATGGCTGAGATGACGCTGATCTGACGTGGCAATCGATTGGGAGCAAGCCCAATCGATTGGGAGCCCTAGGAGCGCAGAGTATAAAGTCGTGGCGAGCTTTCTTCTTCGCATCTCTTCTTCCCGATCTTCACATGAGCTCTCACCATCTTTACGCCAGTTCTTGAAGTTTCTTGGGGATAAGTGTTGTTACACTTCCAAGAGTCAAGGGGCGATCTGCATCAATAAGATCAAGCAAGAAAAGGTTTTTATTTATACACTTGTGCATTTTTATCTTGTTTGAGTGCATCTTATTGTGAGGAGATTGTTAGAGGTTTCTCCACCTCTGGTAGTTACCGAGAAGGAGTGTTTTGATAATGGAGTGTGTGCCGTGTGTGGATCCTTGGATTAGTCACTCTTTTTGAGGTGGATACCAAGTAAATCCTTGTGTTAGCATTGTAAGTTTTGCTTCGAGTTCTATCCGCTGCATATCGTCATCACGAAGCTAGTCAACAAGCACGGGATGAGCTATTCACCCCCCCCCCCCTTCTAGATACAAATTGACCCTAACAAGTGGTATTAGAGCGAGGTCGCTCTTCATCAGAATCAACGCCGAAAAGGACAACGAGCTCGAGGTTGAAAAAGTTGAAGCTGAATTTCAACAAGTCAAAGATTTCAAAAGAGTTTAACTTTAAATGGAATTCAATATGAATTCGGATATGACACAAGGATGCCTCTTCCATACACATCGACAAGCTTCGATTATTGGAAATCAAGAATAAAAAACTTCTTCATTATGGAGATAGAGCAATGGTTTGCTCTAATGCAGGGATTTGAAACTCCAACAAATAGCAAAGGTAAAACTCTCAAGAAAAGCAAATGGAGCAAGGAACAAATTCAAAGAAATGAGGCTAACAACAATGTGACCAAATTATTGGTCAAGATTTTGCCGAGCATTGAAGATGCCAAGGAGCTATGGAGCAAATTGGATAAAATCCATGAAGAACCCTCCACTGCACCAATTCAAGAGGAATTTAAAGAGAGTGACTCATTGGAACAAGAGGAGGAGGACTCAGAAATTGAAAGATACTCAACATCCGAAGAAGTCAAGCAAAATCAATTGGAGCAGTGGAGGGAGTAGAGAACAATTCTCCTTAATTCTCTGTTAAAAATTAATTAAAAGGTTTTTAATTTTCATCTTTTTAAATAGTTAGAATTTTTTTAAACTTTTAAATGAATCCCATTTTTAATGTAATCAAAAGGGGGAGTAGAGAACAATTTTCTACTTGCAAAAAGTTTTTTTTTCTTTTTTGAAAAAAATTTCTTTTTGTAAAAATTCTTTTGTAAAATTTTTCTAGCAAATTTTACTTAGAAAAATTTTCTTACTTGCAAATTTTTCTTACTTACAAAAATTTAGAAAATTTTCCTAACTTAACTTAGGTTTGATCACATCAAAAAGGGGAGATTGTTAGTATCCTGTGGTAGTTTTGATATGATCAACCAAGTCAAGTTAGGTCCTATTAGTATTTACCATGTGTGTAAGTGTACATGAACTTAGGAGCACAGGAAGTCGAGCGGAAGATGCGGCTAGTGAGAAGGACGACACAGGAGAGAGCTGACGGGCTCTATGGTATTGGAATGTATACTAAAATCCTAGCTTTTTGTAAAAACATTTATTTAAAAATAAGAATTACATTGGTCAAATATCTATATTTATATACTAAGTATAGTTGTTCAATTAATTTATATTGTAGATAACATGGTGTGTGGTGTCACACACAGAAGATCATGTTATCAGTTTCTTATAAATTATAAACAGTAGCTCACGACTAAGACGGATAGGAACAAACCAATGGAATAGTCATAGTGTAATTTGATATTAGTTTATCTTGACTATAAAATTAACTAGTACACTCTGAGTGTATTGAGCATGACCATTTAAGGTAAGTTCTTTTTATACTGACTGCATAAAAGAACAAGACCTTTGTTATTATGGAAGTGCGTGCTCTTAATCATGATATAATAACAAGCACATATATTCAATATTCATTTCTTTAATTTATCAAAGGGCGCGATTTAGTTCGATAAATCAATAGGCCCGATAAGTTGAGAAATGATATTATTTATATGGTGTGTTGTTGATTATAGAATGAAAATGTGTCCTAGTAATCTAGGTTGATGATGTCCCCAAGAGGAGCTCATAAGGATTGTCATCTAAACCCTGCAGGTAGACTTAGTCCGACATGACGATAAGGTTGAGTGGTACTACTCTTGGAGCTAGATATTAATTAAGTTAGTTACCAATAACTCATTTAATTAGTGGACATTCTATATCTTAAACTCAGGGAGATTAACATACTCATGATAAGAAAGAGCTAATATAATAATATGGGATTGGTGCGGTAGTTCAATAATAACTCTTTAGTGGTATGAGTTATTATTGATGAACTCGAGTTGGGTGTTTGGGGTAAACACCGAAGCTCAAGTTCATCGGGAGACTAAAGCCAATTCCTCCTCTCGGTCCCTGTTATAGCCTCTTAATTATAAAGTGTTAATTAAAAGGAAGATTTTAATTTTTGATAATTTTTTTTTTTGTAACCATTCTCATGATTTTAAAAGAGAGTTTCAAAATTTAAATCTTTTCTATTATAACTTTTTACAAAAGATTAAGAGAAAGATTTGATATCTTTTCTTATTTGTAGTTAAAAGGAAGATTTTAATTTTAGAGAAAATTTTCCTTTTTGTAATCATCTACATGTTTTAATTGAGAGATTTTAATTTATAAAAGTTTTCTTTTATAACCAACCATGAAGGGAATTTTTAAAAGAGAAATTTTTATTATAAAATTTCAGGAAACAAATTAGGAAGTTTTAATTTTGTGTTTAAAACTTTCCTTGGTTGGAGGAGTTGTAGGGGCCGGCCACATTAATAAAATAAAGGAATTTTTAATTAAATTTTCCTTTCATTGGCAAGGAAATTAAGAAAGTTTTAATTAAAACTTTCCTTATTTGCCAAGACCAAGGAATATAAAAGAGAGGGTAGAGGTGCCTCACCTCATAACAAGACTTCTATTATTCCTCTCCTCAATTCCTTGATGGTGGCCGGCCCTCATCTTCTTCCTCTCCTCCTTTTCTTCTTCTTTGGTGGCCGGTGGCATCAACTCTCAAGGAGCTTGTTGGTGGCCGGACTTTGCTTGGAGAAGAAGTAGAGAAAGGAGGTTTTGTTTCTTAGCATCCCTTGGAGCTTGGTTGGTGGCCGAAGTTCTTCATCTCTAGGAGATTGTTGATGGCTGAAACTTGCAAGGAGAAGAAGGAGGCTTGGGTGGATTCTCGTCTCGGTAGATCATCGCTTATACGATGTCCGATATAAGAAGAAGAATACGGCAGAAGATCGTGAGGTTTATAAGCTACAAAAGGTATAACTAGTTATTAGTTTCCGCATCATAACTAGTTCATCCTTTTGTTTAGATCTTGAAATACCAAACACAAGAGGCTTATGATTCTAGGTTTCGGATTTATGATTTGAATTTGTGTTTCTTTTATTTTTCGATCTTGTGATTCGATTGTTCTTATTGGTTAAACCTAGGGTTACTATAAGGAGATTAAATATTGAATTTCGTTGAAAGACTTTGTCTAGGAAATGGTGGATGCTCCCATAACCAAGAAGGCCTAGTGCCTTGCCATGTTTAACCTGGAAGCCAATATCTGAAATAAATATTTAATCAAATTTGTAACATGGGTGGATTTGGATCAATAATGTTAAGCATCGTTTGCGATCCAAGTCTAAACCTCTAAGAACATATAAGTTGAATTTGGAATCAATAATGTTAAGTTTCATTTACGATTCCAAATTTAATTTATAAAGAACACAATAGGTTGTTAGGAAAGTTTCAAGACTAGTACAAAATTTTTATACAGGGGAACCGGTACGATATTCCGAGTAGCAACCATCAATTGGTATCAGAGCTAGGGTTTGCCTCTCTGTGTTTGGTTTTCAGTTTAATTATGCACATGTCATACATATTTTAGGCAGAATAATAGTAAGATATGCTAACTCTGTGGTTGCAGACTCCAACTATTATGACTTAATGTGATTATGTGTGATTGGACCCTTGGGCATGTCAAGGGCATTTTATGTGTGTGCATGATTGTATTTATTAAATACAGCAGGAGCTGTATTAGCCCTAGGATTTTACTTTTTTGTTCGATATAGACTTCATGTACATTCCCTTGAGGAATATAGGATCGATATATGTAAAATTCTATTTTTGTCGCGGATCATATCCTTGCAAGGCGTGGTACTATTGGAGGACCAAAGGCGCAGCAGAAAAGGAAGCTCGATGGATCCGACGACATGAACCCTAGGGCTGGCAACACACGGAGGACAATGATGGAAGAAGCCATAATAGTTGGAAAATTATATTTCCATATTTATTGCTTTTATTTATTGTGATGTGTGCTTGCATTGTTAAAATTCCTCACCTTAAATAACTAAGTGGGAGAGGGATTAGTAAATAAATTCCACGGTCTCCATTACTGGTTTGTAAGTGATGCAACAAACTTACGTGTTGGCTCTGAGTGCCTCCCTTCACAACGGATGAGTTTGTTTGAGGATCACTAGGTCAAATTTCCTTTATGGATGGTTATAGGAAATTATTTAGGAGTGTGTGATCTTCTCCAACTGAAGGGGCACAATCCTATTTAATGGACTAAGTATCAAGTAATGGTATACACTTAGACACATTTAATAGTATCCTCCCCAACGGAGTCACTGCTATTATTTGTGTGACCAAAGGGATACCAACTATTAATTTTATTTGTCATAAAGTTAGGATGATAAGATAATAAAATTAATGGGTAAAACCTCCTCTTGCAAATGTTTGAATTTGTATACGTCCACACTAACGTGACATGCAAAATTCACGGTGTTTTGAGGTGTTGGTAAATTTAAATAGTATTGTTTTGAGGAATCAATATTATTCTAAATTTAGAGTCTTGACCAAAGTTTATTTTATGATTCTTAGGATGACTTTCAACTCACTGCTATTATACTGAAAGAGAACAAACTTACTGGTCCCAATTACATAGATTGGAAAAGAAACCTGAACATTGTCCTAACTGCTGAAGGCTATAAGTTTGTACTGTTAGAGGTCTGCCTTAATGTGCCTAATAGCGATTCTAGTGAAGAGGAGATTGAGTATCATAGGAAATGGGTCAAGGCAGATGAGATGACGCGGAGTTACATTTGGCTTTTATATCAAATGTGCTGCAACATCAGCATCAGACCATGCCTACTGGCCATGACATGATGTACAATCTCAAGGAACTTTTCAGACACTAGAATCGGGCTAACAAGCAAGACTGTATGATCTCTAGGTACTGGACTAAAAGTAGGAATGAAGAAGCCGAAAGGTAAATACTTCATTTGCAAGTAGTCTGGACATTTGTAGGCGGATTGTCCTCGTAGAAAGAGAACAATATAAGTATATCTTATTCTCTAGTAATTGGAACATGTTTAGTGGTGTTATCTACCAGTACCTGGCGTGTAGATATGATAACCACTGATCATGTCTAGAAATCATTGCAGGGGTTTCAAGAAACCCGACAACTACACGAAAGAGAAATCACTGTTTACATGGGCAATGCTACAGAAGTAGTAGCTGTTGCAATGGGAGATGTTTATAGGAATAAAATATTGGTTTTAAGAAATTGTCTTTACGTATCAAGTTTTAGAAAGAACTTGTTTTCAGTTTTAAACTATACAAGGATGGATATTCTGTCTATTTTGATAACAAAGATGTTATCAAGAAAAATAGGGAAGTTATCTGTTCTGCTATGTTGGTTGGCGATTTGTATACTTTAAATTCAGTAACTCCCATGATGCAACAAATGAAAATTAATAACACATCTTCTAATTCTAATAAGAGAAAATAAACTTTGGATATGAACCAAACATATCTTTGGCATCTAAAGCTAGGTCATATTAACTTGAGTAAGATTCAAAGGTTAATAGCCGATGGACTTTTGGGTTCTTTGGTAGTGGAAAATTTTTTTCCAAACCTGCGAGTCTTGCTTGGAAGGGAAAATGACCAAGAGACCTTTTAAGACCTAAGGGTATAGAGCCAAAGATGTGTTGGAATTGGTTCATTCTGATTTATACCTATGACTATCCAGGCAAGAGGTGATTTCGAATATTTCGTCTCTTTTATAGACGACTATTCGAGATACAGGAATATTTACTTGATGTGCTACAAGTCTGAGTGCTTTGATGAGTTCCAAGAGTACAAGGCTGATGTGGAGAAACGTTATGGTAAAAGTATCAAGACACTACGGTCTGATCGTGGTAGCGAATACCTCTTTGGAGAGTTTAGGAATTACTTATCAGAGGTCAGGATTCAATCCCAATTGTCTACACCTGATACACCCTAACAGAATGGTGTGGCAGAACGAAGGAATATGACTCTTATGGAAATGGTTAGATCGATGATGAGTTATTCAGAATTACCAAATTCGTTTTAGGGATATTCTCTGGAAACAACAGTATACATTCTGAATATGGTACCTTCTAAATCAATACCCTCTAATCCCATGAAATTGTGGAATGAGCATAAGCCTAGTCTGAGTCATTTTCGGATATGAGGTAGTCCAGCACATGTGCTGAAGGGAGATATTGACAAGTTGGAATCACGTACAGAAGTTTATCTATTTGTGGGATATCCTAAAGGAACAAAAGGTGGTTTGTTTTATAATCCTAAAAATCAGAAGATCATTGTTAGCACCAATGCTCGATTATTAGAGGAAAATTATGTAATGAACCATAAGCCCATAAGTGAAATTGTTCTAGAAGAAATGAGAGAGGACATGTCTACTCTAGTACCAACAGTACAAGATGAAATATCACAAGAAACTGCAATATGTATCACAAATGATACACAACCACAGATAGTGCCTCATCGTAATGGAAGGGTTGTGAGGCAACCTGAAAAATTCATGTTTTTGGGAGAGTCTTCGGACTTGATCCCTGGTAAACATGAACCTGATCCCCGGAGATATGACGAAGCACTCCAAGATAAAGATGCAGCATCTTGGCAAAGAGCAATGAATTCAGAAATAGAATCTATGTATTCTAACAAAGTTTGGGAGCTAGTAGAACCATCAAATATTGTAAAAGCTATTGGATGTAAATGGATTTACAAAATGGAAAGAGGGGCAGACGGAAAGGTGGAAACCTTCAAAGCAAGGCTTGTTGTGAAGGGGTATACTCAGAAAGAGGGAATCAATTATGAGGTTTGCCAGTAGCTATGCTTAAGTTTATCCAGATACTCTTATCTATTACTGCTCATATGGATTATGAGGTTTGGCCCTTAATGGAAGTCTTGAAGAAAATATCCATATGAAGCAACCAGAGGGATTCATTGCAAAGGGCAAAGAGCATCTTGTATAGAAGCTCAATCGGTCTATGGACTGAAGCAAGCTTCAAGGTTTTAGAACATCTAGTTGTAATCCAGTCTTATGGATTTATTGAGTGTCCTGATGAGTCTTGTGTATACAAGAAGTGTGATGGAAGCATTATGATATTTCTTGTACTATATGTAGATGACATTTTTGATAGTTGGAAACAATATCAAAGTGTTGTCAGAAGTAAGGGTATAGTTGTCCAAGCAATTCGATATGAAGGACTTGGGAGAATGCACACATATTCTCGGGATCAAAGCGATAAGGGATCGCAAGAAAAGAATGTTGTGCTTATCCCAAGCTTCATATATCGATACTATCCTAGCTCGTTTTAGCATGCAAGACTCCAAGAAAAGTTTTCTACCTTTTAGACATGGAGTATCTTTATCTAAAGAGATGTCTCCGAAGACATCAAAAGAGATAGAAGAAATGAAGGCAGTTCCTTATGCTGTAGGAAGCCTAATATATGCTATGCACGAGACTAGATATCTGTTTTACCATGGGAATGACTAGCAGATATCAAAGTAACCCAGGACCGGGACATTGGACTGTCATAAAGCATATATTAAAGTACCTTAGAGGAACTAGAGATTATATGTTAGTTTACAAGGTAGATGATTTGCTCCCTATGGGATACACGGATTCTGACTTCCAATCAGATAAGGACAATAGTAAGTCAACCTCGGGGTTTTGTGTTTTAATTTAGGAGGTAAAGCCATAACAATGGAGGAGTGTTAAGCATAGGTACTTTTCGGACTCCACCATGGAAGCTGAGTATGTGCAACCTCTGAGGCAGCCATAGAAGTTGTATGGCTTAGAAACTTCATGATGGACTTAGATGTGATTCCTGGTTTACCCAAAAATTATTATAGTGTATTGTGATAATAAGTGGTGCAATAGCAAACTCGAAGGAACCACGAGCCCATAAGGCAAGCAAACACATAGAGCGCAAGTACCACCCAATACGAGACATCGTATAATGAGGAAAAGTTGTTCTCAACTAGATTACATCAGATGATAACCTGGAAGATCTTTTCACTAAGGCCCTTAAGGCAAGGCTTTTTATGGGCATATTGAAGGGGTGAGAATCAAATGTATGGTAGGGTATATGGTAGCATACTCTTTTAGAATATGTGGGAGATTGTTGGAATGTATACTAAATGCCTAGCTTTTTGTATAAACATTTATTTAGGAAAAAGAATCACATTGGTCAAATGTCTACATTTATATGCTAAGTGTAGTTGTTCAATTAATTTATATTGTAGATAACATGGTGTGTGGTATCACATACAGAAGATCATGTTATCAGTTCCTTATAAATTATAAACAATAGCTCACGACTAAGATGGATAGGAACAAACCATTGGAATAGTCATAGTGTAATTTGGTATTAGTTTATCTTGACTATAAAATTACACTAGTACACTCTGAGTGTATTGAGCAGGACCATTTAAGGTAAGTTCTTTTTATACTGACTACATTAAAGAACAAGACCTTTGCTATTATAGAAGTGTGTGCTCTTAATCATGATATAATAACAAGCACATATACTCAATATTCATTTCTTTAATTTATCAAAGGGTGTGATTTAGTTCGATAAATCAATAGGCCCGATAAGTTGAGAAATGATATTATTTATATGGTGTGTTGTTGATTATAGAATGAAATTGTGTCCTAATAATCTAGGTTGATGATGTCCCCAAGAGGAGATCATAAGGATTGTCATGTAAACCCTGCAGGTGGACTTAGTCCGACATGACGATAAGGTTGAGTGGTACTACTCTTGGAGCTAGATATTAATTAAGTGAGTTGTCAGTAACTCATTTAATTAGTGGACATTCTATATCTTAAACTCAAGGAGATTAACACACTCATGATAAGAAAGAACTCATATAGTAATATGAGATTGGTGTGGTAGTTCAATAATAACTCTTTAGTGGTATGAGTTATTTTTGATGAACTCAAGTTGGGTGTTCGGGGCGAACACGGGAAGCTCAAGTTCATCGAGAGACCAAAGCCAATTCCTCCTCTCGGTCCCTATTGTAGCCTCTTAATTATAAAGTGTTATACCCACACATACCCACCTTCTTATCCATCCTTAGGTGGCCGGCCAAGCTAAGCTTGGAGCCCAAGCAAGGGTCGACCAAGATAAGCTTTGGATGGTTCAAGTGGCGGCCGGCCCTAGCTTGGAGCCCAAGCTTAGGTGGCCGGCCACAATACATTAAAAGGATTTTAATTTTTAAAATATTTTTTTATGTGGAAGTCATGGTTTTAAAAGAGAGTTTAAAATTTAAATCTTTCCTTTTATAGCTTTCTACAAAAGATTAAGAGAAAGGTTTAATATCTTTCCATATTTGTAGTTAAAAGGAAGATTTTAATTTTTGATAAATCTTTCTTTTTTTTGTAATCATCCTCATGATTTTAAAAGAGAGTTTCAAAATTTAAATCTTTCCTATTATAGTTTTTTACAAAAGATTAAGAGAAAGATTTGATATCTTTCCTTATTTGTAGTTAAAAGGAATATTTTAATTTTAGAGAAAACTTTCCTTTTTGTAATCATCCACATGTTTTAATTGAGAGATTTTAATTTATAAAAGTTTTCTTTTATAACCAACCATGAAGGGAATTTTTAAAAGAGAAATTTTTATTATAAAATTTTCAGAAAATAAATTAGGAAGTTTTAATTTTGTGCTTAAAACTTTCCTTGGTTGGAGGAGTTGTAGGGGCCGGCCACATTAATAGAATAAAGGAATTTTTAATTAAATTTTCCTTTCATTGGCAAGGAAATTAAGGAAGTTTTAATTAAAACTTTCCTTATTTGCCAAGACTAAGGAATATAAAAGAGAGGGTAGAGGTGCCTCACCTCATAACAAGACTTCTATTATTCCTCTCCTCAATTTCTTGGTGGTGGCCGGCCCTCATCTTCTTCCTCTCCTCCTTTTCTTCTTCTTTGGTGGCCGGTGGCCTCAACTCTCAAGGAGCTTGTTGGTGGCCGGACTTTGCTTGGAGAAGAAGTAGAGAAAGGAGACTTTGTTTCTTAGCATCCCTTGGAGCTTGGTTGGTGGCTGAAGTTCTTCATCTCTAGGAGATTGTTGATGGCCGAAACTTGCAAGGAGAAGGAGGCTTGGGTCGATTCTCGTCTCGGTAGATCATCACTCACACAACGTCTGGGATAAGAAGAGGAATACGGCAGAAGATCGTGAGGTCTATAAGCTACAAAAGGTATAACTAGTTATTAGTTTCCGTATCATAATTAGTTCATCCTTTTGTTTAGATCTTGAAATACCAAACACAAGAGGCTTATGATTCTAGGTTTCGGATTTATGATTTGAATTTGTGTTTCTTTTATTTTTCGATCTTGTGATTCGATTGTTCTTATTGGTTAAACCTAGGGTTACTATAAGGAGATTAAATATTGAATTTCGTTGAAAGGCTTTGTCTAGGAAGTGGTGGATGCTCCCATAACCAAGAAGGCCTAGTGCCTCGCCATGTTTAACCTGGAAGCCAATCTCTGAAATAAATATTTAATCAAATTTGTAACATGGGTGGATTTGGATCAATAATGTTAAGCATCATTTGCGATCCAAGTCTAAACCTCTAAGAACATATAAGTTGAATTTGGAATCAATAATGTTAAGTTCCGTTTGCGATTCCAAATTTAATTTCTAAAGAACACAATAGGTTGTTAGGAAAGGTTCAGGACCTGTACAAAATTTTTGTACTAGGGAACCAGTACGATATTCTGAGTAGAAACTAACATGTGCGTCTGAGGGACGAGGAACTGCGAAAGAGTACACCGGCGGACGAGAAGAACGCGCGCGACGGCCCGAGGGGCGAGAAGCTGGAGCAAAATCTTGCTCGAGGAGAAGGCCGTAAATTGGGTTCAAGTGAGCCATATTTCGGTTGGCCGACATCACCCAAGCGGTCGGAATAGCAGGAGAGAAAGAGAAGGCTGAAAATGCTGCTGGAGGCGCCTTCAAAGGGAGTTGAAGGCTCCTTCGAGGCGCCTCCGCGCGCCTCCACACCGTCACTGTGGAAGGCACCTTCCATGGCTGGAAGGCGCCTTGATGAACAGTACGAAGGCACCTTCCGTCCCTATGAAAGGCTCCTTCGACCAAGCTAATTTTAGCCAGTACCAAAGGATAAAGCTTTATCCTTTGGCACCTCATTGGAGGCACCTTCCAGCCCTATAGAAGGTGCCTTCAAGCCACGGATAAGATTTTTCAGGGGCTATAAAAAGACCCTTGGACCTTGGAAATACAACACAACTCCTGTATTCTTTTCCTAGCAATAGTTTGAGCAATTAATGAGTGTAAGAGGCTTCTCCGCCTTCACCGAAGGAGATTTTTACAGCTTTCATTTGTCCTTGGATTAACAACCACTTAGGTTGTAATCAAGTAAATCCCGTGCCTCTTCCTCCATTTTTCTTATTGTTTATTTTAGCTATACTATTACTGCTAATTTGAGTTGAACGATCGAGAAAGGTGTTGTTTTAATTTTTGATAGATAAAATCACCTCCCTCTTGCTGGCCCTACCGATCCCAACATTAAGGTTAAGGCTTGATAGATTAGAGAAGACCCTAAAGAGAATTGAAAATATTTTTAAGGGTCAAAATGAGTATAACATAGGCATAGGAGCACAAAGGTCATTCAATGGTTATAGAGGTTTGAGATACAAACCTAAGACTAAGAAGGATATAGCCTCATACCATAGAGCTCCATATAGTTATGAAACTAATCCTAGGTCTAAGAGTCAAGTCAAAGATACAAGGAAAGTTATCTCTAGAAGTATTTTTGCAAAGACCAACGTGACTAAGGCCTCTAAAAAGCCTAGCAAAGTCACTAAGAAGGTCACAAGGGATGCTACCCGTAGAGTCAACTTAGAGGAAGTGACCAAGGCTTCTAAGAAGCCTAGAAAGGACATTAGGAAGGTAACTAGAGAAGTTATCCCTAATAAATACCTAGAATATCCAAGGAGCACCAATAGGTTTTGGGTTCCTAGGAGCATATTCTCTACACCCTAGATGGGTTTAGAGAGTGTCAACTCTAATTGGAAGTGTAGTTAACCCAACCTTGGTGTAGTTGACACTTGGAGGCATTTTCAAGGCTTGTGTTAACCTTTGAAAATGAAGTGGATTAAATGCTTAATCTTTGGAAGAGTAAAAAAGTGCCAAAATTTAAGGAATTGGACTTAATTTAAATTGACGCAACTAATCAATAGTAAAAGAAATGCTAAGTTGGGTTTTAGCATTTTCTTGAAGAAGATGAGGGGGCAATTTAGATTTAATTCTAAGTTTAGCTAAGAATTAAGGATATTTAGATAGATTATTTAGGTATATTTTATTTATGCTAATTTGGCATGACTGATTGCCCATCATATGCCATGACATCATGTGTTGCATTCATTGTCATTATGAAAAATACAAAAAAAATACCATGTCATGTCATTGATACATCATGTAGATAAATTAAAGCATGTTTTTCTTTTGAAAAATTACTTATGTTGATGTATGCCATAAATCATCATGCATTATTTTAAATTCCTTGTAAATTAAGGACAATGACATTTACTAACAAGTGACTGTTAGTAATTAGCCCTAAGAGCCAACATGAGATGATTAGGCCTTTTGGGTTACTCATTGAGTTAGACTCAAATGAACTCACTCATTGGATTGAGTTCAATCCGAATTAGACACATTGGATTAATGGATTAGACTCAATGGGTCAGACTTATTGGGTTATTGGATTAATGGTTAATCCAATATAATAAATCCAATCCATTAAGAGAAATACAAAGAGACAAAAGACCCTTGCTATTCATGGGATGAATATAAATAACCTTTTGTAATGAATTTTTCATAAGTGTTGAGAAGTGATGAGAATGGTGTTTCTTCATCTCCCTCTTCTTCCTCTTCCTTCCATGGCCGAATCTTCCTCTTTGGCTGAATCATGTTTCTTGCTAGCACAAGAAGATGGTTCTTCTCCGAAGGCTTCGTTCATGCGACAAACGAAGGATATGTTGTGTGGATACCGTAGAGGTGCGACGCTTGAATGCGCTAAGACCTGGATCCAAAGAAAAGGTTGTTGTCAGAATTGCGAAGGGCATGCAACAAAGGTATAATCCTATCATGTAACTTATGGTTTGTGAATCCCACTTGTCGCAAGTGATGGGTACACCTTCTTCGGTGGGGAGAATAAATCCAATATGGATTATAGTCCATATTTCTGCTTCGGTCTTCAATTGGTGCTCCATCTGGTCTTTCTAGTATCTGAAGTCTTCGCCGGAGAAGAGCGGTGGACAAGTGGTGCTATAGCCTTCTTGGAGAGCCATTGAATCTTGCATGAAAGGGTAAACAAAAAACTTGTCCCAGGACTTAATCCTGGATTAGTAGTGCAAAATAAAGATAGAAATAGAAATTTGTAAATTTTGAAAAAAAAAATATAATAATAAAAAATATTATTAAAATAATATAAAAAATATTATTTCAAAATTTGCTAAATGCGATATTTCATTAATCCCAATCAATTGTGAAAAGATGAAAATGAATTTTTTGAAAATAGTTTTGGAGGGAAAAAACGAAAGGCGTAAAAAGACGAAAAAAGCCACAAAAGAAATGCTCGAATGGTGGTTTCACCTATTCGAAGCGACCCCGCTCTGATACCAATTGTTGGATCGAGAAGAGCTAGAGGGGGGGGGGGTGAATAGCTCTCACGACTATTTCGTTCGATTCGTAAAATTATCGGAGTTAAAACACGCAGCAGAATAAAGAAACAAACAAAGAGACACAGGAGATTTACTTCGTTCGGAGCCTAGATCGACTCCTACTCGAAGGCCCGCGATCCTTGATCGCTTTCTGTGGGCAACAACTATAAGCTCGTATAATTATTACAAACTAATTACAAATGTAACTGTAATTAAAGTTATACCGACAACAGTGGTAGAAAAATCTGAGCTCCGGGTCGTCGGAATATTGCAGCAGCACTTCGGAAGCAATACTTGAGCAGAACACAGCACGAGGAAGCTTTTTATTTTGTTGTATGTTGCTGCTGCTCGAACCCCTCTTATAAAGGGTGTTCAAGGCGCCTTAAACCCCTCCAAGGCGCCTCCAGGCTGGTCGCGCCACCCGCGTGGATCAGAACTGACTTGGTCACACTTTATTTTGTTCAAGGCACCTTCAACCTCTCCAAGGCGCCTTCATCAACTTGTTCAAGGCACCTTCATTAACTTGTTCAAGGCGCCTTCAGCCTCTCCAAGGCGCCTTGAAGCTGACTTCGCAGCCAGCTCAGGTTTTGCACCCGAGGCGCCTCCAAGCTCCATGGAGGCACCTCGGACACTGTTTATCAAAGGCTTAACTTTGTTCTTTCATACCTGCAAGGCATGTTAGACCCAAAACACAAAGATATCCTGCAAAACAAAAGTTAGCACATATAATATTATAAACATGAAGTTTAACAGTCATTGGACTATCCGGGTCTGACTTCGAATTTTCGACTGGAAACCCTAGGTCGACCCGACGCCTACTGTTCCTTCTATGGGGAACGCGCTCTCACCAACTCCACTCAGGAGATTTACCTGATGCTAGTCCGGTCCTCCAGACCGACTGGACTTTTCGCCTAGGGTTACCACCCCATAAGACCTAGGGTTACCGCCCCTAGGGTTTTTCTCCACCTAGGGTTACCACCCCCTAGGACCTAAGGTTACCGCCCCTTAGGGTTTTCCTCCACCTAGGGTTACCGCCCCCCAGGACCTAAGGTTGCCGCCCCTTAGGGTTTTCCTCCACCTAGGGTTACCGTCCACTAGGACCTAAGGTTGCCGCCCCTTAGGGTTTTCCTCCACCTAGGGTTACCACCCCCTAGGACCTAAGGTTACCACCCCTTAGGATTTTCACCTGCCGAACCGCAGTTAGGACTTTCCTGAAACCTTATTTAAGCATGTTAGATAACAAAGAATCTTATTTTTGAATCCCTTTTCCATTATCAAAACTTAGGTTCGATCGTCGGATGCTTCCCGCACCAACATTAGTCTTCTGACTGATGGGTGAAAAGGAAGGAAGGACAACAACACACAACAACCAAGGAAGCGCTTGGAGAAGCGGCTTAGACCTAGGTTGACTTATCTCTCTTCTCATTGGCTTGAGAAGATCGTAGTTTATGGGAGCCATAACCATGCCACGTTTAAATTTGTGGATATATGCCATGATATGCCATGAATGTATGTGATGCATGTGTAGCTATCATAATTAGGTCCTTTACATATGCCTATCAAAGTTTGGTACTCACTACTACCTCAATCATTTGTAGTCAGGTTTGCTAAAGCAAAGTGACTTATTTTATCTTGGTAGAGTACGACTGGACAATTGTAATGTCCGACTATTAGACTTTGGGTGTGACCTAACTAAGTTGAGAACTTAGAGGCATATCCCATAAGATGTAAATCATATTATACTAATCTTTGGTGATTAGCCAAAGCTAACTCAAGATGAGTAATAGTATGGATTTCATAAGATGGGAAAACGAACAAATAGTCTTGTTCACCTATAGATACAAGAGTTACATAGGATGTAATTGGTAAACGTTGTCTATCTAAGTTCTACTAAGTCTTGGGCGATTAGCCAAAGCTAACTCAAGATGAGGTATAATGTGGATCTTGTCCCACTTGAATGTTTTTACGATTGGGTTTAGAGCTAGTAGTGACTTGCTCCTATCAAACTTTAGAATTTAGAGGGAGAATCATTTAATTAAAGTCCTAATTAAATGATCTGAGTATGATACTTCTCTGCATTTTATTATTATAGACCACCATGTTATATAGTATGTAGAAGACACTATCTCTACGATCTATCCTTGATAAGGACAAGCTCAATGGAGCTAATTTCCTAGACTAGTATAGAAACATGATAATAGTTCTCAAGAGAGAAAGAAAAATATACGTCCTAGAGCAGCCTATTCCTGAAGTACCCCCTGCCACTGCCATTAGAGCTGATAGGGATACTTACAAGAAGCATCAAGATGATGCATTAGATGTGTCATGCCTTATGCTCGCCACCATGAACTCTGAGCTTCAGAAGCAACCTGAGAACATGGATGGTTATGATATGGTTGAACATCTTAGACAACTATATCAAGGACAAGTAAGGCATGAGAGATTTGAGATCTCTAAAGCACTGTTTCAATGCAGAATGCAAGAAGGAAGTCCCGTAGGGCCTTATGTACTCAAAATGATCAAGTATGTGGAAAATCTACAAAGGTTGGGATTCCACTAGGCCAAGAATTGGCCACTGATCTTATCTTGTAGTCATTGCCCAAAAGTTATAGTCAATTTATCATGAACTACAACATGAATGAAATTGACAAACCACTGCCTGAGAGGTTAAGCATATTGAGAACTGCTGAACTCAATCTTAAGAAGGCAAAACCTAGTTCTATGTTGATGGTATCTAAAGGCAAAGGCAAATGGAAGCCTAAAGGTAAGGGTAAGACCCAAGCCAAAGGCAAGGGCAAGGCTCATGCACTGAAATCCAAAGGTGAGGTTGTTAAGGAAGGAACCTACTTCCACTGCGGTGAGACCAAGCACTGGAAGAGGAACTGCAAGTTATACCTAGAGGAACTGAAAAGGAAGAGAAGTGAGACTTCTGCCTCAGGTATATATGTTATAGAAGTCAATCTGTCTATTTATTCTTCACGATTATTAGATACCGAGTGTGTTGGAGTGTATACTAAAAGCCTAGTTTTTGTAAACATTTATTTGTTGAAATCAAAGAATTACATTGGTCAATATCTGCATTTATTTGTTAAATGTAATTGTTCAATTAATTTATATAGTAGACAACATGGAGTATGGTGTCACACTCAGAAGATCATGTTGTCGGTTCTCTATAAATTATAAACAGTTGCTCGTGACTAAGATAGAAAGGAACAAACTATCAGAATAGTCGTAGTGTAATTAAGTATTAGTTTATCTTGACTAATAAATTACACTGATACACTTTAAATGTATTGAGTAGGACCATTTAGGTAAGTTCTTTTTAAACTGACTTAATAAAGAACTAAACCTTGGTTATTATGGAAGTGTGTGCTCTTAATCCTAATATAATAACAAGCACATATATTTAATATTTATTTCTTTAATTTATCAAAGGGTGAGGTTTAGCTCGATAAATCAATATGCTTGATCAGTTGGGAAACGATATTACTTATAGTGTGTGTTATTGATTATAGAAGGAATCTGTGTCCTAGTTATCTAGGTTGAGAATGTCCCCAAGAGGAGCTTATAAGGATTGTCATGTTAAACCCTGCAGGTGGACTTAGTTCGACATGACAATGAAGTTGAGTGATACTACTTTTGGAGCTAGATATTAATTAAGTGAGTTGTTAGTAACTTACTTAATTAGTAGATATTCGTAATCATAAACACAGGGAGACTAACACACTCATGATAAGAAGGAGCCCATAATGTAATTTGGGATTGGTGCAGTAGTGCGGTAATAACTCTCTAGTGGAATGAGTTATTATCGATGAACTTAAGTTGTGTGTTCGGGGCGAACACGGGATACTCAAGCTCATCGGAAGGCCAAAACCAATTTCTCCTCTAGGTCCCTGTCATAGCCTCATTAAAGCCTCAAGTCCATCCAAAGAAAGACCCGTCTTAATGTACAAGAAGGGGGTCGGCCCATTGCTTGGTGACCAAGCAATGGCCAGCCACATCTCCTCTTAATAGGGTCGGCCCTATTGCTTGGTGACCAAGCATGTAAGGGTCGGCCACAATTATTTCAAATAGGAGGGGTGTTTTGAATTTTTTAAATCTTCTCTTTGTAGAAAACTATAAGTTTTAAAAGAGAGTTTTTAATTTTTAAAACTATCCTTATTTGAATTAGGCCACATGTTTTAATAGAGATTTTTAAAAGTTTTAAAACTTTCCTTTTTAATCATCCTCATGGTTTAAGAAAAAAGGGAGATAAGTTTTAAAATAAAAATTTTCTATCATCATGTTAAAAAAGGAAATTTTATTAGAGAAGTTTTAAATTTTAAAACATGTTTTTAATTTTTAGAACTTTCCTTTTTTAACTCTAGGAAAGAGAGCATGTAAAATTTTATAAGAGCTTTTTCTTCTTGTAAAATTTTATAAAAATTATTTTTCTTTCCTAAATATGGTGGCCGACCACCTTGCTTGGTGCCCAAGCAAGGGGCCAGCCAAACTTAATCCTAAACCATATAGGATTGATCACAACCATTGATTTGAAGATTGATTCAATCAAGAGGAAAGAAAAGGAAAAATTAAAAGGGAAAAGGAAAAACTCTTGGATGATTTTATTTTTATTAAAAGTTTTTCCTTATTTGCCTTGGGCAAGTAATATAAAAGAAGGGGTGAGGGGGCTTCATGAGATACAACTCTTATTCTCTTGCTTGGAGATCTTTTGGTGGCCGGCCCTCTCCCTTCTCCCTTTCCCTTTGCTCTATTCTCCTTGGTGGTGGTGGTGGCCGAATTTTAGAGAAAGAGGAAGGACTCTTTTGGGTGGTGTTCATCTTGGAGGATCGTCGCCCACACGATGTCCAAGGCGAGGCTAGGAATATGGCAGAAGATCTCGAGGTCATTAGCTTACAAAGAGAAGGTATAACTAGTAGTTTTCTTCCGCATCATACTAGTTATTTTCTTTGTAAGAATTCTAAATACAAGAAGCAATTAGATCTAGTTTATTGAATTTATTTTTCGATTTTGTGTTTTTTTTTTCTTTTTCGAATTTGTGATTCGATTGTTGCTTTTGGTTAACCTAGAGTTATTTAAGGAAATAAATATTAGCTTTCCTTAAAAGGCTTTGCCTAGGTGGTGGTGGTTGCTCTCATATCCAAGAAGGCCATGTGCCTCGCCATGCAGTCCTGGAAGCCAATTTTGGAAATTAATATTTATGAAATTAATAACTTAGGTAGATTTAAATCAATAGTGTTAAGTTCCGCTTGCGATTCAAATCTAAACCATTAAGAACAGATAAGTTAAATTTGGAATCAATTATATTAAGTTCCGTCTGTGATTCCTAATTTAACTTCTAAAGAACACAATAGGTTATTTAAAGAAAGGTTCGACACTTGTACAAAATTTTTTGTACTGTGGAATCGGTACGTTTTTCTAGGACTAACCAACAGAGTGTGCATCACACATTTATACTAATGTGTAGTGGAAGAGAAATAGTAGAACATTGAGAAAGGGCGAAGTGGACCTACGAGTAGGCAATGGTGCAAGAGTTGTTGTTGTCATTGTAGGAACATATTCCTTATCTTTGCCTGCTGGGCTTGTTTTAGAACTTAAAGAGTGTTGTTCTGTGCCTACCTTAACTAAGAACATTATCTCTGTTTCTTGTTTGGACAAGAAAGTTTTTTCATTTGTAATAAAGGACAAATGTTGTTCTGTTTATTTCAATGAAATATTCTATTATAGTGCACGTCTTATGAATGGACTCTATGTTCTAGACTATGACAACCCAATCTATAACATAAATATCAAATGGTTCAAGTCTAATGATTTGAATCAAACATATCTCTAGCATTATCGCTTAGTTCACATAAATGAGAGTCCGATATCCCAACTCCATAAGGATGGTTTTGGACTCATTTGATTTTGAATCATATGAGACATGAGAATCTTATCTTCAAGGCAAGATGACAAAGACTCCATTTAGTGGACACGACAAAAGGGCTAATGATTTGTTAAAACTCATACATACTGATGTATATGACCCTTTCAGAGTAGCAGTTAGAGGAGGCTATTATTACTTCATTACCTTCACTGATGATTTTAATAGATACGACTATGTGTATCTGATAAGATACAAGTCAGAATCCTTTGAAAAGTTCAAAGAATTCAAGAATGAAGTACATAACCAACTTGGTAAGAGTATTAAGATGCTTTGATCAGATCGAGGTGGGGAATACCTTAGCTAATAGTTTCATGACCATCTTGTTGAGTGTGGGGTCATATCTCAACTCACTTCACCTGGAACACCACAATGGAATGGTGTATCAGAAAGGAGAAATCGTACTTTATTAGATATGGTACGATAGATGATGAGTCATACAGGTCTTCCTACTTTCTTCCGGGCACATGCTCTAGAGACGGTCGCTTTCACACTTAACCGAGTTTCATCCAAGGTCGTCATAAAGACACCATATATGATATGGACAGGGAAGAGTCCCAAGATGTCTTTTATGAAGATTTGGGGTTGTGAGGCTTACGTTTGACAATAAGTCTCAGATAAACTAAGACCCATATCAGATAAGTGCTACTTTGTTGGATATCCCAAGGAAACAAAGGGATATTACTTTTATAATCCCACCTAAGGCAAGGTGTTTGTTGTCAGGACTGGTGTATTTCTAGAAAGGGAATTTATTTCTAGAAAAACTAGTGGGAGTGAAGTCGATCTTGAAGAAATTCAAGATACACAAACTAGCACTAACACCATGATGGAAATTGAACAGGTACCACAAGATGTTGTGGATCAAGATTTTGTTACACCACAAGAGGTTATGGAACAACAACCTATTCAAGTAGCACAAGCTCTACGCAGATCTGATAGGACCCGTCGTCAACCTGAGAGATATTCTTTTCTCTTGTTTGACAACGGTGATGTAGTGCTAGTTGATCTTAACAAGCCTACATCTTATCAGGAAGCTGCACAGGGCCCAGATTCTGAGAAATGACTAGAGGCCATGAGATTTGAAATGGAATCCATGTACACTAACCAAGTATGGACTTTGGTTGATCCACCTGAATGGATCAAACCCATTGGGTGTAAGTGGGTCTTCAAGGTGAATATTGACATAGAAAGGCATATACCTATAAAGGTAGATTGGTAGATAAATGATTCAAATAAATTCATAGTATAGACTATGATGAAATTTTTTTTCCAGTTATGATGCTCAAGTCTATTCGGATCATGCTTGCTATTGCTGCTTGCTATAATTATGAGATCTGGCAGATGGATGTCAAAATTGAATTTCTTAATGGAAATCTACTCAAGGATGTGTACATGACACAACTTGAGAGTTTTTGTCGATCCAGAGGATGCTGGAAAGGTGTGTAAGTTGCAACAATCCATTTATGAATTAAAGTAATCTTCTAGAAGCTAGAATCTTCGATTTGATGATGCGATCAAAATATTTGGTTTCATTAAGAATGAAGATGAACCTTGTGTCTACAAGAAGGTTAGTGGGAGCACAGTCATTTTTCTCATATTGGAAATGATATCCCTACTCTTCAGTCAGTGAAGACTTGGCTTGGAAATTGTTTCTCAATGAAGGACTTAGGTGAAGCATCCTATATTTTGGGCATCAAGATCTATAGAGATGGATCCAGGAGATGACTTGTTCTAAGCCAGAGTACATATATTGATAAGGTGCTTAAACGTTTTGCCATGCAGAATTCCAAGAAGGAATTCCTACCGATGTCACATGGTGTGTGTCTTTCGAAGACTTAATGTCCTTCTTCTAAGGAAGAAAGGGACCGCATGGATCAGAATTCTTATGCATCTACTATAAGGTCTATCATGTATGCCATGCTTTGTACTCGCCCAGATGTCTCATATACTTTAATCATGACGAGTAGATACCAGTCAGATCCAGGTGAATGTCACAGGACAACAATCAAGAATATTCTTAACTACTTGAGAAGAACTCAAGATTATTTCATGATCTTTGGAGGCGATGAAAAGCTTGCTATAAAGGGTTACAGTTGTTGCTGTAAAGGGTTACAGCTGTTGCTGTAAAGGGTTACAGCTGTTACTGTAAAGGGTTACAGTGGTGTAAGCTTCCAAATTGACAAGGATGATTCTAGATCGCAGTTAGGACATATATTTTACATAAATGGTGGTCTTGGGTATTGGATACTACAACGATTCGAGGGATTATCGATATATGAGATATGATGATATGCAGAGAACCAAGCAATGCTAATATTACAGATCCTTTAACCAAGGTTTTGGCACCGAGAAAGCATGATGGTCACACTAGGTCAATGGATATTAGATATTTCAGTGATTGACACTAGTGACATAAGGAGATTGTTAGTATAACCCCTAAGAGGCAATCAAGAGTTGATTGACTTAGGACATTTTGTATCATATTTCATTATATCATTAGAAGGGAAAGGTTATGGTTATTATATTTACTTTAGTTCAGTATCGAATTAATAAGTATAATAATGTCCTTGGGTAATAGGTTCTTATCTACAGTATATCAATTGGTTGAATTGATAGTGAGATATTGTAGAGAACACTACTCTTAACTGTTCCTAGTCAAGCATTAATATACAAGGACTATATTAATGCGTTGAGACTAGCATGTAGGTCAACGGATGACTTGATCTCACAAGTCATGGATATGAGATATCAGGTTGATACATGGGTATATATTAGAGAATATATACTGAATGACCCGCCATGAGATGTTTCATGGATCGTTATATGAGTGTCATAAACATTCTCATGTGACTATTGATATAAATAGTCCTTAGACCTGAAGTCACTACGGTTCCCTACATAAGGAGTTGTATACTTTGATATCGTCAAACGCCACCCGTAACAGGGTGGACTATAAAGTCGATCACTGGGTATGTAATAAATTAAATGGAGGGATGTGAGTGATGTAGATGGGATCTATCCCTTCCATATAACGGAAGCGATATTTGTGGGCCCCTTGATTAGTAGGACACAAGAATGTATGACCATACTCAATTGAGTCAATATGAGATATTGAGCTCATTTGTTTGAGTGTGTCTACTTAGAGATCAAGAAACACAAAGATTGATAAGAGGATAACATGATCTATGCCTCATTGATCAATCTAGATATCAATGATAGAGGGACTGAGTCATACAAGATAATAGTCATGGACAGGTTAGGTCGGATCTCGACTTTCTCGTCACTTGGGTAGCAATGATGCATTGCTAGATGCCGCTCATTTTTATGTATCATAAATGTTGATTTGGATACATTGCCAACATTACGAGAGCCTATAGGGTCACACACAAAGAATATATTGATTTAGAGATGGGTATTTTAGTTTGACTAAATATTAAGGATATTAAGAATAATGGATAAATCCAAAGTGTTGGTGTCATCTTAGTGGTGATTGACACTAGTACTAGTGGGAGATTATTAGTAATTAGCCCTAAGAGTCAATCATGAGATGATTAGGCCTTTTGGGTTACTCATTGAGTTAGACTCAAATGAACCCACTCATTGGATTAATGGATTAGACTCAATGAGTTAGACTTATTGGGTTATTGGATTAATGGTTAATCCAATATAATAAATCCAATCCATTAAGAGAAATACAAAGAGACAAAAGACCTTTGGTATTTATGGGATAAATAAAAATAGCCTTTTGTAATGAATTTTTCATAAGTGTTGAGAAGTGAAGAGAATGGTGTCTCTTCATCTCCCTCTTCTTCCTCTTCCTTCCATGGTCGAATCTTCCTCTTTGGCTGAATCATGTTTCTTGCTAGCACAAGAAGATGGTTCTTCTCCGAAGGCTTCGTTCGTGTGACAAACGAAGGATATGTTCGTGTGGATACTGTAGAGTCGCGGATGCTTGAACGCGCTGAGATCTGGATCCAAAGAAAAGGTTGCTGTCGGGATTGCGAAGGGCACGCAACAAAGGTATAATCCTATCATGTAACTTAGTATAGATTGTTTGTATGCAATGTTTATTCCCTTCGCATGGATCTGCTGGATAGAGGATCTAGTTAATTTCCGCTGTGCTTCCGTGTGTTTAGCGACTAGATCCTAACAGTGACATCCTAGGTGGATGTTCATAAGTCTTAAAATGCCTAGATAAATATTCATGAACCCCTAGTTAGGGCAAAACTAAAATCTACATCTCATAAAGAATCATAAGGTGACTTGTATGTAGTTTAATACACATTAGATGAAAGTGAGATGCTAGAATGATGAACAAAACTCAAAATATTGATTTAGTGCATTTTTTGAGTTTTAGGTTTATCAAAACACATAGTTATGTGTTTTCCAGTCATTGGGAAAGCTAATGTACAAGTCATGTGCATTTAGCCCAAAGAACATGGTTGGAAATTAGTTTTGAAAATAATTTTAAAATACTTTTCGAAAACCTTAGTGAAGACTATTTTTTTATAGTAATCACCATTGTATAGTTAAATACAAACTTGGAAGAAACATTGAAGTTTTTACAAGTTTCTAATTTTGTGTCAATCTTTGAAAATAATATGTATTTTCTTAGAAAAGTATTTTTTTTCCATGAAAATATATGCCTTAAATAATGTTTACAAGAATTTTCATAATTTTTTAAAATTTTATAAAACTTTTGGGGTATTTCTGAATTTTACTGAAATTGGATTTCAGGAAATCAAAAATCCAATCGATCAGCCGAGTGATTGGGAGGTATCAATCGATTAGCCAATCGATTGAGATTGAGTTTCTCGCGAGCAGAGGCTCGTGAAATCGATCAGCCGATTGATTCAACTCTGCTGGATCGATCAATTGATCGATTTAAGCAGCTTTTTCGCAAACAGAAGCTCACAGAATCGATCATTGGATCGATGGAATAGGCTTCAATCGATTAAGTCCCAACTTCAATCGATTGAGAAGGCTGAATTTGACTGTAAAAGTCTGATTTTAGCCCGTTAAGCTATTTTTAGTCATGTTAATCATTCTTAACCCCTTGAAATACATTTATATACATTTAAGGGGAGTTTTCATAATGAAAACAAGAATGGATTGGTTAAGGAAGACTAAATTGGAGTTTAGGATGAGGTTTGGTTTCAATATTGATATTTGAACCTCAAAACTCCAAAATTTTAGGTTTCCTGAAGTTTTACGAACTTCAAGTCATTGTTGGTGTAATGACAGAAGTTTAAAGCGTGTTTTGGAGGGGAGACTACTCCTTAAAGACATGGAAACCTATTTCTCACAAACTTTTTAAGGGAGTCAAACCTTCATTGTGGTGAATGCTCTAGGATGAGCATTTTGAAGAGGGTTAATACTCAAGGGCGAGCATTGGAGACAATGAAGGATATGGGACCTTCTTTGTAGTGTTATTAACAACATGCGAGGTTGTGAACAACGTATGAGTAACTTTTCAGGGGGAGAGTTTTTGATGTATGCCAAAGAGGGAGAATGTAGGGTTTAAGTTAGGTCTTCATTACCCAAAGGGGGAGTTTACCCTCTAGGAAAGGGAGAGAATGAAGGAAACCCTCATTCATGCTTTGGCATGAAGAAGAAGTTGATATTAAAGGATTAGCCTAACTTAAATGTAGTGTCAAACATCAAAAAGGAGGAGATTGTTGGTATAATATTACTCTGGTCAAGGTTGACCAGGTTGACCAAGGTTGAGTTGGCTCCAGTCTGAGTCATGATGTTTGGGTTTCGATATTTGGCAATAATGGAGATGATATGATCAAGATTGGAGATTGCTGAAGCAATCATCTGAACTGTAGGTTAGGCAAAGGTAAGTCCAACAGGAAGGTTGGTAGAAATTGAAGATCCAAGTGGGTCAGTGTTGACCGGACACTTGGTGGTGGGAGTCCTGGTGAGTGAAGCCAAGCAGTTAAGAAAAAATCCTGATAAGTGAAGTCAGGTTAAAGCCCTAGTGAGTGAAGCTAGGCTGAAGGAAAATCCTAGTGAGTGAAACTAGGTGAACGTCCTAGTGACTGAAGCTAGGTAGATGGAAGGACCTGGTTAGTGAAGCTAGGTAGTTGGAATTGTTGGTTGCTACTCGGAAAACCTATAGGTTCCACTGTACAAAAATTTTGTACAAAGGTTTGAACCTTTTCCTAGCTACCATGTGTTCTTTTAAATTAAATTTTGGATCACCTGCGGAACTTAACACGTTTGATCCAAAACTTAATCTATTTTTTCTTTTAGGTTTTGACTTGGATCTCCTGCGGAACTTTACACGTTCGACCCAAGTCTCCTTAAGTTATTAATTCCATTAAATATTAATTTCCATAATTGGTTCCCAGTACTGACGTGGCGAGGCACATAGCCTTCTTGGATATGGGAGCAACCACCACCGACTAGACAAAACCTTTTATAGAAAGCTAATATTTAATTTCCTAAAATAACTTTAGGTTAACCAAAGAGAACAATCAAATCACAAGGAAAAGAAAAAAACAAAAGAACACAACATCGAAAAAACATATTCGAAATTGTAGAACGTAAGCCTCTTGTATTTGGTATTATTTCCATAAATAACTAGCATGATGCGGAAATAAAAATTACTAGTTATACCTTGTAGAAAAACCTCTTGATCTTCTACCGTATTCCTCTTCTAACCTCGGACGTTGTGTGGGCAACGATCTACCGAGATGAGAAACCACCAACCACCTTCTTCTCCTCCAAGCAAGGTTCGGCCACAAAGGAAGAACTTCACCAAAGAAGAAAACCAAAATACTAACCAAGCTCCAAGAGATGCTAGCTTTCTCTCCTTCTTCTTCTTCTCCAAGTAGTATCCGGCCACCACAAGAGCTCCAAGGAAGGGAGAGAGGTTCGGCCACCACAAGAGGAAGAGAGGGAGAGGATGGCCGGCCACACCAAGGAACAAAAGAGGGAGAGAAAATAATAGAGGTTGTATCTCATGAAGGCACCCTCACCCCTTCTTTTATATTCCTTGGCATAGGCAAATTAGGAAATTTAATTACAATAAAATTTCTTCAATTTCCTTGACATGATTTTATTGAGAAAAATAAAATAAAATTTCCCAAATTAAAACCAATAGCCGGCCACATCAATGAAGGAAAAAATTAGACAAGTTTTAATCAACAATTAAAACTTCCTAATTTGTTTCCGGAAATTTTAAAAAATAAAATTTCTCTTTAAAATCTCTTCATGGTTGATAAAAGGAAATTTCTATAATTTTAATTTTATCAACATGTGAATAATTTTTAAAGAGAAAATAAAACATCTCTCCAATCTACAAATAAGGAAAGAGATCTAATCTCTTTCTTTAATCTTTTGTAGATCTTTTACAAGAGAGATATTTTAATTTTAATTCTCTTTTAATTATATCTTCCACATAATAATAAAAATTAAAATTAAATTTCTTTTTTAATTTAATTTGGCTGGCCCTACTAGCTTGGGTTCAAGCTAGGGTCGGCCACCCAATTTTATAACTAGGTCAGCTAGCTTGGCCGGCCCCTATTGGGTGGGTATAGAAGGTGTGTATAGGTGGGTATAGAACTCTATAAATAAGAGGCTACGATAGGGACCGAGAGGAGGAATTGGTTTTGGTCTCCCGATAAAATTAAGCATCCCGTGTTCGCCCCGAACACACAACTTAATTTTATCAATGATAATTCATTCCACTAGAGAACTATCATTGAACTACCGCACCAATCCCAAATTATATTTTGGGCTCCTTCTTATTATGAGCATGTTAGTCTCCCGTGTTTAAGATATCGAATGTCCACTAATTAAGTGAGTTCTTGACAACTCATTTAATTAATATCTAAGTCCAAGAGTAGTACCACTCGGCCTTATCATCATGTCGGACTAAGTCCACTGCGAGGTTTAACATGACAATCCTTATGAGCTCCTCTTGAGGACATTATCAACCTAGTATCTCTAGGACACAGTTTCCTTCTATAATCAACAACACACACTATAAGTGATATCATTTCCCAATTTATCGGGCTTATTGATTCATCGAACTAAACCTCACCCATTGATAAATTAAAGAAATAAATATCAAATATATGTGCTTGTTATTATATTAGGATTAAGAGCACATACTTCCATAATAACCGAGGTCTTTGTTTCTTTATAAAGTCAGTACAAAAGAAACGACCTCAAATGGTCCTACTCAATACACTCTGAGTGTACTAGTGTAATTATACAGTCAAGATAAACTGATACCTAATTACACTACGACCTACTAATGGTTTGTTCCTTTCCATTTTGGTCGTGAGCTACTGTTTATAATTTATAAGGTACTGATAACATTATCTTCTGCATATGACACCACATGCTATGTTATCTACAATATTAATTAATTGAACAACTACAAACAAATGTAGACAATTTGACCAAATGTGATTCTTTATTCATAATGAATGTTTACAAAGCTTAGGCTTTCAGTATACACTCCAACAGGAAGTCCTGGTGAGTGAAGCCAGACAGTTAAGGAAAATCCTGGTGAGTGAAGCCAGGTGAAAGTTCTAGTGAGTGAAACTAGGCAGATGGAAAGACCTGGTGAGTTAAGCTAGGCACATGGAAATCCAGGTTGGTCAAGAATGACCTGATACCTAGTGTTGAGAAGTCCAAGTAGGTCAAAGGATTGACTGGATACTTGGTACAAGGTGAAAAGTCCAAGTGGGTCAAAGGTTTGACCGGGCACTTGGTGAAGAAGTCCCAACAGGTCAAGATTGACTGGATGCTAGGCATGAGGAGCCCCAACATATAACGAGTGACTGGATGTTGGGTTTGGAAACCTTGGACTTGAATTAGGCAAGTCAAAGGTTGGTCAATCGATCAATCGATCGATTGAACCGGAGCCCAATCGATCGATTGGGAGTGTGCTGTGAGTAGAGGCTGGCCCAATCGATCAGCCGATCGGCTGATCGATTAGGAAGCAATGTCGCGAGCACAGAGGGGTTCCCAATCAATCAGCAGATCAATTGGCCATCCCCAATCAATCAGTCGATCGATTGGTCATCCCCAATCAATCAGCCGATCGATTGGGGTTGGATTTCTCGTGTGGACGTGAGGAAGGCTGAATTGATAGATCAATCGATTCAGGCCTTTTCCAGCGAGAGCACAGAGGCGCTCTGAATCGATCGATTCAAGCCTCCCAAATCAATTGGGATATGACCATTGCGCAGGAAGTGAGCGATGGATGGCTGGGATGGCGTTGATCTGACGTGACAATGGATTGGGAGCAAGTCCGATCGATTGGGATCCCTAGGCGCGCAGAGTATAAAGACGTGGTGAGCTTTCTTCTTTGCATCTCTTCTTCCCGATCTTCACACGAGCTCTCACCATCTTTCTGCTAGTTCTTGAAGCTTCTTGAGGATAAGTGTTGTTACACTTGGTGATCTACATCAACAAGAGCAAGCAAAGAAAAGGTTTTTATTTATACACTTGTGTATTTTCATCTTGGAGTGCATCTTGTTGTGAAGAGATTGTAAGAGGTTTCTCCACCTCCGGTAGTTACTGAGAAAGAGTATTTTGATAGTGGAGTGTGTGTCATGTGTGGATCCTTGGATTAGTCAACTCTTCTTGAGGTGGATACCAAGTAAGTCCTTGCATTAGTGTTGTATGTTTTGTTTCGAGTTTTATCCGTTGCATATCATCATCATGAAGTAAGTCAACAAGCACGCGACGAGCTATTCACCCTCCTCTAGTTACAAATTGACCCTAACAAGAGAAAAGTGTAATGGGAGAGAATGAAGAGAGAAAAAGTATTATGCGAGAAAATAAAGAGAGAGAGTGTATTGTTGGTTGCAATGCGGAATATCATACCGGTTCCCCTGTGCAAAAATTTTGTACAAGTCCTGAACCTTTATTAACAACCTATTGTGTTCTTTAGAAATTAAATTAGGAACCGCAAACAGAACTTAACATTATTGATTCCAAATTTAACTTATCTATTCTTGGTGGTTTAGACTTGGATCGCAAATGATGCTTAACATTATTGATCCAAATCCGCCCATGTTACAAATTCAATTAAATATTAATTTCTAAAATTAGCTTCCAGGACTGCATGGCGAGGTACTAGACCTTCTTAGGTATGAGATCATCCACCACCGCCTAGTCAAAGCCTTTTAAAGAAATTTAATATTTAATTTCCTTATAGTAACCCTAGGTTTAACCAAAAAGAACAATTGAATCACAAATTCGAAAAAAAAAAAAAGAAACACAAAATCGAAAACATAAATTAGATTACCTAGATTCATTAGCCTCTTGTGTTTGGTATTTCAAAATATAAATAAAAGGATGAACTAGTTATGATGCGGAAACTAATAACTAGTTATACCTTTTATAGCTTATAGACCTCACGATCTTCTGTCGTATTCCTCTTCTTATCTCGGACGTCGTGTGGGCGACAATCTACCGAGACGAGAATCCACCCAAGCTACCTTCCTCTCCAAGCAAGATTCAGCCACCTCAATAACTCCAAGAAAGGATGAGGTTCGGCCACCACCACCAAGCTCCAAGGGATGCTAGAAACAAAGCCTCCTTTCTCTCCTTCTCCAAACAAAATCCGGCCACCACAAGAGCTCCAAGAGATTATGTGGTTCGACCACAAGAAAAAGCAAGGAGAAGAGGAATAGGGTCGGCCACACCAAGGAAGAAAAGAGAGAGGAATAATAGAAGATATGTTGTAAGGTGAGGCACCTCTACCCTCTCTTTTATATTCCTTGGTCTTGGCAAATAAGGAAAGTTTTATAAATAAAACTTCCTTATATTCCTTGCCATTGTTTAAAAAGGAAAATTTAATTAAAATCTCCTTATTAAACCTCTAATGGTTGGCCACCTTAATCCCTCCAAATAAGGAAAGTTTTAAACACAAAATTAAAACTTCTTAATTTGTTTCCGGAAATTTTTAAATAAAATTTTCTCTTTTGAAAATTCCCTTCATGGTTGGTCATAAAAGGAAACTTTTATAAATTAAAATATCTCTATTAAAATATGTGGATGATTTCCAAAAAAAAAGTTTTATCTAAAATTAAAATCTTCCTCTCAATCTACAAATAAGGAAAGATATCAAATCTTTTCTTAATCTTTTGTAGAAACTATAATAGGAAAGATTTAATTTTTAAACTCTCTTTTAAATCATGAAGATGGTTACAAAAAAGGAAAGTTTTATCAAAAATTAAAATCTTCCTTTTAACTACAAATAAGGAAAGATATCAAACCTTTCTCTTAATCTTTTGTAGAAAGTTATAAAAAGAAAGATTTAAATTTTAAACTCTCTTTTAAAACCAATACTTCCACATAAGAAAAATTTTAAAAAATAAAATCCCTTTTATTTTATTTTGGCCGGCCACCTAAGCTTGGGTTCAAGCTAGGGTCGACCACCCAATGGAGCCAACTCACCTTGGTTTAGTCGGCCCTATCTTGGGCTCCAAGCTAGGCTTGGCTGGCCACCTTAAGGTGGGGAAGAAGGTGGATATGAGTGGGTATAATAATTTATAAATAAGAGGCTACGACAGGGACCGGGAGGAGGAATTGGTTTTGGTCTCCCGATGAACTTGAGCTTCCCGTGTTCACCCCGAACACACAACTCGAGTTCATCAATAATAACTCATACCACCAAAGAGTTACTATTGAACTACCACACCAATCTCACATTACTATATGGGCTCCTTCTTATCATGAGTGTGTTAGTGTTCCTGTGTTTAAGATATAGAATGCCCACTAATTAAATGAGTTACTGACAACTCAATTAATATCTAGCTCCAAGAGTAGTACCACTCAACTTTATCGTCATGTCAAACTAAGTCCACCTGTAGGGTTTACATGACAATCCTTATGAATTCCTCTTGGGGACATCATCAACCTAGATTACTAGGACATAGTTTCCTTCTATAATTAACAACACACACTATAAATAATATCATTTCCCAACTTATCAGACCTATTGATTTATCGAACTAAATCGCACCTTTTGATAAGTCAAAGAATAAATCTAGATATATGTGTTTGTTATTATATCAGGATTAAGAGCACACACTTCCATAATAACAAAGGTCTTATTCTTTTATGTAATCAGTATAAAAAGAACTTACCTTAAATGGTCCTGCTCAATACACTCAGAGTGTACTAGTGTAATTTAATAGATAAGATAAACTAATACCAAATTACACTATGACTATTACAATGGTTTGTTCCTTTCTATCTTAGTCGTGAGCTACTATTTATAATTTATAAGCAATTGATAACATGATCTTCCGTGTGTAACACCACACACCATATTATCTACAATATAAATTAATTGAATAACTGCACTTAATATATAAATGTAGACATTTGACCAATATGATTCTTATTTCTAAATAAATGTTTATACAAAAAATTAGGTTTTTAGTATACACTCTAACATGTATGATGAGAGAGATTGAGGAGAGAGAAAGTATGATGATAGAATAAGGAGAGAAAAAGTGTGATGAGAGAGAACAAGGAAAGATAAAGTGATATAAAAGAAAAAATGAATAAATATATTGAGGGTATTTTCATTCAAAATTTAATTCTTATTCCCATCAAAACCCAATGGAGGAGGTGGGTTTTATCAATACCCAAGTTTTTGGATTTCATTTCAAAATTTTAATTTCATTCCCATCAACCAAACACAAGGTTTAGGAATGAATCCATTCCCTCATTCCCAAACCCCTAAACCAAATGCTATCAAAAAGAGAGCATGTTTTTCTAAAAAATTTAACATCGTACAAATTTTGATCTAGACATACCTAATGTCTAATCCTGAATACAACATATGAATTTTAATCTGACCTTAAGTAGATTCAGTAAATGCTGGGTTCATTTACTTTGATCATTACATAAATGATCTCATTTTGATACAATTATTAAGGCGACTTAACTTATGTGTATGTCTGTATTCATAACTACATAAGTTGTCCTATAAGTAACAGTTTTATCTCTATTTATACTTAGCAAATAGAAATAATTATTCATGTGAGTGGACCAATCTCAACTTGCAAACATGCTCATCGAGACTTTAATCCAAAATGTAACAAAGTATACACTGATTAGATCATAACATTTTATAACATGTTACATTTTATGAAGTCACAAAGACTTTCCATATCCTTGAAATGACTCTTTAGTCATTGACTTAGTAAAAGAATCTACAAGAATATTACGTGTAGGGATGTCTAAGTACCCCAGATAAGTTTTGATGTGATCAACTGGGTTAAGTTAAGTCCTGTGGTACTTTGATCCTTGTATCTGTAATGACCCAATTTTCCCTATTTCGAGTTCTAAATGTCCTCAAAAATATCTGGAAATGCTTTTAAAATGTTCTAGAGATTTTTAGAAATTTTTAGAGTATTTTTACGCAATTTTTGGAGGTCGTTTGGTATTTTTACAAAATGAAAGAAGTTTAGACAAAAATTGTGTAAGTCGAGATTCGACCCGTAGACCTCGGACAAGTCCTAAGCCTTAAGCGAAGCGAGGCAACCAAGTGAGCCACGGGTCTTTTGTGAATATATATGGAATGAAATGTATACATGCAGTAGTTGGAACACTTAAAATAAATTGGAAAAAAGTGCGCGGCTGAGGGATTGAAGACGAGACCTTTGACTTGGTTAAAACCCGGCTGACCAGCTGTGCCAGCGGGTTATGTTAACCTAAGAGGGAGAGAAATATATTTAAGGTATAGTTATAATGAAAACCCTAGTTTTAAAAAGACCTAAACTTTTCCCGAACTCGAAAGTTTCTTTCTCCCCTTCCTCGCGACGGCGCTGTTCTTCGAGCGATTCTTCTTGGGCGAAAAGGGGTGACGGCATTAGGTCTTTTCTCCGGCGCCGACGAAGGCTTCTTTCGGTCGGCCTTCACCTGTGCGTGGTCACCGCGAGGAAGGGAGCTCGGGAACTCAAGGGAGCCGCCGAGATCTTCAAGCTTCACCCGAAACCCTAGAATTTGCTCCTTTTCGGTTGTAAGTCCAAGAACAGTATGTAAGTACTACTCACCTGTGGTAGGAGTTGTTTTCGGTTTTGTTTCTCCTTGTGTTTGAATCTACCGTGAGTTTACATGCTTGGATGTTTTCGGTGATGAACCTTGGTTGAGATTTCTACCGAATTGGGGTTTCATATGCTATGTAGGTTATAGCATTTCCTGCTTATGCTTTTAATTTCCTTATGACGTGTAGGTTATAGCATTTCTTGCTTATGCTATTAATTTCCTTATGCTGTGTAGGTGATAGCATGTTCTGCCTATACTATTAGTTCCTTATACCATGCAGATTAGAGCATATACTGCCATAGTTTTCCTATTAAACTTGAAAAGAACAGCTCTATATTAGTAGATCTGGTTGGATTTCTTTTTCTTGTGTTGTCTAGTAGAACGAACAACCCTCTTTGAGATTGGTTATAACATTTCCTGCTTATGCTATTAATTTCCTTATGACATGTAGGTTATAGCATTTCTTGCTTATGCTATTAATTTCCTTATGTTGTGTAGGTGATAGCATGTTCTGCCTATACTGTTAGTTCCTTATACCATGCAGATTAGAGCATATACTGCCATAGCTTTCCTATTAAACTTGAAAAGAACAGCTCTATATTAGTAGATCTGGTTAGATTTCTTTTTCATGTGCTGTCTAGTAGAACGAACAACCCTCTTTGAGATTTCTGTTTGGTCCTTCCTGTGCCAACTCAATGAGGCCGATCAACCCTAGTTCCCAGCATTTCAGTTCTGAGTTCTTAGCTTCCTGGGTTAACATGAACAACCTTGTTTTTTTTATGATTCGGAGTTAGCTTGTTGTGCTACTTTTCTAGCACTCTAGTATTTGGTTGCTTGGCATTTCAGTTGCTTAGTTTCCTTAGCATTTCAACCTGAAATTCAGAATTTCACAGCTCTATTTTATAGCATGATTAGTAAGTTCAAAGTTGCTTTCTCTTGCTCTATTTTATAGCATGATTAGTAAGTTCAAAGTTGCTTTCTTTTGCTCTATTTTATAGCCTGATTAGTAAGTTCAAAGTTGCTTTCTTTTGCTCTATTTTATAGCATGATTAGTAAGTTCAGATTTGCTTTCCTTTGCTTTGTTTTATAACATGGTTAGAGAGTTCAGATCTGCTTCCCTTATGTTATTTTTATATATCATGCTTGGTTAGTTGTAATCCTACACTTGTTAGATATATCTATAGGATTCTAATAAGCTCTAATCAAGGAGTATGAGAAGTATGAGTAAAGAAAAGACTAGAGTTTAGTTAAAAAGAAATAACTAGTAAATTAAAGTAAGAGACTAGTACCCGACTTCCAAGGTTGTCGTTAAATAAATCTAGGTGACCAATTCCAAGGTCTTGACCCTGGTAAGACCAAAGTCTTTACCTTATAGGACTAGAGGCTCGCTACCTCAGTCACTATTAGAGAGTGCGCAAAACAAAGATGGTACTAAGTCTGGGCCCAAAGAAGAAGAAAAGAATAAAAGAAGAAGAAAGTAAAAGAGAAATTAAAAGATTAATTTCTGGTATAAAGATATAAGAAAATGAAACAAGTATTATGCTTAGAATCAATAGAAGTTTAGTTCTTTAATTCTAAGCCTACAGTAGTAGTTTCATTATTTTCCTGTCAGTTAGTGAGCATGTTTACTATTCAGCTTTATTTCTGTATACCATGAGTACATGAAGCTTTCCTTTTAGCATTTCAGTTTTAGTATTGTTGCATTCTTTTTATGCACTTCGAGTTTTTGTGAGATAGATTAGTACTTACTAAGCGTTTCGCTTATAGTTTTATTTTCTTTCCTCCTACTGCAGATAAAGGAAAAGCTAAGATATGAAAGGGAGGCGACATGGTGGTGGTGGTGATGAAGGTGTGTGATGACTGGACTGTGGAGAGATCCAGAATTAGCTGGCAAAATTGTCAAGACTTTATGTTTAATTCTTTTAGTTTCCTTAAGTGTTATTATGAGTTGAGACTGTAGTTAAGTTTATTCCGCACTTTACTTTTATTATTTGTGGAGTGATGTAGTTGGTTGCTTTTGCTAGAGTAGTTGCTTTGGTTATAGTGTGATTTTATTACTGCGTGGTTGTGAAAAATGTGTTCCAGCCGCCTGTGGCTGTGTATATATTGTTTGTATTATGGATTTGGTCACCGGTACAGGGGAGACTCTGTCGAAATTTTTTGGTAGGAATTCCTCTGGGGCCGTGATAAATCTAAGTGTTGCTAATATTAGCAAAAGTGACACTAGTAAGTAGAGTATAGATAGGTAACAGTCACCCTTAGAGAGTAATAGTAAGAAGGGTGGTCGTTACAGTATCTAAGTGTGCAGGAACTTAAGAACACACGAAGTCGAGTGGAAGGCGCAGCTAGTGATCGGGAAGGATGACACTGGAAGCGGGTCGACAGGCTTAGTGCATCTGACAGACGAGGTGCTACGTAAGAGTACATCGGTGGAACAGAAGAACATGAGCGACGCTTCTGAGGGACGAGAAGTCGGAGAGAAGACTACTCAAGGAAAAGACCAGAGTTAGGTTCGGGTGAGCTCAATTCTAGAAGGCCAAAAGATCACCCAAACGTCTAAAGAAGAAGGTAGCAACTGGAGAAGGTGTCGGACGGTTAGCGAATGGTTGACCGATCTTGGTGCCTAGACCAGTTTGGTGACGAAAGGGCGTCTCAACATAGTGGATCAACTTTGGGCCCACATCAGCAGCGGTCCGGGAGCTCGGAACGGGTCCAAGCGCCCGGGAGGGATAAATTCTTATCCCTTTATAGTTGCGAAACAGAATGAGACAACCAGCTACACAACCACCTGGGGCACTTGGATAGGAGTTGGGCGCTCAGATCGTGCCACGTCATCAAATTGTTACTTCGACCAGTGAGCCTATAAAAGGAGCTTTGGTGCTCAAGGTTTCTTACAACATTTTCTATACTTCAAATTTCAATTTTGTTTCCAAAGTTCTGTGCTTCCAACAAATTTTATAAATGCTTTCAATGTCTTTGATTAACAACCTCTCCGGTTGTAATCAACTAAAAATTAGCAGCCTCTTTTAATTTATGGAATATATTTTTTATTTATTAAAGTTTTTATCTTAATTAAAGTTGAAATTCTCAAGAAGGGTATTCTTGTCTTTTCAGGGTAATTCACCTCCCTCTTGCCAGCCACATGGGACCTACAAGTGGTATCAGAGTCAGGACTTTTCAGAAGGACTAACCATCAACCGAAGCAAACAAGAAATGGTCGGAGCTAGCATCTACCCACTAGTGTTCGAGGGGGAGTTCGCATTTTGGAAACGTCGAATGAAGATATACTTTAAAATCGATTTCAATATTTTACTAACGATTAAGTACGGTTTTGAAATGTCCAAAATTGAAGAAGGAAAATAACTTGAGGAGCATCGATGGACTGAAAAGTAGCACAACAATTTTATGGCTAATGGTAAGGCTGAGTTCCACCTTCTAAACATTCTGCATGCTCAGGAACTTGACAGAATCGACAACTACAAAAGTGCAAAAGAACTGTGGGAAAAATTCTTAAAACTACATAAAGAAGTCAAATCCGACTCCTTAATGGATACTAATTCATCTTTAGAAGAGTTTGAGACCGAGGAGATTGTTGAACTATCATTAATAACTAAATATCTACCTGAAGACAATGAAGAAAGCTCGTTCGAGATGAGCATCGACGAAGGGGGAGTTACTTCAGAAGAAAGCAACATGACAAGGGGAGCGTCGGATAACTAAACTGGCATGTAAGAAAGGTATGTCAGCTTCCTCCTGATCAATTATTCGAGTGTATTAAAATGCTAAGTAAATCCCTATGTAAATTATGAACCAAGGTTGTCTCCTTGAAAAAGGTTAATCTTGACTTAGAAAGCAAAATAGATAACACATGCCTAAAAGAAGAATTTAAGAAATTAATAGCTGAAAATACAAAATTAAAAGATAAAATAGAAATTCTAGAAAAGGATAATTTATGCTCAAAATGTTTACATGCTCTAAAAAGAAATTTTAAATATCATCGAAGGCTTAATTGGTATTTACAAAACCATAGTGGCCAAATTACAAAAGTAGATAGAAAATTAATTCTCAGATTTTTTTAGAGTGTTAGTCACTATTTATGTATCACTTAGAAATTTTTTATAAATTTATTTTCAATATTTACCCCTATTTTTAATGTGATCAAAGGGAAAGAAATTAGAGGGGTAAAAGTTAGGACTTATTTGTAAAATCTTAATTAAACTTAAATTGCTTGATTCATGTCAATTTATTTTTGTCAAATATATTGATTGATTTACTTTTGCAAAATATTTAGTTAATATAGCATAAAATAATTTATTTTGGATATCAAAGTCATGATTAACTCAATAAATTAATTTCTAATCAGGCTAGAAAATTAATTTGATTGATTTATTTTTTAAATCAATTATTTGTTAACTTTATGATCATATTTTTTTTACTCTAAATTTTATCTATGACAAATAGTAATATTATCTACTCATAAAAAAGTTTTAAAATTTTTTGAGCAATATATTATTTTTTATGAAAATTTCAAGAAAAATTATAATTTTAAAATTAAAATTATTTCTCAGATTCATTTTTAAAATATTCAATTTTTGTCAGATAAAATATTTTGTCCTCTCTCAACAGAAATTATTTCTAATTTTGACTAATAATTTATTTTCGACAAAATTTTTGTCAAAATATTAATTTTTAATATTAGAAATTTTCAAAAAGTCAATATTTGAAAATTTTATTTTTTCTATAGATAAAATCATTGTTTTATATACATTGAAAAAGTTATAAGATTTTTCGAGCAAAAAAATATATATTTTTAAATATTTTTTATAGAAATTACATCTGGCTAGACAAAATAATTTAATAATAATTAAAAAAAGATAGATCCGTTACCTTAGCGGCCCTCTAGTACCGACCTCACAGATATGGAGGGAGGTAAATGCAGGTATACAAGTCATAGGTGCATGGTTGGGTAAATCCTTGGTCATCAGTTCCTGAGAATTGACCCCTGGTCATTACGCCAGAGATACCATGCGTCTACCATCTGCGCTATGCCCTAGGGGTAACAAAATAATTTAATATAAAAAAAGGTAGATCCGCTACCTTAGCAACCCCCTAGTGCTGACCCCACGGATATGGAGGAAGGTTCAAACAGGCACACAGGCCATATGCGCATGGGGGGGGGGGGGGGGGGGGGAAACCCCAGGTCGTCAGTTCCTGAGAATTGACCCCTGGCCATTACGCTAAAGATATCATGCGCCCACCGTCTGCGCTACACCCTGGTCAATTTACGTTTTATACCTATCTATGCATTATCATGTTGTCAACTGTAGGAGTAAAGGTGTTCAATTTATAAAGCTTATCAACCAAGGAACCATTGTCAACCAACACTGAATTAAAGAAAATACTGAAAATTCTATTTCTAAATGAACAAGAATAACCTGATTTGTCCAAAAAAGAAATTGAAATTAAATTCCATAGAAAAGATGGTACAATAAATATATTTTTTAAATACAGAAAGACATTGGTTCCTAAACAAAACCTAAAAACACCAATCGACTCGACTTTAGCCTTTTTTCCATTTCCTGTATAGATGTATCTTTCACCATCAAGAAAAAGTCGGCTCTTGAGACAATCCTGCATACTGATACTTATGTAAGTAGTAGCACCGGTATCTATCCACCAAGTGTCAATGGGTATAATAGGTAAATTGACTTTCGAACTAACAAAGTTGAGAAGTTTATCTTTCTTTAGACACCAGTTGGTGTACTTGAGGTAATCTTTTTTCATATGACTTTTTTTTTTTTTGCAAAAAAAACAAATAGATTCCTTATCCTGCTTCTTGTGCTCCTTATGGCCATTACCTCCAGAATCTACAGTTTGTTTTCTTTTTCCTTTGTTATTGATCCTCTTTCATTTCTTGCTCGTACTTTGAGAACTAGATGCTAAGTGAGTATTCTCAGATGTCTCAATCTTTAGTCTGCCTTCCTCTTGCACGCATTGAGCAATGAACTCATTCAATGTCCACTTTCCTTTTGAGTATTATACGATATCTTAAAAGAAGTGAACCATGCAAGCAAAGACATCAAGACGAAATGCACTAACATATCCTCAGACATATCAAGTTTTAGTGTTTTTAGGCTTGTCGCTATATAATGTAATCCCTTATGTTTCATTTACCATTATACCACATGGTTACCAACTTCGTAAGAAGTGTGGTAGTATCGACCTTTTCATTTGAGGTGAATCGGTTTGCTAATTGGTGCAAGAAACTCATAGAATCTCCTCCCTCTGTTATTGAGCCCTTGGTGCTGGTATAGAAAGCTTCATGATACTTAGACACATGCGATTTGATTTCTCCCACAGCTGAAATTCAACCCCCTGCTCCATAGTGCTAACACTAGTCAGAAGTGCGGGATGATCATTCCTTAATGTATAGTCTAAGTCTATGCAACCTAAGACAACGGTCATGTATTCTTTCCATTTTACAAAATTTGAACTAATTAGTGTTGGGATATTATTAATGCTGGTAGTTAAAAATTACAATAAAATTAAAGAGAGAAATTTATTTAAGCTCATTATTTAATTAAAGCCATATAAGTAATATATAAAATTATGCAAATAAAATAAATTTTTTTAATGTATATAAATGAGCTGTTTATGAGATACCAAGTACAACATAATATACCTTCCTTTGGGCCGACATATTATATACTCTCTAATATAATTCAAACTTTAATTGGTTACATAATGTATCTTCCTTTGGGCCAACGCATTGTACACATAATATGATACTTTATATGGGTTATATTTTGGTCCATAACTCACAACAACCTTAATCAGCCACATAATATGTTTTCCTTTGGGTCGATATATTATGTGCATGATCTGAACAAAATAATATTTTGTTCTATAGTTGTAAGTTACCTTATGCATATATCTAGCATAAAAGAAATCTTCCTTTGGGCCGATTACTTTTAGCATAGATATACGTCTACCAACACAAAATGCACTAAACCTACCTAAGGTGCATTCCTTTGGACCGACACATTAGTTCAACTTAGTAACATGTTGTATGGATAGACTCAAGAAAATCCTAAGAACTTTATTCGAACAGAAATTAATTAATCAACCTTAACAATATAAAATTAGACTTATTAATCGATTGATATCTTATAGTAATCAATTGGTATAATTCAATCGATTATCTCAATCAATTTGAAAGTCTACTCTATGTAATTATACACATAATCTTTTATTAAGAAGCTAAATCTTCCTTTAAATTCTTTAATTAAATAATATTAATTAATACTATTTAACCTCTGCATGAACACTTTTAAATAAAAGAAACTTTTAATACTCTTTCAACGTGAACATTAAAAAAAACTAATGGTTTTTTTAAACAGTCGTACCATTTTTTTTTGAAACATTTCATCATGTTGAAACAATATTTTTTTTATGTAACAGTAAGATTATTTTATGAAATCATGCCATCATTAAATTCAGCGATTAAAAATAACATTCAATCGATTAAGAAAAAATTATAATAGATTAAAAATAAATTTAATCAATTACCAATGAATTTGATTTGATGTGATAATTAATTAATAATCAATTGAACGAACATATCAATTAATTAAACCATCACTACGCTAAAACTCAAGTCTTTCTTAGATTTTCTATATAAAAGATTTCGACGATCAAATACTATTTATACAAATAAAACCTAATCTAGCATAAAAACCAAAAGATCAATAAAAAATTAAACTTTAAACTATGAAATCAATGAAACAAAGTCGTGACTCTGATACCAATTGATAATTCTTGTAAAACCTAGCCGCATGGATTCTAAGAATCGTATAAAAATTCACATATAGAAAATATAAGAACATATGAGCATTGATCTTCGTTTCATCAATTAAACATATCATTAAAAAAAATAAATACATAAATATAATGGACAAGGACGGATTGAAAAGTCATATCCATATACTTGTTTTTAGGCGTTGTAAAACTTCTTATCAATGAGGAACAATAAACTATGTCAAAATTATTATCCTAAGTCCTTGGGGTCAATATTATATATAATGGACATCTATTATCAGTCCATAAATGATAATAGATATGGGACTATAAGTCCATATATATACTGAGCATCTATTATCAGCATATAAATGATAATAGACGCGAGACTAAAGATTCTATACATACAAGGTCTACATCCAATAATTGAATCCAATAAATTTAAATTAGATCATTTTAAAAAATTTAGATCGTATTCAAAATACAACTTACAAATAAATCATCTAATAAAAATAATTATATCCAATAAAAATCTCCTTTGATTAATGTTTTGTTTAGTCCAAGTCTTGTGGCACCATAATTCCAACGTGCCTACAACCAATCAGTAGTAATAGAGAACCAATCAGTAGTAATTTTTCTTTCAACTAATTATATTTCTTTCAAAATATAATCCCCTACGAATAAAATAAAGTTTAGCTCAATCAATAAAATTTTATAAATTATCACAAACGTATCTTTAGTTGAAATTTCATTTATAAAATTTTTCACCTTTTTCTGAAAATGAAAACGACTAACAAAAACATAAATTATTAAGAACTTAAAGAGTGAAGAATGATACCGTATCTTTAACTGTGTGATACTCTATTCTTTTTCATTTTAACTATATGTTTATACATACAGAGAGATGAAAGAATTTCATATTACAATATTATTTTACTTATACATTCATTGACCGATGTCTCTTGTAGTTCCATTATTAATATCTTGTCTTTTGTATTTTTACAAATGTTATTTAAATACTCTTATAGTTTACCCATTTTTTTAAAAGTCAAAAGCTCGAGTTCTTTTCCATTTCACTTTTGGACATCAAAATTAAATTTCATAAAAAATATTATATCAAAATCAGTTCGGAAAATATTTGTATTTTTCATTTCCAGAATAAAAATTTCCCCTCAAATATTAGTAGATAGATATTAGCTCCGGCTATTTCTTATACTTCGATCAACGGTTGATCCTTCTGAAGCGGTTGGACTCTGATACCATTTGTTGGTCTTTTGATGATCGACAAAACGGGAGTGAATTGCCTGCACAATAAAAACAAACAAAAAAAAACTATCTCGATCTTATAGCTTGATTAAAATAAATATTTGCATAAAATAATTAAGAAGTTATTAAAAGGAAGAGACACATAAAGAGTTACTTGGTTTGCAATTAGATTACTAATCCAAGAAAATTAAAGCTCACTAAAAATCTTCTTCAGTTGGAGAAGTCTCTTACAACAATTAAAGCACTCAATTACAAAGCTAAACACAAAGAGAATCGTTTGCTAGTGTTATATTTAGCTACTGAGATCATGGTTGTATCTATAGCCCTAATCGGGGTGATTGGAAGGGTTCCAGGCGTCTGGATGTGGATAAAGTTTTATTCGTGTCGCAACAAATCACTACAACTGGCATGTCAATAGATTTTCTGGTCCGGGAGCTTGGACCTGTTGGTGCAACCTTAGGTCAAGGTTGACCTGGTTGACCTGACTCGAGTTGACCTGACTCGAGTTGTGTTTTGATGTTTGACGATGTTTGACGAGAAGAGAGTTGTATTCTTGATGTTTGACAAGAATAGGTGTTTGGGAGATTGTAGGTGCAACCTTAGGTCAAGGTTGACCTGGTTGACCTGATTCGGGAAAAGTCCAAGCAGGAAGCTTGGCACGCGGAAAGTCCAAGTATGGAGACTTGGCACGGGGAAAGTCCAAACAGGGAGTTTGGCACGGAGAAGTCCTGGTGAGTGAAGCCAGGCAGTCGGGAAATCCTGGTGAGTGAAGCCAGGTGAAAATCCTAGTGAGTGAAGCTAGGTGAAAGTGGAAGTCCTGGTGAGTGAAGCCAGGCAGTTTGGAAGTCCTGGTGAGTGAAGCCAGGCAGATTGGAAATCCTGGTGAGTGAAGCCAGGTGAAAACCCTAGTGAGTGAAGCTAGGTGAAAGTCCTGGTGAGTGAAGCCGGGCAAGGGAAAATCCAGATGGATCAAGGGTGATCAGGACATCTGGTGTTGAGAAGGTCAAGTAGGTCAAGGGAGTGACCGGATACTTGACACAAAGAGGAAAGCCCAAGTGGGTCAAAGGGATTGACCGAACACTTGGTGGAGAATTCTAGCAGGTCAAGGGAGTGACCAGATGCTAGGAATGATGAACCAACATGTCAAGGTTGACCGGATGTTGGTGTAGAAGCCTGAGGTTTAGGGCTGGGGAGTTTGGATCGGTCTGGGGACCGATTCAGTGATACACTGGATAGCCTGATCGGTCACCAGACCGATCAGTAACCATCCAGTAGCCTACTGTAGGTTATCTGATCGGTCTGGAGACCGATCAGACAACGATCAGAGGCGCGAGAAGAGAAGCCTGATCGGTCTACGGACCGATCCGGTCTGTGGACCGATCAGGAGGTTCCCTGATCGGTCCATGGACCGATCAGAGACGGAACAGAAGCGAAGGATAGGGAATGGATCGGTCTGTGGATCGATCCACATGGAGCCTGATCGGTCCACAGACCGATACAGGAAATAGCCGTTGCGACGCAACGGCTAGATTTCTTCTACATTCCTTCATGTTTTTCTTCGCAGGTATAAAAGAAGCTACAGGGCTTCGTTGCTGTTACTGTTTCCTCCTTAGAACTTCTGTTCTTGTGCTCTAGAGCTTCTGCTCTTACCTGCCATCAGAGCTTTGCTGAGCTCCTCGCAGCTGAAGCTTCGCGTGAGCTTCTCGACTGGATTTTCGTCAGCTGCTACTTCATCACTCCAGTCAACAAGAAAGGCAAGCAAGTGTTTCATATTGTCTTTTGCTTTCTTGTATCTGTTGTACTCCTATCTTGCTTGTGCAAGAAACATTGTGGCGATGTTTCTCCACCCAGAAGGAGTATATTGTATTAGCCGGTTCTCCGGGGACTCATCCACCGACCGATTGGTAGGCTTCGTCCACCTTACGGACACGCCGAGGAGTAGGAGTTCATCTCCGAACCTCGTTACATCGGTTTGTTTGAGGTTTGTCTTCTTTTCTTTCGTTTCTACGTGTTATTTTCCGCTGTGCTAACCCTAGTGTGTAGAAACGCGACGATTTGGGGTCGACTATTCACACCCCCCCTCTCTAGCCTCCGTACGAAGGATCCTAACAAGTGGTATCAGAGCGAGGCGCGCTCTTCGTCGGATTAACACCCGTGGGAGCACAAGCTAGAGAATGGATCGACTCGGAGAAGACATCACGTTTCCACCCTTCTACGAGTGCTGCGACTTCGCGTATTGGAAGGTAAGAATGAGGTATTTTCTTATGACTAACCTTGAAAATTGGAGTTGTGTTCAATTAGGTTTCAAGCCTCCGATGGACAAGAAAGGAGAAACCCTAGAGAAGAAGGAGTGGACCAAGGAGCAAATCCACTAATCATCCATCAATGATGAGGTAACGAAAATCATTGAATTTTCTTTACCTAATGATATTCTGTGTAAGATAGGAGGATACAATAATGCCAAGGAGTTGTGGAACAACTTGGCCAAACTCCATGAGGAGAGCCCCACTTCAAGCCATGAAGAGGAGCCTAGTGAGCCAAGTAGCTCACATCGTGGAGGTGAGGAATTAGAAGTTGAGGGCTACTCAACATCTAAAGAAGAAGAGGAGGTGAGTTCTTCTTCAAGATCGGAGCACGAAGAAGAAGCTTCTACCTCCGGGAGGGATGAAGAAGAGAGCATCCATCCATCCTCAAACCTAGGTAACTCAAGCATTTTAATTTCTAGCAAATTACACATAATGTGCTTTGAGTGTAGGGAATTTGGGCACTACAAGAGTAAGTGTCCAAAGAGGGTTAGGAAGTCTCCACCGGCGCCAAAGGTCAAGAAAGCCGGAGTCCCGATATGCAAAGGCAAAGAGCACGTGGTGTGCTTTCAATGCAAGCGAAGGGGACATTATCGGAGTCAATGTCCGAGGGGGAGGCAATCTCACAAGGACAAGAGACCGAGCACGTCGATAGGGGGAGCTAAGGTAACATTTAAGGCACATTCTTGCAATAATAATAAGACTCATGCTAGTAGTTTTATTGCAATTGTCAAGAATGATAAGCATGATAATCTTAAGAATCAATATATGTGCTTAGGTGCCAAACATGTGAGCCTAGATAAGGATAACACTAGGAAAGCCAACCCTAGAATTAACTCATCTAAGGCTAAGGAAAACCTAGGTAGGAATCCCAAATCAACTAGACACATGCCTAGGAATGCCTCAAAGAACAATGACAAATTAAAACTTGAGGTATTAGAAAAGGAGAATCAAGTCTTGAGGTCAAGACTTGATACTTTGGAAGAGGCTCTTAAGAACTTGGAGAAGTCATCTCTAGGGTTTAAGGGTCAAAAACCAATGTCCAAAGACAAGAAAGGTTTGGGTCACAAACCTAAGTCCCAAGTGGTCAAGCCCACTTATCATAATGTTCCATTCGATTATGGAACAAAATCTAGAGCTAGGAAGACCATCACCAAGGTCACAAGGGAAGTCACCCCTAGAGTTGATCTTGATGAGTCCCAAATGACCAAGGCTTTAAAGCCTAAGAGGGTCATTAGGAGGGTTGCTAGGGAAGTTATCCCTAGTGAATATTTAGTGAACCCAATGAGCTCAAATAGGTATTGGGTACCTAGGAGCATCTTCTCTACCCCATAGATGGGTTAGAGAGTGTCAACTCCGATTAGAAGGGTAGTTAACCAAACTTTGAGGAAATTGACACTCAAGGAGCATTTTCAAGGTTTTTGGGAACCTTTGAAAATGAAATGGAATATTTACTCCTTGGAAGAGTAAAATGTGCCATCATGGAAAATGATGATGTTAATTTCAATTGGCACAATTTGGGTAAATCTAGAGAACTCTTGAGGAAAAATGAAACATGCCAAGATTTGAGGATAAATTTGATCTTTAAGTGGCATGAATGAATCTAGAGTTCAAGAAGTGTCAAAATTAGGATTTTGGCATATTAGGGCAATCAAGGGTTAAAGCTTAAGTATTAGCTAAGGCTAAGGATACTTAGATAGGTAATCTAGGTATGTCTTATTCATGCTAAATCTTGCCATGATTGTTTGCCCTCACATGTCATGACATCATATTTAAATTTATCTTTTGAAATGTCATGATAATGCTTAGGTTAGTTTTATGTCATGTTTATTTAAGTTCCAAACTTTATGCCATGACATCATGACATTGGCACATGCTTCTATTTATGATATTATTTCATGCCATGTCATCATCTCTTGCATTAATGATCAATTTAAATTGATTTAAGGATAGAAACACAATTGATATTGAGATCAAATTGGTGTTTAGAAAATGCATGAGAACTTAGCCTAAGATGACCTAAACCCATATCTCACATCAAAATTGACTTGGATATGTTTGATACACTTTAGATGTGTGTGAGATATTAGGATCATGAGTTAGGATCAAGGTGCATAGTTCTTGTACCTAGATGAGCCTAATTCAAGAAATTGAGGATCATAGGGAAAGCCTATGTACAAGTCATGTACATTTAGCCCTAAGATTATGGTCCTAAATTACAAGGTTTAAAATCATTTTGAAATTGATTTGAAAAACCTTGATGAAGCCATTTTAGTGATAGCATTCATCATTGAGCAAATTGATACAAAGTTGACTTAACTTTGAACTATTTCAAAGTTTTTGAACTTTGTATCAAGATTTGAAAATGGAAGTTATTTTCATAGAAAACTATTTTTCCTTGATAGTATATGGTATGAGGAATGTATCCTCAAAATTTCATAATTTTTCAAATTTTCTGGAATTTGTTGTGAGTTTCTGAATTTCGGGAGAAGGAAATCAGAACTCGAGTCTGTCCAAGGCTGGATCGGTCACTGGACCGATCCAGGGAAGGCTGGATCGGTCGAATTTGCTGAATTTCGACTGTGGTCTGAAAGTTCAGCTGTGGGAGTTGAGTTTCGGGTTTCTAAAGGTTTGAAACTCTCCAAGACATTGTTGGTGCAATGGTCAAGGGGGAGTTGACCTTTAGGGGGAGTTTTACCTATTAGTCAAGGAGGAGTTGACTTTTAGGGGGAGTTTTTACTTCTTAAGACTTTTGAGGATTAGTGATAAGGAATTGTCACTAAGTTGAGTGTTGAGTTTAGTATCAAGGGGGAAATTAAGGGTTTCAATGAAAGGTATGGGACTTTCATTAGGAAGAAACTCTTGACCTTGATTCCCTCTTTTTGATGTGTGTCAAAAAGGGGGAGAGATGTCCCAAGGGGGAGAGTGTAGGTTTTGGAAGAATGTTCAAGGAAGAATATTGGAAAACCTAAGTTAGGTTATCGGGTTAACCTAACTTGATTTTAGATTTTGTCAAACATCAAAAAGGGGGAGATTGTTGGTGCAACCTTAGGTCAAGGTTGACCTGGTTGACCTGACTCGAGTTGACCTGACTCGAGTTGTGTTTTGATGTTTGACGATGTTTGACGAGAAGAGAGTTGTATTCTTGATGTTTGACAAGAATAGGTGTTTGGGAGATTGTAGGTGCAACCTTAGGTCAAGGTTGACCTGGTTGACCTGATTCGGAAAAAGTCCAAGCAGGAAGCTTGGCACGCGGAAAGTCCAAGTATGGAGACTTGGCACGGGGAAAGTCCAAACAGGGAGTTTGGCATGGAGAAGTCCTGGTGAGTGAAGCCAGGCAGTCGGGAAATCCTGGTGAGTGAAGCCTAGTGAGTGAAGCTAGGTGAAAGTGGAAGTCCTGGTGAGTGAAGTCAGGCAGTTGGAAAGTCCTGGTGAGTGAAGCCGGGCAGATTGGAAATCCTGGTGAGTGAAGCCAGGTGAAAACCCTAGTGAGTGAAGCTAGGTGAAA